>NC_135588.1:4437750-5071000 GCF_965152235.1 Eretmochelys imbricata | reverse complement strand
GAAGTATCAGTTGTGGGGTTACCAGATAGCAACTGTGAAAAAACGGGACAGGGAGTGAAGGGTAATAGGCGCCTATATAAGAAAAAGCCCCCCAAAACAGGACTGTCCCTTTTAAAACGGGACATTTGGTCACCATAATCAGTTGAAGAGAGTAAAAGTTTTCGCAAAAAGAAAAGGAGTACTTGTGGCACTTTAGAGACAAACCAATTTATTTGAGCATAAGCTTTCATGAGCTACAGCTCACTTCATTGGATGCATTCAGTGGGGAGATTTATATACACACACAACATGAAAAAATTGGTGTTATCATACACACTAAGGAGAGTGATCACTTAAGATAAGCTATTACCAGGAGGAGAGCGGGGGGCTAGAGGGTCCCGCTCCAAAGCCCGTTAATGTTGATAGGAATCTTTTGAAAGAACATACCAAAAATACTTCAGCATCTACTGATAGTAAAGCCATTCACTGTGTTTGTTTGTATTTTTCCTGTCATCTTCATTTGTTCAATTTAAGAAACCCGAAGTTCTGACTGTAAATGACAAATGAGTCTATATTCTTCATGATTTAATGTTTCTATAATCTGTGTTTTCTGGGTTACATGCACATAAATTCCTGATTACACAATCTCTTTGTTGCTAATTTGTAATTAAAGGATATCACTGTAAAGATATCATTGCCCTTAATGGAATTTTTAAAGCTGTAAAGAAATAATGTGAGTTATGTTAACTTTGAGTTCTGTTAGAAACACAGGACAACATCAATAAGGAAATACCTTTTGAAATTTGAACTATAATTTAATATTGCAAAAATAGTGACAAGGAATGCAATTGCAAATAATCTAGGTTCTAATATTATTATAATGTAACTATTGGCTTGTTGAAGCAACTGGAAAAACTAATATCAAAGTTCAGTCGGTTCTGTGTGTTACAAAATAGGTGTTATCTTTGAACATTTGTTTCATGTTTTTCTTTAAACTGTAATGCATTTTAATTTTAAGTTACTTAAATAATCAGCTGGTGTATTTTACTATCAATATGAATTTTAATATTTGTTATGGAAATGAGAGCTAAGTATTATGATTCTTGTGAGTTTTGTCCTAGACCTACCATTTGTGTATATTTGACTTTTTAAAAATTGACTCTGCTCAGGAGAATAAATTGTGGGTTTTTAAAATTTAATCTTGTTTTTTTTCCCCATTAATATTTTGAAATATTTGGCAGGTGTTTTATTGTTAGACTGGAATATTTTTTTAAAGTTTCTTATTAGTATGGACCAGCACCTTCTCATTTATATCAATTTAGGATGTGGTTGTCAGATAGGTTCAGCACTTGTATGCTACATAGCAATTTATTTGTGTACTTTGAAATTGAAAACTGTATTTTGAGGAGGTTGGTGTGAAGTTATGGGGTTCATAGAATTGTTTCAGTGTTTTATTTTTGTATCTTCTCAGAATCTCCCTTATGGAGCAAAAGGAACCTTTCAAGAAAGTTAATTTGAATACATAACTTCTAGTGTTTCTTGAGCCTCTAATATTTTTGTTCATTGGCTGTTCTATTTTCTTTTAAAATAAGTTTAATAGTAAATCTAATAATGAGGATTTTTTTGTATTGGTGATTGAGTTTTAAATATCAGACTTTTTGATTCTCTTATTAAAGTAATCCCAAAACAGTTTAATAACTTAAGTGATCTCTGATCACGCACCATGGTCTTCCCCCACTTACTGTTGCTGGGAAACATTTGAGCCTGATGGGTACAAATCATGACATTCCATGTGATGTGTACAATACTATAGTCCTTTCTGGAATAATAATAGCTAATTAAAGATAAATGTTAAATAGCAGCAAATGTTTGGATAAATGAGTGCGGGGGAAAGGAGGTGCCTCAAAAGGAGAGAGTGGTTCTTATGTATTATTACACATGGTGGCTAATTCTGCATTCCAAGTCTGCATCATTCACCAAAAGGGTCTGATGGATGTAAATCAGAAGAGAGAAGTTAAAATGGCTTTTTTATAGTGACATAAATCTGAGATAGATGGAGAAGCTTTGTCACGCATTATGATTTGTTTAGTTTTAAACTATTTAAGAAGAGTATTATTAAAAGATTTCTAATTTTCAAGACATTGTGTGTGTGTAGATAGACATAAGTCTTAATGGGCAAAGATCTTGTGATTTCCATTATTTTGTGTGAAGCAATCTTCTAACAAGAAAAGACAATTGGATATACTTAACTTCCTAAATATGGGCCTGATCCAAAACCCATTGAAGTCAATGGAAGTTAAGTTGTAGTAGTGCATCACAATTCTTTTTGGTCATTTCAAACAGTTTAACTTAAACTGTAATTATTACTATAGAGAGTGAGAAGTCAGTTGAAACAGTGAAAACCACATTGAGTTAAATTAATTCTGTAAATATTTAGTTTATGTTCAAAACAGTTCCTCTCTCAACTATAATTCCAAATGATTACATGAAGAAATTCAGTGTTAGTTTTGTGAACTGGGCACACTGCCTTTCTATAAACCAGAAATCCCTAATAGACATTAAAATGGCAGATGAAAGTTAATTAAGCAATAATCTTATCCCCTATTTCACAGGACAATTATCCAATTACCTAGTGACTCATTTATCCCAAGAAAAGAATTGAGTGAAACGTGTTGGTGATGTCATCAGTTTGATTGTCCACTTATCTGCCTGATTTATCAGGGAGCAATTAAATTTGTTGTGAGTATTTTGATCAAACAAGAGGACACATTCTTAAATAAAATATCTGTTGATATAACCAGATCCTGAACTGTCATTGATGGTCTCTACTCACAGCTGTGTTTACACATTATTGCTAATAGAGTTTTTTTTTTTTATATTGAGAAAGGACAGTGATCAGGCTGAGAGAGCTGTAGAAATCGATGGAGAAGATTTAACACCTTTAACTAGAAAAGTCGGGGAGGGGGTGAGAGTATTTTTGTTTCATTAGCAAAGTCTTACATTTGAATGTCAGATACCAAATATTTAGTCTATAAGCAAATGATAAAAACTAGCAATGTTGTATGAAATACTTCTTGTATTAGCTTACTCAAGTAACAATCCTTCCAAAAAAAAGTGTAATAGAAGAGCTGGATTCAGCCCTTAATGTCCTAGTAACAAACTCATGTAAGAGCAGATTTAAAATTGCAGCAGCAGTGACTGTCTCTTAAATACAGTTACATTATCAAGTCCTGGTCTACACTACAAATTTTTGTTGGTATAAACCACGTCGCCCGGAGGTGTGGAAAATCTTACTCCTGAGTGACATAGTTTTACCGACCTAACCCCTGGTGTAGACCATGCTACATCAACGGGAGGGCTACTCCTGTCAACATTGCTACCCCCTCTCGAGGAGGTGGAGAAACTCTCCCATTGGTGTAGATAGTGTCTTCACTAAGTGCAACTGTGACACAGCTGTGCTGCTGCAGCACTGTAAGTGTAGACAAGCCTAGGTATGGATGTGCTAGTTCTCTTGTGGCATTTCTGTCCCATATACATTTAATATTAAAATATCACTTCTTTAAAAATGTCAAATTTACAAGTACAAATAGCGGGCTGTATCATGCATAGAAGACAGTGTCTCTCACAAAGGGTTTTCCATTTACATAACACAATAAAACTCAGGTGCCTAATACATGAATGGATCAGGCAAGGTCCAGTTTTTGAAAGATGTTTTCTTTGCTTTTTTGAAATAATTTCACACTTTAGATTATAATTTAAAAGCTCCACAGAAGAACTTCACCTTGAGATGTGAATTAAGAAAAGGTAGGGGTGTTTGTGTGTGGCGTAGTAAGAAATTGATGCTTCCACACAGTGGGCAATGCAGGCAATGGTGAAAGACTGTACAAAGACAAGAGCGGGAGGAAGGAAAGAGTAGGTGTGTGGAGTGGGTTAGACAAAGGGAATAAGGGAGAATAAGGAGAAGTGGGGATTCTACTTGAATAGAATGTTTCTAACTCCCCAGGGTATCTGATGGTAGCCTAGAAAATTTTTCTAGTGTGGTTACTCACTGTGGCAACACAATTATCCAAGCAGCAGGTGTTGGATGTGTTACCTGCCTATTTCTACTAATACAATATTTTGATTGTCATTTTCTTTTTCTACAATATTTGGACTCATTTTAAATTGTAGACAATATATGGTAACGTTTCAAGCTAGATGTGGGGACTTAGCTGCTGTCAAGTTTCACTAATATCTGTGGGAACTGTGCATAAGTCTATGAAATAAGTCATCACTATGAAAACCTATCCTTTACACACTTAAAATATTTATTAAATTTGTCATACCATTCAGTCATTCAAAGAAAGCTCTGCATAATAAGATGCCAGTCAAAGGTGGATCACTTTGTACATTATATTTCCTTTAAAGAATAGAAAGGTTGCAGAAAAGCTCTTGTGATTGCTGTCTACATATAATGAATGCTAACACCACAAAGGCTGTTGAACTGACAATAACATACAAAATGTGTTTAAAGAATCAAAAGAAATTTACAATGCATTTTGTCAGTACAAAATGCAAACAGTTAAAGTATTAACTTCAGCTGAAATTTCTAACAGTTTCCTTGAATTAATGGGAGAATTGCAATGGGTTTTTAGTTATAAGAAATTCTTGGAGCTTTGAAAGGTTCAGTGGAAACAATAGGGAATAACAGCCTTACTTTCATATTTCATTATTAAATATCAATTTTTAGAAGAGTATAGAAAGCCCTTGTTCTGTCATAACATCTAAACCTCTAACTTCACCAAAATAATCTAAGAAACTAGGGAAGTGTGCTTTTACAAACAATACTATTGTGGGAGAAGTTACCAACCCATGAACATCCATTGTATTTTAATTTTAAATTCCTGGAATAAACACCAACATCTCAATGACTTCAGTCAGAATTGAAAACTATTTTCTCTGACATTGTTTGGAAGATAACTACTGTCAGAGGAAAGAAGTTATGATATCAGATAAAGTAAGTTCTCTAAGAGAAAAATCCTCCTTAGATCCTTCAAAACCTATTGTATCAGAAAAACAAAGTCAACAATAAACTACTAGTGTATTCGCAAAAAGAAAAGGAGTACTTGTGGCACCTTAGAGACTAACCAATTTATTTGAGCATGAGCTTTCGTGAGCTACAGCTCACTTCAGATTGATGAAGTGAGCTGTAGCTCACGAAAGCTCATGCTCAAATAAATTGGTTAGTCTCTAAGGTGCCACAAGTACTCCTTTTCTTTTTGCGAATACAGACTAACACGGCTGTTACTCTGAAACCTGTAGTGTATGAGTGAATACCTGCGTGTGTGTGTATATATACCATTTGTTTCAGTATCCAGAACTCTGGTCACTGCTTCTGGGTATTAGCCCACATCCACTGATCTCAGAAGTGTGTTATGAGAATTATTCAGTAAGAAGTCTTTCAGAAAATTCAGGCTCAGCTCTTATGAAAGTCCAAGAGTGTTATCCTGGCCCCACTGAAGTTAATGGCAAAGCTCCCTTTGAGTTCAGTAGTGTCAGGATTTCACCCCAAATGGTCTGCATAAAGTACAGTGCACCCAGTTCCTTCTATTTTCTTTTGAATCCTTATATCTCTTGTATCTACTTTGCATTTTCTCAGGAGTCCCCTTTCAGAAATCTAAGGTCATATAATGGAGCCTAAATGGGGTATTTCTGACAAAGGAACGTTTTAAACCTGTTGTGGAAAAACTGCCATATTTTCTTAATCTCAAATCTTTCCCACTGGCCATTGCGTCTGCCAAGAGGGTTATATTAATATGGTAGCCCTCTTTATCAAAGGGTTTTACGTGCAGTTTCTTCCAGACAAGGTGATTGTCAAACCACCTTCTGGTTTGTTTGTTTATTTATTGATTGATATATTCCAGAGTCCTCAAACAGGTTGGAATAACGTCCTATACCAGCTGTAATCAGGACTCTCAAAATCTACTTTGAACAAAACTAAATACAAATCTAACCATTCCTGATTTCATATTTTCCTAATCAGGAGCAACTGAAAGGAAATTCTGTTCTCTGGCTTTGTAAACAGAAAGATATAAGTAGGATGATCTCTGTATTCTTGTTGATCAAATACTATGAGATGTTCTTTCCCTGCTTTCAGTTCTTTTAATGCGAAGCCTTTCAGTTAGCTCTAAATTCCATGCATTACAATAAAACCGAAGACTTATTATTGATAGATATAGATGAATAACGAAATGTTCGTGCCTGTTTGGGTTCACCTGTTTTGAGCTTGCTTATAGTTCTAAATCAGTGATTCTCAGACTTTTTTGTACTGGTGACCCCTTTCACATAGCAAGCCTCTGAGTGTGATTTTCCCCCCCCCCCCATAAATTAAAAACACTTTTTTTAAAAAATATATTTAACACCATTATACATGCTGGCGGCAAAGCGGGGTTTGGGCTGGAGGCTGACCCCCCCATGTAGTTACCTCACGACCCCCAGTTTGAGAACCCCGGTTCTGAATGGTACAGCATGCTATATGGTGTATTATACATGTAGTAGAGTGCACCCAAAGAGATATTGCCACAGATGAATGCGTGTCCTTATGACAGGTCCTAGAATGTTATAAATGTTTTTTAATTTACCCTCCCAATTCTGGATTACTATTTTCCTTTGTCGAAACTGCATACTGGCAACAGGGACTTGCATATTATACAGTGACACTTGCGCTGTGAAGAGCAGTGAGCTCAACTGTCAGATAATGCAAGAAAATGCTGCTGTCTGCTCCTGTAAGTTTTTCTTCAAGGACCTTCTTGGCCACTACTTCTCATTGCCTGCCAAGTTCTTATCTAGCTAATTGCTTTAAGGCTACTTATCTTTAATTACGTTGACTATCAAGAGTTTGCAAGTTTACTCTTCGGTATATAAGGTTGGAATAACCTACAAACATTAGTAACTGGGGGAACAGCTCCTTGCTTATAGTACATCAGTCTTTCAAACTGAAACATCTTTATTTCTGGGGTTGGGGTTTTTTTTGTTTTTGTTTTGTTAGTGCAGGAAAGAGTGATTAAATGATATGCTTTTTGTGTGAATTTTTGTTGTTTAATACGTTGTGATTGATCTTCAATGTTTTAGTTCCAGAAGGCAGAATCTGATCTGGATTACATTCAACACAAATTGGAGTTTGAAATAATGAAAAACCTTCCTGATAATCCATCAGCAGAGGTACTATTTTCAGATTAAATTTGTAAATTTTGTTGTATCTTGCACAAATTCACTGTAAATGGGTAATTCTCTAATCATAAAACACATTTGATTGGATATATATCAAAAACTCCTGGTCATTTTGTATGTTTTTGTTTTTATACTCTATTTTTGCAACATACCAAGACAGTTGATGTAGATTTATTTCAAAATAGCCACATCTTAGTATAATGGAATGCTCCATACTTGTATTTTGAGAAATCAGCTGGAGTGTTAGCAGGCACTGTCAACTTCAACACCCTCCTCAAGACACACCTCTGCTATGACACTTGCAATAGATCAGCCAACAAATGATGACTAGACTCAGGGCTTGTGGGAGAAAGAAAAAGAGTAAGGGGGGGTATAATACATTATTTATAGTATTTTTTGTAAATCTTCCCTCATCCACCCCACATGTTCAGATGCAGTGAAAAAGAATATTGATTTTTTTATTTTATTTATTTATTTTTTTTTACAAGAGGTGGCTTACACGTTCTAACTCAGGAAAATTTAAGAAAGCACAAAAACACAGTATCTTCATTCTATTGTATCTTCTGTGGAACCAGAGAGTTAGTGGCTTATTACTATTTGTTTGCCTATGAAAAGTTATCATGTGGCATGGGTAGATGGAGCAAGAGGTTTCCAAAACATGAAAGATGTCCTTTTATGGGTAATGTGCTACTGATTGTAGTTAAGCGCTTCCACTATAAAGTGTCTCTTTCAATTCTCTTTTTAACAGCTCTAGTTGCCATATACTTTGGGAACATCTAATCTGTTTAGTCTTGTGTAGCCAAATTGATCATCTTTCTAATGTCTTGATAGTTTAAATGTACTTTTCACCTTGATGTAGGAAAATCCAGTGACTCTCCTAGAGGAACTCTCAGTGGTGAAGTCACGTTATAAAATGTTATGTACGCAGCTGGAAGAAATTTCTATAGAGCAAAGAGAGTCTATGAGCTGTATTCATGCTACTCTAGAAAACACTATGAAGATGGTGCAGGCACTACAGCGACATGCTGATCTTGAGGTAATGTTTTCGGTTTACTAACACGGGCCCCAGTCCTGTAAATGCACACATGTAACCTTACGGATGGGAGTAGTTCCTTTGAAATCAAGACTAAACATGTATGTACAAAAATGTTACTGGAACAGGGGTTAGATTTTCTTTTTTGGGTGGAAAATCTTCTTACATCTTCTGTTGAGAGATCACATTACTGAAGTAACAGCTCAATATATTGTACTCAATCTTAAAAACGCTTTTGCATTTGAGCAGCCCTATTGAAGTGGGCTACTCACATTAAAAGTGGGGCTACTCATGTTAATTAAGGTTTCTGGGACTGGGCCCATTGTTGAACTCAGGTCTGATTCACCATTGTGGTAATCCAAGATAATTCTGGTGAAATTCCATTGATTTCAAGATGAAGTAACACAATGGTGAATCATACTCCATGTCTCTGAATAGTTTGATGGAAATTGATGTTTCAGACACTGAATTAAATCGCAATTTTTAAACTGATCTTTGAAGTGTTCTCTATTATCTTGAAAGCTGCCAGGTAGAAAGTGAAACTGACTGTAAAGAAAACAAAATGACCAATGTATTTTCACTGTGAGTGGAGGTAAATATAAAATTGTGAACATTCTAAAATTATTTTAATTTTGAATAATCTCAGATGATAGAAAATTTAAAGCTTTATGTAAGCATTATCATATTTTTAAAAAGTTTCCTTGTGTTTCTAACTGTTGTGCAAACATTGACTACTTAATCCTTCAAAAACCTCTTATAGTTACTTTTGTAGACAGGGAAGGTTAGACCTAGAGAAGTTAAGTGATCAGCCCAACATCAAACAGAATGTTAAACTAAAATATTCCTGGGTCCCAGCCCTGTGTTCAGTACACTGACTGGATGGCACTGCCTCTGTCAAAATATTATACTTAATCTGACCGTGTCCCTAACCAAACATTGTGACTCCTACTTTTATATTCTATATAATATAATATAAATAAAGTTATGCTTTCTCATTATTTAAAAAAATGGCAGTTTCCTTCACGGCTCAGAAGAGAAAATACAATGACCTTTCCTCTCCATTTGTGCCAATGTTATGCTGCTAAGTAGCATGTTGAGAATAATTGTATAGGTTTCTGTCCTGGGGTGAAGTGGTAAAGTCCTGAGCCACTTACTTGTGCCAAGTAGGATTAGGCAACAAATTTTCAGCTAGTAGTTTGTATATTTGTTTGTAGCCGTCTCTATACTTACTATAGCGGAGACTGATGAAACAATTTAAAAAGCAGGATTAGAATTTTTTTTAAATGGAACATTTATTTTTCAGATGTTAATCTATAGTTCTAACATTAGAATACTATGAGTAGATTTTTATTTGGAGTTTGAACATGAGTTTAATGGTGGGATTTTCAGAAACACTCAGCCTTAACTCTTCTCCCACTGAAGTTAATGGGAGTTTACCATAGTTTTAAATGGGAAAAGGTTTAAGCAAACTGAGTGCTTCTGAAAATCCCACCGTAAGTGGTGAAAATAGCAGTTTCTTTTTCCCCCTAGCTTTCACCTCTGTCTGAAGAAGAACAGACTGCAGCACAACGCTTAGCATGTAAAACGGTTAAAGGAACAGATCCACCAGTGGAAGCGGTAATTGTGGCTTTATATGGCTTGATTCTGCAAGCCCCTTACTCCCAAGTAATCTCTGTGAAGTCAGTGGGACTATTTGTGTGAATTAGAACTGCTCCCTTGACTAGCAGTTTTCAGGAGCGTGCCCTGAAATAGTTTCACTTTTTACTTTTCCAGTTTATTGCACAAATGTTTTGTTTTGTTGTGCCCCCCTCCCTCTTCTCCCCCAGGGAATGGTTTTGTTTAAGAAAATTTTGTTTTGGAAAAGCAACTTTAATCTCTTACCATTTACTAAGAAAACAGTGACTCTTTGTGTTTATGTGGTAGCATATATTTTAAAGTACAAGAGGATGGGTAAATCATGCCGCTTTAGATCACATATAGCATGCAAAACAAACATGAACAGTACCTTGAATTCAGAAGAGCATTCTGTTCTGGTTGATCAGTTTCTTGTCACAAGTGCTCTGTCAGATCATTCAGCTATTAGTAGAATAGCTACTAAATCTTTGGGGTGGGGGTGAGGAGCATAATTACTTCAGTCAAATGCCTAGACTGATTTTCAATATTTATAATTTCCTGTTAAATATTAAATTGAAAACTGGCTAAGAATAACTTAACCACATTACAATGCTGCTGCAATATAATATGAAACTAAAGAAGTCTAACACTTTTAGGCAGAAACTCAGGATTTCTGCCATAAAACCAATCATAACAAAGACTTTTCATGGTATTAAACAACAAATATCAGCAAAGATTTGTCAGGATCTTTGTTACATAAAACCTAGATTTAAATCATATTTGTTTTAATGTATCTTCTTGACCTTGTCTGTCTCTTTCCTTTTTCCACTGCTTATCTATCAATGCCACCTCACTTTCTGTCCTTTCATCACCACTGTTTGACAGTCTTCCAGTATCTTTCTGCTTCAACTCTATTTTTGCTAATTTCATCATTAACATAATTATAATCCTAATTAAATCACAATGATAATAATATCATTTGTATTACTTTAGTGCCTTGGAGCCCAAGTCATGGAATAGGACCCATTGTGCTAGGCAATGTACAAAAGCAACAAAGACCATCCCTAACGCAATGAGTTTACAGTTTAAGTAAAACTCATCATCTTTTCCCTTCCCCTGTTTATCTTGAGTGGTCAAGATACAATTTGTGTTCAAATACCCCAGACAAAATTAGGCCTACCCCTGCTCCAATTGAGGTCAGGGGAATCAAGATTGGGCCCTAAATAGGTATTGCATGTTTTTGTTGTTTTTCAAAGAGGAAGAGAAATCACCCCATCTTAAAGGCTCTGTGTTTTGTTAACCCTCTCTTCTGGCTGAGGAAAGCTGGATGCAGCTTCCTCTAGAGCCCATCAGAACTGTTGGCCTGCAAGAACAGCTTTATAAAGCTCTTAAGCATCTCTTTCCCTTCCTTGTGCTGTGTGTGCAGTGCTTTCAGCCACTACCAGATAGGAGAATTGGCTGGCCTGACCTTGACAGCTGATTTCCCCCCACTCCCTTCCCAAACCTATGTTATCTGTTCGGCACTAGGATTTCTGCATGCTGACTAGTAGCTAGTGTGGGAACTCACCAGGAAGCATTCACTTAATGCTTAGGAATTCTACCATATCAATTCCTTGGCAATTAATTGCCAACAATCAGCCATATATCTATATTGGTAACTATGTTAAAAACTACAGCTACTACTTCAAAATTGTAGTACAGTATATATGAAACTTGACATTCTGTTTATTTTTAGCCACTTTGTTCAGTGTCTACAGTTCCTATTCCAGATGGGGGTAAGTGCTGACAACCCCCTTCTACTGCTTTGCAGAAATCAGCTTCCTTTTCTGAGCATTAACATTTATTTTTTTTCTGGTTGCTAAAAGTGTGTATATAGGCCCCTCTGTAGAAGGGTGTGTGTGTGTGTGTAGATAACCACAACTTTAATTGTAAGATATTCAAACACACCAAGTTCAATATTTAGGATATCAGTATGTATCTTAAGAGTATATTGACATTGTTAGTGTATTTCGCTGTGGACCTATATATTGTGAAACTCAAGGTTAGCATAAAAAAAATCAACTTTTTTAATAGATATATAATATGCCCACAATGAAGTGTGTGTATGTATATTTTATTTTGTGTGTGTGTAGATATTTAAAAAGTTGGAGTTTTTTGGATGCTAGCCTTAAATTTCATAATATAGGCCCACAATGAAATACACTAACAATGTCAATATACTCTTAAGATACATATTGATATCCTAAATATTGACCTTGATATTTCAAATATATCTTACAATTACAATTAAGGTTAAGATTTTGTCAGTTATTTTTAGTAAAAGTCATGGACAGGTTGCAACCAATAAACAAAAACTCATGGAAACCTGTGACCTGACTTTTTTTACTAAAAATAATGGGTGTGGAGGAGGGGGACTGATGGGGGATGACTGAAGCCCAAGCCCCACTGCAGGGATGAGAGCCTGAGCTCCGCTGCGAAGGGGGCTCCAATACTCACCACTTTGGCAGCTGACAGCTCTGGGGTCCCCACCACCTGTGGCAACTTGAAGCTCCAGGGCCCCTGACAGCTCTGGCCTCACCATCCCAGGGCTGAAACTGCAGCAGAAAATGTCAGAGGTCTCTGAAAGTCATGGAATCTCTGACTTCCATGACCTCCATGACAAACTCCTATCCTTAATTATAATAACCATTACCAAGGAATGGTTGGATAAATCTCCTTCAGTTTCTGAAAGTAAGGCCTTGCAAATAATTTTAGCTGAGAAATGAAGGCTCCTACTACCACTGATGGCAAAACTTCCATTCACTTGTGGGGGAAACAGGATCAGGCCATGAAGTTTTTGGTCTGAGATGTCTGTAGAACTTAGTGCTTTAAGTAAACAGTTAATTTACTGTAGTTATAAAATAAATGAACACAGATATTAGTAATTAGTTTTTAACATTCACTGGAGAGTATATACTTAAATGTGAGAAACTGAGGGCCAACTTCAATGTCAGGTACAACTCCTGTTTATTTCATTGGGAGTTATGCCAGGACTGAAACTGGTCCTAAATCTGAAATTGTCTTTATAGTTTAAAAAGACAGTGTTAGTCTTAATATGGGAATAATCATTGCTTTGTCCGGACATGAATCTTTATAACAGGGTTTTTCCCAGTGATCTATTGGTAGAGTCTTGATATACCAAATTGACAGACCCATATTAGGTTTCCATACATACCTACGTTCTCCCCAGGCCAGTAAAAGCCTTAGCAGTCTGGAAGTGTTACACAAGCCGAGGGGAGGGAAGACCATCTAAAAGTGTCCTTTAAGGGTTCTGAGAGAAACACTTTGGCTTGGCTGGGAGAAGGCTGTTTGGTGCCTGGCCACCAGAAGTATCTAAAGTGGGGAAAACTATAATCTTCAGGACTCCTTTGAAGTTCCTAGAGGAACTTGCCAGGCTAGAAAGATATGTTCACTGATTTATTTATTTATTTTATCTGTATTTTGTATTTTTAAAATTGTATTCTCCCACTTCCATGATTTATTAAAGAAATTACCTGTTTTGCTCAGCACATCACTCTGAATGCTACAGCTGTAATAGTCAGAACTGCACATTACTGCGTAGAAATTGTGATGTACTGGAGGGGTGGGTGGTTAACAAGAATTGATACTTTTGAAGCTACTGCTGGCAAGCATTGTGTTGCTGAGATTAAAACCAAATGGAAAGTGATGCCGCCTGTTATATGTTTGATATTGCATATGCATAATGATGAACATGCCAGTAAATAAATATCACTTTTCAGCTGGGATGACTGCTTCCAACAATATGTTCAGAACAGTATTCATGTAACTGTTATAGTTGGTACATGGGCAGATATGCCTTTCACCAGTCTTCCAGTTTTCCAGTGTCAGTGCTCAGCAAAACTTATATAAATTAGGTGTTGCACCAGTTTGATATGCTATGTAAGCAGTATTACATGAGCACTTCTAAATATTAAAGTAACCCTAACTTCACCTGTGTATATTTTTGAGTAATTTTTTATTTTAAAATTGCTAGAACCACAGTTCAAACCAGTGACTAAGGAGATGTTGATGGCTGTACCAAAGATTATCAGAAGTACTGTTAAATTAGTGGACCTGAACAGCTTTTACAGGGAACTATTTAACTACTTTGTTCTAAATGGGAACAGGTAAGCATTGAAAGAGTATATGATTATTAGTTTTTTCAAGCCTTTCATTTTTAATAGTTCATTGGTGTGACTAATAAATCATAACTTAATGTAGGCTTTTTTGAAACCAAACAGCAACTAAATCTGGAGTCATCATATTGCAGCAAGCAGTTAACTGGTTTCAAAAATTGATCTAGGCTCCTGTTGTCGATTTCTGTTAGGGTAAATGTCCCAAGATGACACGCATCAACCCCTTTTCCCCCCCGCCCCATACTCCTTTTTTGAGTAGGGTTAGGTTAAATGAAAGTATCAATTATCTTTACTCATATTTTAGCAACATTAAACAGCAAGTTCAACAGAAATAAATTGTTTAACTTAGGCCAGGTCTACAACATTAAACTTAAATGTCTATGCTAGAAGAGATTTGCAGGTATAGCTATACCAATAAAACCTCTTAGTGTGGTTGCAGCTTATATTGGTTAAAAATGCTTTTGCCAGTATGCCTTATTCCAGTTTGACAAGCTAAATAAGCTATACCTATAAAAATACTTTTACACTGGGATAACTATCTACATTAAGACTTTTGCCCGTACAAAATTATTACAAACCTTCTACCCCCACTCCGTACATACATACATACTTCTAACTGACATTGCTATATCAGGGAAAGTTTCTAGTGTAGACCTGGCTTAAGATGTTGAACAAAATTTTTGAGAAATTATTTATGAGAAGAACTTGGGCTCTGTCTTTTCAGATTTCAGTGAATACTTTGTTGAATAGTTTGCTCTTGTCTTGCAGAGCAGCATTGAATGTTGCACAGATGAACAAGATGAATATGAAAGCCACCAATTCCCGGCTACAAATCCTGAAAGAACTTTCCATTGTAGAAATTGACAAACAAGGAAATGCTAAGTTAATTGTGTAAATTTAAGCCTAAATGAACTAATCATATTTTGATAGAAGGAATTTGAGTGCAGCTCCTGGTGTATTGGTAGGCAAATAGTTCTCTGTTTATAAAAATGATACACATTGTGAAAATGTGTTGTTAATGTGACTGTATTAGGATTCTCTTTGTAATACCCAATTGTGAATTAAAAAGCATATATCAAGTTTTGTAAACTACTTTGCTTTTAAGATTTGTAGGACATAGTGGACAGAATCACATTTTTAACTCCATCATGTTTCAGTACTTGTTTTCCTGAATGGGGATTAATGGCTTCTAACCAAACATTTTTACTTGTACTTGGATTCCTGAGTAAGTGATATAAAAGCCAAGAAGGCTATAAAAGTTTTACTACTTTATAGGTCACAGTTCAGGGCAGCTGGCCGTGTAGTCCATCAGTGGCCCAGCAAGGACATGCACTTTCAGGCTTCTGGTTCCTCAGCTGTTACCTGTCCTGGGCGGAGACACGCATCTCACTTCCTCCTCACCAGGATATTTCCAGGTTGCACAGTTCCCTGCCTACACTATGAATTACTCCAGAAGACTGACTGCCTAAGCAGGTTTGCTTTGCCGTCTTTTCAGAGACTATAATCAGTGTGATTGTCCATAGTTAAGTTACCACACAGCTCTTTCTAAGCAAGCACATTTTTTCTTAAGGTAAGAGCATCAGAGAGAACTTTTTAAAACAATAAAAGAACCTACACACATACTAATAAGCTTACCAGAGCATACTCCTACTCGAGCAATGGCTCTGTTGGATGATTAGTCCTTCAAACCCCACCCCATGGGGTTTTCCTCTAGTTACAAGTTCATAACTGTGGTAGTTCAGAACAAGCACACATATGAGTCTGAGAGTCTCTTCTTTATATTGCTTGGCTCTTCGATCTTAGACAGTGGATAGGTAATCGGTAAGACAATGGGTTTCTCCTCAAGGTGTAATTTCAAAAGGCTGGGTCTAAAGGTGGGGAATTTGCATTCTCTTTCCAACTCCCCCACAAGTTTCTCAAGGAAACCTACTTAACTTTTTATAAATTCACTTTGTTTCAAATCACCCTTTTGAAGCTGATAGCATTTCCCAGGGTTTACATTAATCAGGTCTCCTCCCTAGAAGCATTACATACAATTTCACAATAATATATAAACATTTGTAATACAATGAACTCCTAAAATCACTAAAACTTAATTCAATAAAGTGTGTACAGGTATTGCAGGAAATTTCCTATCTATCACAGCTTACCTTCTGAATCTCCCAATAACTGATTTCCGTAACCATTTTATAAGTCAATGGCCTGACTTAGTCACCATTCCAGAATGTCTTTTTGAAATGTTTAGCATTCATACGAATAAGATGATAAAACTAGATAAAGCCTGCCATGGTACTGCTAGGCATGTTGCAGCCCACCTCATGCAGCTCTCCATAATATCAAGTCAATCATGCAAACTACATCTCTTGTACATCAACCACTGATTCCAGCTCTTCTAGCTGCTCTTTTGCAGGTGATATTGGCTTATTGGCTCCATAACTATTGACAAGGAAATGCAGCATGACTTTCTCAAGATTCTGTAATTTTTTTGTTTTTCCTTAAGGTTTTATTTTTAAACAGAGGACTGAGGACAGTTTTAGTAAATCCAGAGCCCATTAAATTCTCTAGGGACCACTTCCTGCTGCAGTAAAAGCAACTGTCCAGAGTTCCACAACTTCAGAATCTGTTGCAAAAATACACTGCCCAAGGAATTGTTTTACCCTTTTCAGATACCTGGTATGATATAAGAGCTGAAATGCCAAATCCACAACTCGTTTGGAATATTGCATATTTTTTTGCACTGAACAAATAGATGGTGGGTTGTGTGGGTTTGTTTGGTGTTTGTGCATGTGAAAATATCTAAAATTTGTTCCCATAAGCGCCACTCAAAATAAGGCTGCTACTTCAACACCAAGCAAAGAATAGTCTACTCAGCACACTATCTGGCCTCAGAAACAACTCTGACATCATAATCAAAAAGGCTGACAAAGGAGGCGCTGTTGTCATCATGAATAGGACGGAATATGAACAAGAGGCTGCTCGGCAGCTCTCCAACACGAGTTTCTACAAGCCATTACCCTATGATCCCACTGAGAGTTACCAAAAGCAACTACAGCATATGCTCAAGAAACTTCCTGAAAAAGCACAAGATCAAATCCGCACAGACACACCCCTGGAACCCCGACCTGGGATATTCTATCTACTACCCAAGATCCATAAACCTGGAAATCCTGGACGCCCCATCATCTCAGGCATTGGCACCCTGACAGCAGGATTGTCTGGCTATGTAGACTCCCTCCTCAGGCCCTACGCTACCAGCACTCCCAGCTACCTTCGAGACACCACTGACTTCCTGAGGAAACTTCAATCCATCGGTGATCTTCCTGATAACACCATCCTGGCCACTATGGATGTAGAAGCCCTCTACACCAACATTCCACACAAAGATGGACTACAAGCCGTCAGGAACACTATCCCCGATAATGTCACGGCTAACCTGGTGGCTGAACTTTGTGACTTTGTCCTTACCCATAACTATTTCACATTTGGGGACAATGTATACCTTCAGATCAGCGGCACTGCTATGGGTACCCGCATGGCCCCACAGTATGCCAACATTTTTATGGCTGATTTAGAACAACGCTTCCTCAGCTCTCGTCCCCTAAAGCCCCTACTCTACTTGCGCTATATTGATGACATCTTCATCATCTGGACCCATGGAAAAGAAGCCCTTGAGGAATTCCACCATGATTTCAACAATTTCCATCCCACCATCAACCTCAGCCTGGTCCAGTCCACACAAGAGATCCACTTCCTGGACACTACAGTGCTAATAAACAATGTTCACATAAACACCACCCTATACCGGAAACCTACTGACCGCTATTCCTACCTGCATGCCTCCAGCTTTCACCCTGACCACACCACACAATCCATCGTCTACAGCCAAGCTCTGCGATACAACCGCATTTGCTCCAACCCCTCAGACAGAGACAAACACCTACAAGATCTCTGTCAAGCTTTCTTACAACTACAATACCCACCTGCGAAAGTAAAGAAACAGATTGATAGAGCCAGAAGAGTTCCCAGAAGTTACCTACTACAGGACAGGCCTAACAAAGAAAATAACAGAACGCCACTAGCCGTCACCTTCAGCCCCCAACTAAAACCCCTCCAACGCATTATTAAGGATCTACAACCTATCCTAAAGGATGACCCAACACTCTCACAAATCTTGGGAGACAGGCCAGTCCTTGCCTACAGACAGCCCCGCAACCTGAAGCAAATACTCACCAACAACCACATACCACACAACAGAACCACTAACCCAGGAACTTATCCTTGCAACAAAGCCCGTTGCCAATTGTGCCCACATATCTATTCAGGGGACACCATCACAGGGCCTAATAACATCAGCCACACTATCAGAGGCTCGTTCACCTGCACATCCACCAATGTGATTTATGCCATCATGTGCCAGCAATGCCCCTCTGCCATGTACATTGGTCAAACTGGACAGTCTCTACGTAAAAGAATAAATGGACACAAATCAGATGTCAAGAATTATAACATTCATAAACCAGTCGGAGAACACTTCAATCTCTCTGGTCACGCAATCACAGACATGAAGGTCGCTATCTTAAAACAAAAAAACTTCAAATCCAGACTCCAGCGAGAAACTGCTGAATTGGAATTCATTTGCAAATTGGATACTATTAATTTAGGCTTAAATAGAGACTGGGAGTGGCTAAGTCATTATGCAAGGTAGCCTATTTCCTCTTGTTTTTTCCTCCCCCCCCTCCCAGATGTTCTGGTTTAACTTGGATTTAAACTTGGAGAGTGGTCAGTTTGGACGAGCTATTACCAGCAGGAGAGTGAGTCTGTGTGTGTATGGGGGTGGGTTTTTGGAGGGGGGTGAGGGAGTGAGAGAACCTGGATTTGTGCAGGAAATGGCCTAACTTCATTATCATGCACATTGTGTAAAGAGTTGTCACCTTGGATGGGCTATCACCAGCAGGAGAGTGAATTTGTGTGGGGGGGTGGAGGGTGAGAAAACCTGGATTTGTGCTGGAAATGGCCTAACCTGACGATTACTTTAGATAAGCTATTACCAGCAGGACAGTGGGGTGGGAGGAGGTATTGTTTCATATTCTCTGTGTATATATAAAGTCTGCTGCAGTTTCCACGGTATGTATCTGATGAAGTGAGCTGTAGCTCACGAAAGCTCATGCTCAAATAAATTGGTTAGTCTCTAAGGTGCCACAAGTACTCCTTTTCTTTTTACTATCTGGCTAGTGTTTTATGTAGTAATAAGAAATGAGATTGAACACTGACCAAATTATAATACCACATCCGTATTCTATGATGTTATAGAAAACAAATTACAACAATACTATTGGAAGATGATAGATGTGCTGCTTTGTGTGGTATTTTTGCCTATATATATCTGGACTGTTCTGTCTGGCCAAGGCAACCTTGGAACTGCAGTCCTTGGTACATATCTTTATTGTAATTAATTTCCATCAAACCTTTTACCCTCATATTTGTACTTTTTCATGTTTGTATTGGTCGTTTTGTAAACTATTTTAATGCTTCTGTTTGCTTTTTTCTCCACATCCTTGCTCTGGACCCAGTCCCACAAATCCTTCCTGTACAGACCTCCCATTGATTTCAGTGAGTTCTGCATGTGGAGGGCTTGCAAGATTGGGCCCTTTGTTTCCTCTTTGACATAGGACTATAAGTAACTCCCAGTTAAGTGAATGGGAATCTTTCAGTTGACATTAATGGAAGTTGCATTGGCCCCATAGTCACTATTAAAAGATGATTAATTCTTGGCATATTTTGTTTGGTATATCAAAGTCACAGGACCAAGGCATAATTTCTAGAAGCATTTAGAGCATTTACATCTCTAAGTCCTTGTGGCAAGTTTTACTGTCTTAACTTCAGACTTATTTTAATGTTTTTAAATAGATGTAGTGGATTACTTGAACACCAAGTGTTCATAATTTGTAGATTTTGTTTTTTAAAAAAAAGCTTCCTGAGGAATGCTAGTCTGTTTTGTCAGAACATTGTTCACCAATGTATTTTTAGCCATCTTGCAAAAATGCAGTGCAGTTTAAAACTACAGTAGAACCTCAGAGTAACGAACCCCCATGAATAAAGGTTGTTCGTAACTCTGAAATATTCATAACTGAACAAAATGTTGTGGTTCTTTCAAAAGTTTACAACTGAACATTGACTTAATACAGCTTTGAAACTTTACTGTGCAAAAGAAAAATTCTACTTTTCCTTTATTGTTTAGCAGTTTACATTTAACACAGTACTGTATTGCATTTGCTTTTTGCTTTTTTTCTTTGGTCTCTGCTGCTCTCTGATTTTGTACTTCTGGCTCAAAACAAGGTGTGTGGTTGACTGGTCAGTTCATAACTCTCTGGTTTTCATAACTCTGAGGTTCTACTGTAATAACAATTTATGTACAGTAGGTGGCCAGTATCTTAGTTAGGTCTGCTTGGGGAAAGCTCTCCAAAGACAACTGTGGAATTCACCTTTGTTTTGAGTATTCTATAGATAAAGACACTGAATAACTTATCAGTGAGTGTAATAAGAACTGTCAAGGTTCCTCCCCCACTCTGAACTCTAGGGTACAGATGTGGGGACCTGCATGAAAAACCTCCTAAGCTTATCTTTACCAGCTTAGGTCAAAACTTCCCCAAGGTACAAAATATTCTACCCTTTGTCCTTGGATTGGCTGCTACCACCACCAAACTAATACTGGTTACTGGGGAAGAGCTGTTTGGACACGTCTTTCCCCCCAAAATACTTCCAAAACCTTGCACCCCACTTCCTGGACAAGGTTTGGTAAAAAGCCTCACCAATTTGCCTAGGTGACTACAGACCCAGACCCTTGGATCTTAAGAACAATGAACAATCCTCCCAACACTTGCACCCCCCCTTTCCTGGGAAATGTTGGATAAAAAGCATCACCAATTTGCATAGGTGACCACAGACCCAAACCCCTGTGGATCTGAGAACAATGAAAAAGCATTCAGTTTTCTTACAAGAAGACTTTTAATAAAAATAGAAGTAAATAGAAATAAAGAAATCCCCCCTGTAAAATCAGGATGGTAGATACCTTACAGGGTAATTAGATTCAAAACATAGAGAACCCCTCTAGGCAAAACCTTAAGTTACAAAAAAGATACACAGACAGAAATAGTTATTCTATTCAGCACAGTTCTTTTCTCAGCCATTTAAAGAAATCATAATCTAACACGTACCTAGCTAGATTACTTACTAAAAGTTCTAAGACTCCATTCCTGGTCTATCCCCGGCAAAGACAGAATATAGAATATAAATATAAATAAATAAAATATAAATAAAGACAGAATATAGAACAAATTGGTTAGTCTCTAAAGTACCACAAGTACTCCTTTTCTTTTTGCGAATACAGACTAACATGGCTGTTACTCTGAAACCAGAATATAGACAGGTTTCAGAGTAACAGCCGTGTTAGTCTGTATTCGCAAAATACAGCTCACTTCATCGGATGCATACTGTGGAAACTGCAGAAGACATTATATACACAGAGACCATGAAACAATACCTCCTCCCACCCCACTCTCCTGCTGGTAATAGCTTATCTAAAGTGATCATCAAGTTGGGCCATTTCCAGCACAAATCCAGGTTTTCTCACCCTCCGCGCCCCCCCCCCAACTCACTCTCCTGCTGGTAATAGCCCATCCAAAGTGACCACTCTCTTTAAAATGTGTATGATAATCAAGGTGGGCCATTTCCAGCACAAATCCAGGTTTTCTCACCCCCCTCCAAAAACCACATACACAAACTCACTCTCCTGCTGGTAATAGCTTATCCAAAGTGACCACTCTCCTCACAATGTGTATGATAATCAAGGTGGGCCATTTCCAGCACAAATCCAGGTTATCTCACCCCCCCACCCCCATACACACACAAACTCACTCTCCTGCTGGTAATAGCTCATCCAAAGTGACCACTCTCCCTACAATGTGCATGATAATCAAGGTGGGCCATTTCCAGCACAAATCCAGGTTTTCTCACCCCCCCACCCCAGCAGGAGAGTGAGTTTGTGTGTGGGGGTGGGGGGGTGAGAAAACCTGGATTTGTGCTGGAAATGGCCCAACTTGATTATCACTTTAGATAAGCTATTACCAGCAGGAGAGTGGGGTGGGAGGAGGTATTGTTTCATGGTCTCTGCATATATAATGTCTTCTGCAGTTTCCACACTATGCATCCGATGAAGTGAGCTGTAGCTCACGAAAGCTGATGCTCAAATAAATTGGTTAGTCTCTAAGGTACCACAAGTACTCCTTTTCTTTTTGAGAATATAGACAGACACACAGACCCTTTGTTTCTCTCCCTCCTCCCAGCTTTTGAAAGTATCTTGTCTCCTCATTGGTCATTTTGGTCAGGTGCCAGTGAGGTTACCTTTAGCTTCTTAACCCTTTACAGGTGAGAGGAGCTTTCCCCTGGCCAGGAGGGATTTCAAATGGGTTTACCCTTCCCTTTATATTTATGACAAGAACTATTGAATTAAGTATTTGAAAAATGCTAGAGTATGTGCTTCCTTTGAGCTTGTGAAC
Source organism: Eretmochelys imbricata (assembly GCF_965152235.1). NCBI lineage: Eukaryota > Metazoa > Chordata > Testudines > Cheloniidae > Eretmochelys > Eretmochelys imbricata. The sequence goes on along the minus strand of NC_135588.1, from coordinate 5,048,435 downwards.
TGATATTGCAGAAAGTGGAATGATTTCGACTTTCATTTTCTTAACATTTCCTTGTGAATTTTTTGTAAGGAATGTGGATTGACATAATTTAAGTACAAATTAAATATAAATGAATAGTTTCCAGTAAAGTTACTGTACATTACGGTCTATGAAATGTTTGTCTTCATACTGAACTGGCAGAGGGGAGCTGTTTTATCTTAGTTTGCACTGTGAATAAATAGCGAGCTGTAACATTTTTTTAGTGTTCGTGTAGTTCACAAACCTGATGTATTGAGAGGCGCATAAAACGCTGAGTAAAGTTTTGTTGCTGGCAGCCACATGTATCTCTGGACAACCAGATTACAAACAGACTAAGACAAAAGCATCAGCTGAGATGGAGTGACTACTGCCACATGACTCTTCTGTAATAAGGTAAAACACATCCTGGAATAGTATGTACAAAAACTTTCAGTAGGATTTGATTTTTTAAGATAATAGTTTCTTTAGATATGTTCACACACTCTCTCCATTGCAATATGTTCTGTTTTCATATATGGTCCCTTTTTATTTTTTTTATTTTTTTTTAAGGGAAATGCATGAACATACTAGGAGTTCAAATAGTGATAAATGAAAAAAGTATTTTAAAATTATAGGAAATTTTGCTGTTTCACAAGCTTGCAATCATTTTAGTAATTTCAATGGCCAGTTTCACTGGGTGGTAGTGATCAGTTATTTTATTTCAGTATATGCACTGAAAAAATACAAAATAAAAAAACCTCTCCTGTACTCTAGGTGTCTTGGAAAGCAATTAAAAAGACTGTCTATGGACTTGCTCCTTAAACTCTATCCAGAAAACTAAGTGGTACACAGTACAGGTACTGCAGATTTTACATAGTATTATATAAAATATTAGTTATTGTATACTACAGTTAGTCCATAAATATTTATTGCACTCTGAAATAATTAACATAAGAAACAATGTGTAGATATCAGAGCAACTCTTGTGAATTTCAAAGTAAATGTCCTTATTCTAATTATTTCAAATTTATCGTTGTCCCCATAGCATAATGTACAATTGAATGTGCTTTTTCATAAAACATAAAAAGAAAAAAATAATCTTGTACCAAATTCTAGTCTGCTTCAAGTTGACTTTTTAATTATGTCGCCTGGACAACCATAACAAACCTCCTGAGGGACAACTATAAACATCAGAAGGGGAAGCTACTGATGCATTAAATGACTTTTTTAGAGAATACCAGAACATGAACTGTTTGCTCAGCGGGGAAGCTTTTCTCTTCACAACTCCTAAATTTCCCTTTAACCTACGCAGTTTTTTTGTATTACAGTCAAACCACATGGTTAAACTGTTCAATAAAACAATCACTTGGTTTCTGATTCAAGCTATCGTGGCATAGCGGTCTGGTGGTTGCTATGCTATCTTTTTATAAACCTTCCTAGTTTAGATTACAGGCAGAAATCAAACAATTAGAATACTCCACACTTTTTTTTTTTTTAATTTGAGTTGAACTCACTTCACAAACTGATAAAAGATTATGCTTGGTTAGATCAAAACTGTCAGTCACTTTTCTGTTCTAGAGTCAGGCTGCTTTGCTCTTCCCTTTTTTCTGGAATAGTAAAGATTAAATTGCTTCTGCCACTTGGATGAAGTGACATGAGTGATTTGGGGGTGGGCAACACTGTATCTGAAAAGGTGCTGAATGTGATTTAAAGGCAAATGTAGCCAAAGATAAACCATCTGCAGGGCCACTTTAGAAATTGGTTAAATTCTGAAAGTCTGTCTCTGTCCTTGCAGCTAAACTGTGTTTAGTAGGGATTTGGTTTCAACTGTTGCTGAAATCCAAAGTTTAAGACAACAGAGTTTAGGATTCATAGCACTAGAAGGACTAAGGCCTAACAATAACAAAAACTCAGTAGGATTGCTGGCACATAGTACAGGTAGTAAAGGTCTAAAACTAAGCTCAAATCCCTAGTTTGAAGAAACAGATGTTCAGAAATGTGTGTGGATTTGCAACAGCTACAGGGAACTGTATTTAAACTTGTTTAGGAGTTAGTGATGTCATCAACTGTAGCAGGGCAATAGAACACTGAGCTGTCTATGTGGCAGGTAGGTGAGAGGGGTGATAATGGCAACGAGAGGCATTTAAAAAAAATCATTTTCAGAGCCGCCAAAAACATGAAATTGGCATACCTATCATGATTTCAATAAATAATACTGAGTTCTTTTTATTTACCTTCTGTGGGTTATTAGCTTTTAAAGCTTTTCTTTGCAATCCTGAGCCTTAGAAACTAGGTAACAATCACATGTTTTTGTTTTTTTAATCACATGATTGCAAGATTTGGGGATTTTACAAAAACCACCACTATTGTAAGAGTTGACAATATTGACACTTTAAGCTAGTTGGAGCAGAGATGATGTCATGGGCTGGATTTTTCAGAGGATCTGAGCACCCTTAACTCTATTAGAAATCAATGGGAGTAGCTTGTGCTCAATACCTCTAAAAATTGTGCCCTTTAATCTGTGTGCATACTGTTGGGGGTGGGAGGGAATTCCAGTTAGGGCATTTAAGGGCTACAGTAATATAAATGTTTAATACATTTACAGGGCCTGATGTGTTTTTAAAATGTTTTACTTTTATCATAGACCTAGAATAGTGAGAAATTTGTAGCATGTTATTTCTACCCTACTGATTATTATGGTAGCCCTTTAAACAAAAAAAAAAAAAATCAGCTTACATTAAATAACAGTAAAATGTTCAAAGGAAGCACCTGCTTTTCACAAACTACACTTCAAACTTATTTTACTGACAAATTTTAAATGTGGCAAAGGAGCCTCTGCTCTCACCCCTGATGCTTTCAAAGAATGTAAGAAGATGCCCAGTCTGTAACACCATCAACTCTCACACTGTAGGTTTGAAACTCAGTATCCCTATCTAGTCACTTCTGGCTAATGTGGAAGACACTCTTACAGGAGTGTGAGATCGTGCTGGCTGTAAAATAGTGTACTTAAGGAAACCCTTGCAGTTGCCATTTTGAAAATCAGGAATGGATAGAGCATTTGCAAATACTGTAGGGAACAAACAATCTTGCAGGGGTCAATAGAGGGAAGGAGGTTTGAAAAAAGAAGCCAAGTCTTTCCTACGGGTAGCACGGTGCTTTGAAGATGAAACCTGCTGTATAAGTACAAGCATGTTGTTTTCCATTTCAGTTTCTATTTTTCTATAGCACAATGCAGGGGCCAGTAGACATGATGGAGGCCATGTCATCCTGCCTAGTGATGCTGACCTATTAATCTCCAGTAAAGACTTGCAGGGAGATCTCTCTAATTTTACTTTGGTTTTTATATTTTTCTTTTCCTGATGGGTGCTGTAGCGAGGCCCTCCAGCCTTTCTGAGACACATTTTTAAAATCCCTTTGTGCATGGACTAAATGGGAGGCAGCCACCCCAGGGCTCGTGCTACCGCTTGCGAACTAGGACCGTGTCCTCTTCCTGGCTCCAGTGAGATTGGAGGCTGGGGCTGAAGATGGTGCATGTTGCCGACGCCGCTGCCTGCGGAATAAGGGGGGAAGAGTTAAAGCTTATTTACCAGCCTGCAAAAGTGGGACACGGTTACAGCCTCCTACCTCATGCTGCAGCAGTGTGGGGAGAAGGGGGTTGCGCTCCCTGCGGATGCTGCAACCTGCAGCCGTGGGAGAACGGCAGGGGCCTGCAGCCTGTCCTTAATTTGTAATGAACGAGGTGCCGGGGTCAAGCAACTTTTACAATAATAAGCCATGCGGCAAGCCCAGAGGTGTGGGGCTATGAACTACCGCGCCCTGGCAAACATTAAGCACGGGCTAGACCCTTTGCTGATGCTGCAACCTGCAGCAGCGGGAGAAGAACGGGCGGGGAGAGGGAGGGAAACCCGTATCCTCTACTGGCGCTGCATCCTCAGCAGGTGGTGGGAGGCTGCACGCTCTGCAGATGCTGCTGCTGCAGCAGCAGTGGGGGGGGGGAGTCTGTGCGCTCTGCGGATGCTGCAGGTGGGGGGGGCGGAGACTGCACCCTCTGCGGATGCTCCGCCCGAAGGCAGCGTGCAGGCCCCTGCAGCAGCGGCAGGCGGGGACACGGCGGCGCCTGCGCACTGGGGCTGGGAGGATCACGTGAGGGAGGGGTCGGCCCGGCTCCCTCAGCCGCAGGGCGGGCCGGCGGGAGGCCGCGCTGAGGGAGGAGCCGCCGGCGCCCCTGACCCCCCGGGGCGAACATGGCCGGTAGCTAGCGGGGCCGGGGCGCTGCGGAGGGAGCCGGGCCGGTGAGGAGCAGCCTCTCCCCCGGCGGCTCCTTATGCTCTTTCCTCCCCTTTCTCTCCCGCAGGGGCTGCGGCCGGGACCTGCTCCCCGGGGCGCTGGGGAACCTCCCCGCTGCGGGCGGGCGCCGGGAGAGCCGAGGCCATGGACGAGCAGAGCGTGGAGGTGAGGGGGTGGGCAGCCTCCACCTGCTGGGGCGGGGCGGGCCCGGCTCCCCTCCCTGCCGGGCACTGGCGGGAGGCCGCCTGCGCTGGAGCTGGGGGTGCCAGGACGCCTGGGTTCCAGCCCTGGGTTCGCCCCGGCTCCTTGTGGCCGTCGGGGCCCCGGTTGTGGCAGGTCGAGGTGAGCGTCGCTCTGCTGCCAGGCTCGCTGGTTGAAACGGTGCTGGCCGCTTGGGCCGGCTGCCCAGGGAAGTTGGGCCTGGCCCACCCGCTCGGATGGCCTGTGCCTCTGTCTTGGGAAAGGGAGGACAGGTGGGTGGTGTTTGGGCTTTCAGAAAGCCTCCGGCAGAGCCGCTCGCGAGGGAATAAGGAAACTAGGACTTGGTCTCTACCAAAAACTCAAGTTGACCTAGCTGTGGGGCTCGGGGGGGGGAGGTTGTCCTCTCTTTTCGCACCCCTTCCAGGCGAAGTGAGGCTGATCTAAGCTGTGGTGTCAACACCGCTAGCTCGACGGAAGAATTCCTTCATTGACCTAGCTACAGTCTCTTGAGCAGATGTGTTTGCTACAGCAACAGAAAAAACCTCTTCTGCTGCTGAAGCACGGCGTAACTGCAGCTGTGTCACCATCGTGCTTGTAATGTAGATGTATCATGAGTAGTTGTGGGGCAAGAGGTCAAACAGTGCTGTAAATTAGATATTGCCCAAGAGGCAGAAAACAAAGTATAGGTATAAAGTGGGTGTTTTTCAACATGTCACAAGTTATTGGCTGGGTGCCCCAAGGTTCTGCACTGAGACTGTTGTTTAACATATGCGTTAATGATCCGGAAAAGGGAGTGAGCAGTGAAAGAGACAAAAAATGCAGGGGACACAAAATTATTTAGGTTAGTCTAGGTTAGAGATGTTTCTGAAGAACTTCAGAGACACATAACAAAGCCAGGAATGGAGAGCATGACATGAGCATGAGGAATGGAGAGCATGAGAGGCTGATTAATTTTAGTTTTGATATGTGAAAGGTAAAATGCGCATTGGAAGGAGTAATTGGAACCCATCATACACTCCGCTGCTATATTAGTTGTAACCACACAAGAAAAAGATCCAAACACCATTGTGGATGGTTTTTGTGAAAAAACATCAGCTCCATGTGCAGTGATAGGAAACAAACAATATTATGGTACATAGATCATAGAATCATAGGGTTGGAAGGGACCTCAGGAGGTCATCTAGTCCAACCCCCTGCTCAAAGCAGGACCAAACCCCAATTTTTGCCCCAGATCCCCAAATGGCCCCCTCAAGGATTGAACTCTCAACCCTGGGTTTAGTAGGCCAGTGCTCAAACCACTGAGCTATCCCTCCCCCTTAACAGTATAGAAAATACAGAAAATGTTGTTATGCCACTTGTTTAAATAAATAAAAGTTTCCCTCATCTGAAATACTGTATTCAGTTATGGTCACCTTTTCTCAAAAATTATAGCAACAGTAGGATTTCAGAGATAGGAGACAAGTTGTTTGAGGTATGGAAAGGTTTATGAAAGGAGAGAATGAGAAGATTGAGACTGTTTAGTTTAGATAGGAGATATAAGGGCTTATGTACCCTGGGAAATTGACCATCGTAGCTCTAGCAAATTAACTATTCAGCTATAGTTACTCTGGAATAAGTGATTTTTGAGCGGTCCTTTGGATTCTTTCCAATTCGTCCACCTCTTTTTCTAAATTGTGGTGCCCAGAATTGGACACAGTACTCCAGCTGGGGCCTCAGCAGTGCTGAGTAGAGCGGGACAGTTACCTCTCATGTCTTACATACGACACTCCTGTTAATACACCCCAGAAACATATGTGCCTTTTTTGCAGTCACATCACATTTTGGCAATTCATATTCAGTTGAATTTTGATATATTGGAGATGGTTCAGTGTGTATGATTAAAGGATTGGAAAACATGTCTTACAGTGATAAACTTAAGGAGCTTGAGCTTTCTAACTTAATAAAGAGAGGGTTAAAGGGTGAGATCAGTCTATAAGTGCCTACATGGGGAACAAATATTTGATGATGTGCTCTTTGGTCAAGCAGGCTATTATAACAAGATCCAATGACAGTAAGTAGTTAGGCAACTTCAGACTGGAAATAAGGTGTACATTTTTAACAGTGAGGGTAATTAATTAGGGTAATTGGATGTTTTTCTAAAAATATGCTCTAGTTGAAATAGGAATTATTGTGGAGAAGTTCTATGGCCTTTGTTAACAGGAGGTCAGACTAAATGATCACATCGGCCCTCCTGGCTTAAGAATCTGATTCTGTATGTGTAGAGTGCTTGTTCATTCAGTGTCATACACATACAAGTGGGAATAGTGTCTTTTGGCTACAGACATATACAGATAGAAACAAATAGTGATAAAACAAAGTGAACTAACAGCATGTTCATGGAAAAAGAGAAAATGGGGAAAGTGTGATCCATGGTTGTTTGTCTTGGGACCACCATCGTGATTCAAGTTCAACATGTCATCCGTAGCCTTGCAGAGTAGGACTCATTGTTTTTAAATCTGATGGTTTGACTGCTGAACATCTGACCAGCTTCAAGTATATATCTTAACACTGGTGTGAATCTAAACTTTTTTCAGAGCATTGCTGAGGTGTTCCGATGTTTTATTTGTATGGAAAAGTTGCGTGATGCACGTCTTTGTCCACATTGCTCCAAGCTATGTTGTTTCAGTTGCATTCGGGTAAGTTCACATTTTATTTTCTAATTTCTGTGTATGTATAGATTATTAACTAAAGAGCTACAGGGCAAACTTACCTTGTGTCCTTGTTGGAGCACTGAGAGTTTCCTTTCCTTACTCTGTTCTCCTTGTTTCTCCCTATAAAAGTTAGACTTGTACCATGACTAACCCTTTTTGGATCACTCAACGCTGCTTAATTGGCTGGAAGAGTCACTTTTGAGCATTAAGCATACAACAGTCCCTTCCTCTAACATCTCATAAGGGGCCTTTTCAGTGGTGCCTGTTTGGGAAATGAGACCTAGATCTGCAGTACAGAGTTCTGCTAGGCCATGATACTTTTGTCATTTGTGAGGCCCTGTCCATACTAAAGCAGGCTTCAGTCATGGCTGCTGAATTATTTGCCTGGCACCATGTTCAGAAACAATGCTAGAAGCCTGTTGAGTGGGTAGTTGGGTAGTCATGGGCATGGTTTTGGCTAGCGTGGTTGCCTGCCACAAAATCATGAGCACTGGAGTACCAAGCCGATCGCTTGTATTTGTTGTATTTGACAATAGCACTTACAATGTGGTTTTGAGTGTAGGACTTATGGCAGTGGAAAATTTTGAGATCTTGGGTAGTGTTTATGGGTCTGGCAAATAAAAAATCCATCTTTTGACTTGTAACTTGTGCACATGATTATAGATCAAGATATTAAGGACTGTAACCATGCATTAAGGATGCTAGTTGGGTTACTGTTGCTCTATGGAAGTGGTTCTGAACTGTTTTGGGTTCAGGACTCATTTGTAAACGTTGATGGACTGTCATGGCCTTGAGATATGCCCCCAGACCTAATTCTCCTCCCAGTGGTCTGTCCTGGGTGAGGGGGAGCTTAGAGTTCAGATTCCAGATGCTTCGGCCAGGTGTGAACAGCTGGGCAGCCCATCCCCCACTGGCAACTTGGGGGAAAGGGTGGTAAGATGAGACACTCACCCAAAAAACCAGTCCCCCCACATGGTGCATGGGGCACAGAGGATAAAGCAGGGATTTGGAGTCCTGGGGGTAAAGGGAGGTCAGGGGAGCCTAGGGGTATAATGAGGAAGGAGTTGGGGGGCTGGGGAAGGACATGGGAGTGGAGGGGGCTGGGGGAGATACAGCAAACCAACACCTCCTCAGAAAACACACAGCCCCCACACGTGGCCCATGAGAGGCAGAGAGTAAAGAGGATTTGAGGTCTAGGGGTAAAATGGGTGGGCTGGGGGAAGAAGTTGATAGGCAGAAAGGGCTGGTGGGGGTACAGTGAGGGAAGATCTGGGGGGATAAGGGCTAGGATGGTCTGTATGATGGGGAAGAGTCACCCAGCTGTGGGGGAAGGATACATTGGGAGGTCCATTCTGGAAGAGATGGAGAGCAGGATGGGGTATGGCAAATGGGGTGTCATGTGGTAGTGGGGTGGTGAATTATAATGGAGGGGGGAAGTATCTACGGGAGACTGTGACACCAACTGCACCCTCCCAGCTCCTGTCCTAGGGGCCCAGCTGGGCTCAGGTCCCCATTCTGGGAATTGTTACGTGGCGCATGGGGTCACAGTGCTCCTCATTCAAATTTGGTCCATCCATCCCTCTGTTGTCATGTCAAAGGGCCAAGGTGGGCCAAATCTGCTACACTGTTCAACACATCACAACATCCAGAGCACAGAGCTGAGTTCAGCCAGCCCCATGACCCTTTGACACTTTCTGGTGACCCAGTTTTGGGTCGTAGCCCATGGGCTGAGAAACCTTGCTCTGGCAGAGAGGAGTTTTTAATCCGAGACTTTAGACATAGTAGTGGTTTGAATAAGTTAAGCAGTTTTATCACTGAAGTTTGAATTCTCAGGTTATGTTAAGGTGATCCAGTTCTCATCAGGGCTATATGTGTCTTCCCGACCCCGCCATTCAATGCCTATTGGATTGCTAGTCAATAAATCAATTAATTGTAATATCTTCTGAAGGAAAGCTATATGACTAGCTGAGTAGCAGAATATGTGGTTCTTTGAAAAGTAGTGTGTAGAGGCAGAGCGAAATACCTGCAATATCTTGGCTTTTTACTAGAATATACCCCTTAGTGTATGACTGTGTGATAGATTCTGTGGCTTCTGGTGATATGCCAGACATCTCAAAACTCCCTTTACTGTAACAGTAGAACTGTTGTTAAACCAACACTCCCCACCCAAAAAAAACCCCCTTCTGTTTCTTGTGGGGGTTAAAATAGTTACATGTTAAACTGAGATTGCTTGTACTGGCTAAATCCCATGAATTTAAATCATGAGTGTAAATAAGGGAAAAATACAGGAGGATTGGCACAGAAAAAATGACTTCTAGTATAATTGAGACAAAAGTGAAACCAGTGTGTGTGAATGTTCCATATCTTTAACTCTCTTGTGTGTCTCAAACTGTGCCCATTCTCTTTTTCTATAGCGTTGGCTGACTGAACAAAGAGCTCAGTGCCCTCACTGTCGGTAAGATATTTTTAATAAGTTAGAAATACATTGTAACTCTGTAGTCAGCTTTCTTATGGTTATTAGGTGTGTGGGGTTTTGTTGGGTTTTTTTGTCTCAGTAAGTATACCATGTGTATCACAAGTTTCTCTTTTGAAGGTTGTACTTAATGTGATATGAAGCCTTATTTAAACTGGCAAAGTAATTATTTTTAATCTTTTTTTAGTGTGGCCAGGACTGACCTATGTAAAATCTTGATGATCCCCACCATGTTATTGCACCCATTTAAGGGATATAACCACATCTAGCCAGAAGAAGTGGACAGGACTCCTCTCAGAACTATTCAGTGTCACTCCTTGAATGGCCAGCATAGGGACCAAACAACGCTTCTAGCTTTTAGACTGACTGAAATTTACCCTCTTTCTATAGATCTGAGAGACAGACATTTCCAGGAATAAACATGATGCAGCATGCCCAAAGAGGCAAGCAGCATGCACATTCTTAACATTTGTGTCCCATAAGTACAGAGCTTGAAAAAATCCACTTTCTAATGGCAAGTAAGACACTTTTTCTTGTGAGGTGGGTGAGCAACCAATTTCTTCAGAATGTAAGCTCTTTATATTAAAAGCAAACAAACCGAAAACCTTACAGTTCTAAGCCTGATGGGTTTTGAAAATAACCTTTTAAATGTGAACTTATGCATTGTAGACAAACAGCTTTATTGTATCTGCTACTACTCATATGTTTCCTAGCGAAAGAGTGGAATTGACAAAACCAATCCGTTTCATTAGTGTTCTTTAGAACCTTGAAATCCTGAAACGGAGTTCTTGAATCTGGGGCTTTTTTGCCTTCCTCTGCAACAAGGGGCATGGGTCACTTGCAGGTTTAAACTATATAAATGGTGAATTCTCTGTAACTTGAAGTCTTTAAACCATGATTTGAGGACTTCAGTAACTCAGCCAGAGGTTAGGAGTCTGTTTCTGGAGTGAGTGAGGTTCTGTGGCCTGCAATGTGCAGGAGTCACACTAGATGATCACGATAGTCCCCTCCAACCTTACAGTCTATGAATCTAAATTCAGCATTTTCTTTTTCTTTTCTTTCAGCGCCCCACTCCAGCTACGGGAACTTGTAAACTGTCGTTGGGCAGAAGAAGTTACGCAACAGCTTGACACACTTCAACTATGCAATCTCACTAAGCATGAAGAAAATGAAAAAGACAAGTATGTAGAATAGACTCTTCTAAAATTTGAGGATTTTGTAGTTTGTCTCAAAAACAGCAAATCTTTAATTGCACCCTCTTAAAATTAGGGAATGGATTGTAGTTCCTAAGTACTGAAAACTGAAATTTGCTACCATGTTGTAGAAGCAGTCAGTAAGTATGCTTCCTTTTACGCTGTCCAGCTGAAAGGTGGTAAGAGGTTGGCAGTTGGTTTTTTATTTATTTATTTATTTATTTATTTATTTCTAGAAATGGTACCAGTTTCTGTAAGTAGCACTAAAAGCTAAGACTTTACAGGTCTTTCTGTTTTTATTACCTTGAAAGTTACAGTTGGATTAGCCTGGCCTAATGTACTTTGAGTGAAGGGCATGGGAAGACTGAGGAGGGCTGCCTCTTTCATATTGCACGTAGCCATTCACAGTGACCATATGGACACTAGATGATGAAAGCAAAGAGGACATTGTACAGATTCCTCTGATAATGCATTCAGAAACCTAAAGGGACTCCTGGATGTGCTAGTACATAAGCCTAGACAAGTCTTTATGTATTTATTTCCCCTGTGACATTTGGTCTAAGGCATGCACTGTCTAAAATCCCTCCATGTAGGATTTGCAGTGATGTGGATAACTAAGACTTATTGGTCATGTATTGTGCAACTGTTGCTTGTAAATGCCATTTCTCCTTGGATTTCCTACAGTGGAGAAAGAACTATGTGAACCAACTTCTTAAATCTTCTGATACTGGCATCCTCTGATACTTGGATAGCATGAAAAATACAGTGCTAATATCACAACAAAAAGGCATCCCCCTTTGGAGAACTGCAAATTGCAATATTTCTTAATATTGCTGATTTGTGTAGTTTGTTTTATTGCTAATCATTATAGCTCATGGAATAGAGAAAGGTGCTGGAGTAAATCTCATTGAGAGAGTATTGAGAGTTGCTGCAAAGAATGGTCGGAATACAGCAGGAAATAAGGGGGGATGTACAAAGATGAAAAAGGGGATAGGGAAAAAAGGAAGGGTAAGAATAGTAGTTTGGTTTTTCCCCCCCAAAGTAAGAATATTTTCCCACTGAGCAGTGGTGAATAAGGCAATTAAATAATTCATAATTATAACAAAGTATAGTAGTTCTTCAAGTTTTTGTCCATGTGGATCCCATTCAAGATACATGTGTGCCTCGTGTGTACTTTGAGGGCAGTCCACACTGAGAAACTGTCTTTAAGAACCACAGTTACTGTAAGGTAAGTGACTGTTCTGAACTGCATAAAGACATTATTCCATCCTTGATCGTTGTGCAGACTTCTCATTGACATCATTCAGAGATCTGCTGTGATGGTGCTTTATAAGCCTGCTCACAAACTATGAAGAATCTGGGACACTGTAGTGAAAAAACAATATTTAGAACCACAGCCAATGGTTCAGAAATCGGCCATTTTCATGCAGAAAGGTACAGAAAAAGAAAAAAATTGAGCTGGTGGAAAAGATAGCATTAGTTGAAGCCCACAATTAAAGTTTAGTATAAAGCAACCCTTCAGATGTCACATTTCCCAGTTTAACTATCTGATAGTCAAATGTATGCAAACTAAGACATTGAAATACTGAATTTGTGTGTATTTAATTTGTTGCATTCTGTGTAAGTAGTCCTTTTTCTTTAATTATTAGTTCTAGTTTCTCTATACTCTTCCGGTAAAGTTAGGTTGATAAAAAGTCATCAAAGAATTCATCTGAATGTGTATATCTTGCACAGAGTCCTGGAGACAGTATTATAACTGACTAGTTTCACCTTTACTGCAGAAGAAGGCTGGGACTTTCTATATTCAGTGGCCACATATAGACAGGAAGTATCATACTGTTATATGGGAGTCCCTGAACAGTGTGTTTGGTCATCTGGGTCTGGCACTGATAAAAATTTTACAGTAAAGCCAGGCCTCCATGGCCCTCTTATAACTTGAAAGGAACATAAAGGGAAATCAAGTTGCTCAAGTATCTTGGACCCAGAGTGCTAAGTGGAGCTGAGAAATCTGTGTTTAAAGAAACTCGTCATTTGCCATTTACTTTGAGAGAGTAGTCTTGTTACATATGAACAAGTTAAAATATTCTTCTAGTTCTTCTTCTAGTTAAAATATTGATTCATCACTTTGGCACCTAGGTGCCACATTGATCCACACCTCAGAATACTTTAGGTTTACTCAATCTTTCTGAGTTACTAGATTGTTGGCGTTTCAATCATTTGAAATTTTTAGCTTCTAGAATCAGTGAATTTAAAGCCTGTATACCAAAGCAAAGTATACCATGCAGATAAGATGGTGCTTAAAACAAGCTTCCAGAGTACGCTTTCTTACGTCCAGGAGAAACTTCCTGGGAAGATGATATATGGGAGACGAAGTAAAACGATGGCATGCTTTGCAGTGGAAGAAGAATACAACTAATTAATTTTGCTGTTGGGACACCCCATTTGTAACTCCTAGATTTTGTGCTTTGCTCTCAAAACCATGTCAACAAAACAAATCAAGCTGCTGAACCTTTTGCAGTCTCCACGCACCACTATGTAATTTCCTATCACTGTTGTGTTTTTGTTTTTTTTTTTAAGGTGTGAAAACCATCATGAAAAACTCAGTGTATTCTGCTGGACATGTAAGAAATGTATCTGCCACCAGTGTGCTCTCTGGGGAGGAATGGTGAGTAGGCTTATAGCATGTTATGTCCACGTGGAGAGTAGGAAATTATCTCAGATCTCCAACTATCTAATACTGTACCAGTTAAATATTCCCAAGTGAGACACACACCTCATATTTGGGAATGTAAGTGGTTGAGTGTCACTAATTCAGTTTTTTGCTGGAGTGTTAGCTCAAAATACATATACCCCTTTGAATATAAAACCATTCCATCCCTCCCCCCCAACTTAATTAGCCCAAGTATTGCACAGTAAATGCTGGGGCTCATTTTGGATGAGTGCTCCATCTCCAAATAGCTCTCTACAGGAAGCATTTCTGGTGCAGAAGCCAGATCCAAGACTTGTTACTAAGGGAAGTGAAAGACACAGACTTCCTACAGACAATCTGCTCTGGATCTTTCCCAAATTGAATGGTACCACAGAAGGGGAAAAACTCCTAATTTAACAGGGATGGAGTACAGCTAAAATATGCTGTTTTGTCGATCCTTTCTTTTGATAGCATGGAGGACATACTTTTAAGCCATTAGCTGAAATTTATGAGCAACATGTCACAAAAGTGAATGAGGAGGTAGCAAAACTTCGGAGGAGACTCATGGAGCTAATCAGTCTAGTGCAAGAAGTGGTAAGAAAATGTTCCAACAAAATGTATACCTTATATATACCCTCTTACACCTGTATAATGTGTTGATTATATTCAGGTTATCTATAGCATAAGAGAAGTAGGTGGTGATATAGTTAAAAGCAGTACAATTCCCATAGCATGAGTGCAATCATATGCGTATAAGGGTGCCTTGGAATACTGGTATATGGCACCTTTTATACCAGTATAACTCTGCCCATGCTAAAGATTGTGTCAGTAAAAAAGCGCCCCCACACACCTATAACTGGTATAGTGTTACATGTACAAAAAGTACCAGGCCTTAGTGGGGGGTAAGCTGAAGGTCTGAAATTCTGTTGGGGTGTTTCAGCCCCTCAGTTCTGGGGGAGACTTTGCTGATCTCTGTGCAGTTTAGTGTGCAAACCTTTTGAATAAGATAGAAACCAAAGTAAAATAGGATCCCATTTGCTCTGCATGGACATATACTATCCCTTTTGCACTACTGTAAGAGAAGGAGTTTGCCTATTGCTCTTGGTCATAATTTTCTCTCTTTGTTGTGCTGTGGTGTGCTGTGTACATACTGGTTAGTTAGCCACTCTTCATCCCAGAGATGTCTGATGTTTTTTGGTGCTGTGGTATGTGTATATGGTCGAGATGATTCCAGGATGAAAGGCACTAATGTAAAGTAAACTGTGTGTGCATTCATTTTTCCTTTTCTGCTTACGGATGCTATGCCCAAGAAAGTACTTGTTCTATGTAGTACCCCTGTGCAGAAGAAGAAACGAGTAGTTCCAAGAGAGTGTTTAATTTGTCATAGCAAGTATTTTATGTGTTTGTATATGATGAGAAAAATATATTCCTTTTAGTTTAACCTTCCGTCAACCACCAGAGGGCAACTGCATTCTCTGCTATTTTACTACCAGTTATGCTGTTCGTCTGTAGCTTTTACAGTGTTTCAAAAATGGCTTACTATATACCTTAAGAACTCAGTTTTGGATGTGTTCAATAGTCTTCATTTTGATAGTCTGTTAACTTTTCTAGGTTATCCAAAGAAAGAAAACACTTTTGGCATGTCTCTACTTTAATTAGTACTTCTAAATGTATATCGCTAATTGCATAGTAGCAAACCTAAGGGGGAAGAGAATTATAGGCAACAGTGAAATCTTCTTCTGACCTTTAAGTTGCTCATAAGTTTACATAGAGGCCTATTTTCCCAAACAGTTAAAACATAAACTATTTTTGTTCTACATAAAATATATTTCCCCCCTCCTCTGTATTTCCTAATCCTTGTCAAGGGAAAAGCATTCAGTTGAAATGGACAGGGTATGATGAGAGGCAGAGATATGGACAAAAACAGAAGATTATTCCTTTTTTGTACGTTACCTCTGAACTGTCCTTTAGGAGAGGAATGTAGAGGCAGTGCGCAGCGCAAAGGATGAGCGAGTTCGGGAAATTAGGAATGCAGTGGAGATGATGATTGCCCGATTAGATACTCAACTGAAGAACAAGCTTATAACACTAATGGGTAGGTATTCACCTTATCTGATGTAAGTGGAAGAAACAGACTGAAGTTGAAAATCTTCTGGCAAATTTTTTTTTTCTAGAAACAAAACTGCACCTCCAGCAGTTTCCTGGCTTCAAGTTGAAGACAGAAGACTTCTAAATATAGCAGTGTCATTAGTTAATGTGTGGTTACTGTGATATAATGCATTTTGTTAGATGTAACTATGCTCTGATTCCATGAAAAGCTACTGTATAGTAACTCAGATTACGTGTACCACTTTGCTAGGATAAATGATCATACAGCCCTTTGAAGATGTAAAGTGCCAAGTATTATTTCCCGATTGCTGTAATTTGTCACCTCTGATATCTACTATCCAAACCTAACTTTAAAAAATATTATTTCTGTATGGAATATTTCTGCTGAGTAGCATTTCAGATTGGTAATTAAATAAATATTGTCCAGTAGTGAGAGCAGGGTATCGGGGAGGAATCAGAACTTCTAGGTTTTGTTCCTGACTCTGTCGCTGACTTTGGTCCAGCTATTTAACCTCTCCCTCTATTTAGCCTTTTTACAAATGGGAAGTAGGTAGAGTATACCCAGGGGAACTTATGCTTGTATAACACTTATTAAAAAAAAACAAAACCATGAGATACTTACGTGTAAAGCAATTTGTAGTGCAGTCTTTGGGTTTCCCTCTGTAAATAATTTATTTTTTAAATAAAACTTGTATTTTAAATATATTTTGTCCCAGATTAGAAACATCTCTACAATTGACTCTTAGGTTCATTCTTGGAGACAACATGGTTCAACGGCTAGAACATTGGACTGGAAATCAGGAGACCTGGATTATATTCCCAACTCTGCCATTGACTTTGTGTGACTTTTTTGCAAATCACTTTGCCTTAGCTTCTCCAATCATACTTGCATTCCATTGTTAACGGCTGTGTAAGAGCTAATATTATAATTATCCTAAATTGGAATATCGGCCTCTTTGAAAATAGGGGAGATGAGAACACTTTTTTTAGGGATTTAGTCATGCAGTATACAGAACTAAATCTGTAGACTGGAAACTCATGGAGATACGGACTGTCTCTGAGCCCAACTATAATACAAACCATAAATAATAATAAACTATGCTGAAAACTTACTCTTGACATTTGAAATTTTGTTCAGAAGAAAATATAAAATCAGAACTTTACATACTGGAAAAGGATACAGACCGTATTAAATACATCTTTTCAAAGCTACCATATTTTTATATTGTATAGAGACTAAATCATGATAACAAGTGTAATACCCTATCTAGATTTTTAACATAATTACTTAATTTTTAGCAAAAAAATCCTCTTAAATTCTTCTAATTAAACTATTTCTAAGTTAAAATCTGCAATGAGTGCACTTTACCATATCATACTGAATACTTATGCTCAAATAAATTTGTTAGTCTCTAAGGTGCCACAAGTACTCCTTTTATTTTTGCGAATACAGACTAACATGGTTGCTACTCTTAATACTGAATACTGTAATCAATCGCAAAATTTGTTTAGTGGTTCAGTGATTGAAGGTCAGTCATTAAACTGTTTACGAATTCCTTCTTTATATGACAGGTTTCAGAGTAGCAGCTGTGTTAGTCTGTATTTGCAAAAAGAAAAGGAGTACTTGTGGCACCTTAGAGACTAACCAATTTATTTGAGCATAAGCTTTCGTGAGCTACAGCTCACTTCATCGGATGCATTCAGTGGAAAATACAGTGGGGAGATTTATATACATAGAGAACATGAAACAATGGGTGTTACCATACACGTTGTAACGAGGGTGATCACTTAAGGTGAGCTATTTCCAGCAGGAGAGTGGGGGGGGGGAAAGCCTTTTGTAGTGATAATTAAGGTAAAGATAATCCTCTTTATATGGTTAACACAGAATAATACTTTGCACTTATATAGCACCTTTTCTTCAAGGATCTCAGATTCCTTTACAACAATTAATGTGTGGTTGAGAAAAAGCAAATCTAGTTATAGACTCAAAATAAGAGTTGATTTTTCTTTCTTCTTTGTCTTGTCACAGCCTTAATGGTAGTTGATGTTTAAATATAGTGTTTCTATATTACAATGTTTAATTATATTTTCCTTAAAAGGTTTAAGGCCTACAAAAGTGATTTTTGAATTAGATTTCAGATGTTATAAAAGGAGGTTTGGTCAGATCAGAGTGAGTTCAATGAAATCCAGATCTGCTCTTCTCTCAAAAGCTTCTGTCATTTCTGGGACACCAAGAATGCTTCATTAATGTCTTAAACCTCAAGTGAATCATTCACTGCAGCTCTAATTAAAAAGACAGGCTTCCTTTAAAATGTGTTCTCTATCAACCTTGATATATTTAGAAATCCTTTACCTTAAATTTAGAGCAATCTCCAAAAGGGAGGTTCATTTCTTTAAAAACAAAACAAAAATCAACAACAAAAAAACACCATCACCACAAGACACATGATCTCATTTCTTTTAAACAGGTCAAAAGACATCACTCACCCAAGAAACTGAACTTCTGGAGTCCCTGCTGCAGGAAGTAGAACACCAGGTGATTTAAAACAAAAACAAAAAAACCCCACCACCACCCCACAGTTAAAATGTTGGAAGCTACATGAAGACACTTGATGAACTTGCCACTTTTGTTACTCTAAATTATGCATTAATCAGTAAGGTTGAACTGGGTTTAGATAAGTCACCCAAAATTCCTTTTAAAAAAAACTGTGGCTTCCATCTCTAAATCAGGAACAACCTTTGATTTAATCTCTTCTGTCTTTTGAATAGCTAGTACAGAAGTAATTAGCAGTTATGAAAAGACAACATTTATTATTTATTCATTTATTTAGCATAGCTTAGTGCTTGGAGCACAAGACTGATTTTTGCCCACAGGTTATGAATAGCAGTAATTAAAACAAAAAAGCAGAACTGGCCAGTTTTCACTCTGCAGTTCTGGAAAGTTATGAGATGCATGCTGCAAAGGCTCTGGAGCTCTCAGACAGCAGCTGTGGGAAGATGGCAGAGCATTGTTTTTTTTTCCACTGAGTTCACTTTTGGAAGGTTGTTGGGGGTTTTTTTCCCCTCACAGTCAGAGGGTTAGGAATTTTTTGTAAGTGAAAGCTTAAATTCTGCAGAAATTGATATTAATCCTGGAAGAGTTTCTGCTTGCCCTGAGTTAGTATGTTCCCAAATGGATTTTTCAAGCCTTGTGTGTAATAATTCTCTCATGACACTGCTTGGTGCTTTAAATTTCCAAAAAAAAAATCTTCAGAACTCCTGAAGAAGAAATCTTTTCTGTGCATGCACTTAACCTTCTGTTCTGTATTCTTGTTTTCTGTGTTCCAGTGAATGGTATTAGCTCAAATTCACCACCTGTTCTGGAAATGCCCTTCGCCCCTTGCACTTGAGGCAGCTTTTTTCAGAACCATATTTTCATGTCTGATGCACCAGCTAGTGTTCTTCAGCAAATCCTGCTATATGTTGTGTGTGGGCCTGTTTTTTTTTCTTTCTGTTTCCACTAGATTCCAAAACCCTTTTTTGCTATAGAGTGACCTCTGTAGATGAGGACTTTTTTTTTTTTTTAACTTTTTTCACCCTTTTAATGTGGTAAGGATTTCAATCCATGTGCATCTTTGCAGAGCAGTTTTGTATTGTATAGAACTCATTAAAATACAGTGAACTGGAACTATAAGACCATACCCCAAAAAAAGGTAGGTAACTTAAGTCATATTTCAAATATTTACTGTAGCCATGATTCTTAAGCAGTAGACAGATGTCTCTGTATCTCCCAAATTTCTGAGATTTACTAGAACTCTTTAAAAAGTTACGTTATATGTCCACCAGTTATCAAGAGGCTTTAAATTTTATATTCTTTTTATTGATTTAATATCAAAAATGCATATAATTCTTGTCAAAAATGCATATAATGCGTGGTAGAAAGTTTTACATTTACAGCTCAGGCACACTGTTCCTACCTTTCAATTATACAGAAGAAGTAGAGTATATTTAGTTATTTTTGCAACTACTTAACTATTTAAAATGTCTGTTTCCAGCTGTTCAAAGGACACAAGATTAGATTATTTCCCCTCTTTCTTTGTTCAGAAGTGGTTGTTATTACTTGAAGCATCTAGTGTTGAAAAGGTACACTTTATTACACGCTTAAAACGTTTTGGCTTTGTGTGCTGAATTGAAGGAAGGGAGGTTACATTTATATTCCAGATTGTTCTTTTGTGAGATAATGTACTTTTTGATTAGTTGATTTGAGTATTGGCTTAAAGCTCATTTGAATTAAAAATGAATATAAAACTGTTTAACAGTGAGAGTGCCACAGAACACTAAGGAGGGAAAGTGTAAAACACCCTCCTTAATGTACTGGGTTATATAATAGATTAAACTTAATCATGTCAAAGCCTAGTCAAGTTTCACCTATACATTGCATAATAACAGAGGTCACAGCTGGTATAGTACTTTGCCTGGGGCAGTGACAAGATAAAACAAACACACCTGTACCTAGTACAAACACTTATGACCTTCAGACTGAAAAGTCACCTTAGTACACAGTAGCTGCTAATGAAATTTTTAAAACACTTTAAAGTTGTTTAAATACTACAGCACTATACTTCTCACATTAGGGTTCAAGAGCCCTCAAAATCATGTGAGTAGAGAGAACACTGGCTTAATTTTATTTAATTTCTTGTAAAAACAATTATGGGAAAAATATGGAAATTTGTTGCCACCACCACTTTTTTTACAACCTTGAAAACAGACACATTCAAAGGAAGCTCTAACAAACATAACTCTGTCAACATGGAAAGCACTATTGTTGTCTTTCTCTTTGAACCTGCAGTAGATGTTACCTCCTGTATTGACACGTCTTCATTTAAAAAATTAAGCCAAAATCTGTGGGTTTTCTTTAACGATATTGTAATTTATCTGCTTTCTTCTCTGCAGCTAAGATCATGCAGTAAGAGTGAGTTGATATCTAAAAGCTCGGAGATTCTGATGATGTTTCAGCAGGTTCACCGGAAGCCTATGGCATCCTTTGTCACTACTCCTGTCCCTCCAGACTTCACAAGGTACAGCCTGGCATTTCCTTTATTTTGCAAGTTTTTGTTTGACCTTGAAAGCTAAAGCATTAAAGCAGTTTGGTTTAGTCTTACAAAACAAACAAAAAAAACCCACAACAAAAAATTAACTTCACGAACATCTGAATGGTTTTGAGCATTGTGGAATGGTTAGTGTGGAGAAAAATTCTCCTAATGTATAAAATATTCAAAAACTGCAGTGTAAGAGCAAATTCTGCTGCGGCTTTGGAGGGATGGGAAATAGGGAGTAACTGGAGGATTTGCTGCTGGAGAGCTCCCCAAATCCATCCTAAAAGCTACTTTAACCATTAGGGCTACTGCAGTGGTAGCCAGTGGGGGAAGATTTCTCTCCAGTATTTGGCTTGGCTTCTCAGGCTGAATGCTGGGTCTGTATTTATTTCCATGTGCTAAAAATAATCGATCACTTACCCAATTCTGCTCACCTCCTTTAGAGTCTTGTTTTTATCCTCCATGAGGACTCCACTTGTAATTGATGTTACATCCTAGCATTAGAAGTGGGATCCAGTTGGTGTGAAGGAATAGGTTTTGAATCATTTGTATACTGATGACCCTTCTTACCCTTGCTATTGGGGGCAGTCAGCCTATAATTGTAGGGCTCTCTTACTGGCAAATGCTCAAGTGGCACAATAAACGTGGAAGTGGTCTCATGAGATGCCTGTACAAGTCACCTTTAGTATAAAATAAAGCCCAAATGATCTGCTGGCACAACTCATTTTCAGAAAGGAGCCATTGGTGCTGGTTTATGCAGAAATCTGTGCACTTGTTAGGATGGGTGGCTGCAGCATTTTACATTTAAAACGAACATGCAGGGTTTCTATAAAATTTGGAGATAATTTTGCATTTGAGTAATTTTAAAATTACTCAAATCTTTCTAACCATATCAATCAAACATCAGTTTGGCAGGCTTTTAAAATATAGCCTGAAGTGTGTTCTTTTAAAAGTAAATGTTTATTTTAAAGGAGGTGGTAGCAACCGATGGTCTCTTTTACTACAGGTCTGCGCTGAAACATGATATATTTCGGTTGTTTTGTTTCTCCAGCCACAAAGCAGTTCCTTCTCCTTAAATATTAAAAATCTGTAGTTTTAGATTTGCCTTAGTCATCCCTTGCTGTCACAAGGCAAATCATGTTAGGTTTTCTAAAGTTAATAATTGATCATTTTTGGACATTCTTGTCCACCTCCCCCCTGACCACAGTTGAGTTGTTCCTGTTTCATTTTGCTCAGGGGACGGGAGGGATATGTATGCTTGCAGTGCCACTGGGTGAGTGGGGATCTGACACTGGAAGCCCACAGATGTCCTGTGTGCTCTAAAAATACCCTTCAAAAGCAATCTTTTTTTTTTTTTTAATTCTTGTTTATATATAAACTTGTGCAAAGCCTTTGTGGTTCGGATAATGTAGCTGATTTCCTTGGTGTTTTCTAAAAGCTTATTACCACTGTGTAAACTGTATTTCTTTCTTGCCAGGTGAGAGGTCATATAATTCAGCAGGACCCTAGAGTAAACTGGAATGTACAAATGTTTCCATTTCCAAGCTGAAGGAAATGCAAACCACATACAATTTAACAAGAGAAAAATAAATTGAGTCTTAAAATTTGTCAGTGTTAATAATCCCAGATATTACTAATGGCACATGCATATAATACATTAATGTATTCTGATACTCATTTTAAATAAAAACATTTTCACACCCTTCAAAATCAGTTGCTGCTGCTAAAGATATACTTAAAATTGTAATATCTACCCAGGACGTATGTAATATAGTAGAATGTTAACATGCATTGGTATAGCTACTACTGTCTTCAGAAGTTGCAATTAAAAAAAATCATTATTACAGTGGTACTTATGTTCTGTTTTCTAGAGACATGACCACTGTTGTGGTGGTATGACTATTAGCCTAATAACCTTTATGTCCTTTTAAAGATCTTGAGTGGGATTTTCAAAAGTGCTTTAGTGATTAGGAGTCCAAGTCCTATTGACGCCCTGATGGGACTTGTGCTTGCTTCTAAGTTACTTAAACACTTGTGAAAATCCCACTCTCTGATTTAATGCTACTTTCTTCAACTCTACTACTGTGTTTTCTCCCCAGTGAATTAGTACCAGCCTATGACTCAACCACCTTTGTCTTGGAAAACTTCAGGTAGGAATGTGTCCTAAGAAATTACCATGAATGTCAAGGAGTGTGTTTCTCGTTTGTTCTATATTAGGTTTTAAACCTCTGAATAGACCTATTGAAAACCACAAGATACCTGTGTGCAAGTGTGAGGAACTGAATCAAATCTATTGACTTTTGTCTCCAGTAATGATCAGAAAAAGTAGCCACCAGTTCAGTAAACTGACTGCTAAAAAAAAATTCCATGCTGAAGGAAATTACTTCTCTCTAATCACCCCACAAATTTAAAAAAATCTGCAAGAAACATTTACATGATCTCTACATAGGCACTTAAAATTCTGCTCAGCTTGCAAGTTTTGCATCTTTCTAGATCATCTGTTGATTTTTTTTTTTTTTTTTTTTGGTAATGCAGCCATTAAAGAATTTATTTTAGTTTATGTTCTGTTTTTGATTAAATTAGAAGTAATATTTGAGGCTAGAACTTTATAGTGCAATTTCCTGTGAATTATGACTTATTTTAGTGAGTAGTGAAAATTGAAAGTAGATTGAAAAGTTGCAAGCACCCTTATACTACTTAACTTCTCACTCTTCTCTGGCTTTTTCCCCCCTCACAATAAAAGCATGCTTTAATCTCTCCTGTTGTAAAATCCCATCCCTTACTCCACTTGCCTCTCCCTTTTGTCTCCATGATCACTGTATGCTCTGTTTACAATTGCTGTCTGCAGTTCCTCTTCTCCAGTTCCATCCTAGACTCTTCTCATACCAGTTTATCCCTACCTACTGTCATCTCTCATTCACTGTCAAGGTTGGCTCCTGCCTCTGTATTGGCCCACAAAGCCAGCTTCCATCCCTCAACTTGTTTATATTTTCAAACAAGCCTGTTTGTGCTGTCTCCCATCCTGCTCCTCATGCTTGGGAGAAGCTGTCCATAAGCATCTGTAAAACTAATGCATTATCCTCCTTCAAAACTCATTTTCCGTGATGCCTACAAGAAATTTGACAATGGCTAGATTATTGGTGTGCTGAGATCACTGCCGATCATGCTGACCAGTGTTGTCTTGTTGTTTCCTTCTTCTCCCCTGTCTGTCTGTATCCACCTGTTCATCTCTTGTCTTATACTTAGATTATAAGCTCTTTGTGGCAGGGACCATTTTTTGTTTTTTGTTGCTACAGTGCCTAGCACAGTGGGGTCTTAATCTTTGACTAGGGTTCCTAGGTGCTACGGTAACACAAATAATTAACCATTGAGGACAAAGAAATAATACAAAGGTACCTAGACTGGTTGGAAACATGGCTAGTAGAAGATTTAAGGACAGTTGCTGCTAATACATTTGTGGGGAAGTAGGGTGGGAGGGCAAACTTAAAACAAACGTTCATTGGGGAAAATATAGGGGAAAAAGATGGGAAGCAATGATGGCTGAAAGATATAAGGGTGATAGTGGATCTGTACCATAGGAAGGAAAAATAATCATGCATTTTTGTCCTGCAGATGCATCACATCA
The DNA here is from genome assembly GCF_965152235.1 of Eretmochelys imbricata. Lineage (NCBI taxonomy): Eukaryota > Metazoa > Chordata > Testudines > Cheloniidae > Eretmochelys > Eretmochelys imbricata. Next base: position 5,024,096 of record NC_135588.1, on the reverse strand, counting down.
TGGAGCAGAGAGATAAATTCCTCTCTGTATGGCTCCTGTGTGACTGCGCTAGGGTTCTGGTTATGAGCACTGCATCACCAGAACAGCATTGCCAAATGAGTTCAGATAAAAGCACCAAAATAAAGGGGTGGAAGCGAATGGGTGGAGGAGATGATTTAAGAGGAAAGATGAAGAGTTAACTATATGTAGCCTGGTTAGTAGATATCTGAGTAGTGGGGAAAGAACAAAAGTCTACATCTCTGCTGCTTATGCTCTTTATATATTTGGAGTGGAATTATTAGTGTGGTATGATATGACAACACTAAGTAGTGGGATGGTATGTAGAGAAAATTGGGAAAAGTATCAGAAGAACTTCGCCAATAATGAGATATATTAGGCAGTGGAATAGCCCCAAGGGATGTTGTGGTAGTCTGGCTGCTTGGAAATTATAAAACTTTTTTTTTTTTTTAAAGTATAATAGGGAACAATTGGTCGCATGGAATAGATTAGATGAAGTAATGGGTCGTTTCCATCTCTAACTGCTGTGATAGCTTCAAAACATGCTACTGCATTTTATGTGGTGCAACAATGGATAGTTCTAACATGTAAATGGAATGATATTTATTCTGTCGCCTCCCCAGATAGGGTTTTGCTCCATCTCACTGTTGAATATTCATCCCTTCTTTCAACAGCACTTTGCGCCAGCGGGCAGATCCTGTGTACAGTCCACCTCTTCAAGTGTCAGGGCTTTGCTGGCGACTAAAGGTTTATCCAGTGAGTTTGTATACTCTTTTAAAAATATTTTTCCTAACAAAAATTTATCCACGGGTATAAATACACTAGATAGCGAGCTAGCTTAGACCCCAATCGTGCAAACTCTTAAGCACATATGTATCGCTGCTCATGTAGACAGGTAACCTTACTTCAGGCATTTCCTAGTTTTTGAGTATTTGACTGCAAGATTAATATTCTTTTAAGGTAGTTTTGTGTGTGCATGTGTGATTTCCTAGTTTAAAAAACAAAACAAATTTCATCAAGTGATATCATATAGACACCATATGACTTATCAGTAGACCGCGGTCACTAATGGAGTGAGTGATAATAATAGTAAGTTGCCATTCCCTATGGAAGGCAGTGTGGCCTAGAGCACTGGGACTTAGGAAATCTGGATTCTACTACCAGCTCTGCCACTGGCCTGCTGGGTGACTTTGAGAAGTGACTTCCCTTCTCTGTTTCTCAGTCTCCCCATCTGTAAAATGGGGATTATGATATTGACCTCCTTTTGTAAACCAAATTGAGATCTACTCATGAAAAATACTGTATAAGAACTAGATACTGTTATGTGGACTACACTAGAGGGGGATGACACACGTTTGCTGACCGAAGAGGAATGGGGAGACTCAGGAATCTTGGGTTCTATTCCAGGCTCCAAAGGGGAGTGTACTGTAGTGAGCAAAGACTTCTGCCAGTCTCCCCCAAGCTTGTCCCCTCTAACCTTTCCCTGTACCAGTCCTGGCTCTGTCTCATTCCTTTTGCGTACCCAATCCACTCTCTGTTACTCAGGCTTCTCATCTAAGTGCCAGTCTTCTTGCCTAACCAGTTCCAGTTACCCCCTCTCACTTGTTCATCCAGTCTGTCTCTTCCCAGTGTCTTCATTCTCCATACTTGGACTCCTCTTCCAATCTGTCTCCCATCCACAGCTCCTTCCCGTTCTCTCTTTGCCCAGTGAATCCCAGGTCTCCTGTACCCCAACTTCATGTCAGAGTGTCTCTCCAGCTCTTTTCGCAGTTTCCTTGCCCTGCTTATTTCAGTCTCCCCCCCCCAACCCCCCCAACTGTTAGTTTCTCTCTTCCCTCCTCATCCTTCCAGTCTCACCAGGCTCCTTGTCCCAGTCTACTGTTTTCCCTGCCCCTCAGTTCATCTCTTGTCTTCTCTGTATTCAAGTCAGGTGCCTTCTGCCTCTGCTCTACCTTGGTCCAGCAGAGGGGTCATTTTAGAGGAGAGGAGACCGGCTCCCTGCTCTCACTTAGAGCCTAGCTCCTCCCTGGCTCAAAGTACCCAGGATCAGCAATTGTAGGGAAAGTGCTTCTGAGTCTGTGTAGCCCTGAGGTGGAGCATGCTCAGTTGCTCTGTGAGGATGGCACATGTGCAGTCTGAGCACTAGGAGCTCTGAGAGGCTCAAGCATGCTTAGTAAAGAAGTCTCTACTGAATGTGTGCAAACCACTTTTTCAAAGGGGCAGATTTTCATAGGAATGGGAAAAGGCGTATCCCTGACACAAGCCATGCCTGCCAAATTTCAAGTCTCTGGTCACGGCATGGATCACTAGAGCTGTTCAAAGAAAAGGTCTCCACAATTTAATGTGGGCAAAATGTGTTTTTTCCTTAGCCTCATTCTCAGAAATGACTGAAATTTTCTAGTAAAATTCAGCCTGAGGCAAGTGGAAAACTTCAGCCAAATTGTTAAAGTTATAATAAGCAACAGAAAACAGGTTTTTATAGTGACAAGTATTGTGCAGCCTTAATAGGTGTTGCTACCTGTTGCACCTATAATATATATGTGCTTACTTGTTTGCAGGATTGGGGCCTAAACTAGTTTACTACTTGTTGTACTTATACCCATACATAGTTGGGTCTGTGTGTGCCTGAAACCGTTTTGGGAAGTTGGGAGGAGGGGAGAGTGTTTTGTTTTCTGAGAGGAATTTCTCTTGTACATTGTCTGATATCCATTGCTGAAATAGAAGAAATATCCAGTGTGAATGATGTTTCTTACGAAATCTCATTGAAGTGCAGCATTCAGACCACTGTGGCATTGGCTCTGCATGAATGTTGGAACATGAAGCTCTGAGTCTTGCCTTTCCCCAATCCTCCTGTTTGGTCAATTCTTTAAGGCAGCTCTGGGTGCTGTTTAAATTGTGCATGGAGTAAAAATGTTCTTATAGTTTACTGATTTGAATACAGCAACAGCTATATCTTAGTCAGGATCAACCCTGTATGTGCCATTGTCAAAAGGTATAAAAATGCTATTTTTAAACAATGGTATGTTATGACACATTGTCAAAACCCAGGAAATTCAAGATAAGACTAACACTTAATCTTTGGCTTACACTGTTGTGAGGTAGAAGGCTTTGCTGATTTTTGTTGTAATCTGAGTGCTGCTTAACATAACTCTTTAATGAATCTTGGTTAGTTAGTTTTCAATATACAGATTAGAAAACACAACTTCATTTTGCTTCAGCCCCCAAAATAAAAGGGTTTTGGAATTCTGCTCTCTAGTATTTCAGATAACTAGATATTTAATATTAAAAGTCCTCATTAAATTTTGATGTGAGAGGAAAAAGGGTTGTAATACTCTCAAGCTTAAAAATCTACCAGTCACTTTTATTGCCCTCCGTATACAACATTTTATATGAAAAATCAATTCTACAGTATGTAGAAGCACTTGCCAAACTATTTCTGTTTACACTCGTTTGAACTACTGAAATGCAAGAAGAAGAATAGGAATTTTAACTTCCAAGTATTCTATCGTGAGATACAGCCTACCACCCAGATGCTACAGTCATATGCACATTTTCTAGATGGGTGTTGATTTCTACCTCCATTCAGGCTATGGTAGCTGTTTTTAGTCAGGACACGGTTTAAGTCCATTTCATGTGTTACTGTTCTGACTGAGGCTGTAGGAAATTGTGTGTTGAGATTCTGAATTTATTTTCTACAATAACAGATGATTTTAATAATTGTACCTCCTAACTTCTTTTTAAGGATGGAAATGGAGTTGTGCGTGGTTACTACTTGTCTGTGTTTCTAGAGCTCTCAGCTGGATTGCCAGAAACATCCAAGTAAGGAAATGTCTATTTACACTTCTTTTATGTCTCTCACCCAAGGAGTTTAAAGAGCTTTATAAAAGTGTATTCAGCCTCATGTCTCTGCTAGGACCTGATCCAAAGCTTACTGAAGCAGATGAAGATTCCTGTTGACTTCACCAGGCTTTGGATCAGGCCCCTCGTCCCATTTTACAAGTAGATAAGATGAGGCGCAAAGGTTAAGTAGGCCTGCAGAAGGACAAACAAGTCAGCAACAGACCTGTCAGCAGAACCCAGATCTCAACTTCCAGTCCTTTGCTTGGTCAGCTAGACCACTCTGACTCTAAGGAAAAGAGTTCAGCTGAGAGAGATGCTATAAAATGACCATTGTACAGTCCTTTAGCGCTCTGATAAATCAAAATCATGTTATAACTGCCAATATTCTAATCTTGCCCTTAAAATTCCACAGTTGCTCCAAAAAATAACATTTTTTACGTGCCTGGCTCCAAAATATGTCTAAATGTCTCAAGACTCTTTAGTTTAATAGGACACTTTCTGCAGCTTTTAACTTCTTCTCAGAACATTTTCTGGTTCTGTTTAAAACTCAGAATGCAACTGCGGACTGGAGGTGTAGAGGCTGTTTTAGCTGCTGGACGAGCAGGAACTTGTGGGACTGAATCTCTGCTTAAAATTCCTTTTCCTATGAACGACTGACTTGCCAGGCTTAGAAAGCACAATTTGATAGCTGAGTGACATGCTCTGATTGAGGAGAGGAAAGAACTGAAACTAAGAAATGTGCTGAGCCTGCTATGGAGGGATATGTTAATAGTGATGTTGAAGGGACCGACAACTGCGTGGGGAGCCTTTCAGGTGAGGAAGAGGCGTTCAGGCATAATTTTGGATTTGAGGTCCGCAAGAGTTCTAAGGAGAGGATTCTAAGCCTATTTGGAGAGAGGCCTAGCATTCATGCTAGCACCAGGAGACTGAAACAAGAGATACTGGCCGATGTTAGCGGACTTTAATAAGCAAAACATAATTCAAGCTTTTAAAAACCTTGTCTTCCACACATCCAGAACAATAAGATGCATTGTGGGGTGGGGCTTGCCTCTTCACATTAAGACCACTTGATAACACGTAGTACTAGAGACACTCCACCATCTGCAGTGCTCTTGCCATTTCACAATTAGCGTTGCATGGGATGGCGGAGAACCTGCATGTCTTTTTGTATATATGTATTTCATTGGCACCATATCATTTGAATGTGCCTTCCCCTTTCAACACTGTTGCAGAAGCAGTCTGAGGTTATGGCTACACTACAAGCATTACAATGACACCGCTGCTCTGTAGTCACTTACTACAGTGACAGAAGGGGTTTTTCCATCACTGCAGTTAATCTACCCCCTCAAGAGGCACTAGCTATGTTCACTGAAGTATTCTTCTGTCACCTAACGGTGTCTGTACTAGGACTTAGGTTGGTTTAACTGAATTTGTACAACCCTGAGTGACATAACTAGGTCGACCCAAGGTTGAGGGGCAGATCAGGCCTAAGTGGTGTGTTTTACTATTGTGTTGTCATGGCACCTGTGCTGCTAGGCTGAGAAGGCTGCGTCTTACTTTCTATGGGTGCCCTTAATACAATATCCACCTTACTAAAGAGCGTTTTCTAAGAATTGTGAAAGTAATGATGGTAATTTTCTAATGCTCAGGTGCAACTGCTTTCTGCCATTTTCACATACTTGCAAAGGATAGGAAGAACTGGATAGAAATGTATTTTGTGCACATATAGTCCCAAAATCGCTTTCAACCATTATAAAGTGTATTCAACAGACCCCAAAATAATCTTAAATGAAAGTTTAAAGGACACAGTGAATTTGAAAATCATATTTCAAACTTGAAGCTACATATAATTGAAAGAAGTTAAGGAGAGAAAATATATATTTTCCTCTTTTCAGTTTGATTATGCATTTGACAGTACTTTCTGTAGTCGGTTTGACTGTTTCCTCTGCGCACATGCGGATAGGAGAATTCTCTTCTGTTCCTGTCTGAAAGACAGGAAAATGATTGTAAAACCTTAAAAATCGACACAGGGATTTAAGAGCTGGCAGGGAATCCTGGAGCTACTTTTTTTTTTAATTGATTAGATTTCAAATTGTCCCTTTTTAATTCACTTGTTCAATTCTATTTGAGAAGTCCGTCTTCATCTTACAGCCCAGCTACTGTCAATCATATTGCACTTATTTCTCATGTAGAATAGACTGGCAAATGCACAGAGCTTTGACTTCAGATTTTATCAGCCCTGACACAGTTAGCCCTTGGCACCAGCAGCCTAGAGTGATAGCTGTGAAGCTGTAATGCAGAAGCATTAGGGCCTAGCATTGAGAGAAATCCTGATCTGTGTCATTAAACTGTTTTAGTTTATAAATACACAGTAGTCCTTCAGCCTGTCCTAAAATGTAGTATTTTTTGCCTGTAAGCTCAGCCTTATACCTTTACCTCTTAAAATTTGTATATTACCCAAAAACCATCAACATGCTGTTCACTTTCCACTCTAGATTCTTTTCTTGCTGAATCACCTTCTTAATTGGAAATCCTATTTCTTTTTAAAATGTGATGCTCGTAGTAACTTAACTTGACCTGAAACAAACATACCATATGCATTTTTCTTACACTGAAATCTGGTGATGTTTGTTACTGTTCCAACTAATTTCATTTTGTCCATGTTTAGATATGAGTACCGTGTGGAGATGGTTCACCAGTCCACCAATGATCCTGCTAAAAATATAATTAGAGAGTTTGCCTCTGACTTTGAAGTTGGAGAATGCTGGGGTTATAACAGATTCTTTCGATTGGACTTGCTTGCCAATGAAGGGTATTTGAACAGACAAAATGACACTGTAATTCTTAGGTAAGAGAGATAATTGGTTGCATATACAAACCTGTTTTCTGTGGCTTTTTTAATAAAAGTACTACAGTTATTACCAAAGTAGGAAATAATTAAAATAATTAGATTAATTTAAAAAATATTATGGAATGCTTTGTCATAAAAGGAAAGGATTTTTAGTTCTCATGAGCTTTAAAGGAGAGTGTGTGTTTAGGAGAGGAAGTGGGAAAGATTTAAGTGCATAAATTCCTTTGAGATGAAGCAGTCATCTGCAAAAACTACACTTGACGCTAATATGCCTGTACTGGGCATGCATAGATAGAGAATTCAAAATTATTTCAGGAAAATTCTGCATGTGTTTTCAAAGGGGATTAATAATGCATTCCATCCCCCTTTGGGTATTGTCATTGAGATTAGTGGAACTTTGAGAGAGGAGGGTGTGGAAGGGTGTTTATAATGGAATTGAAGTTAACTTTGTTAGTGGAAATTGCAGCATTATGGCTAAATATAGATATCCTACACTTCTACTTCAAGTTGGGTTTTTAAAATATCACTTGTGGTTTGTCCATTCTGGTATTTCAGAATTCTGTATTAAAGTATATCTGGAAAAGTGTACAGGAATTAATTTCCCATCAGGCTTAAGCTTAATTTTGTCACCTGGTTTTAAGCATTGCATTATTTTAGGTGGGATGTCTCAAGCATTTACAAAATTTCATTTTTGTGGCATTCTCAAGGTTCCAGGTGCGTTCACCTACCTTCTTCCAAAAGTGTCGGGACCAACACTGGTACATTACTCAGTTGGAAGCTGCTCAGACAAGCTACATCCAACAAATAAACAACCTTAAAGAGGTAAGTGTGAGGTTGGATGTGTATTTTAATGCCAAATTCAAACGTGGATTTAAATCTTTGATTATAGTGGCCACTGACCAGTAAGCTTGTTTCACTGTCAGGTTTATTTGGATATCGGTTGCTATTTTTAGAGCACTGATGGCGCTGGATTTTGTTTCCAGTTAGTTTCAATGTCTTTCATGTTAATCTGTTTAAATGTGTGAAATGCTGTTGCTTCTTGTAATTTGTTTTTAACAAATTTTCTTTGGCATATACTTATGTGTCTATTTTTTAAAATGTATTTAAGAGACTTGCAATTGAGCTTTCCCGTACCCAAAAATCACGAGGCATGTCACCTCCAGACACTCATCTTAGCCCCCAGAATGATGATGGTCCAGAAACAAGACCAAAGAAATCTGGACCGAGTCCTGAGGTACTACTTGAGAGTGTCACCACTCCAGCATTAGCAAGAGATGCCAAGGATGATGAAGAGGAGAAAATCCAGCATGAAGATTTCAATGTAGGAATTCTGTTCTGTTCCATTTTCAGTTTTTATTTCTATCCATTGTACTGTTACAGGAAAATTATAGAAGCATGTGTGTTGTGTTAGATGAACTAGTCTCCACAAGTTCAGAACTAGTGGATAATGAGGTGTAAGGATAGAGACTTTTAGGGACCAGCAAAAAATTGTTTAAGGAGAGAGAGATTCCAAAGGCATGACCATCTGGTAAGCAAATCAGAGAATCTAGCTACCTAAAATGGTACTGTCAGGCAGGCATTTTATCTACTTGTATTGCACTTTCAGACCCTCCCCAGCTCCTGGGTGATATTACTGACATCTGGTTTTGCTTTCTCAGTTTAGAATGTACTGTAGATAAAAATATAAAAAACCCAAATGCTTTAGATAAAATTTCTGCAGCACAGAAGTTCTCATGTTTTGTTGCTCCAGTATGAGCTCTCGGATGGTGATCTGGATGTAGACTTTGCTGGAGAAGATGAGGTAAACCACCTAGATGGCAGCAGCTCCTCTGCTAGTTCAACAGCTACTAGTAACACTGAAGAGAATGATATTGATGAAGAGACTATGTGAGTGACTGCAAAAACTTACCCAAAATTGTTGTCCTCTTGGCCTAATGTCAGTTCCCATCAGAATAGAATTAACTTACTTTGTATATCACAGTGTCTTTGATTGATGTGTGACAGATTAGAGGCCAAAAGCTGACCCGGAAATTACACATGTAGTAATGTGGTAGAAATGCAAGATGCCAGGTCTGCAAGCAATTTTTTACTGGTTTATTTATTGATTTATTTCCAGTATGTTGGCTTATTCAGTTTAACATGTTGTCCTTGACCAGCAATGCCATGTAAGGCTCTTTTCAAGAGATTAGTTAGCTCTGATCCTACAATAATTTACCACTGTGATACCCTACACAAATACAAGTGCTGTTTAGAAGTGGAACACTTGGACTTTAAACTATTTAAATACTGAAGAGTTGAAGGACACTGTTAGATCTGCATATTTAACATACTATTAAAGATACATATTCTTGTAATGAATATGGAAGACTTGCAGAATCAGGTTCTAAAATTCCACCTCTTAGAAGTCTTCAAATCTGACATGTTTCCGGTTTCAGAGTCAAGTGATGATGCATTTTGACTTGTTAATTCATGCAGTTTGGAAGCTACAAAATTGTAGTGGGATGTTTTGTTTTTCTATTGAGTTGGCAAACATTGCAATGCCTAATTGGAGCTGATGGTCTGATTTTTCTTCGCACCAAGGTCTGGAGAAAATGATGTGGAATATAATAGTAATATGGAGCTAGAAGAAGGAGATCTTCAGGATGATGCTGCTGCTGCTGCTGGTGGAGCATCAGGTACAGAAAGAAACATTCACAATCTAACTAACAGTAATTTGTCAGGTTTCCTCCCCTGTTCTTTTCAGTGCCACATCAGAGGCAATATTGAGCCGCATATTCTAGAGGCTTTTCTATTTTTGAAAATGCTGCGTCATATGCTGTACACTAATTATTGCAGTAGAGTGCCAGCTTCCAACTGGTTAGAGAAAAAGTGGAGGGGCCTTCTACTGAACATCCTTAAGAAAAAATGTCAGTTTGAAGTTTCTCTGGGAGCCTGGATTTTAAGATGTTTCCATTCAAGTCAAAAGTAGACCAGCAAATGTCTTTGCTTCTACTCTACTGCTGTCACCATGGTTTCTGACCGCTTGACACATTCCTTTAGATTTTGCTACACTGTTGTTAGCTACGTTTTAATTAAGTGAGGGGCGTGAAATGTATGAATCTTTAAATGTGGAGCTGGAATTAAATTAAAATAATTAAATGGTACTCCGTAAGATCACTTGCAGCATAAAGGTGACTGCAATTCAAAATCTAACAACACGTTTTTTCCAGGATTTCTAAAATGACTGAATCTACATTTAAATGCACTCACGATGCCAGTGCCCACAGATCACACCCCGCAATACGGCAGCATAGGTCTGTTGGCAGTCTTTAAGGAATGCTGATCTTCATATCCTTGCTCTCTCTTTTTTCCCTTTCAGTATAAACCTGTTGTGCCTTAGATCCAGTCTCTGTCATAACACAGGCAAATTATGCCTCTCTTCAAAACATTTCTTGTCAGGCATTTGAGGAGCCTGACTAATTTATTTAAGTATGGCATTAATCGGTTAAGAACAGGAGTGGAAATGGGGGTGTAATGTCTTTAGAATACAGTGTTATCTAAGGTTCTCTTCACCTGTCATTTTAGTGGTATTTGTAAATCTTGATGCAAAGAATGTGTGTAACCCATTCACTTTAAAAGGAGCCTCTCACTTTCAATTGCTTATAGTGCTTTTTCACTCTGAGCACCGATAATGCTGTTTTTGGTCACCTGCTTTGGAAGGAAGCCTATTGGGCTGTCTAGTCTAATCTCCCAGATTGGACTCCAGACACAGTGACTGGGTCTCAGATCTCTCATGGGATTGCTAAACACTATGTAATAAGAACATTTCATAGTTCAAAGTAAGGCTCAATTGAAGATCTCCCTAGATCAGATAAAGAAACTCCTCATTTTTGTTAGTGGGGTTTTGTTTTGTTTTTAAATCTGTAGGAACAGTTAATGTTCTTTGTATTTGATGAAGTCAAATTCTGTTGATTTTTCCATTTTTCGGGCTGTTAGTTTATCAGTGTACTTTGTTTTTCTTCAGTGCTTTTAGAATCCGTACTTCCTTGTAACAAGATTGCTTTTCCTGAGATTTTTTGGAGTGCTTTTTCCATCCTTGAACTGTATCAAGGATTTTCAGCTGCTCTGTTGTGAAATACAGAACCCTAGTACATGCAGACATAATGGTGTATATTTACTTTTCCCATGATGCTCTCTCTTTCAGGTAGTAGCCATGGCTATGCCAATACAAGTGGCAGATCTTCAAGGCGGGGAGGAAGTACTTTAGGCTCAGCAGCCAGCAGCAGTTTACTAGACATAGATCCCTTAATTTTAATCCATTTATTGGACCTAAAAGACAGGAATGGGATGGAAAATCTGTGGGGTCTACAGCCACGCCCTCCTGCCTCACTTCTGCAGAACAGAGGTAAATGGTGCATTTAAATGCAATTCTTCCATATGTTCCCTTGACAAGAAGTTAGATGCACATCAAATCTAAGTAATTTGTTAGAGATTTATGTAAGAACATAAGAACGACCATCCTGGCTCAGAAAAATGGTCCATCTAGCCCAGTATCGTGTCTTCTGACATTGGCCAGTGCCAGCTGCTTCAGAGGGAATGAACAGGTAATCATCCCCTGTTGCCCATTCCCAAGTTCTAGCAAACTGAGGCTTGAGACACTTCAGACTATCATTTTGCATCCCTGCCCATCCTGGCTAATAGCCATTGATGGACCTATCCTCCATGAATTTATCTAGTTCTTTTTTGAACAGTGTTATAATCTTGGCCTTCACAACATCCTGTGGCAAAGAGTTCCACACACTGACTGTGTTGTGTGAAGAAATACTTCTTTTTGTTTGTTTTAAATCTGCTGCCTATTAATTTCATTTGGTGACCCTTAGCTCTTGTGTTATGAGAAGGAGTAAATAGCACTTCCTTATTTACGTTCTCCACATTGGTCATGATTTTGTAGACCTCTATCATATTCCCCCTTAGTAGTTTCTTTTCCAAGCTAAAAAAAAGCTTATTAATCTGTACCTTTTCCAATTCCAATATATCTTCTTTGAGATGGGGCAACCAGATCTGCATGCAGTATTCAAGATGTGAGCGTACCATGGATTTATACAGAGGCAACGTGATATTTTCTGTCTTCTTATCTATCCCTTTCCTAATGATTCTCAACATTGTTAGCTTTTTTGACAGGCACTGCTCATTGTGTGGATGTTTTCACAGAACTATCCACAATGACTCAGAGAGTTTCCATTAGCTTTGTCTGCATTGCCCATCATGAAGAGGGAATGGGGAAAGGCCACTGGATTCTGTCATTAGCTCTTGATGTATTTTCATAATTTCATAGTAGTCACTGTGTGCACCAAACCACAAAGTACTCTTTGGTTTAATAGCTGCTTTCAGACTTAAAACTGCAGATGAGTATTGAGTCAAAAAAATTTATGTGTGGGGGCAGGGACAGTGTTTAAAGATAACTCGGGGGGGGGGGGGGGCGGTGCCTGAAGAGTAGTTCCAACTCCATGCACATCTTGTGTAGCTATCTTGGTATCTATGAAGAGAGTAATACCTTATCCTTATTTAGTACTCTGCTGTAGTAAATAAGTGCCAGATAAATAATGGATTTCCATCTGGAAAGGATTATGGTGCTATAGACATAAACAGAACAAAATACGATATACACAGAGTACGGAATGGCTATTTCATCTTCTAAACTTTTAGCTGTTGGCTGAAAGTGGAGCGATTGGAAGGATTACATAAGTTAGTGGGGAAGCTATTTCAGACATTTGAGGAGGCATGGAAGAAAGCACTTGAGAAAGCAGGCACAGGACACAAGTGGCAAGATCAGGTGGATTGTAAAGCAAGGAAGGAAGTGTAAGAGAAGTTGAGGGCAGTGATCATGATGGAAGGCTTGAAAAGTGAGAAGGCACTTGAAAAATAGTAGAGGCTGATGCAGAAACTCATGGAGGAAGAAACATGTACAGAATGTCAGAAAGGAAGAAAATAGTGGTCAGTTTTTGTGCTGATACTTATTTAATAACTTGGTTAGTATTTTGCATAAAATGTATTTGAGTTATAGTGTTAGGCTGATGTGCCCTAACCTTAATTTTGTGTGAACCAAAGGAAAGATAGATAGCAAGCTGTAAATGTAATTCTGTCACAGCTAATTATTGTTGAAGGTCAGATGTTCCTCTCCTTTTTTAGTGAAGAATCAGTAAATGAATCAAACCTCATAAATAGATTTAGCAGAGTTAACATTTGTTTGGGGCTAATTGGCCCACAGCTAGAATATCTTATTTCAGGTCACTTTGAAACGACCATTTGTTGGCTTAATAGAGCAGAAGAGAAATATATAGTCCATCTGGTACAGATATATGCTCTTTCTCTTAACATGATGATGGCATTTGCACTGTTCAATCTAAAGATAGGAAGTGAATGGTCTGAGTTTTGATAACTTTCAGATTTAGTCTTGTAGTAAAATTCATGCAGTGGCAAGCAGGGTTGTTCAGTCAGTTGTTCTTGTGGCAGAAAGTCTCTCTTCTTAGATTAACAAGATTTTCATAATGATGCAGAGCTTGATCTAGCTTCCAGACTGCAAAGGATATAAAGACAGTGTAGGGGTAAATAAGTCCTATGCAGTGTAGTCAGCTTTTAAAAAAACAAAACAAAACCCACTACCCTGAAGATTGGACCAAAGAAGCAGTTTGAAGTGGAGCATGAGCTACAGGTAATGCAAGGTTGCGTACTGTCAAGACTCTGCAGGTGCTGTCTAGACTCTGCCTTGACTGAACTAGAGAGACCAGGTGAAGTTACTGAAGAGATAGGATGAACTTTCACTGTTGGCAGTATGACCCAGACTGAGGCCTCCACGATAGTGTTGTGGTGGGTAGGGTCTCTGCTTCCTTCAGCCACTTACTGCACTTGGTGTGGTCTTTCTGTTTTGCTGAGATCCTTAAATACCTGACTGTGTTCCTGTAGCTTGTTCAATCACCATGTTGGAACAAGGCTTCTTTTATTTCCAGGGCTTCCTTAGTTTTGCCTCTGAGGGACTCAGAAGCCATTGGAGTTATAACTCTGAGCCAGTTGAATTTGCAGTGAGATACTTAGAATTCTGAAAGTGTAACATATAGAAGATTTCCAAGTTGATCTAATTCTGGCTAATTAACATAGACTCACGTAGATAGTATCTCTTAGAGCTGACCTGGGGCAGCAAGGGACCTAAGGGACTTCCTTTACTTCAGATTTCTCCTCTGAATTGTCAGTTAATGTGAAATGATTATAAAATTTATTCTTATATCCAAGAAAATGCACTTGCCAACAAACTGATGAGCAGGTGAACTCAAACTTGTCCAGAGATATGGAAAGGCTCTCCGTCGCCATGACTGGCGCACTAAGGGAAAGCAAAGCACCCAGCACGAAAGAACCTCTGCCCACTGTTCCCATTGAGAGAGCTGCTGAGAGCAGATGACCTATGTCACTAGAGCCCAGAGGAAGGGGATGGAGTTTGATTATGTTAGATGAAATAGGATCATTCTGTGTTGGGCACCCATTTCTTTTTCATACATTAGAGTAACTACAGAGGGCACTGTGTACACAACTGGTCTGAAACTTCTTTGAGCGTGTCTGCACTATACAAATTGGTGCTATCAGTCTTTTATGGAGTGGGTGAGGGTCCTGATTCATGTTGTCTTTTTTTGCTGGTGTGAACAGGAAAAAAGGTGCTATTCCCATTTTTTTAGGCAGTCTTGATTAACACTAAAATTGTTCCCTAACACTGTCCTGTTTTCCATCTGCACTGGCAATAAAAAGGTAACATGGATTTCTCCCTGCCCTCAAGGGAAACAGTACTATCACTGATTCTTTGCTCTTATCACATAGGCAGCCTTGTGTCCCTTGCTATGTTAAAGGGATTGTCAGGTCAAATTTGGGACAAATCTAATAAAAATGAAGCATTTAAAAATCTGAAACCAATAGAAATGTTCCAAGATTTTTAAAAGATATTTATGGAAACCATTTAACAAACATCTTCTTGTAGTATTTGCAACCCAGTCCTTGCAGCAGTTTGCTAGTGCCTGGGAGCTTGGATGTGAAACTGACATATCCTCTACAAATCCTTCCAGTCTTAATAATGAAAGAGTTTAAAGAAAAAGAAACTACTGATGGAGGTTACAAACATTTTTAACCTTCGTATTCGTTTAACCTTTCTCTTGTAAAGCATCATCCTACTCTCTAAAAGACCGAGACCAGCGGAGGCACCAGGCAATGTGGCGTGTGCCACCTGACTTAAAGATGCTGAAGCGACTCAAAACTCAAATGGCTGAAGTTCGAAGCAAAATGTCTGATGTAAAAAACCAGCTGTCAGAAGTAAGAAGCAGCAATGCTGGCTCTTGTGAGGGGCAACCCAGCTTCCTCCCTGGTGATCAGGGGCCTTTGGCTGCCTGTGGAACAGAAAGCTGCAGCAAGTTACAAGAAATAGGAATGGAGTTGCTGACAAAATCATCAATTACAAGCTGTTACATAAAGAGTTGTAAGTGTGGGATGCGGGAGGGGAAGGGTTAAAGCTGTCACTGTATCTAGGTGTCTGGGAATAGATATATTCAGCCTTTTTATAGTTTAAACTTTATAGCTGAATTTGTTTATAGTAAATATCTTTTGAGAGGCAGAAACATGAAACTCATAGGGATCTGGGGCAAAAATTGGGGATTGGTCCTGCTTTGAGCAGGGGGTTGGACTAGATGATCTCCTGAGGTCCCTTCCAACCCTGATATTGTATGATTCTATGTTTGATAGAAATTAAATGGCTTCTCTAGAAACTGGTTCTAACATTTTCAGCAAGGGCATTGTAGTTATTAATAATATTCCAGAATGTGATGAGAATCTTTGAAGCCCACTGCAGATGTTATTTACCTAATTTCACGTTGACCTTATGGACAGGTAGCATGAAGTTTAATCTTCTGTAAAGACAATTTTTGGTGGCAAAGGTTACCTGCAGACTATATGCGGATCACCTCTACACTTTGTCAATTTTGTTACTAAAATGTGACTGACCTTGCAAAAATCCAAGAAATCTCATAGAGCTCCAGAGAGTGAGTAATTTGTTCTCATAGCATGAGAATCTTTTTCTTCGCATGTCGGTGTGAATCCCACAGTAGGTGCTTGTGTGTGAGATCAGAGTCTTTTGAATAGCAGCGTCACACACGTGTCCCCTGTGCCTCTTTATGCTCCCATACGAAAGTCCTAAAGGCCAGGGCAGCCGCATCTCTCCCTCAGTCCCCTCTTATTGCTCATGGCAGCAAGATGGAACCTAACAAGTGTCTGACCCGGTAGTTCTTAGCTCCGGCTAAATTTCTCAAAATTCTTCACAAATCTTCAGAACTCTTCTGATCTACTGTTATACAACCTCTGTGAACACCTTTGACCCATCTAGATTGAATACTGATTGCCAGACACTTCTGTATGCTCCCTTAGTGTACAGGGATTCTCAACATGGTGGATTTGAAACTTGTGGGCTTCAAGCTTGCACATTCTGTGATGGACTAATTACTTCGAAAGATGGACATAGCAGGTGCCTCTTCTGTTTAGGAGAGTCATATATACTAAGTAGATGTTCGGTGTGCATATCTTTGATCACAAGAATGTGTAAGTCACATGGCCTGGGGTTGAAGCTTCATCTCCTGGAGCAATCTATGAAGGCCTTTTCAGATCCTGAGGAGATGGCACCAGAGTCCTGACAGTGGACAAAACAGACTTCATCAAGCAGCTGTCTAGCAGACAAACAACTCCAAAGACCAGTGCGGAGAAGATGGCAGTGCAAGAAAAGACCTGGCATCAGCACCAGTGCCCCCAGCTCTGAAGCAGACTCCAGCTATGTTGCAGATGTTGGCACTAAAGCACACACTGTGATACTGAAGTCTGGTACTGAAGTCCAGCACCAAGAGGAGCCATTTTAAACCGGAGCAGAGACTCCACACACTGCTCAGAGCCTTCCTACAAGAATAGACCATGTAAAGTTTCTGGAGACAAATCCACAAAGCCTTGCATGGGTCTGAGGGCTGATGTTGAGGAGCAGCCTGTGGCACAAAGGAAAACTCCTCCAGCACCAACTCAAGATTGGGTGTCGCACTGCTCAGCAATTATGCCCATAGCAAATGAGCCTCTAGATGAGCTAGGTCTGTAACCTGTATTGAGGCACCTGCTGGTACTGATACAGACCCTGGTACTGAGAACGCCATCCATATTTCTCTGTACTACCCATAGAGGTGGTCTGTTCCTCCTCTCCATCACCGGTGCATACGTTCCCAACATCCTTAAGCAGAGAACCCTCTCCTCTACAATCTGTGATCAATATCCCAAAGAGGCCTACCTGCGCTCCCTACAGGACCTAACCACTATCGCAAAAGGAACGGCATTGGACTAGCCAATATCAAGCTAGCCAGTGATATCCCCATGACATGCCACCCTGTTGGGCTCACTGGGGTTTGCCGTGTCAGTGTGCTAGGAGCACGCTGGAGAGCAGAAGTGTTCGCTTCCCCATCACCTCTCTGCCAGACCACAGGGAGGGCCATCAAGAACAAGCAGATCTGCAGGCTGAGGAACACCAATGTCCTGCTTTACCACCAAAAGACTTCTCAGCCTTGTTGCCTGCTGAAGTTGTGTCTTCAGCATAACTTCAAGTTTTCCAAAAGCTCCTTCTGAGAATTTCAGACACTCTAGGGAGGGCTGCATTGGAGAAATGTTGTAAATTTGATATTTTTTGACAACTGAGTGTCCATTCAGAATTGCTCTTCCCATAAATGAGGGACAGCTTCACCTGGCTAAAGCCTTATGGCAGACACTGGCCCATGTACTAGGTAGAGAAGCAGTATTAGGTTCCTTAAGCAGGTTTTGAGTTCTTTATGCCCACCCCAATCCAGGTTCCTTGGTTGAAGATCTAATTTATATTGGGATTTTATCTTCGAGCCATGGTCAGATTGTTCAATACATCATTTTACACTTAAGCTGGTTTTCTTGGTAGCTATCATCTCAATATGGAGGGTCAGTGCACTCCAAGCCCTTACTCCTGGACCTCCTTATGCATCCTTTTATAGAGAGAATGTGATTCTAAATTTGTAATGTGGTTGGGGAGTTTCATCTAAATCAATCAATTAACCCGCCAGTTTTCTTCCTGAAATCATTCAGCACCAGATGAGAGAAAGACAGGCACTTTGGGATTTTTCCAGAGCATTACTTTATTACATTGATAAGACTAAAGTTTTCCAGATGCTCTCTCCCCCTTTTCATGAGTAGCTGGCTTGTCAAAAGGCTCTCTGAGTGGATCCCACTCTGCAACTCCACCCATTATCAACTACTAGTCCACCTCTCCCTTCAGTTGTCAAGTTGCGCTCCACCAGGACACAGGCAGTGTCATCAGCCTGCTTCAGAAATGTGCCTGAATCTGAAGTTTGTAAAGTAGTGATGTGGAGCCGACCCACTGACTTTCAATGAAGATTACACCCTTTACATGGCAGCTAGGTCTGGTACTAAGTTTGGGAGAGCAGTACATCAATCCTTTTAACTAATGCAGCTGATGTTTCTTGCTCCCACCATCGAAGGGGAGTACAGCTTGCCAGTCACCTACAGTGGGATCAGCACTGGCACATACTTGTAGAGAACAATTTCTCACTCTGTAGTAACTGTGGTTCTTTGAGATGCTGTAGTTAGGGTGAATCCCATGACCTACCCTCCATCTCTGCTTTTGGATTCCTCAGCTAGCATCTGCTTTAAATTGTGAGGGACCTGAGGGAGGGTTGGGGACTACTCCGCCTTTTACACTCTTACACCAGGAACACAAGGAGACTAGGGCTGCATGTGTGGCCTCAACAGACACTGCTGTTGAAAAGACTCCGATCTCGTGCGCACATACAGTGGGTTCATACTAACAATCCCATCTCAAAAAATTAAGGTAACCATTCCTGATCTGGTCTCAGGATTATTATTAAGTGAGTGGCTTCTTCTCCACATACCTTCACAACAGGAATAATATGTAATGAAAATCTTGAATGAGTTTGAGAGAGGGGGACAATGTGGTGGCTCCAAGAATAAAGGGGAAGAGAATGTCTAGCGCCTTTGCATCAGTTAATTCCACTGCAGGCCAAAATAAAGATGGGATGATGCAGAGAATTGACTGGATGCCTAGGCAGTACATTCACATGCCTTTCGATTAAATATCTTTGCAGTCACAAGTAAGAAAAGTAATTCACCCAAAGCTACTCGTTCTGGAGCAGCAGGAAGCCTGTCTCTTCGAAGAGCAATGGACTGTGGGGACAATAATCTTCGCTCAAAGGGAGACTGCCAGACTTCCTCTGAAGGTAAATCTGAAATGTGGGAGTGCTTTAAATATGCTTTGGAATGCATCAGGGAAGAAGCTTTTTAACAGCATATCCTTGCTCATAAAGTTCCCGTCTTTGATTAAACTTTGTACATAAACCAGATACTATTTCCCCTAAACATGATAAACATTATTGCACCAATAACATTACACCATCTTACTAAGCCTTTGTGTCTAGCGTTCATGCTCGGTGTTCCTGGGACTTCCATTTTCTAACAGTAACCTGCCTATCTTAAATAGTTTTAATACCCTAAATTGGTGTTTGTAATATCTTGTATTTAATTACTACATTTACAAGCAAGTTACTGCTGAAACTTACCAGCCAGGGCTTAAATTCTTTGTTCTGTTTCCTCTAAAGGAAATACAAGAAAATTCTGCTTAAGTCCTTGTGAGACTTACTCCTGCACCATGTGGTAATAGAATTGGACATTATGGCCACCAGGAAAACTCTTACACTTTTTAGTGCAGCTCTACCAGTGGTAGCAACAGTGAAAACTGTAATGCAGCAGTTCATAGAATCATAGTATATCAGGGTTGGAAGGGACCTCAGGAGGTCATCTAGTCCAACCCCCTGCTCAGAAGCAGGACCCATCCCCAATTAAATCATCCCAGCCAGGGCTTTGTCAAGCCTGACCTTAAAAACTTCTAAGGAAGGAGATTCCACCACCTCCCTAGGCAATGCATTCCAGTGTTTCACCACCCTCCTATTGAAAAAGTTTTTCCTAATATCCAACCTAAACCTCCCCCACTGCAACTTGAAACCGTTACTCCTTGTCCTGTCTTCCACCACTGAGAATAGTCTAGAACCATCCTCTCTGGAACCACCTCTCAGGTAGTTGAAAGCAGCTATCAAATTCCCCCTCATTCTTCTCTTCCGCAGACTAAACAATCCCAGTTCCCTCAGCCTCTCCTCATAAATCATGTGTTCCAGACCCCTAATCATTTTTGTTGCCCTTCGCTGGACTCTCTCCAATTTATCCACATCCTCCTTGTAGTGTGGGGCCCAAAACTGGACACAGTACTCCAGATGAGGCCTCACCAATGTCGAATAGAGGGGGACGATCACGTCCCTCGATCTGCTCGCTATGCCCCTACTTATACATCCCAAAATGCCATTGGCCTTCTTGGCAACAAGGGCACACTGCTGACTCTTATCCAGCTTCTCGTCCACTGTCACCCCTAGGTCCTTTTCCGCAGAACTGCTGCCTAGCCATTCGGTCCCTAGTCTGTAGCTGTGCATTGGGTTCTTCCGTCCTAAGTGCAGGACCCTGCACTTATCCTTATTGAACCTCATCAGATTTCTTTTGGCCCAATCCTCCAATTTGTCTAGGTCCCTCTGTATCCTATCCCTGCCCTCCAGCGTATCTACCACTCCTCCCAGTTTAGTATCATCCGCAAATTTGCTGAGAGTGCAATCCACACCATTCTCCAGATCATTTATGAAGATATTGAACAAAACCGGCCCCTGGGGCACTCCACTTGACACCGGCTGCCAACTAGACATGGAGCCATTGATCACTACCTGTTGAGCCCGACAATCTAGCCAACTTTCTACCCACCTTATAGTGCATTCATCCAGCCCATACTTCTTTAACTTGCTGACAAGAATACTGTGGGAGACCGTGTCAAAAGCTTTGCTAAAGTCAAGATACAATACATCCACTGCTTTCCCTTCATCCACAGAACTAGTAATCTCATCATAGAAGGCGATTAGATTAGTCAGGCATGACCTTCCCTTGGTGAATCCATGCTGACTGTTCCTGATCACTTCCCTCTCATGTAAGTGCTTCAGGATTGATTCTTTGAGGACCTGCTCCATGATTTTTCCAGGGACTGAAGTGAGGCTGACTGGCCTGTAGTTCCCAGGATCCTCCTTCTTCCCTTTTTTAAAGATTGGCACTACATTAGCCTTTTTCCAGTCATCCGGGACTTCCCCCGTTCGCCACGAGTTTTCAAAGATAACGGCCAATGGCTCTGCAATCACAGCCTCCAGTTCCTTTAGCACTCTCGGATGCAACTCGTCCGGCCCCATGGACTTGTGCACGTCCAGCTTTTCTAAATAGTCCCTAACCACCTCTTTCTCCACAGAGGGCTGGCCATCTATTCCCCATGTTGTGATGCCCAGCGCAGCAGTCTGGGAGCTGACCTTGTTCGTGAAGACAGAGGCAAAAAAAGCATTGAGTACATTAGCTTTTCCCACATCCTGTGTCACTAGGTTGCCTCCCTCATTCATTAAGGGGCCCACACTTTCCTTGGCTTTCTTCTTGTTGCCAACATACCTGAAGAAACCCTTCTTGTTACTCTTAACATCTCTCGCTAGCTGCAGCTCCAGGTGCGATTTGGCCCTCCTAATTTCTTTCCTACATGCCCGAGCAATATTTTTATACTCTTCCCTGGTCATATGTCCAACCTTCCACTTCTTGTAAGCTTCTTTTTTATGCTTAAGATCCGCTAGGATTTCACCGTTAAGCCAAGCTGGTCACCTGCCATATTTACTATTCTTTCAACACATGGGGATGGTTTGTCCCTGTAACCTCAACAGGGATTCCTTGAAATACAGCCAGCTCTCCTGGACTCCTTTCCCCTTCATGTTAGTCCCCCAGGGGATCCTACCCATCCGTTCCCTGAGGGAGTCGAAGTCTGCTTTCCTGAAGTCCAGGGTCCATATCCTGCTGCTTACCTTTCTTCCCTGTGTCAGGATCCTGAACTCAACCAACTCATGGTCACTGCCTCCCAGATTCCCATCCACTTTTGCTTCCCCTACTAATTCTTCCCTGTTTGTGAGCAGCAGGTCAAGAAAAGCTCCCCCCCTAGTTGGCTCCTCTAGCACTTGCACCAGGAAATTGTCCCCTATGCTTTCCAAAAACTTCCTGGATTGTCTAAAATTGTTCTCAAATTGAGAATTGCAAATGGGTGTGTATGTGTGGGGTGTTACAGTTCATGCTAATGGGATCCCAGGGAGAGGTCCCAGAATGGAAAGAGATTGAGAACTGCTGCTCTTGTGTATGCACATGGGAGCTAAATCATCTGTACCGTGTGGCTTTCACCATTGCTATCCCCAGAGGTGCTGCACCAGTGCAGAGAAACACCTCTATATTTTCCCTGTTTAGACCAGCCACATAGATCCATCTCTCTGTATTAAAAAAACAGATAATTTTCTGTATTAGTGAACCTGTGGAATTGCTGACATATGGGAAACTAATTTTCATAGTTCACACAAATCCAAAAGGTTCATCTATACTGGGAAATCTTGTAAGTGCTTTTTTGAACCTATGCTACCAGAAGTGGAAGCTGTAGGTGGCTTTTCTGAACCTGTGCTACCAGAAGTGGAAGCTGTAGGTGAGATGATATGTTTTTGGAAAGCACGCATTAAGTGATCCTAATGGCAAATGCTGCTCAGATGGTGACTTGAAAAATTTTGAAATGTTTCATAAGTGCCAATTATCTTCACCTTTTCTCTTCTTAGGTTCAATAGGAAGCTCAAAGTCTGGCAGTAGGCATAGCTCTCCCAGGTCCTTGACTAATGGTAATGCTCCTGATGCACTGCCTAAGCCAGAGGAAAAAGAGTGCGAAGGCTCAGATTCTGATGTGGGCGTTTCGGCTTTAAACGGCTTAACAACTGTGGAGAAGACAAGAAAAGCTGTCGCTTTGGTGTGAGTGCTTTTCTCACTGAATTATAAATGGAATATTCAAAATCAAGCCTTATATATCAAGGAACGTAAATTACTTTGAAGACATTCACATTTTTCTGCTGCTCCCTTTGGACATTCAGCTTTGGCCCATAAGGGAGTTGTATGTCCTCATTTTTCTATTTAAAGAACTTTTGAGGGTCGTAACAGCTCATTTTAACTAAAGCTGAAGCATCAGTAGCTGTAGACTGCCCATTTAGATTTGCCCATTTAGACTTGCAAGTCAGACTTTTGTCCGTTTTTCTAATATTTCCTACATTAATGTTCTATCCAACAGGATTTTACATCTAGTTTCCTTATATAGGAGAGGCTATTTCACTGAGAATCCACCATTCCTTTCTTTTCCTCACTTCTGATTTTTCTGTGCTTCTCCAAGTACAGTTTATAGTTACACAACATGTGTAGTAGTAGTTTTGGTTTTTCTAAATAGCAGGCCAGTGAATGGTGGGGTGGGCTGTGTCTTGGTTTTTTTTTTTGTGCAAACAGACAGTTATGTTGCATTCTGTGCTTGCTTTCTGTCATTGATGTGAGGCAATAGTATGAAAGGGTAGGTTTAAGAAAACTTAAATGTGCATGCTGTACAGAGGTATAAACTCCAGATGCTGAATGTGACATAGCATTGTGGGTCAGGGGAGGATACATTCTTTGGAGAGCATCAATTATGTACTTTCCGATCTCAAAATGGAACCCTGTAAATATTCCAAATAACTTGAAAGTTGGAAGTTCCCAGAAGCATAGGAGAGGTTCCCCTGATGCTAAACTGTGTGTAACACTAGGAGGAGAAGCTGCCACCATGGTTGGACTTAATGCTTTAGGTGCTGATGCTGTTTTTCCCCCAACCCCATTTTAAGGTCAAATTCTAAAGGATGTCATACAGAAGGAACACAACCAACTGATCTAGAGAACAACTCGGAAACTGGGGAGCTACAGGCCATTCTCTCTGAAGGCACCTCAGTAGAGCCAGAGGAAGGTAAAGGCAAGATCAAAGAAAATAAATGCTCAAATACTGTAGTGACACTTTTTAAAACAGGGGTAGTTGATTATGTTTTGTCAAGGTCCAAATTTCTTGGTCAAGGTATAGTCAAGGTCCAGACTCCAGAGAAAATAATGATAAATAAAACGGTTTCAGGGTCAGTTCAAAAGCATCTACTGGTATGGATTTGGCCCAGGGTCTGCCTATTGACTACCCCTTTAAAACAAGAGTGTTTCTGTAAACTATGTGAAAATCTGTTTACTTGGAGGGCTGAACTTATGTTGCAACATTTGGTAGATTTTTAATGAATAAAAGGATGACTTCTCATGTGTATGATAGAGAGGTATGATGGCATTCAGAGAGCACAGAGAAACTTCCAAGGACTTTTTTCTTAGTTTACATTTCTGGTTTATTTTTCTACCTCTGGAGGCTGTTTTCATCTTAAAACTTAACTTTAGAGATGAGGTTTGGAAAATTACTAATTTAAAAGATGGATTGCACTTGTGTTCCTATTAAAATACAGTAAGAGACCTTATTGGGTATAAGGCTTCTGTTTGCAGGGGTAAGTCTGGTGGTGACTGGGACCATGTCTGCACTGGACACCTCTTAAGCGTAGTTTAAATAGGGTTTTGCGGTATGCAAGGTCCACTACTTCCTCTGAAAATCAGAAGAAATCACACAGTTGTTGAAAACACATTCCTGTCTCTTTCACCTTGTCTTTCCATGTTGGAGAAAATATTGTTGACTTTCTTATTGATATTCCATGCAGAAGTGTTTTTCATATCTTGCTAAAACTCTGCTGCCTTCCACCCCTGCACTAATTTGAATTTCAATGACTGATGAATTGTAGCTCAAAGCCTATATTAAGGTGCCAGCATCCATCTCTATCTGCAGTGTGCAATATTGTGTAGGTGTTGGCATTTACAGAAGGTCTCTCAGTGACATAAAACTGAATTTCTTCTCTTAGTCACTGCAGCGTGATCATGATGTGTTCCTGCAGTCCTCCTTTTACAGGAGGAAGCATTAAGAGGAAAATGTTTTTTGTTTTTTTTTTAAATAAAATATTTCATTGTTAAAACCCCAGGAAACAAATATTACAATTTATTTCCTTTCAGAGAGAAAAAATTGCAGAAGCATAACCATTTGTTTTCAGGTAGCTATGATTAGCTGTGAATTTTGAGAACTAGATCTTTCTTTGGGAGCATGTTTCATACCTAAGAGCAAACCCAGTTTCTCCATCTGACTTCAATCTCAGGTCAACATGTTGTGCTTGTGCATTTATACTGATGTAATTCCAGAACGTCTTCAGAGGAAAGGGTGGTTGAAGGGTTCATGTTTACATTTTTCTTAGTTAGCTCTGCTCAAAGATGACAGTGCCTAGAATTTGACAATGTGGGAATGAAGCTTTATTATGCTATTTTAAGAGCCCAGTCAACTTGTGGGTAAGGCAGCTGGAAGAGCACCTGGAATTGCTGTTTTCTCAGAACCATTTGCATTAAGTCTTGTGATAAGATCTTTTGAAATGAAGGGGTTTGGGCAGGGGGTGAAGTTATATAAAGAGTTGTGGAAATCTTAACACTCACTTAGTTGACCTGGGGTGTATGGGCAAGGAGTGGAACACCTTTGTCTGGGGGACTGCACTGCAAAACCATTGGCATCTTGTTAGTCAGCAGTGCCACTCAGTCCATTAGCTGTCCTGAGCAGCTTTCTACCACTAATCATTAAGGCTACGTTTTAGTCACAGGTATTTTTAGTAAAAGTCAGGGGAAGTAAACAAAAATGATGTGGGTGGTGTTGGCATGTGGCCCGGGATCCCCGCGAGGGGAGCGGGGCTGGGCAGCTCGGGACCAGGGCTGAGGAGGGAGGCTGGGCGGTTGCATGTGGCTCAGGACCTCCCGCTGGTGCTGGGGCGGAAGGGTTGGTGGGGCTAGCAGGCTCCCTACTAGGCTCCGCACAGCTCCCTGAAAGCAGCTGGCATGTCCCTGCAGCTCCTAGGTGGAGAGAAGGCCAGTGCAGCCCTGTGCACTGCCCCCATGATGAGCTCCTGCTCCGCAGCTCCCATTGCCTGGGAACCGCAGCCAATGGGAGCTGCGGGGGCGGTGCCTCCAGGCAAGGGCAGGGTGCAGAGTCCCCTGGTCCCTCTGCCAAGGAGCTGCAGGGACATGCTGCCACTTCTGGGGAGCCCCCCTCTTCCTCCCCCCGAGGTAAGCGCTGCCCTGCACCCCCAGCCCTGAGCCCTGTCCCACACCCAAACTGCCCCAGCAGCAGCTGATGCGACTGGCCTAGGGGCTGCCTGATCTGCTCTGCAGCGGCTGGCTCCAGGGCTGCCCGAAGTCTGAGGTCACGGAGCATTACTAATCATTAGTTTCAAGTAGTGGCGAGACAAGTGGCTGTCTTCATTTGAGAAAAATGGGATGGGATATATTTGTAGGAAAATCATGTTGTGTGTTTGTGACCTCTGAATAGGAAAGTTAACCCGATTTCAATGTGCTGCTGCTTGGAGGAGTTGGCCTGTAAGTCTGCTTAAAAGGCCATGACATGTCTTAAAACTACTAAAAAACATTCGGCCTTCGGTTCATGTACACAGTGGTCTATTGAAGCATTGGTAAGAATGAGGAAAGCAGCTAAAACAGAAAGGAAATGCAGTTATACAAGTTCACACTTACACCGTTTAGTTGGATTTTTATAGGGTTGCTCCTTTGAATTAAGTCTCCATTGAATAAGATAACCAGACTGAGAACATCTTTAAAACTGTTCCCCGAACATGTTCTGCTATTGATCTCTTAGTGCTTTTGTAAAGAAGTTTACACACTGCTCACTTTACCTTGTTCTCCTGCCAAGCCCGAGAATTTCACGTTGGTGCGTCTTGGGAAGGAAAGGAAGCTGAGAACTTTATGGCTACAGGAATCTCATTGCAGCAGGTTCTCCTTTGCTCTTTGCAGCTGGGCTATGTCAGAAGCACGTCCTTCACCTCCTGCCAGGCATGAGCAGCGATAGTGACATTGAATGTGACACAGAAAATGAAGAGCAGGAGGATGCCTCATCCACCTCAGATGCGTTTAATCATGCCTTTGATGTCCAGCCCTCAAGTGAAGGTAGAACAATTATATTGTGCAATCACGGGCAGCTTTCCAAATTCTACTCCTGACATGGTTCTTGTGGGTAAAGGATACTGTTCGGGGCTAAGTTATTCCCAAAACTGTACAAGTCTTAGTGCCAAATGAAGGCTTCCAAATATCAGGTGTTGCTTGAGATCTCATTTTAAAATGGAGGTAAAGAAAGTGGGAGTGAATTTTTCCTAGCATTGAGATCTAAGATAGGATCAGTCTCCCAGCAGAAGTCCCCTTGCTTGAGTTATTCCAAAGTGGACTTGATTAAGCACCAGAGAGTAGACTACATGACCTAACAGGTTTCTTCCATCTCTTACTTGCCCCTGCCCAAGGCTGAAAGCCACAGAACAGGTGTAATGTTATGGCATTGTGGGCAGGATGCAGAGAGCATCTGCTGAGTACAGCAGGTCCTACGGTCACTGCAAAGCTGTGGTATCAGAGTGGTGAGCTGGGGAAGAGGCATGGGAACCTGTGGCTTCAGATTCACCATCCCAGTTGTGAGTAAAGGATACAGCTGCTTTGGGGGCTACAGTAGCAGCCAGCATGTAGGTTGTAGGATTGACTCTGTCCTCTGCATAAAATCTGACTGGCTTTGGGGCAGAAGAGTGGATTTGGCCCCAGTTATGAAAATTCTGAATTTTCATTGCAGAAAATAACTGTAAATGAGTGGTGGTAGCCGAAATGTCCCCTAGTAATGAGTTTGCATCTGAACTGACAGTAAACTGCTTTTGAATACTTTAGCTCAGTTTTAAAAGGACTGAAAGTGTCTACCATTTTGTGCTGTGAAAATGTTCAAAAACCTCTTAAAGGGTACTTGTAAAACCTTTACATGATTGCTAATTCTAAATAAATTTTGGTTAATGGTTGGAATAAATGCCAACAACAATATTAATAATCAGTAGAAGATCAGTGTCTTATTCTGAATTAGTAGTTTACTACAGAACTCCACAGCATAACATTGAATGTTACATTGCTGACTCACAAGAAAATTGAAACCACCACCAATTTGTACTCCACCATCATAGTTTTAAAATTGTAGAGCAGACTAATTCAGAATAAAGGTTCCAACTTTGTATGTGTCTTTCATCTGTTAAGAATCAAATCTTAATCTCTCAAAGAATTGCTGATTATAGATCTCATTAAATAACAGATTTTTAAATTTAACTGGTTTGGCAGCTCAGTCTTTAAGGATGCCATATAATTGTTTTTCAGTATTAGAGCTGTGTTCAGTTTTTTCTGAAGGTGATCAAATAGGCCCTGAAGACCTCAGCTTTGGTACTGGAGAGGACAATGCAAGGTAATTGCTAAAATAAGAACATTGACTTAATGGCAGTTAACTTATTGCAGTTTGGTTTGATAGTATATAAAAAGGTCAAATCCAGATAAAGTTTTGCTGTGTCAAGAAACTGACACCTCCATCTGAAATACTCTGTGTGATGCCAATGCTCATTTACATGAAGGATATAAAGATGGAAGGGCATTATGTAATAACTAATATCCTACAACTTGTAAATACATCCCACTTTCCCATTGCTGCTGAAAGTAGATGAGATCCTGCTCCAGTTCCTTGATTTACTTAAAACGTCAAGACCTGTTAACTAATCTGCTTTGTCCGTAATGCAATTGCTAGAGGTAACATAGCACCAAGGCAGGGCTGATCGGGGGGGTCATTAATTTAGTATTTATGTACTTATCTTGGGAATTTTTAGATTTAAGTACCCTAAATCCTTTCTAATCCATAAAATTTATAATAGCGCTGCTACTATGGGTTCTTTTTAATGACTGAGATTGCATATGAACTGTCTCTTTTGGGCTAGGTAGAGGATTGGCTTGTTGACTGCAGAAGACTTTGAAGAGTTGGATTAACACTAGCCTGCTTGTGTCCCTGAGAAGCGGCACACTTCATAATGCTTATTTATTCCATCTGTATTTTTCTCATAGGGTGTGCACGCACTCCATTGTGCTGAATATAAAAGATTATGTAGTTCTTCCATGGCTGTTTTAAACCTGTTAATAGGGCAAGTTGCCCTATGAAAAAACTTAGCAAGACTGTATTCTTCATGGCTTTGGCAGGTTCAAATGCAGATTCTGAACACATGTTCAAAAGGTGCTAGAGCCTTGTTCACATGTCTCTTTATCATACGATTGAAGCAGAGAATGTTGGGGAATAGCCTTCCCTTTTTATTATTAATGGTATGAAAACATTGTAGTTGTATTCATAGGGATTTAAGCTATTTAAAGGTAGGGTGAAAGTGGCCTGCACCAGAGTTAGTTTGTGTTTTTCTTCAGTCTCTAATTTGGACCAACTGAGAACATTGTTGCCAAACTTTTTACCACTGTGCGTTGCATTTGAGCAGCTAAAATGTTTTGTGAAGCTATAATGAAAGCTGAATAACTGGCTAGTGAAAAAGCATGAATAAATGTTAGTTGTGTTCTTGTCTCATCTGACTGTACTTGCTGAAACATTTGTTTTGTATGTAATGTTCAAGTGCGTACAAATCATATAGTTTAGTTTAAAACTGTTTGCACTTTTTGTTAATAAAATGAACACTGAAATACTGTGTGAAATTATTTTGTAGGGACAAGTATGATTGCAGATGCTGATGGGAAAGAAATATGCTGCTACCTAGTTAGAATTCAGTCTGGGTTTTTTTAAATCTATATTGTAGTGGCGCTGAACCAGTATGTTCAGGCCACAATCTACTCCAAATGAAACACTGTGTGACTTCCACAACCAGTAGTCCTTAGGCACTCCCTCATGAACCAAATCTCTACTATAATGTGGATTTCTTTAGTCATTGTCTTGAGCTTGACTGCAGTGTTGTTCACTGTATCATCAGTTTGTGTATCAGTGTTCTAGGCTCTCTCAAATACAGTACTCATCAGATAGTAGGCTGTGTGAAGATGATGTAAGTAGAAGCATTCATTTTGAGTAGTTTGAGCTCTCCCATTCTGTTGAATTTTAGCCTTGGCTTAAGTGCTTCATGTTAAGGTGTATTTGATTTAACCCTCTTTCAGTGGTTTTGCTAACTGGACATTGCCTCCCATCCTGATTCAGGAGCAGTCCAAGTTGATTCTAAGCATGTGAGACTTGGGGGAGATAAGTTGACTCCATGTCTCATGTAGGTCTTTGGTTATTCCAGTGTTACAGGGCCCCAGAACCCCATACACTTTGTTCCCTATGTGTCTTGCTAATAACAGCTTTCTCCAAATTCACTAGCAATTATGCTGCCACTTTTATGGATCCAAATCACTGGTCTGTATTCTCATGCATTGAAGTATCAAAGAGCTGAGTCCTTTGTGAACATTTGCCGAGTCCAGAACCATGTCTCCTGCTTGATAATTTAGAAATGAGGACCAACAGCCACCACTAGGGCTATGGGAGAAGCTGATTATTTAAAAGGTTGACCTAGGTGCTACACTTTCAACTAGAAGCTCTTTACTAGGAAAGGTCCTGGGCAGAGATTCTGTTCTTGGATTAAAAATGAAAGCTAGGTATCTACGCTTATTTCCTGGAAAAATCTTAATTTTAAACAGCAAAAAAACTAACCCATTTGAGCAACTATGTAACTCCCTCTCCACTTGTGATTTTTATAGTTTCCTAGGAGTGGATAGTATTCTTTACTCCAGTTTCATAGTGAAACTGTCATCTAGAAGCTTTTGCTTACATACTGTTCAATACAATTGAGTGTGAGGGACTGGTGCATTTTAGTTGAAGTGTTAAGACAGCTTGTGAAAAATGCTCAGGCAGCTAGTTTACCAATCATACAGCGACTAATGCCAGGTCTGCAGGTCATTACAGAGCCCAGAATCACCTGGAGTTCTAAGATATAGTCCTTGAAGCACTGTGGAAAATTTAATGCTAACAGCAATGTTTAAAAAATACAGGGCACCTAAAAATGTAGGCTTGAAGTATGCAACTGTTGCACTTCTACTAATAGGCTATTGCTGAAAATGGCACAAAGTCATCTGTTACAACTAAATGTCATTCAAATTCTGCACCTCCCTTTCTTTGTTTATAAAATAGATAGCAGTCAATATGTGGCTCCCCTAGAGAGAGGTAATAAGATACCAATTCAGGAACAGTTTAGGGAGCTACAACCTTAAAGCATTTATACAGCCTACTCTGAATTCTAGATTTGCTTAAATTGAAGCACAGTGGTCAGATGCCCCTGCTTCCTACTCTGCGTGTCACACTCAGATGCATTTTTAGTAGTAGGTAAAAGCAGCTTAACCCTAGACTGAGAGCATCAATTTGAATTCTAAACAGTAAAATCCCATTAGACTACAGTACAGAAGCAGCTTAGCACAAGGAATGTGAGTTTGATATTTGCCTTTAAATAAGTAGACCATTGAAAAATGTTTTAAATTGTTTTATTAAGATATTGATAAAATTTCAACATAGTCCTTATCCGTAAACATTAAATAAAATATGGGTGACTATTACATGGATTACAACTGACCTCATGAGCTGTAGAATAAGGTTGCAAATGGAAAGATCCCAACACTGTAGCATAAAAATGATTAATTTACTCACTTCATAAAGAACATATTAGAACTTTCATGAACAAGAGAACACAAGTATCTCTCAACAGAAGCACCTCGTGTAGGAGCTGGCACCACACCTGGAGCTCTCAAAACAAGTTACTACTTTGAGAAGAAGACAGGCTCAATCTCTGCCAACCTGGCCTAGTCTGTTTCTCCTAATTTGAAAGTAAAGAAATGCAGCAAAGAAAGATGTAAGTAAAAGAAAACAAATGCAGTCAATGTGTAAATACTTAAACTAAATCTTTGTAGGATTTTTTCTCTCTGATGTTTTAATGCTGGCAGCTAGTCTTTTAAGCCTGATTAACAATGACTGGAAAAGGACATGAATATTTACGTTAGAGGTTGCATTTATGTTTCACTATTTATTGCATGCTATAAGGGTAGAAAGTTTTATTTGCTGTTGCAGAGTTATGATCTAAAGAAAGATTGCCCTAAATTGTAGGCATGAACAAAGCTGTAGTATCCCCTTTAATGGCTTTGTCTATGTGACTAGTGTTGAATGAGTGAATATACTGTGCTAAAACAGCCACTAATTTAGATCAATCTTTCTCCGTGCTACAACAGGATTTACTCCGTAGCAGATAGGATAGCATTGTGGACTTGAACTACAGCAGTCTCATCTGTAAACACTGAATTTCTTGTACCTCATGTTTATCTGTCCATAACACAATGCATTTTTCACTGACTGTGTTCCAAAAATGGAGCAGAGTTTGACAATGTACCACTATCAATGTGGTATAAATTAAAATCTGCTTTGACATTGTCCTTAAATGTTACACTGCAGACTAAACTAAATAAATAGTGAATTATTTTAACTTGCAAGGACAATTGATGGCACTTTTAGGTAAAGAAAAGTTATTTACATGTTTCCACTCACCTTTAGTGCAAATCGAAATGGGTTAACAGCTCCCTGGTCTGATGCTATACTGCTCTCTGCAACAGCAGACATTCCTCAAGAGTTGCACATTTAAAAAGTGTACACTGGAAACTATTGGAGGGGGGATTAAATTAATCCCTTTAAAACTCACAGTGAATAGCATACCAGTGAGTTCTGAACAGCTTCAGACAAAAAGCCTGAAGTCCATTTCTCAAAACCAACACAATTTTCACTACCTACCTTTTTATTCCTGCAAAACATGTTTAATAGGTAAACTGAAACTGATGCACATTGTGTTAACTTGAAAAAGGGATACTTCAGCTCTTTATTGAAAAGGTTATACAAATTTTATCACTACTAAGATGCACAATAAAATTACAAAACACAAGTCACAGACTGAATCTTAGAATTAACAGTTAATAAATACATTTATATAGATACTTTTATATTTGTCTATTTATCACCAGATAGACAATCAAAATACAAGATACAGAACATTTAAATACCATTAGTTAGAGGGGAACTTATTGCTTACGTTAGCAAGCAGCAAATAAGGGCACCAGATTTTGAACTGAAGAGAACTACTTCCTATCACCAGTGGCATTAAGAGAAAACATTGCGTTTCACAAAGCACTGCTTTTTTGTCTAGTGTGTAGAATCAAGAGCAGCATATATCAGACCAATAACCACTACTTTTATATGTATTATAGAATTTTAAAAGACTTACCTTACAAATGAATCTGTCTACTCTAAATGAATACAGTGAAGAAATGAATACTTGCTATTTATACAATATTTTGCACCGGACCACACAGGAACTATGATGGCAATTTCCCTCCTAAATGGTCTGAGAAGCAGAATGATCATTTGTGAATCCACACCTAAAGAACTACACCCTTGACAAGAGAGCGTACACTCACTCCAGTACTTTTCAACCAGTCTTTCACGTTGGGAAGTTCTATCATCCATAACTTTATCTTGACATACTTACTTAAACAAGGAATTGCACTTACATCACCTTCCAATAAAAGTACAACTATCAAACAGAAGAGACTTTCAATGCATCTTCTACACTAGTGTGAGAAGTTTAAACAATGAAAAGGCAACAGCAAGATGCCCAAAATTGCATACTTTTAGTATTGTGTGGCTTCTCAAATTTCCTTAGTAAATCTGATTAGAAACATACAATACATCTGAAGAGAATGTTAACATCTAAGGCTTTTTAAGATGACAAATGTACAAGTCAATGACTCAATTATATTTATGGTTTTAAAAAACTGCAAAATAATTACAGGAATCTAAAACCACACTTCAACTCCTGTTTGCTTATAGCTTTTCACTATTTCATCAAATGTCTTTTAAAAGACAGACTTAAAGAGCAAGCCGAGATCAGTAAAGTTCGAGTCTTATGGTTTCAAATAATTTAGACTCTTAACTACTTAACATTTAAATATTTTAACAAATTCTAGCTAACAGTAAGGCTGATTTTTAAAGTGTTACTGCTAAGATTGAGTGGCATATTAAATCATTGCTAAAATTAAATACTGTGGGAGAATTACATTTTATATTCATACCAGTGCCAAATGAGTATTCTCATCGTTAGTTATTGTGGCAAATAATAGTGGCAGGATGCCTAATATGTTGTCTGATGCATTCAACTGGAACAGTTTTAAATTACTTTTGTGTTCTAATTAACTATTCCTTTAAGTGTGTAAGACATCACCTCAAGGATAGGTTAGTGGGTGGTTGTTTTTTAAATAATGCTGTTGTTCACTGGGATAAACAAATGGGCACCCCACATTTTTCATCTCTGCAAATCTAAATTTGTTGGAGCAGAGCTCTGGATTGTCAGTGCATTTTACGATCTCAGCTAAACAAAGCAACCACCCTCATTCATCTACATCCCCAGCATTTCCATTCACTTTGGGTTACTATAGCAGTCTCACATCCATTTTCTGACTCTATCGGGAACAACAAGAATTCAGTAGTAGTGATGTCACACTCACTCCAGCATTTTATCAGCCCTAAAAACTTCCAGTTTATTTTAAATTATGCCCTTGCAGCCTGGAAACTAACCTAAAACAAAATCCTGATCAAATTGTTTATTATTCTTAACAAGCAGTTCTACAGCATGATCAGTTTAGTGACAGCATATTGTACCCGGACATCATCTCAGACTGAGTTTCTTTCAACACCTGAGATGAAGGTGTGATGAGGATCTCATACCAATTAACCACAGTCCTGTTAGATTAAAGCCAGTTGACAACAGCCTCCTAAACTGACTGACTAATAAAAATGCCACTAAAAGCACCAAAAAGTTATGAAATCCCCCCATACTGTGTATCTAGCCATAGGGAACAATTTTTTAAAAAAATACAAACACTTTTTTTCATATTCCACATTATATGTTACAGGAAATAATAGCTAAATCAATTGTATGTACCTTAGTCTAAGAACGGAGTAGAGTTTACAGCATGAATCTCTCCGTTCCTAAATTACCTGTTAATACCCTGTATGGCTTTTAGTCTTTTACCTGCAAAGTGGATGGTTTTCTATAGATTTCTCTCAATATTAGTCTAAATAAACAAAGGAAAAAAAACATCACCTGGACTTCTGTGGAAACTCTAAACTGACCCTTTACAACATTTGGCATTCTAAAACAGGGTAGCGTTAAAAAAATAGTGCTCCATAGACATATCTCAGGCAGGTTCAACTTTATTTTCAGCTGCATTTTTTTTCAACAGTTTCTAACTGTGTCTATTCACCTGAGCCAACTAACCAGCTTGTCTAGTGAATGAGAATATAGATACTTACGTGCATGTGTTTGTGGGGGTGTACTTAGATAGAGTGGCATTACCAGCAGTTTTATTGTGACAAACTATTTTTTTTAATTCCTTTGTCTATTTACATCTGAGCTGAGTTTTACAGGGAACCTTAACACAGATCTAAAATGCTCACCTTTTATTCTGGGATTGACTAAACTAGTTGTCTGAAGGGGGGATACAAGGAGGATGGTTATATTTTTCAGCTCTGATAAAGGTATGGATCTGGTGTATAATTACTCTGTCTTAGACTCAAGAGCATATTCTCACCATCAACTTTGTGACTATTCATCCTCCACCACAGAGAACTTCTTACCAACATCCTAATTTTACTGCCACTTTGGACAGGTAAGGACGGACCTAATCCTTCCATATGGGAAGGTTTGTGAGCAAAGAGATATGTGTGAAACTTTGGTTTGAGCCTGGCTCCACGTCCCCTCTTTGCATTGTAGAAGTGAGAAAAAGCAGAGACCCTTTTCCCCAAGGATCTGAATTGTTCCTTTTCCAATCCAGAAAAGCATGGAGATAAACCCCCCATTCTGTAAATATGCTGCCCTATGGACCTCAAACTAAGAGAAGCAGAATATCCCCTTGGATCTGTCGGTTCAGACACTGAAGATCCTGTGCTTTTTGGAGATTCATTCTTCGCTGTTGAGCCATTAACCAAATTGACTCCCTTTGGTAGGCTAGGACTAAACACTTGAACTGGTAACAAATGTTTGGCATTCTGAGGTTGACTTGCTTCTGTTTTCATCAGGTCTAAATAGCGCTGGTCTTCAAACAGGTTAATTTTGGACCCTATGCTCAGGCTAGTTCTATCAGTGAAGGAATCCACTCGCCCATCATACCCTAGATCTGCAGGCGCTGAGCACTGGTGTTGAGGCCATGGCCGTTTGCAATCTCCATGGTTTTCTTTATCTTCCCCACTATCTTCTTGTCCTCCTTGAAAAGAGTTCTCTGTCCAGTCTGAGTCCTCACTAACATTTACTGCTGTGTTCATGTCCCTGAGAAATACTACAATGACAGTGATGTTGTCACTGGAGCCAGCATCTCGTGCTGATGCCACTAACTTGTGTGCCACCATGCTGCTATCTCCATTGTTCTCCTTCAGGTGGTCAGCCACCACCTTCACTGCCTCATCAGGATTTACTGTGTCATAGAAGCCATCGCAGGCTAAAATGAGGTAGTCTTCAGACCCATCCAGTACAGTGGAGGCGGAGTCTGCATCTCCACAGATATATGGCTTGTGCTCAGCATCCCCTGTGGAAAATGGAAAGCAAAGATATTTCAAATCTCAGGTTTTTGATTGGCATGTTGAGCGATAGGTGGCATCCTGGAACCCTTTTATTTATTCTCAGACAAGGAACCAATTATTCTTTTCCCTAAATTTAGAGGAGTCTCTTGGAATAACAGGCTAGACCAGCATCTGTTTTCCAGAAAAATGGAGATAGTTGTTCCCAGTTCTATTTATCTGTTGTATTACACAGTGTGATCAATAGAAATCAAAAGATAATTAAAACAGGGAAGAGAAGTGGATACAAGAATTAAAGTACATTTCCTACCAATAGCTCTGGAGACGGACAAACTCCCATTCACTCTCCAGGCCCCAAACCAGACTACACAGCCACCAAGGGCCTCAATGCGCTTCTTCTCGTCCTAAACCGCAAGGCAATATAAGAGTTGATCAGGTCTCTGTTGCCGTCATCAGACTCCGGGTGCCTTCAGCAATGTATTGGTGTTTTCACATGCACAGCAGTCCTGAGCCCATACTGCAAAGATTAGCACTTCAATTTCTGCAGAGGTTTTATCCTGCCCCCCTATCAGATCAGAACAAAAGGTTTTGACAACTCAGTAATCTTATCCAAAGCAATAGGAGTAACTGGACAGGTGCTTGCTCAGCTGTTCCAAAGGAGATAGACAAGGCGATCAATAATACAAAAGCTCTTTTATATGCGGACAGCAGTCATAAATCTCTGTTTGAAGTCAGAAAATAAATATGAAAAGTGAGAAGCTATCCATCTTCAGTTAAAACAGGCCATTCTTACCTCTCTATCCGGTTTATGAGGCTTCATTAGTTCCACAGCTTGGCCCTGTCTCACAAGCATCACCTGGGAGTCACCAAGCCAAGCTACATGCAGCATATTTCCTCGGATGAATGTTACCACACCAGTGGTGCCACACCGCAGGCTCTGGAAAAAATACGATCTACTAGTTTTAAATGGGCCAATGAAGATGAACTGGAATTGAAATGCCTTGGAACAACTTTCACTGCTTCCCTCAAAGCAGAACATGCTGACGTTCAAATAAGGCTGTTCTAATGGCAGAGAAATGGGGCTGCATTTGTTCTACATTTGCTACCATTCCATTCTCTCCCCCAAAGCCAACGTGGCTGAATGCGAGTAACTGAAGTCACAATTTTGTCCTGTATGTCTGGTTAAAGTCTAATGTTCAAATCTTGCACTCTGCCACTGATTCACTGTGTAACCCTCTCGGGCACCCAGTTTCCCATCTGTGAAATGAATTGGTTTAACTTAACTACCTCAGAGAGTGAGTCACTTATAAAGTATCTTGAGATCCACCTTACGTGAAAAGTGCTAAGGAATGTGATGTCTTTGTGACGCTATGAAAGAATTTTAAAAAAAGTAATCAAAGAGCAAACACAATAAGTATAACAACAAAAGAATAGAACTCCTCCTCCCCCTTCATAAATGTATTTTAGTGGTTGTGAAAGGTGCTGAATTGACAGTCCTGGAGAATGAAAAGCTCTGCTTATTCAGTGGACAACTATGCTGTGAACGGCAGCTGACCTGACTTGGAGTGATCGTTAAACCTCTCTGACCCATTCACTCATTGGCCTCTGTAGTGAGAATGCCAACAAGGGGGCAATTAGTGCTAACTGTAATGGTGGTTTCTGTGCTGTAGACAAACCCACTAGGCAATAGACTCTCACCTTTCCCCAACTTAACACAGTCATTGAGTATCTGGCCAGTGCCAGCCTGAGCTGG
Source organism: Eretmochelys imbricata (assembly GCF_965152235.1). NCBI lineage: Eukaryota > Metazoa > Chordata > Testudines > Cheloniidae > Eretmochelys > Eretmochelys imbricata. The sequence goes on along the minus strand of NC_135588.1, from coordinate 4,986,053 downwards.
ATTTGAACCAGTGCCCCATAAGTGGAAGAATCTGTTATCCCATTCCCATACTGATGTCCTATTTAAAAATATGTGTATACTCAAGGCTTTGTGTGAGCTGAGCTGAGCTAGTGCAAAGCCTTCCCCCTGGAGCCAGAACTGAAGTACTGGGGACAGGTAGTAAGGGAAAGTATTTTCAAGAGAAGGAGAAGGGTGTCTTTGACAGCATAGATTCAACCCAGTACCTACTGGCCATGTTTGTAAAGATTTCAGGTTCATTAATAATCAGTTGGCAAATACACTGTACCATGGACTCTCAGAGGCCTTGTGAAATTTAACATGGAATTGAGGATTTTGACCATACTTACCTCAAGCTTAAAAATTCCAAAGGGACCTGGGCCTGCCCCTGCAGTCTGTACATGCACGTGACTCCCAAAGTCAGTGAGTATTGTTTGCGTGCATCAAGACTGCAGCATCAGGCCCTACGTACATACCTAAGGGCTAAAAGAACAAATCCATTGCTGCTCCTTGTCCCTGGTTAAAACTTTTGCTACAACTACTTATGCTTAATTTCTCACAATGACTCATTCTACTAAAACTTCTGTTGGATGTTAAACTCTAGTGCTTCCAATTTGTTCAGAATCAGCTGGCTTTAGTCAGTGACTCTGTGAATTTACACAGTGCCATTGATGCGCTGGCTGCAGTTCTAGATGCAAGAGAACCAAAAGGTGACTAAAATAAGTAAGGTTCAATCCAATGTCCATTTTTATAAGCCTTAGTTGTTTCCTTTCACATGATGCGAAGTCAGTAACATCCATGAATAAAGCAACACGAAGAAAAAGATTCCTGGGAGACAGCGCTGGGTGTAGGAGAATGTGTATTTCTTGCACAACCTCGGGCCTTTTGCTCCCTACTTTAACTCCACCTCAGAGAGGCTAGACAACCGCCCATTCCAAATCCATCAATGTCATTTCCTAATCCTTCAGTGAGGGCTCACTGAAATGATTCATGGCAATCCCTGGCCATCTGGTGATTTATCACCCTAAAGACTTGGGTTCAAGGATAGTGGTGGGTTTCCTGCTTTCCAGGTTCATTACAGAGGTGTCATGCATGAGCTCTAGTGAACAAGAGCCAATGAGGCTATCTGTCAAGCATTCGCTGCAAAAAAAGCTGCCTACCAGATCTGAGGAAGCAAGGGATGTGGTTATACAGCAATGAAAGGGAAAAGTGATTGTCAAGTCCCATCCGGAACAGGCATGCAGTGGTTGTTGAGAGAGAAGCTGAACTCAGATGTGTAGGATATTTGCTCTTCATCTCTCCCCATCTTGAAATTCGCATAATTTACTTTCATTTTTAAATAGAAGTTATTAAAAAAATAATCTTCAGAGTAAAAAAAAATTCCCTCTCCTCTCCCCCCCCCCTCCCCCCCCAATGATACTAACTCACCTCTCTGGCTGCCTTCTGAACAAAGCGTTCATCTGTCACCCGGAATGCTCTACACAGTGCCTCCGCTGGGTCATGTTGAAACATCTCCTGGTGTACCAAATTCACATGGAGATGGATGGAGGCATAGATGGCAGCATCCACCCCTCCATGACCATCAAATACTGCAAAATACGCTTGCTCCTCTTGGTCCTGCCAAGAGACAACCTTGAATCAAAAACTGATGAAGATAAGCAGTGCAGCTGGTTAACTGGACTATCATTAAAACCATTTAACTTGAGATTACTGGTGTCCCCACTGTGCTTTCATATTAGTGGTATAATGCAGTTAGAGAGGCAGAATCTCCACTTGAGAACTCAGCTAAACTCTTTGTTTATCATAATGTGGGAATATGCATACACAGTCAGATTATATAGTTGACCAATTGCACTTGCTTAGCATGGGCAGGCATTATGCATGCATCATCTGCATAGCTCTGCTAATGCACCTCACATCTGTTTTGTTATACCTTCAGTTATTCATGCCTAAACTTTTCTTGAATAAAAATTGTCATTCACACCAAAGTGTGGCAAGACTTTGTGAGCTGAACAGCCAGCCAGCTGGATGAGACCACCATGTGCTGAAAGCAAAATGCATAAATCCAGATTTGACCTCAGTTTCTTAGAGGTGAAATGCTAGGGCATTAAACTATGAAGCCACATAGCCCTAAGGTTTTTATTCAATCCACATCAATTCAGGTGTCTGTAATTAATACATTAATAGGTACTGTCTCATCAGGTAGTTAAGGGTGATCACATTCTCAGCTCAAGAGAGGCAGAATACTTCATCTTCAACTCAGGCTTCTTGTCTTGCCCAAACTGCTCACAGAGGAAACAATGCTCCAGGAGCAAGAGACATCAGCGTCTGCATCCAATTTATACACACAACTCACCAACCCACTGTCAGTGCCCACTCAACCTTGACAGCCATCTAAAGAACTAAAATATTTATACATTGTAATTTTTAAGTGATGGGCTCCAACACAAATTTGAGTGAAGAAAGGTGATAATTGACAGGCAAAGGAAACAAACCTACCTCAGTTTGCATTAACATAATACATCTTAAAGGCAAGAACTATGGGTGCAAGAAAATGCTTATTAAACTGACAAAGCATAATACAAATCAATTTTTCCATCATACTGATCCAGGTTATGTAATTCTTGCTACTTCACATACTTGCCATTTCACAATGTCTGAGATTTTACATCTGAAGAAAAGCTTGCATTAGGGTTTTGCTGATAAGTGATATGAAGAGATGGATGAAAGTAACCCTGGGCCAGGATCTACCAAAAAGTTGGTCCTGGTTGCTTTTTTGTGAACCTGTTCTCCCAGGAGGACTGGTTTTTACCTCCTCTCCTTCTCCTGCTTTTGACTTCTTGATGTTTCTCCCAAAAACCATGGTAGTTCAGCAGCACAGGCCTGGCTCAGCAGGCAACTAAACAGCTCTGAGTTGCACCATTACCTCTTTCTCAGTTTGTGATTCTCTGCTATCTGGGCAATCCTCAGTCAAATAGAGGATCCTGCCTTAGCTTACTCCTTAGTAACACAATGCACTGGCTGCCACAAGGGGAACTCTATGTTACTGTTGAGTCTCAGGCCACTAAATCCGAGGAGCATTGCAGAACCCATACTGCTCTCAATCTCCATGAAGGTGAATGCACCCTATATTGTTCTCTCTGCTCTTCTGTTGCCAGCAGAATGCAAGTTTCTATATTATAAGAAGGCCACCAGCCTTGTAAATGACAACATCTAAACAACAGGACAAAACTAGTCCAAATGAAGGGTGAAAATCTTACAATAAAATGCAGATTCCAGTTGGATGGGGGTGAAGCCACCCAGTAACTGGACAAGTGGCTACAGTAGGATGGGATAGGCACTAGGTATCTATGAAAGCTTCTGCTTCATCCTATATAGGCCATGGGCGTTCTGTGAGACCCATAAATATTTACACTACACTCCCTGAATTAATTTAGACAAGGCATGTGTCTCTTGGATCCCAACTATCTAAGGCTGGTCATATATACGTCTTTCGTTTTCACAGTAAAATGCTTACTAATTTCCCAAAACCCATATTCAGTATGTTAACTCACCCACATCAGCCCCCTTTACCTCAAGGTTGAAGAGCATGTTGAAGTCAGGAATGCAGACATGCTTGTCTTCCATCTTCCTGCGCATGTTTTTGATGGCATGGATGGATGTCTCATAATAGCGGTAGGGCCTCCTTTGAAGTGGAAAGTCTTTCACCCAGCTGCTGCAGATCTCATGGAGTTTGCTGAAAACTGAGCGGGCTAACTTCACTGTCTCAATCTCTGAGGAGGCAAAAAGAAATAAAAGGCTTTCTAAAAATGCTATGAGAATTTGTCATTCAAGTGCATTATAAAGATGAAATAAAATCATGCTGGCCAGGCAACTGAGATACACCTCCAATTTGGAAACCCTGGATTCCGGTTCTAAAAGGAAAAGAGAAAGCCACCTACAGTATATTTAGCATTCGCCACGTAACAGCTGATTGATTGTATCCTACCTACTCCTGTGCCTTTACTGGACTCGGCAGCAAGCAATGAATGAGATTATATGCTTCCCCTGATAAGACCCATTTGCAGTTCCAGACAAGATGATGCAACCATGGCTCCTACAATGTCTGGGTTTAAACACTTCAAGGTGCAAATGAGTGACAACATTAAAAAGCAACTCAAGGCGCACGATTCTCCACATTTTTGCTTCAGTTTTGATCAGTGGAGTTACACCCCTATAGAACTGGAGCAGTGCAGCGATTAATAAGGCGTAGTAGGGTTTATAACATTTCTTTTAAGCACATGTTCATGGGTTTTCATTCAAATGGTATATTAACTGAGACATGTTCACAATTTAATGTTATTTTGTTTTCAGGTCCCAAAGTAGGTTGAGCCCAAAAGAAATCTTTGTGAGCAGGTGAAAAGTCCAGAGCAGCCTTCAGTTAAGGGGTGGGTGAGCTGTCACTTCGTAAAATCATTCTTAATATGTGCAGAGTCAGGCACTCGCAAACCATTCTGCAGTTATGAAAGTCTAGTTAGCTTCTTTTACTGGAAGAAAAAGCAGTAAGTAAACATGGGAGAACTGAACACATCTAAGGCTCTTTTCATATTACAGTTTCACCAGTCTGAGTCTCCAGGGTCCAATTTCAGCAGAAGTCTGTGTCTAGTTCCAATCGCCCTGCAGAAGTACCATATCCAAAGGGGGAAAAGGAAGGATGGGAACCACTCCACATCTGATTTCACAGAAACAGTGTCAGTATCAATAAGCAGCACCTTCTAATGATGGCCTAATTAACAGTCACTGGTAGAGTTAGGAAAAATGTAGCAAGCAAGACTCCTGGGATCTATTTCTAGCTCTGCTTATTTTTCACTGTGTCACCATGGGTAAGTAATTTATTCTAATTTCATATATGGAAAACTGAGCCTCAGTTTCCCCAGGTTTAATTACTTAGAGATCTTTCAGATTTTTGTTATTCTGTGTAAGTATTGTTATATGTTCAAGCAGAAACAGAAGACAGAGCATCAGGGAAGACCCTGGATACCTCCAAGGCTTCAGCCACTAGACCATGAGAGTTGGTTCTCCCATGTCCAGCTAAATAATACATAGCAAGGCTGAGAAAGGAATATCCTCCTCAGTGCTGTCAGAAATGTCACTGCTGGGCAACATGTGAAACAAGAACACAAGTACTGCCTGAACCATCCAAATCATATCTTCAGTCAGGGAACTTCATCCACAGATTTCATCATCCACTCTTTCCCATGGGCATGTTTAAGAGAGAAAACCTGTTGATTTTAATGTCACCTGTTCATTACAATTCAAAAATGCTTCTGAAGGATGAATGGAGAGAGACCATTTGCTGTGCTGAGATATTAAATACTCTCCCCCATGAGGTGTGTGCACAGTGGCAGCAGCGTCAATAATTGCTGTTTGAGATTAAAAAAAGGAGAGAGGCCCACAGTGGCCGATCCACCCCCTCACAGCTGTAAATTACTCAATCGTTAATGTTGTGGTGCTGAGCTGGAGCTGCGTCAGCTGTCATCGTGGCTGAATCATGTGGAATTTCATCTCCCTCCTGCTGCTACCTCAGTGCTTCTCCAAGAATCTTCAGTGTTGGAAGTACAGTTTAATTGCGCCACTGCTTGGAGGAAACCCAGGTCAGACATTTTTGTCCCTAATCTTGGTTGATTGGTTATCTTTGCAAAGGAGACTGGGGGGTTGGAAAGGCAAATTTGTGTCAATTTCTAAACTCTCCAGTCTCTCACTCACTGTCGATATCAGGCCTGACTCACTGCAGCAGATGGAGGAGAGATTCCCATTTATTTCATACAAATCATTTCTAGTGACAGCCAAATAATCAATGGCAGTGCTTCATCAATGTGTATGGAAAGAAAAGTACAATTTCTGAAGTGATATTTACATTTCCACAGCACTTTTCATCCACAGGGTCTCAAAGGTCCTTCTATTAATAAATGCTTTAAGCTAGGTCTCTATCTTTGTTCATCAATTTTAGTAATACCCATCACTTATATTAGACAGATAAGTTAATATCTTTTATTGCACCTACATCTGTTGGGTGAGAAATTAACTTTACACAGAGCTCTTCTGAACTGAAGGAGAGCTCTGTGTAAAATCAAAAGCTTGTCTCTTTCACCAACAGAAGTTGGTCCAATAAAAGAAATCACCTCACCTCACCCAGCTCGTCTCTCTAATATCCTGTGACCAACATGGCTACAACAACACTGCAAACGGTACTTATATAATATTGAACATTTTCAAAGTGCTGAACCACCATTATCTAATCCTCAAAACACTGATGTGATCTGAAGAAGAGAGGTTTTTACCCACAAAAGCTTATGCTCAAATATATCCGTTAGTCTTTAAGGTGCCACCAGACTCCTTGTTGTTTTTGTGGATACAGACTAACATGGCTACCCCCTGATACTTGACTTTGAATATGCTAATTCCACACTCTTACTTTCATACATCAGTGGGTTCAATTATACCTTTTTTCTTTTAAGGTAAGGATCCTCCCTGCATCAAACCTCTGATCAAAAGGTTGCCTTCCACATGCACCCCTCTGACTCCTTTTACAAAACCTGAATAGTAGAGGACTCCACAGATTCCATCATCCACTGTCACCCAGCAGAACCAAATGTGCCTCCTGAGGAGAAACTGAGGTGAGGAGACAAATTCGGGCAAATATCAAGTCCTTCTACTTTTTGCATTATATAGAGCAGCAAGTTTGGTGGACCTCTAAAACAAAAGCCTTCCCAGTATAGACTGATGCAGAGGTAGACATCAGAAGCACAAGGTTACAATCCATCTTGTTCTTTAGTCCTGAACTAATCTGAGCAGCTTTAAAGTCAGCAGTATGATATAAACTCAGGTCAAAACTTCAGGTTACAACAGGAATCCATTCTCAAACAACTGTGTCATAGATCGTTCAGGGCTTCCTCTGTTTCTCTCAAAGTGTAATGGCCTCCCCACATGAACACTAGTTAGGATCAGGCACAGGAAAGCAGTCAGTCACTAAATTCTTCTAAGTAACTATCCCAGGTTTCCTAAGTATAAGAATATTAGTCACAAATTAGTATCTGATCTTTTGCAATGAAAGCTCTTTCAGTTCTATGAATTGCTCCAACTAATATTTTTATTCAACACACCAACCCCTCATTCCTTGACTTAGTCATGTGTTTGCAAAACCATGATTTTTAGTGTATTATGTGAGGTGGAATTGCTTAATCTTACATTAACCGTAAATCAACTCATCACTTTGCTTTGGTCCAGGACACCAGCTTATATTTCTCTTTCTTCACATTTCTTATTCTTTAATTTGACTTATGAGGAGAGGCTGAGGGAGCTGGGATTGTTTAGCCTGCAGAAGAGAAGAATGAGGGGGGATTTGATAGCTGCTTTCAACTACCTGAAAGGGGGTTCCAAAGAGGATGGCTCTAGACTGTTTTCAATGGTAGCAGATGACAGAACGAGGAGTAATGGTCTCAAGTTGCAGTGGGGGAGGTTTAGATTGGATATTAGGAAAAACTTTTTCACTAAGAGGGTGGTGAAACACTGGAATGCGTTACCTAGGGAGGTGGTAGAATCTCCTTCCTTAGAGGTTTTTAAGGTCAGGCTTGACAAAGCCCTGGCTGGGATGATTTAACTGGGAATTGGTCCTGCTTCGAGCAGGGGGTTGGACTAGATGACCTTCAGGGGTCCCTTCCAACCCTGATATTCTATGATTCGCATTATTTAAAATGTATTTAAACCTCACTTATCTACATACGACCACATCATTCAGATATGGTCCTGCGTGGAGTCCCTGGTTTCATCTGGCTAACTGCTACACCAAGGTACATATCACAATGTATGATTGCTTCTTTGTATTACAGGTTTAAATACATTTTAACACACACCTACAGATGTTTTCATTTAAAACATCAGCTTCCTTAGATATTGTGTGTGGAGGCTTAGTTTGAAAAATGTCAAAATTTCCTTGGAGACTGTCAAATATTTATGAGAGTCTTAAGAGATTTCAATTTGGAAATAATGAGGGCTGCTCAGCCAGAACAATGACAAATCTATGCCAGTCGCCTGCTCAAGGTGAGACGCAGCAACACCTACAAACAGCAAAGCCCAGAGCCCATTGCCCAGGTTCCTCAGGTTTGTGAAGGCCTCTAAGAATCAGACCAGAAACTTCCCCTTTAGAGGCTGGAATGCTAAAGCTTTTATTTTCCCACAGTGCTATTTATAGCTTTTTATCAAAAGTAGGAGGGAGAGAGGAATAATAAGGGTTGCTGAATATATGGTTTCCACACCAAATGAAGGACTCCGGTCAACTCATTCTGTGGAATGTTATCCATCTTAATTAGCATCCCAGAGAGCTCTCCAAGGAAATGTAGTCAGCAGAATCCTGAGTGAGTTAGAACTTGTGGCCTTGACCAGACTGATGGGAAAGTCTTGCTATACAATAAGTACAAACAGAGAAAAGGAAAATTCCTTTTGTTTTTAACATCAAGTATTTTTTACATGACAGTCACTGAAACCCAAGACATTGCAAAGCTTTTGTAAAAATAATTACCAGCTGAAATCATTCAGAGTGAAATTCATTCCTTCCCACACAAAGCTGGCTTAAGGCAGATGGATTTCACCCTGCTAATATGTGCTCAGACAAGAAATTCAGGGAACTGAATCCAACCCTAGGCTACTAGAGGCTGGAATGAAGACCCTTTCTGAAGCACACAGGAGGGTATAGACACCCCTCACTTGCATGGCCACTCAGTGTAATTCCTTCTTCTGACAAGAGCCTCTCACTGCAGAACTTAAGTAGTGACACAGATGCTGTGTGAGAGATCTGCATCCAAACTAATTTCACCTCAAGCAAATACAGTGGTAGCCACTCCAATGTCTGAGCAGCCTGTGAAATTTTCTGGGGTAACACAATATAGATAATACAGTGTCTATTATGTGTCTAAGTATGTGTAGGGTCTATTGCATATGTGAAGACTTAACAGTTCATATTATAAAACAACGTATTTGAAAAGCAGCCAAACACCTGATTTCAGCTTTTTCCCCCCCATCTAGAAGCATACAGAGAGGAGCTGTTTCTGATGGCAGTAGATTTTTCAGATAGGTTGTTTAAAAATTTATTTGTAATTGTTAAGTCTGTAATTAGATCCTGATACTCATTTGCAATCTTAAAGTGTTTAATTTAAAGCTTTGCAATTCACTTTTTAATACCCTTTGCTCACATTTTGCTTTTAGAATTGTGATTGTGGTAACATGAAAACAGAAAAAGGAACATTCTGATGCTAAATATGTACCTCTTCCCCTCTACTGCCCTCCATATGTCTGTATAGAATTGGTCTCCTTTGTCCCTTCCCATCATCTCACCTCTGGTGGTGCGAGAGCCTTCTCTTCTACAACTCCTTGTGTCAGGGACAACTTTCCTCTGTCTCAGGGACTCCATCTCTTAAAATCTCATGTAAAAACATTTCTTTCCTCCTTTTATGCCCCTAAATGTTTTCTCCCTCTGCTATGGGAATATTGAATACGAATAGAGAGGTTATATTACCTCTGCATTCGGCACTGGTATGACTGCTCCTGCAATATTGTAGCTAGTTGTGGTATCCACCCTTCAAGAAGGATGTTGAAAAATCGGAGAGGATTCGGAGAAGAGCCACAAGACTCATTAAAGGACTGGAAAACATGCCTTATAGCAAGGGACTCAAGGAGCTCAATTTATTTCCTTATCAAAGAGAAGATTAAGGAGTAGTTTGATCACAGTCTATATATACTGTACCTACTTGGAGAACAGACATTTTATAACAGAGTTCCTCAATCTAGCAGACAAAGGTCTAAGATGATCTAGTGGCTGGAAGCAAGACAAATTCAGACTGGAAATAAGGTTCAAATTTTTAACAGTGAGGGTAATTAACCATTGGAACAACTTAGAAAGGGACTGTGGTGGATTCTCCATTACTGGAAATTTTTACATCAAGACTGGTTGTTTCTCTGGTGAGATGAGATATGCTCTAGTGAACACAGCTATTGAACTTGACGTAGGAATTAATTCAGGAAAGTCCTATGGCCTATAATATGCAGGGGATCACAATGGTCCCTTCTGACTGAGGACATATGCCCCCTCCCCCCAGAATTGCTGCTTGGCTTGTATTGAGCATGCTCAGTAACATCTGCTGAAGCCACTGCTCTCACTCTGCCCCGCAATTAGTGGCTGGTATGGGTAGTCTCTACCTTCTGGCCTTAAAAAAATCTACAAATTCTCTCTGAAATTGTACGGTTTTGCTCTGCAAAGTTTGCTGGGACACAGTTTGCATAAAAGATTGTATCAAAATAAAGTATGCTATAACACATATATGCACTTACGTATGATGCCTTCTGTACTATCCACATGCTTTGGTAAGTAGTGCACTGAAAGATCACTCTGAAGGACTTCATCTGATGTTGCTCTGGCTAAAGCAGCAGCCAAAAATGAAGGGCAATTACTGAAAAAGAAAATCACGAGAGAGATATTTTCAAACTGATTTCACAAGGTAACTGGCAACAGCATAATGCAGAACAACGCTTCCATTTGTAAAGTAACACCTACATTTGAAGGTTGTCCGAGATTTGTGAGCGTACAGCAGATTCTTTTTTGATAGGTAGCATTGCACTTCTGCAGCAGGACCCTTCTGTGGATTTTAGTAGGCTTAAATTTCACTTCCAAGGGCCCTTCTTAAAAGCCTTTGTGCCTCATTTTGCACCTTTAATTTACTCTTCAAAACTGGGGCTCTGTGCACACATGCAGAGCTTATAAATCACACACACTAAATTTACTCTATTTGCATTTACAAACCTGAGCTGAAACCCATGCTGTCTAGTTTCTCAGTCTCTGCTCTTGATTCAAATTCTCAAAGGGCAGGGAGTTTGGAAACTGCAAACGGAGACCTCCAGTTGCTCCTGTTAAACAGTAGGGGTAACATTTGCACTGCTAGCTAAATCAGTTTTTAAACACATCTTTAATAGCCAGCAGGGACCAGGCCTCACTTGTTTAAAAATGAGTTGTTGTCTAGATTCCTCACTATATAGGCTAGGTTAAAATATAGCTATTGAATCTGATTCTACCACAGTTTGTCTCATCCAAAATGACTGGCTGAACTATGTTAGAAGCAGTTTTAGCTGGCATCATATGTTTAAGTACAATTCCTTAATCCTTGTCCTGTGTGGACAAAGCCTTAACCTCTGTCTATGGAGATTTTTCTCTTTTCATCATAAAACATTTTCTGTATGTTCAGTCAAAGGGTTGAGGGAATTATCTGACTAGTAATCAGACAGATGGGCAATGTCAATCCAGAAATGTCACCCACCCAGACCTGAGAAATCCAAGCATGAGGCGTTCCTCATGGTTCTAATTTTGAGCATAATCTCCTAGTTTCAACTAAAATAAAATTCAGATTTGCGAACATATTCTTTTCAAAATCATAATTGCCCATTGCCTGAAACTACCTAAATAGAACCACAGAGAATTAGAAAACTAATCTCTTAACTGAGAAGGGATAGAGAGAAACTTCTCCTATGGGCAAACTATCCCATCATTGTCTACTACAGAGTTTCTTACACCTTTCTCTGAAGCATCTGATACTGACCACTGTTGGAGACACGAAATTGGACGAGATGGACTCAGGGATGAGCTGGCCATACCTCGTTTCTATCCTATGCACCAAATATGGATTTTGATAGACGTGTCTCTTGAGATCTGAGATGCATAAAGCAGTACTCCCAAGTACTCACATTTGGACTGCTGCCAAGCAAAGAAAACCAATGCTGTTCTAAATTGACACAATGGTAGCATAATTAATGTAGACTGAATTCCACAAAAGACTTCAGTCAAACCCATTTTGCTCAGTCTCTTTGAAAATCCACTTTAGCACAGTGCTTTCCAATACCATATTTGACAATGAACACCATTACAAACGGTAGATTTAGAATAAGATATGAGATTTGCACAAAGCTAAATCTTCCATCTGTTTTAATAAATAGTTTAATGTTTACATAAAGTTACTTAAACATAGGATTAGAAATAAATACCAGTTTTTCCCAAAGATACTTTGTCATGAGGCACGTTCTGTCTCCCAAGTTACTCAAAGCCCCAGCTATTCTGAAGTTACAAGATCAATAAGAGTCACTCCTTGAATTAGCAGTTGAGCATTCTACTCATACATTCTACTCCAAACCTCAGCAATATGTACGCTAATGAAGCATGACTACATGGGAACATTAACTATCTTAGGGCTGGATCTTCCCAGCACAAGAGAAGAACTCCGATCCCATTTATATACAGCAATACCTTTTGGAAAGGTACAGTAATCAGCAAGAAGGAAAAGCTCTGTAACTTCCTTTATTTCCAGTGCATGTAGAAGTTCATTCTCCAGATAGCCTTGTTTGTCTTTAGATCATGAGGGATGGTTTTTGTCATTTCTATTATTAATTCCTACACATCTGAAAAACATTGTAGGTTACCAGTGATATTTTATGCAGTTTTCATGTTACAAGAGAAACAAGAATATGACGACTCCTGAACTAAAAGAATTACAAATAATTATGTAATCAGAGCCAGCAACAATGTTAGAATCTCTATCTGAAGACAGTATGCAGCAGAAATGTTCAAACATAATTTTGCCTAGGCAGAGCCTACACAAACCTCAGCAAAAGCAGGAAAGCTTATGTTGTACATGTGTTTCTAAACACAACAAATTTCTCAGACAGAGCTCACTTTACAGAGGAACATAATAATCTATGGTACTATGCATGGAATATGAGTTGGTTTCCCAACTTCCTCCCTGCAGTACCAATTTGGGAGAGCTATGGAGAAAGCACACTTCTTGCAAAAGGAGTGTGCTTCCCATCACTCACAAACAATTCCTCTGGACAGTTAAGGAGCAGCACTGATGGACATCAGATGGAGAGTCCTGTTAAGAAGATGGCAGGTACAATTAAGATCCTCAAGGACATAAAAAGCTAGGGCAAAAATACAGTAGGAATCTTGTTCCAATGGGGACTCCATGTAAGGGGAAAATAAACACCCTGTCATTAGCATTCACACATAAATAATTGGTTTTATTATTTTACTCTGCAATGGCATGTTATAAGAAGTGAGGTATATTAGAATGCATAGAGGTAGGTGGCTGGTCAGAGCCTTTACCAGCCAGCTTGCCAGTAGCTAGCTACATGTCCCCACACAATACAAATGTGATACCTGCAGTCTCGAACTGGAGCTCTTTATCTAAACAAGGCATACAATTCTATTACAATGCCAAACCTACACAAAAGCCACTAAATGTGTTATTAGACAAATTAGAGGTTTTTTAAGTACATCCTTCCTGATTCTTTGGCAGCGTGGGTGTCTGTACAACACCCAGAGTTGCATTTCAACAATCTTGGGATAACTCTGCTAAGGTAATAAGCAAGCTTGAATGTGGGCAGCCTCCATCAATTAAGTTTGAGAGAAACAGTCTGAAGTAGGCTTAACTCAGCCCACATACTATAATGATACTTGCTTACCACACACCTCTGCTCCTTGCCGATAGCACTGGAGTGATGAATTTCCAAACATTTCCCCTCATTTATCTGTGTTCTAAATCTAATACAAAATTCTTACCTAAAAATGGGTAAGGCAGATTTAACACTGTACTGTATCAAAGGCATCACAGAGCTTAGACTGACTTGTTTATTAATTCTGATGGACAAGATGGAGAAAACCAGTCTGAGAACAGCTTTCCTTTGTACGGCTGGTTATTCTCTGTTCTAAAGGTAACAGCAGACTGCCACAGAATTAATTGACTGACATTTGTACATCACAAAGCTTCTTATGGAGCCTTTCTAGGCCCTGGTCTACACTAGGAGTTGAGGTCGAATTTAGCAGTGTTAAATCGATTTAACCCTGCAACCGTCCACAAGACGAAGCCCTTTTTTTTTTTTTTTTTTTTTTTTACTTAAAGGGCTCTTAAAATCTATTTCCTTACTCCACCCCTGACAAGGGGATTAGCGCTGAAATTGGCCTTGCTGGGTCCAATTTGGGGTACTGTGGACACAATTAGACGGTACTGGCCTCCGGGAGTTATCCCAGAGTGCTCCATTGTGACCGCTTGGACAGCACTCTCAACTCAGATGCACTGGCCTGGTAGACAGGAAAAGAACCGTGCACTTTTGAATTTCAATTTCCTGTTTGGCCAGCGTGGCAAGCTGCAGGTGACCATGCAGAGCTCATCAGCAGAGGTGACCATGATGGAGTCCCAGAATCGCAAAAGAGCTTCAGCATGGACCGAACGGGAGGTACGGGATCTGATCGCTGTGTGGGGAGAGGAATCCATGCTATCAGAACTACATTCCAGTTTTCAAAATGCCAAAACCTTTGTCAAAATCTCCCAGGGCATGAAGGACAGAGGCCATAACAGGGACCCGAAGCAGTGCCACATGAAACTTAAGGAGCTGAGGCAAGCCTACCAGAAAACCAGAGAGGAGAATGGCTGCTCCGGGTCAGAACCCAAAACATGCTGCTTCTATGATGAGCTGCATGCCATTTTAGGGGGTTCAGCCACCACTACCCCAGCCATGTTGTCTGACTCCTTCAATGGAGATGGAGGCAACACGGAAGTAGGTTTTGGGGATGAAGAAGATGATGATGAGGTTGTAGATAGCTCACAGCAAGCAAGCAGAGAAACCGGTTTTCCCGACAGCCAGGAACTGTTTCTCACCCTGGACCTGGAGCCAGTACCCCCCGAACCCACCCAAAGCTGCCTCCCAGACCCGGCAGGCGGAGAAGGGACCTCTGGTAAGTGTACCTTTTAAAATACTATACATGGTTTAAAAGCAAGCATGTTTAATGATTAATTTGCCCTGGCATTCGTGGCTCTCCTGGATATACTCCCAAAGCCTTTGCAAAAGGTTTCTGGGGAGGGCAGCCTTATTGCGTCCTCCATGGTCGGACACTTTACCACTCCAGGCCAGTAGCACATACTTGGGAATCATTGTAGAACAAAGCATTGCAGTGTATGTTTGCTGGCATTCAAACAACATCCGTTCTTTATCTCTCTGTGTTATCCTCAGGAGAGTGATATCATTCATGGTCACCTGGTTGAAATAGGGTGCTTTTCTTAAGGGGACATTCAGAGGTGCCCATTCCTGCTGGGCTGTTTGCCTGTGGCTGAACAGAAATGTTCCCCGCTGTTAGCCACGGGGAGGGGGAAGGAGCTAGCCACACGCTGGGGGGAGGCAAAATGCGACCTTGGAATGAAAGCACATGTACTATGTATGTAATGTTAACAGCAAGGTTTACCGTGAAAGAGCGTACCCATTGTTCTATAAAATTTGTCTTTTTAAATACCACTGTCCCTTTTTTTTTCTCTCCACCAGCTGCATGTGTTTCAAGGATCACAGGATCTTCTCCTTCCCAGAGGCTAGCAAAGATCAGAAGGCGAAAAAAACGCACTCGTGATGAAATGTTCTCTGAGCTCATGCTGTCCTCCCACACTGACAGAGCACAGATGAATGCGTGGAGGCAGACAATGTCAGAGTGCAGGAAAGCATAAAATGACCAGGAGGAGAGGTGGCAGGCTGAAGCTGAAAGGTGGCGGCAGTGTGATGAGAGGAGGCAGGATTCAATGCTGAGGCTGCTGGAGGATCAAATTAATATGCTCCAGGGTATGGTTGAGCTGCAGGAAAGGCAGCAGGAGCACAGACCGTCGCTACAGCCCCTGTGTAACCAACTGCCTTCCTCCCCAAGTTCCATAGCCTCCTCACCCAGACGCCCAAGAACGATTGCCCAAGCAACAGAAGGCTGGCATTCAATAAGTTTTAAACTTTTAAAGTGCTGTGTGGCCTTGTCCTTTTCTCCTACACCACCCCTCCTGGTGCTTCTCTCCTCCACCACCCCTCCTGGGCTACCTTGGTAGTCATCCCCCTATTTGTGTGATGAATTAATAAAGAATGCATGAATGTGAAGCAACAATGACTTTACTGCCTCTGCAAGCGGTGATCAAAGGGAGGAGGGGAGGGCGGTTAGCTTACAGGGAAGTAGAATGAACCAAGGGGTAGGGGGTTTCATCAAGGAGAAACAAACAGAACTTTCACACCGTAGCCTGGCCAGTCATGAAACTGGTTTTCAAAGCTTCTCTGATGTGCACCGTGCCCTCCTGTGCTCTTCTAACCGCCCTGATGTCTGGCTGTCCATAACCAGCAGCCAGGTGATTTGCCTCAACCTCCCACCCTGCCATAAACGTCTCCCCCTTACTCTCACAGATATTGTGGAGCGCACAGCAAGCAGTAATAACAGTGGGAATATTGGTTTCACTGAGGTCTAACCGAGTCAGTAAACTGCGCCAGCACGCTTTCAAATGTCCAAATGCACATTCTACCACCATTCTGCACTTGCTCAGCCTGTAGTTGAACAGCTCCTGACTACTGTCCAGGCTGCCTGTGCATGGCTTCATGAGCCATGGCATTAAGGGGTAGGCTGGGTCCCCAAGGATAACTATAGACATTTCAACATCCCCAACGGTTATCTTCTGGTCTGGGAATAAAGTCCCTTCCTGCAGCTTCTGAAACGGACCAGAGTTCCTGAAGATGCGAGCATCATGTACCTTTCCCGGCCATCCCACGTTGATGTTGGTGAAACGTTCCTTGTGATCCACCAGTGCTTGCAGCACTATTGAAAAGTACCCCTTGCGGTTTATGTACTCGCCGGCTTGGTGCTCTGGTGCCAAGATAGCGATATGGGTTCTGTCTATGGCCCCACCACAGTTAGGGAATCCGATTGCAGCAAAGCCATCCACTATGACCTGCACATTTCCCAGGGTCACTATCCTTGATATCAGCAGATCGCTGATTGCGTTGGCTACTTGCATCACATCAGCCCCCACAGTAGATTTGCCCACTCCAAATTGATTCCCGACTGACCGGTAGCTGTCTGGCGTTGCAAGCTTCCACAGGGCTATTGCCACTCGCTTCTCAACTGTGAGGGCTGCTCTTATCTTGGTATTCTTGCGCCTCAGGGCACGGGAAAGCAAGTCACAGAGTTCCATGAAAGTGCAGCCACTGGGAATCGTCCCAGACCTGCAACACTATGCGGTCCCACCAGTCTGTGCTTGTTTCCCGGGCCCAGAATCGGCGTTCCACCACATGAGCCTGCCCCATTAGCACCATGATGCCCACATTGCCAGGGCCCCTGCTTTGAGAGAAGTCTGTGTCCATGTCCTCATCACTCTCGTCACCGCGCTGACGTCGCCTACTCGCCCGGTTTCGCTTTGCCAGGTTCTGGTACTGCATATACTGCTGGATAATGCGTGTGGTGTTTAATGTGCTCCTAATTGCCAAAGTGATCTGAGCGGGCTCCATGCTTGCCGTGGTATGGTGTCTGCACAGAAAAAAAGGCGCGGAACGATTGTCTGCCATTGCCCTGATAGAGGGAGGGGCGACTGATGACATGGCTTATAGGGTTGGCTTACAGGGAATTAAAATCAACAAAGGGGGTGGCTTTGCGAGAAACTGAATGCCCCCTCAAGGATAGAGCTCAAAACCTCAAGGACAGAACTCAAAACTGGGTTCAGCAGGCCGTTGATTTCACAGAGGGAGGAAGGGAGGAGAAAATGAATACAAAACAAATCTGGTCTATTTCTTGTTTTGAGCCACTTCATCTATCTTTATACATCTTGCTGGCAGCAGACTGTGCAGTACGACCGCTAGCCATCATCATCTCCTGGGTGCTCGGCAGAAGACGATGCAGTATGACTACTGGCCATCGTCTTCTGCTAGCTGCAGATTAAAAGACAGTGCACTGCCGGTAGGACTCAATCGCCATGAGACAAAACAAGGGAAATGACCTGGCTGAGTCACTCCCATGTTTGCCCAGGCGCCCGCTTAAAAGAGCGCCCAGGACTAAGTCGACGACCGCTCCAGTCATACTGCACTGTTTGCTGCCAAAAGGCAATAAACTGCTGCTGTGTAGCAAAGCAGTACCACGTCTGCCAGCACCCAGGAGACATACGGTGACAGTGAGCTGAGCGGGCTCCATGCTTGCCGTGGTATGGCGTCTGCACAGGTAACTCAAGAAAAAAAGGCGCAAAACGATTGTCTGCTGTTGCTTTCAGGAGGGAGGGAGGGAGGGAACGGCGCCCTGACGATATGTACCCAGAACCACCCGCGACAATGTTTTAGCCCCATCAGGCACTGGGATTTCTACCCGGAATTCAAATGGGTGGCAGAAACTGCAGGAACTGTGGGACAGCTACCCACAGTGCAACGCTCCGGAAATTGACGGTTGCCTCGGTACTGTGGACACACTCCGTAGACTACATGCACTTAGAGCATTTGTGTGGGGACACACACAATCGACTGTATAAAAACGCTTTCTACAAAACTGACTTCTATACATTCCACCTAATTTCGTAGTGTAGATATACCCTAGGACTATGCACTGCAAACAGTGAAGTGACAAGTTGGAGGTGTGTGTGTTCTTGATTAGTACAACAGAAATTTCATTTCTGCTGCTTCTGGCAATGCACCTTAGTTGGATTGCTTCTCCCCTACAATGTCGAGAATAACAGAATAAACCGGAGGTGGGGATGCCTGTTTGGAATAGATTTTGAACTCAGTTATACTGCAGTTAAGTCCAGAACAACACCATTTACTTCAGTGGTGTTACTCTGGATTTATCCCAGTGTAACTGAGTTCAAAATCAAGTTCAGTATCTTTGCTTTTAATCACAAACAATGAACATTCAATAGAGAGCTTGCAGGACCACTTAACTCAGGAAGATCATCATCCACAAAGACTAGTACTTGAATTACAACATTCCGTCACACTAGATACTCCTAGTCTATCCTCACCTCTCCCTGTACATAGAACAGGAATAGAAATTATGCATTAGATTCTTGGTTGCAGTGCAGCTGCTTTGCACTGCACATCTGTGCCAAAGGATTCCCTCCATCTCCGGGGATTATCCACTGGCTGTTTGGAAAAAAATACGGAAGCAGCAACAACAAAAAACACATTTTGCCAAATTTTATCAATCACCAAATTATGGCAAATAAATTGAAACAGAATATGATCCAGCAGTGTAGCAAAGGCTGGAGTTAGGATTCCTGTGTTTATTCATTCCTAGCCATGACAATAACTCAGCATGTGACCTTGGACAAGTCATGTCAACTCTCACTCCTTCGATTTCCTCATCCATAGAGGATGATAATATATCTCTTTGGCATTGTGGGAGGATTAATTAAATGTTTGTAAAGCAATTTGAGATTTCTAGATAAAGATACTATTGAAGGGCAAAGTATTGTTATTCTAATGGAAGATATTTTCGATCTAGCCAAGATTTATGGACCTTTCATATTTTCTTTTTTATTCTATCTTCCCTGCTCTTGAACATCACGCCAGAAACACTTAAGTGGCAAGCCACACAAGGCACATTTTGTCTTTTTGATGTGCACAGCCAACATATGGGCATAACCAATTGCATCCTTTCATCACATTTGAAATAAATAGGTTTTCTGAAAACTTAAGCTTCTCAAAGAAAAACATCTGAGAGTAAGAAAAGATCAAGTTCTTACTTTAAGCTCAGCAATGCTGAGTCCAACTGGAAGTGGCTTCTACAGCATCAGATATGGCATTGCTGATTAAAAGACTAGGAAAGAATAACAACATTACAAGCAAAGGGGGTCCTCTCCTCCTCCTTCCTCACCACCAGTCAAAATATGGAGATTAAGTGACACCAGTCTCAGGAGGCTCCTTGTACTATCATCTTCCAACGTAACTGACTTAGGCATTATTGATGTAAATAAGGCAGAAAATGGGATAAGGTACTCTTGTGGCCTTCAGAGATCACAATGTTCAGTGAGTCACACCACACACTGTAGAGCTAATAGAAATATTAGAAAATATCATCTGTGCTTTAGTTCTCCCATAAGTTATCTGAAAACGTCTCTGTCTGCTACGGTACAGAATGAACCCATAAAACCACAGGCCAAGCAACGTAAAGTATTGCATGTAATTAAGTACAGGAATCTAAGACTAAGGACAGGAGCTGAAATGGACTAAATACAGAGCACTCCTGTGAGGACTATAATGATTTATTGTATCTGTGAAAAGTTTTATCGGAATAACAAGCTAACTGCGCCCTTACCAACAGATAATGCAACACCATGGATGCAATTTGGTGAAAATTCTAGCATTAGTGTAGCCTGTTGCAAGATATTTGCAGGAACTGTATTTTTGCATGACAGGTACAAAATTCATACAGGTCCCCAAAGCATATTTGAGAAACATTCCAATGTCCAGTCAGTAACTCCCAGACAGAGCCTCTTGCAGAGTCTGGGAGCTCTTTGGAAAAGTATGTAAACCAGTATCATTGTAGGCTCCTCTGTCACAAATGGCAGTACTGACAGAGCAGAGGGAATTCTTTTGTGTGGGAGCAGCCCCTGCTATTTACACATCTCTCTGCTGCAAAAGTCAACCTTTCAATATATGTTTTAAAGGCCATCTATAGGCACACTGCACCAGCCAAGGATTTTCTGTTTCTCTACAAGGTTCAGTGGTTCAGACAGCATTCAGAGAAGGGAAGAGGGAGGAGCATCCTGATAAGCAGGCTGTAGAACCTGAAAGGATTATTGGTGTACTGCAAGCATAATAGAATGTAATTCCCAGCCTCCATGTCACTGTAGATTCTCCTCTCTTTACTCACAAAGCAGTAGCTTCCTCTTGTTAGCACACTGATCTGATCTGTGCCAGCTTGTGGCTTTTCACAGCAGGTGAAAGCTCTGATGCTTAGTTTAAGCTGAGGGATCCTGAAGAAATGGAGTATATTTTTCTGATGCAAGGAAATGCTGAGCTAGATTTGAGCTACCGCAGTGAGGCAGAAGTAAAACAAATGCATCTTTTGAAAGATTGCATAACCAAAGCTCCGTGCAAAGTCATTTGAACTGACAGTGTTAAGATAGCAAAGATGTTTGATAAATCTGTTTGGGAGAGCTGAAAATGTGCTAGATGAGGAAGCTGCTATCTGTGGGCTTCACAGACAGTTGTCTACTCAAATTTCAAGATGAATCTGTCCTTGCAGTGGCAGTTGTAGGAAACAGTGATAAAATATACAACCATCACAAAACACTGCACCACTTCTGATTAGTTTTTTAATACCCATAACGTATGTGCAGACATGTCATAATAGTATCTGTTAACAGTATTTCCTAACCTTTCAGATCACACCATCACATTCTAGCAATATTAAGGGAAACTGACTGTAGTTTATGAAGAGTTCTTTCAGGTCTGAAAATGCATGAAATCCTGTTATAACTTGCTTTCCCCTTCTGTATGGTCTGGTCTCATTCCTTAAACTCTAGTTAGGACATTTAAGATGCTGAGTTGTCAAATGTAAATGCAGTAGAAAAAATGCTATCTGTACATTGGGAGGATTTTAATGCTGTAAGAAGCAATGGGAACCTCAAAAAGTGAAGAGGTGCACCACCAAATGTCTCATTAGATAATAATGTATTAAGTAACTGCAGTAAGATGCACCAGTGTGTGTATCAGGCTCACCGTAGGAAACCTGTTTGTTTTGTAACATTGATACCTTTTGCATCCCTTACTTCACAAAGCATCCACAAGGGCTGTGATCTAGGAAAACATTCTAATGAGTCAGTTAAATGTAGCAAATCAGAATAGAATTGCTTTCACAGAAATCAAGCTTTGCAAGCTGCTTTTGGATTCTAGGAATTTTGGAGGTGGATGGTGGGGAATAATACAAGGCTTCAACATCGCCGGCAAAAACAACTAAGAATCTGGGCACCTTAAACACTAAAAGATAATAAATAACACTAATAAACTAACTTATTTGGGCATAAGCTTTCATGGGTAAAAAACCCACTTCTTCAGATGCATGGAATGAAAATTACAGATGCAGGCATAATATATATATTGGCACATGAAGAGAAGGGAGTTACTTTACAAGTGGAGAACGAATGTTGAAGGCCAGTTCAGTCGGGGTAGATGCGGTCCACTCCCAATAATTGAGGAGGAGATGTCGATACCAAGAGAAGGAAAATTGCTTTTGTAGTGAGCCAGCCACTCCCAGTCCCTATTCAAGCCCAAATTGACGGTGTTAAGTTTGCAAATGAATTGTAGCTCTGCAGTTTCTCTTTGAAGTCTGTTTTTGAAGTTTTTTTTGTTGAAGAATGGCTACTTTTAAATCTGTTATAGAATGTCCAGGGAGATTGAAGTGTTCTCCTATTGGCTTTTGTATATTACCATTCCTGATGTCTGATTTGTGTCCATTTATCCTTTTATGTACAGACTGTCCGGTTTGGCCAATGTACATGGCAGAGGGGCACTGCTGGCACATGATGGCATATATCACATTAGTAGATGTGCAGGTGAATGAGCCCCTAATGGTGTGGCTGGTCCTATGATGGTGTCACTAGAGTAGATATGGGGACAGAGAAAGCAACGTGGTTTGTTACAGGGATTGGTTCCTGGGTTAGTGTTTCTGTGGCATGGTTTGTAGTTGCTGGTAAGTATTTGCTTCAAGTTAGGGGGCTGTCTGTAAGTAAGGATTGGCCTACTTACCAAGGCCTGTGAGAGTGGGGGATCGTTTTCCAGGCTAGGCTGTAGATCATTGATGATACACTGGAAAGGTTTTAGCTGGAGGCTGTATGTGATGGCCAGTGGTGTTCTGTTATTTTCCTTGTTGGGCCTGCCTGTAGTAGGTGACTTCTGGGTACTCGTCTCGCTCTGTCAATCTGTTTCCTCACTTCCCAAGGTGGGTATTGAAGTTTTAAGAATGCTTGATAGAGATCTTGTAGGTGTTTGTCTCTTTCTGAGGGATTAGAGCAAATGCGGTTGTATCATAGAGCTTGGCTATAGACAATGGATCGTGTGATGTATCCTGGATGGAAGCTAGAGGCATGTAAGTAAGTATAGTATAGTATAGTATAGTTTAAAAACAAGCCATTTTCCAGGTGTGATTTCTTTCTCTCTCACGCTTTTACAAACACATATAACACACCCCTAAGCCCACCTAAAATATCACACATACACCCCACCCCCTCTAAAATACGATTTCCACTATTCTAGCAGACACACTCCCTCCATCCCAGGTTAAAAAAAATTGTGTTTGGACTGAACCTCTGCACCCAGCTTTAGGCTGACAGGTTGGGGACCTCAACAGTCTCATCTATAGTAGCTCTGCCAGAAGAAGATTTAAGAATGGCCCTCTGTCCTGCAACATAGAATATAACAGGAGCAAATATTTGCTGAATGGAAAAACACTGCAGCTTACTGACTGGAAAAAGTAACATGGAAAAATCTCTAAAGCCTTCCGAGCAGCCTGTAGATGGAGAGGAACAGAAGGCAGACTGAATTACTGGTGCTGAAGAAATATAATGTAAATCACAAGTGATGGTGTGAAGCTCCTACTGCATTAGGCTCACATGAGATCTCTCAGTAAGCATGCTCCAGTCTGTAAGAATCATCTTATCACCAGAAGGATAATCAAAATTAGAGATGGAAAGTCCTGCATACCTTCGAAGTCCTTCACTTGATGGCACTGCCCTGGGCACTATGCAATACAGAATTGTTTTCTACAGTATAATTCCTAATGCTTTATCCAATCTAGTTTTAAATAATCCTGTTTTGTTTTAAATAACCCAGGTAATGGAGTTTCCAACAGTTCTTTTGAGAGACTATTCCACTGCCTAACAAAATTGCTGTTAAGAAATTTCACTTGAAGTTCAGACTAAAACTTTCATTTGCTCAACTTCTCCCAATACTCCCTCTCACTCTTTAGATTATACCCTTCCAATGCTTAATTACTTTGTATCCAGTGCTTTATCCATTTAAATCATTGGGAGTTTTTCCATTGACTTAAACAGGTACAAGAACAGGCCTCTATTCCCTCAGTTACTAGTGTTGCTCTTTTTTGAATTCCCTTAATTTGCCTACATCATTCTGATAATGGAATTGCAAAGAAGTTGTTCCCCAATCAGCAAAGAGCTGGTGAAATGAGGCATGCCAGAGGAGGGAGCAGGGTTGGATAATCAGTGAGATCTGGCTATTGTCAAGATGCTCATAACCCCTAGTGGGCCATGCACAGTTCAAGATTATGGTAGAACAGCCCCGGGGCCCCTTTTCCTCCATTCCTGCACTAAGTGCATCTCAGCTGCAATGGAGCTTTGGGCCCTGTATCTGGAAATGCTTCCATATGCTGAAGCAGCAGAAGTCATCCTCACTGGGCAAGAGGACTAAAGGTTTTGAACTAATTCACTAGGAACACAGATTGGTCATACCCAATCAGACAATCAGACCATGATAAATGGAGTCCTGACTAAGGCAGTAAAGAGAGAAAATAAGGAGCAAAGAAAAATTGGCAGGCACAATGGCTCCAGTGGCATTTTCCTATTCCTTGGGTTTGCTTGTGTAAGAAGCTTTCCTGCTGCCAGAATCCAGAAAACAATAGACTTACTATTACACAGAAGCAAACACCAACAAACTTGTCATCTGGAGATTTGCTTTCAAACCCATAAATATATTACAGGCACCTTCTGCACTTGTCTTCAATTGAAGCAAGTTGGCTGTGCTTAAAGCTGCTGGGGAAACTGAGGTATATGAGGTTTAGCTGCTGTAATAGCTAGGACTTTAACTTCACAAAGTACAATTTCAACTTAACACACAATTCCCAAAGCTACTTTAACTATGAAGTAAGTATAGTACCTGTAAAATAGTCATCTAGTTTATTAATTCAGATAAATTGGAATGATTTTATATACAAGTATTTGATGCCATGAACACATTGTACATCACAGTCTAGAATACTATTATAGCAGCTTTGATTTTAAGTAAGAATTTTGCAAACTATCTGGTAATAAAATTGTACCTAGGAAATAATTTTTAATACAGATGACCTGTTTCTACGATGTGCAGTTCAATGTAATCCTCATATATAGCAATAGTCACAACACCTGTACCTGTAAAATAAACTATACAAATCTTTATTTATAAAAGAAAAAAGTTATATTGGAAAATATATTTTGTTTAAGATTTAATAAAGTCAAACTAGGATAAAATGGAAGAAAATACAGGGCACTCTGACCATTATGTTTATGTAGCTTGATAGCCTATTTTAGAGGAGAGAATAATTTCCATTGTAAAACATGCAAAGTGCAATAATTGGGGTTTTATGAAGTTACTATCTTGTAAATTGTAATAAAGACCTTTGCCTGGTCTGTTGCATTTGCTGCCTGGTGAACAGACCTTACCCTTAATGGAATTCCCCCAGTGGTGACTGTATTCACTGTTTGTACCTCCTATGTTTTAATTATATAACAAATAGTGTACAAAGGTAATGAAAAATTCAGAGAAGAATGGAAGGATTGCAGCGTTAAAGTACTACCCATAACTGATGCTTACATCCCTGGAAGGACCACATTTTGCTTACGTAGTTACGATGAAATTTCATGTCACCTCCTATGTTAGCTTTTATCTTGGAGGGAAGAATCCTTTAGTTTTGTTTTGTTCAACTTCAAGGGAATAAAACACTCTATAGTAAATGGTGCATTGCCTCTAGTGAGGTCTCTCACATCTAGCTATAGCTACGTCTAATATCATTGTATCAGCAAGCCAGCTGCTCCTGTATTTCCAGCTCAGATTGCCTTTGCCAAACTGTTTTTATCAAATTAAGACTTGCAGCAAATCCCAGGTCAATTCACATACACCCAAACAACATCTAATAAATACTAAAGCTGCCCACACCCAGACAAAAAACCAAACTCTCTTCATAGGTACAAACACAGCTACAGAGCTACAATATACCTGAAGTCAGTGGGAGCTTCTGAGGCAAGAATCTGTCCGAAAGATTAGACAAACTTTGATAAAGGTTGGTGCTGCATGCATGTGCATATGCCTCACTAGACTATCTACAAAGAACTTCAACTGAGACAAAAAATGTTCATGGCTATCTGCCTTCATTTTATGCAGATATACTGACTCGTTTACCTACATGTGACTCAGCTCCTAAACTTAACTGGGACTGGGCCATGGCTTCTCAAAGTTGTGAAAGAGTTTAATACAGCAGAATTCATATAAATATGTGACAAGTTCTATTCACATTTCTAGTGATACCCAAGGTAACAATATGAAATAATACTTTCCCTTCTAGGTTAGCACCTTCCAGCTAACCATCGCTAAGTGCTTTACAGACTCTCATTAAGGCTCACAACACCTTGTGAAGTAGATAAGTGTTATAGAGAGAGGATGAAGCCTAAAATTACTGTAGTATAACAGCTGTGGGTACTTAGCATCTGACGTGTCAAACTGAGCACCTAAAAATGGAGACACCCAAAATTAGTGGACATTTTGCAAATGTAGTCTTTGTGTGATCTTGGGCAAGTAACACAGACAGAAGAATGTGGCAAAGCCAGAAATAGAACACAATTTCTCATCACTCAGTCCTGTGCTTTAACCACTAGACTATGCTCTCTCATGACAAACTTGATTGCTGCAGGAAATATGGTTGTATGAATGAGGAAAAGCTATATGCTGATAGTGACATTCACCCCACTGTCACCCTACCAGTATTTCCAGGCTGTACCATCACCAGTTCTGCCTCCCCTTTACATAGCTTCATGCTGTCTCCCATGTCACCCTTATACATGAGAAAAACTACCTGATAAAATCCAAATGGCCACTGCTTTATCCTCCCTAAGACTCATCTCTGCTACGATGGCTATAAAACCCAGCCCAGATCCTGGCAAGCTGTGGCTCTTCCATTTCCTACTCCCTTCCTCCCCAACTTGAACCCCAATTATTAATAAAATTCTACAGTACATGTAACTAAGCCCATTCTTCACCATATTTTTTTGCTTCTATCTTATAAACATGTCCCCAGCTCTTTGTCCGTTTGTGTCTTTAGGCTAAGCCAAGGTATTGAGGGCAGAGATGGTCTCTCTTCTGTGTTGGTAGAACACCCAGCACAGTGGAGTCCCAATCCCAACCGGGCCTCCGAGTGCTACTGTAAAATAATTACACTACTAACAACAGTGTGTTCCATATTTATGTGCAGTTTTTCCTATTCCTCTGGTCTTTATATTTGAGAGACCAAATGAATTAATTTTTCTGGTAAATAACTGAAATCCCCAAATTTTATATTTGCTCTTCCTATCAAATTTTGGAAGGCTGTCCAGAGAAGAAATATACATATTATAATCTATTAAAAAATTTTAGTTAAATTAATAATTACCCCAAAATTCTGATACACAATTTTATCTCATTGAAGTGTGCAATATTTCCCTTTGACGCATTTAACACTAATCCACAGTCCTTTAGGTGACATGCAGAAATAGGATACAAATACACCTGTATTCTTTTCTTATTGTGGATAATTAGAGCTTTGTGGAGATCAGAAATTCCATTTCACAGAAGATTTCTGATTCAGAACAGACCCAAAAATTTCAGAATGCTCCGTGAAATAAAATTCCATGAGATTTCATTTTGGATCGATATAAACATTTCATTTTGATTATTTTATTTTATATAATATAAAATTGAGAAGAAAAGTTGTTTTGAAGGGGAAAATCAAAACATTTTGTTCCAAAAATATCAAAATGGGACATTTCAGTATCATCTGAACTTTTCCCCCCTTTTTTTCACGCCAAATGAAATTTCAGTGAAATCAACACAGAAAATGTTTAGATTTTGAAGGAACTGCATTTCCAGACAGCTCTATTAATAACTTAGCTGTTTATATAATTTTTTTTCACTCCACATTGACTGAAAATTTTGCATACATAACATATGTATAATATAGAAAGCCAAAGTAACAATACAAGAGAAATAGAAAACATAACTAAAAAACGTACATAACCTGAATCAAAAAGAACTAAGTGGACAATGGTGGGCATAAATTTCAGATCAAACCAAAGTTTACAGCCCAGGAAAATACTACAGAAATGCTACTAGGTGGATTACAGACTTGAACTAGGAGAAAAGCATTACAGAGGGGATTAAATAATGTGATTTGGTAATAATTAAGCAAAATTATATAGATTTAAAACAAAAATACAAAGAGACCACAGCACAGAAACTACATAAAGAACATTGATTTTGAGATACTGTGAAAAAAATCCTGCTACCATGATTTATCATAGTTGGGTTGGTTAGGGAAGAATTGCTCCAAATGTATGAAGTTCCAAATAAGAAACACATTCCAAGAGCCAGATTATATATTTTTTTCTGAACTGCTTTATAAAGGGGCAAAAGGCTAAGTCACACCATTAGCAGTGCTTCAGTGGCTCAAAAGAAATTTTTTTCCATGTTAACCCAAGCAAGTTCACTGGTTTTGAGATGTTTATTAACAGCAGAGACTGGTGGAGCAGTGTAAAGGAATAGAGCCTAATCATCTGTGTGCCTCAGTATAAAAATCTACTCCTCAAGTATGTTTGATGAAGTTCTTTGTATGGTAAATTCAGGAAAAAAAATAAACCATTAATGAATGACCTCTAACCATCCAAAAAATCATTTACCAGAAATACTGCAGGCAAATATAAGCTCTCTCCAAGACCCAGAGGACTGTTACTTCTGTTTCTCTGTCAGATTGAGTTAGGGTGCTTATCACAGGGTGTTCAGACAGTTGCCCAAGTGAAGGTCTTGGACGAGGTCTCAGTGATCTTGAAATAATGCAAGCTGCTGCCAGGGATAAGCCCCAGTAAATTCAAGGAAGAACATCTGATACTTCTCATTATGGAAAGTCAGACTAAATAAAAATTATGGCAGCTGAGTATCAACTCCAAAAGTCCCAATGAGTTCTCAGAGTTATCACAGTCACAAACCTTTCAGTTAAGCAAGGGAGACAACAGCAACATACTGGCTAGTATGTATATACCATGGGCCTATTACTAAGTACAGCTAGGAGAGACTCACCTTTAGGTCAAGAGGCAAAGACCTGTGTGCACAGTTGACAATTCTGGGTTCTATCCCCCATGCTCTGTGTATGGTTTCAAGATAAATTATCATGATGTCTGTACGTAAACAGTCTCAATTTGTGTTCAACGCTATCTAAATTCCCTTATTCCCTGAAACTGTAGAAATTCTCCTGAGAGTCTCTGAAACCCATCCCTTTTCCTGTTATTGGATCAGGAGCTTTACTCCCATCTTATGCCATGAGTAACATCTTTTGACATACATGGGACACCAAAGTAGGTAGGCTGAGATTAGAGTAAAAAGTATCAGAGACCACTATCCAGATGGAGATAAATTGTACCTTTACACAGAAGTCCCTCCTTCCCATGGGGAAGGGCAAGAGCAGATGGCTGTACAGATAGGCAGATCCAAACAGATTTAATCAGAAAAACAACTTCTCTGCTCCCTAGTAAAGTTGTGGAAACATGGAGTACATTGAGGAAGGTTGCTAAACACTCTTGTGTATTATGAAAATAAGCTGTTTTAATGATCACAAACCATTTATCTCAATTTAACAATTTGTAGTCCTTTACAGACATTAATGAATGATTCATGCTAAAGGGATGTGAACCACAAAGAAAACAAGTACATAAAACAGCTTCTCCAGGACTGTTTTATGCAACAGAATGTTTTCTGTATATTTTCTCTGAAACCTCTCTCTCCTTTATCCTCCCTAAATCATTCTGGGAGTAGGATAATTTCAGAGACATGAAATTGCTTATCTCTACTGATTCCCAAACATGATACCATTTACATGAATACATGATTATAAACTGCTACATAATAGGCCCACCATGCAGGACACAAGTCTCAAAATCCAAAATGCACCTTTGAGGAGCTGAGAGTGAACCACTGGGATAAGTTAAATTCCCAGAATGAACTCCAATTATATGACAGTTTCCTTCATTATATAAATAAGCCCTATCTGCAAAGTTTAGATTTGAATCCAAACTTACCAAAGTTTGGAACTGTTTGGATCCAAATTTAAATTCCCATATTAAAACAAAGGTAATTCTGCAATACAGAGAAAGGTGAAGTCTAGTTGTCTGATCATAGGAATGGAACCTAGAAACTCTTGAGTTCCAATAGTCTGACACCGAGTTTTCTAAAAGGCTACAGCGGATGTCAAATTCACTACAGCTCAGTCTCCCCATTTGTAAAACTGGGCCCACACTTCCCTCTCTCATTGGACAGTGGAGGAGGGAGAGGAAAGATGGTTTGTGGGGCATTAAATAATTAGCTCTGTAAAATAAGTCTTCAGTATTATTACAAATTAGAAAACTATAACATTCTAATTATATAGGTTTTATTGGGCAAATACCATATTATGACAGTAATTACTCATTCAACTTATTAAGTACACCTAACAGTTCCCCAAAGTACAATGTGTATCAGAATGCGGAAATAGCCACTCCTTTGATTGGCAGTTATGGAATGCTTACCCTGTAAATTCACTACTCCTGAATTGGTAATTGCTATGTAATTAAATGCTCAGTTACGCTGTAATTAAGACGAGAGAGAGACAGACAAAACTGGAATCATATACATGAATTACCAATAACTCCAAATGTTGAAAGTTCAGTTAATGGGGACCTGGATCCAAACCACCCCTATTTTTGATTCCACAGGGCAAAAGGTCTGACAAACCACTATTTTTATTTTTCATAAGGCACCTACCCTCTTGGTATCTAGCACATTCTCTGCACAATTTTTTTAATGTCTGAATGATTTTTGTGTCCTGTAACAAAAACCTTCTTACCAACATTGCAGATATAAAATTATCATTACCTAGTTAGGATTCAGAGTAGCAGCCGTGTTAGTCTGTATCCGCAAAAAGAAAAGGAGTACTTGTGGCACCTTAGAGACTAACAAATTTATCTGAGCATAAGCTTTTGTGAGCTACAGCTCACTTCATCGGATGTATGTTTCCCTAGTTAGTATCACACCATTCCAAAGGAATAATAAAAACCATGTATATTCATGCACTCTTGCCCAAGTGATATATTTCCCTATGGAAAACTAATGCCAACAACAACAATCTTCTCATGGCTAGTTCCCCTACTTGACTGGGCACTACTTAAAAGCTCTCCAGGAAGTTAAAGAGTGCCTTATTGATTTCCCTCTTACTTGGTTCTCAGTCAATATGAAACCCAGCATGATTCAATATCTTTATAATAGCTCCATTACCAAATAAAGGAATCCATTCTTCAGTCTCTGTTGCCTTATTGAAAAAAACTAATTTAATTTTAAATCTGAATAGAAGCCAACACTAGCTACAAATTTTATTTACAGTGTATAAGGTTTTCTTTTGAAATTATTGATTTTGTCCATACAGAACCCTGAAATGTCTTCTAAATCTGATGAGAAAACCATCTTTCTGTTCTGGTGATATTTACAAATGTTCTAATCAACCAACCCAGATAATGTCTGGGGTAGAGTTTAAAAACAGCAGCTCAGGATTCCTGAATATGATGATTTCCCTTCTCACCATATTGTGCTAATGAAATACTTTCTAGAATTGTTCATGTTGCAGCAGAATTCATTAGCACATGCAGGCTTTATCTGATCATTTGGGTGGTGGTGGGGAATAACTCTCATTCTGCTGATGGACTCATTTTGTTCCATCTGCTCAAAACTGTTTTCCTTTATATTTTTTCTTAATATTTTTATCTGGAGAGATCTACTATACAAACTCAGGATATCCAAATAAAGTTAACTAAAAAGGAGCATTAATTTGAGTTTCTTTATCACAGTTCAGGGTTAATCAGCAAGCACAAGTTGTCTGATTACTAAAGGCACAGAGAAAACTGCATTGTACTACGTCATGTAACTACCTTGACTTCAAACAAATAAAATTAAATGCTTTCTTACAGGGTGTGGAGTTCATACCATGATATTCACAGCTCTAGGAGGTCACCGAGACAAATGCTTGCAGAAGGATTTAAAAGAGGGTTAAGAGCCCCAATCTGCAGCACCCACTCAAGCGAGTAGTCCACTGACTTCAGAGGGGTTACACATTAGCAAGGGTTGCAGAACTGTTCCAAGTAATTCTTTGTGCATTATAATATTTACAATGTTGCAAAGGGGGGGGGGGTGGCGGGAATCTAATTTAAAGCTGTAGACTGGCATTTTCCAAAGGGCTAAGGAAGTTAAAAAACCAACTCCAATTGAAAGATATCTCAGCTATATGGTATTAACTTACAACATTTGACTGGGAAGCAATATTTTCTCCTTCCTTACCCCCATAAAATATATTTCACTGTTCAAATGTCTGTCAGCAGACATTTTTCCACCAGGCAGAAGCTGTAAGTGTTCAGTTTCCAATCTCAGTCTAAAGGATTTCCTAGAGGGACAAGGGCAAAAGATGTGAAAAATGAATACAAATCTCCCCTCATTAATAACCACATTCACAGTTTGAAAGGGAGGTTTGAAAGGGAATAACTGTAAAAAAAAAAATACAACAAAAGTTGATATAAGGAACGAACACATTTTCAGTATGCTGTACTCCAGTTCCTGCTCTGAGATAATACTTTGCATGCCTGCTCTGAGATAATGCCTTTGCATCTTCTAGCTAAAGATCTCAAAGCACTTTATAGTATTAAGCATCAATATTCTCCCCCCCTCTGACACCACGCTCATTTCCTGTGAGCAACTATTGGTATGCACTAACAACTCACCCCAGCGCACATTCAGTGGCAGAGATGGGAACAGAACCCAGGAATTTCAACTTCCAAACTCCCTCTCTAATCAGTATGCACTTGTGTGTGCCTTTGCCTTTAAAAAGGATGCTTCATGTAATGCTGAAAGAGGAAGTGTGATGATCCAAGGCACAACTCTGTTGCAGTGCTGCAGTACTTGAGGTGATGCTTTTTGTGACCTCAAAACAGATGCATCATGGAGATAATGGACTTGATTGAGTGTTGGGCAAACATGCCCCTGTCAGTCTATTCATAGACAGAAACGTGGGGAGCACTTCACAACACCCTATTGTCTTGTGGGAGTACACAAATGTGAAATTTGCTACACAGGGTCAAACATGATGTGAAGGGAATAGTGCCCAGCAATGATTAGAAAGCATTCATGCTTGAATGCCAAACAGAGTAGAATGATAGGTTTATCACAAAATAAACCTAAACCAAACATTTTCCTTTTATATTTCACCTTCCATGTCCATGATTTATTTAAGGAGAAGCATTTTCCATTTTTGAGGAGAAGAAAGAGGTTAAAAAGCCAAGGGTAAGGAGTAGGTTTAAAAAAAATCACTTTATGATAGTTAAATCCAGGTGTGATGAGTCTGAATTCCCATCCATCGGGTGTTTGATTGCAAAAACAAGCAATAATAGAGAGACCTGGTTGCCAAGCAAGCTAAAATGGCACAGTTCTCTTTGTAGTTCTTCCCCCGCCCTCTCTCTGTTCAGTTAGTTATAATTTGAATTTTGATTTTATCCAGACAGTTGCCTCGAATATTAAATAAGATGTCAACCACTGAATGACATAATTTGAAAGAAAAAGAATGAGATTTGTTTTGTTTATTAAGCATGGTTTGAGCCTTCAAGACCCACAGCACCATTTAGCTTGCCTGCCGTGAGCATCTATATATAGCTCTTTTACGCACAAAGGTTATATGGATTGATTCTGAATGAGCTGAGGATTTCAAACAAGTCTGCAGTATGCGTTACACAATGTGGTTTCTCTTCTATGTTTAAAGCTATAGTGGATTACCTAATATTTTGAAACACGATACAAATGTTTTGGAACACATTTTTTAAAGAGCAATCTACACACACGTGCTCCATCGATTATTCTGAGGTTAACTGACGGGAAGAGCTGTACCCTTTTATAGCCAGTAATATTACTCTGCAATAAACCTTGTAAGATTATAAACAAACTATTTATACTACAGATATAAAACAGGTAAACTCCAAATATAAGCAAAAATGCATTAGAAAATGTCTCAAGGGATCAGACAGCAATCAGTGGGGCCCACTGAACCTGATGCTCCCAAGGATCAGAGAGAAAGCAACTGGTTATAAGTCAATAAAAATTAAAATGGAAACATTATTAAAGGCATCTATCCCTTCTCTCCCTTAGGTCCACCCAGTCCAGTTTAACATTCCCTGGGTAAGGGAATCCAATTGTGTATGTGTGAAAATTTTATTTTTGATTTGTATGTAGGATAAATGAAAACAAACAAACAATATTATCAGGAGGTTAATTTGGGTTCGAACAATCAACATATTCAAATCAAAAGGCTTCTTCTGCAAACACAACAGAATTTGTTTGAAGCCTCAGGCACGGGGGCTGAAAATAATATGCTACTGGGGGTTGAATCATCCACACTGATGAGTAGGTTCAAAGCTTCTTCAAATGGAGTAATGTCACAGTTATAATCAGCATTTAAGAGTTATTTAGGAGTCACACTATCAATTACAACGGGTAATGCCTATGCAGGAAGTAATTGATATGCAGACAAAGGAAACACAAAATCAAAATGCTAAAGGAGGCGGCTTTGGGGACTAATGATAATCTTTTATATCTATAGTGCTTTACATCCCAAAATTATTTAGAATTTAAACACAGGGGTCATTTCAACCAGCAGTGAAATGTAGCCACCTCTGGATGAAATGCAACTGATTAACAATGGACAACAATATTACATGATTTTGGGCTGGAAGTGAAGAATGCTATTATTCAGCTGACGCTAGAGGGTGATATTTCCTATCCAAATTCCAATTATCAACCTAGAATATTGCGAGAACACTGTGGCTAGCACCCTGACTCTAATCACAAATACCACTGGCTTTTTAAGGGTCACATGCAGCCAGAACTTCCAGCTTCACAGCACTCTCTAGAACCATGCTGAGGCATTGATTCAGTATACCTCTTAAATCAACATTTAATACTTCCTGCTTGAAGCAAAGTGTTCTTGGAGGGCCCCCCACACCACATACTGACCCAAACTTGCATGTTCTGACATTTGGAGTTCCAGATATACTTTGCATTGGACATTTGTTTACTATACTCAGTATAATATGCCTTTCCTTTTTACATGAATTTTCAACCTGCTCTAGAAAGATCCACTGATAGCCCTGATCATTTTGGAGCACTGGGAACCACCAATGCAAGTGGCCAGACTTGCACCATTCCATAAGATCGTGTACCAGAGTCAAAACTGGGTACCAAGTTAAGAAATTCCATCATGCCGGGATTTCATTTATTAGACAATTGGTTGACGGGCTTCTTATCAGTCAGAAATAACAACTAAATTAGCCATGGTCACCAGAAGGCCTCTGCATTTAGTTCTCTGATAGGTGTAAAAGTTGAGTCCCCACACTAGGCAATTTATTATAAGCATCCAAAACCTGGATTCTAAATTGGTGCACTTAATTAGCACATATGTCTTTTACAGGTTATGTCTGCAAAGGTCAACTAAATCTTATTACTAATTTTATCCTACTAAAGAATTATCAGTGGCATGAGGAATCAAAAGGCATTTATGAATAATTACATCCAAAAAACTTAGGTTAAAATAATGTTATTTAGCTTGTAAAGTCAAGCACCTAAAAGTGAAGAAATGCCAAATTTCCTGTTACCATGCAATAGCTAATTCTCTTCTCCCAGTTAGGAGACTCAACCCAGGCAAGAAAAGAAATGGGGCAAATTTCAGAAGGAAATGCCAGAGAAGCATGGAGAAAGAGATCCTGTGATATGTTTCAACTTCTGCACCACAAGAAGTACCATAGATAATTTTGATGAAGAGTCGCTGTGGTTGATAAGTACGTACTACAGTACCACATACACACAAATCCAGGTGCGCAAAAACCTCAGATGCAGGCAAGCAAATATACATTTTATTTAAAAAATAACGGACCCTGAAGAAGTCAAGTCAAACTACAGGTGTTATTGATGATCATTTTCGTATAAAGCATAACTTATGAAGAGGAGAGAACAAGCAAAGGATACTAACATTTTTAACCCTAACATTTCCAACATGAAATTAAGAATGTAAGCCAGTGTAAAGGGAATGCACATGCATGATTAAGCAACCAGAATGTAATACAGCTACTAAGGCCTCAGTTTCTGTGTTGAATTTATTATTACTGTCTTCAGCTACCTAATATGGCCTACCTCACTTAAGCACACATTTGAGTGGTTCTGACAAAAATCTTTTACTTATTCCATAAAAAAAAATAAACAGACACTATTTTGGCAAAATACACAAGAAAAACCTACCCAAGATGAGAACTCTCTGTTCTGGCTATTTTCAGAGTAATAATAAAGTCAGACAATCTCGTAAACAATAAAGAAAGTAAACAAAGAGAGGTGTTAATATCAAGCTTTATTAGTAACACAGGAAGGAGAATAAAAAAAATCACTGAAAAAACAAAATTAGTTGGAAAATAAATTTTATTTTCTGTCTTTTTATGAGGGCATTACCAACAATTTCATTTTAATTTAAATTAAAGAACAAAAATAATCTACGCCCTAATATCCATTAACTGATTTAAAATTAATATCCATTAACTGATTAAAACTCAAGTTTTCTTTTTATTGTAATTATTTGAAAGCATTTGACTTTGACTACCATGACTCCCTGAGTCACAAGGTTATGTAGAAAAAACATGCACTGGAAACAATGTTGTTTTTGCTACATTCTGTTGCAGAAAATGCTATCATCCAACTATGTTGATCAGAAGAATAGTCAGACAGACCCGAGAGT
Source organism: Eretmochelys imbricata (assembly GCF_965152235.1). Lineage (NCBI taxonomy): Eukaryota > Metazoa > Chordata > Testudines > Cheloniidae > Eretmochelys > Eretmochelys imbricata. The sequence continues at coordinate 4,949,365 of NC_135588.1, read as the reverse complement.
GCCTTGGGGACAGGCGCTTTCAAAAGAAAATACTGGTGTGCAACAGTGCACATGTGAGCATTCAGATGATGCACGGAATCAGAGTCTAAAGGGACACAGTAGTGATCAGCTGTAAATGTTTAAACTGAAAATATTACTGGACCGAGAAAAGAAAGCTGGGAAACATAAAATGCTGAGCTCAGAGACAGCTGAGGAAAAGTTTCTGTCACAAACTAAGATTTGAATCATACTACTGCAGCAATAGTAAACCAAAAGATGTACCCTGATAGGAGACCTAGGTCTGTTCCCAGCTCTGCAACTGACCTACTATTCATCTTTTGTCACGTCGTTTAACCGCTGTACCTCAATCAGCCTAGCTGTAAAATAGCGATAATAGCTAAAAGCTTTGAATGAGTGTGTGAAGCTTAATTCATTAAATGTCTGCAAAGCACTTTCAGATCCTCGGACATTCCTAGAACGGGTTTAGTAGTAGTATTATTTACAATACAGATGTCCCAGAAAACTGGACACCCACTTCTGTGAAAAACCCTGCATAGTTCCTTCTGTAAAGGGTCCACAGAATGGTCTTTCTGCAAGTTTTGTGACCGGAGGCAGAACAGGGTCAAAGAATTCAGTCCAAAGGTCCCCTAATGTAGACCGGTTTCAGAGTAGCAGCCGTGTTAGTCTGTATTCGCAAAAAAAAAAAAAGAAGGACTTGTGGCACCTTAGAGACTAACAAATTTATTTGAGCATAAGCTTTCGTGAGCTACAGCTCACTTCATCGGATCCATTCAGTGGAAAATACAGTGAATGCATCCGATGAAGTGAGCTGTAGCTCACGAAAGCTTATGCTCAAATAAATGTGTTATTCTTTAAGATGCCACAAGTACTCCTTTTCTTTTTGCTAATGTAGACAGGTTTTCTGGGAGTGCTTATGCAGAATGCCAGCCCGAATGTAGTCCAATAATACAATATACAACACGGAAAACAGAATAGTTCTTTGTTTATAAAAATTAACCATCATATTGCCACAGGTTACATGCCATAAATCTTGCATTACATACTGGCTAACCAAAGCGCTTAAAATTATATTTCATAATATAGATTAGGAATTGCTTATTTTGTTTTCCTCCCTTGTTTTCTAATAAAACTTCTGAACAAGATCAACGTTTAGGATTCTTTTTATTTTACTAAGCTATTTGGGCCTCCCCCTCCTACCCCAATTCCTGTATTCCACAGTACCTCAGGACTGTGTCATTTTTCTTTGTTTCATATCATCAGTAAATGACAGCTGTTGTCATGGACCAGGAATATCTGAGCCCCAGGTGGAACAGACAATAATGCAATTGCTCCAATAGCGTGGGTACTGCATAGAATACACTGGCAGACAGAGAGACAGAGATATAAGCTACAGCTGCAATGCTTCAGTGTAGACACTTCCTACAGCAACAGAAGGGGCTCCTCCATCGCTGTAGTAATTCCACTTCTGAGAGACAGTACTTGCTAGGTCAGGGGTGGGCAAACATTTTGCCCGGAGGGCCACATCTGCGTGTGGAAATTGCATGCAGGGTCATGAATGTAGTGGTGGGGCAGGAGGCTGGGATGCAGGAGGCGGCTCAGGGCAGGAGGCTGGGAAGCAGGAAGGGTGTGGGGTGCGGGAGGGGGCTCAGGGCAGAGGGTTGGGGGGCAAGTGGGGTTTGGGCTCTGGGCCGGCACCGCTTACCTGGAGTGGCTCCGGGGTGGCAGCAGCACTCAGTGGGGCTAAGGCAGGCTCCCTGCCTGCCCTGCCCCGTGCCGCTCCTGGAAGTGGCCAGCACCACATCCCTGTGGCCCCTGGGGGAGGGAGGGGGCAGAGGGCTCTGCTCGCTGTCCTCACCTGCGGGTACCTCCCCCGAAGCTCCCAGTGGCTGGGAACGGGGAACTGCGGCCAATGGGAGCTTCGAGGGAGGTACCCGCAGGCGAGGGCAGCGTGCAGAGCCCTCTGCCCCCTCCCTCTCCCAGGGGCCACAGAGATCCGGCCCGCAGGCTGTAATTTGCCCACCCCTGTGCTAGGTTGACAGAACTCTTTTATTGGTCTAGCACAGTCTACACTGGGGCTTAGATCAACTTAACTACGTCTCTCCGGGGTTGGAATTTTTCACACACCTAAGCGATGTACTGGGTCAACCTAACTTTCTAGTATAGACCAGCCCATAGATTATTCTAGGAGGTTTTGAGGAAAGTAGATGGCAACTCAAAGGGGTATGGGAGAGTAAAACAGGATCTAGATCACTGAAAATTAAAGACCATGGGCTTGATCATGCAAAATATTTTGCAGAGTTGAAGGTGCTCAGAACTTTGCAAGAGAACTGAGCTCCTTGCAGCACTACACCCGATTTTCCCCTCTTTTACACTAGAGTAAATCCAGAGCAACTCCACCGTTGTAAATGGAGTTGTTCCAGATTTACACCAGTGTAACAAGGTATAATTGGTCCCACTATCATCTTTGATGTCGTACATATATTCAATAGCTGTTGACTTTCAATTTCAAAACCAAACAATGAAGAAGAAAAAAGCAACCTAAATTAGATTAATAAACAACAGCAAAGTCAAATAAGGAGGAATGCACAGGCAGCAATGTGAACTCCCTCAGTGATCAGAGAAGTTAAACAAGTATAACGTTTTAGGGCTTTGCTATAAAACAATAATAGACTAATGATAAAACCTTACCCTTTTAGCAAAGCTGTTTGCGTTTTCTGATGATCAGTCTGCTCCTTCTGATCAGGGTTAGGTTATATAATCAGGACATACCAGACTGCTCCTCAAATGACTCATTTTTGTGTTACATTTTTTTAGTGCCAAAGACAGCTATAAGATCTGCTCGTCCTTAAACAAAAAAATAAAGCTGGGGCTTCAGGGTATGAAACCCACTCAAGATACTTGCATATGGGTTGGGTGGTAATGGAAGGAAGATGGCTATGACAATGAAACAGATTCACATGCTCAATGCAATAGAGAGATGGAAAACAATGTACATTTGATAAGAACACAAATCCCCCCCACCAGCCAACCTCCTCTGCTGTTAAATTTCAAGACAGGATGCAGTTTCTTACCCAAAGGACAGACTCTGACATGGAATTCTGAAAAATCTCATCCAGAAAAACTGTCTAAACCCCTTGTTTATAGCTAGATATTAATTTCATGATATTTAGCAAACGCTTGTCATGTACAGTGCAATACTTCACTTTATGCATATCTTCTGCCATGTAGCTATGAGTCACCATCGATTCATTATATTAGTAAAATGTAAGCTTAATTTAGAAGACAAGACTCAGAGGCGCATATTGTTATGGGCTGGGCAAAACCTTGTTATTGTTGAATTAAAGCCTCACTGAGACTGGAAAATGTGAACTCACCCTTCAATTAACATAAGTGAAAGCATAAATTCCATCTAAGACAAAAGGTATATGTGAACCTGCCCAGGAGCTTTTGGTTGAGTATTGTTCTGGGTAAGTGTGTGGGAAGAGAGATCACACAGAAACTGACATCAGACAAGAACAGACTGAAACTTTGTCTACACTAGAATTTACGTAGATATAATTTATGTTGCTCAGGGGTGTGAATAATCCACACTCGAGTAACGTAAATTATACCGACCTAAGCCCTGGTGTAGACAGCACTATGTCAGCAGGAGAGCTTCTCCCGCTACCATAGCTACCGCCTCTCATGGGAGGTGGAGTAATTAAGCCAATGGGAGAGTGCAGCCACACCACTGTAGTGCTTCTAATGTAGACATATGAGGGAAAGGCTCAGCCTAAAGGAGCAGCTGAAAGCAAGTGTTTGACCCTGGAAGAAACCTGGGAAGAAGTTTTTGTGTCAGGGGAGCAAGTTGGAAAAAATGCTCTTGTTCTTGGTGCTGTGAGAAAAGAAACTATTTCCTGCTTTTTTATTCCATCTGCATTCAGAGACACAGGACTTTGTACATTCTTTGTAAATAAACAAAACTGCATGAAAGAAATACGTGAATATCACCAATTTCTATACCCAGCTGGAATACCAAAGAGCCACAAAACTTTGATAAGCTGCTTGGGTCAAAAATTGGGCAACAATATTATATATTTCTTTCAAGTCTTTGATCCAGTGCGGCTGAGCCTATACAGTTTTTGGCAATTGTCTCATGATTTTTTTCCACATTTTTAATAAAGAAAACTGCAGAAATTCTATAAATATTAAGCTAGATGCATCACAGCATACAGTCAGTCTGGAACTCAAAGAAAAGGGGGCTCCACTTTAGACTAAGAAGTTTAGATCTTTGGACATTGAACTGGATGACTTCAGGGAGCACAGGCACTAAGGGTTTCATAGAATCATAGAACCATAGGGTTAGAAGGGACCGCAAGGGTCTCCACCCAGGGGTTTTAAACCAGATTAAGTCTTTTTTGGTTTCTTGAGTGAGGAATGATCAAAATTTCACAAGTTCTTCACAGAGCAATTTAGGTGTGGACCTAAATCCACCTTAATTAAATATGGTGGATTTCTTTTACAGACGAGGTAACCACAACATGGCAAAGAGTAAGACAAACATACTCTCTCTCTCTCATACATCTCCCCTACCCACCCACCCACCTAGCCACAGAGTAAATTAACTAATCTAGGGGCATTTTAGGTCTGTGCTGCCAGAGCCCTGTGATGTTGATTACTAACAGACAGGCTCTTTCAGGATTATATCAGGACACCCTGCTGGGATGTATCATAACTGACACAGCCTCTGTCTTCCTCTAACAGGAGTTGCTGTGACATGAGGATGCAGAGAATATACCGGGAGAGGTGAAATGGGGGGCGGGGTGTGTGAATGGAAAGGAAATGGAGGCAATGAGAGCATTAAATCTTGGCACTCCCTCTGGATGTTCCACTAGTTCACTCTATTCCGCCTTCATAGTTTAACAGACATTTTATTTGCAATGGCAGATGGGACTGTAATTTTTTTTTTTTTTTTAAGAGTCAGAGCAGCAGCCTACTTTCACAAGAATATAAGAAGATGCAGATTTCCCGTTAGGTAGTAAACATTTATTACTATTTCATTTCTAGATTAATCCCTTAGTAAGCAAGAGGATCCACAGAGACACAGACCTTTCTCATCTCAAATGAATATGATTCTAATTGCCTAATAGATTGAGTTCATCACTCTGCAACGTCAGGATAAAGACCTCTGTCATAAATATAAAGGGAAGGGTAAACCCCTTTGAAATCCCTCCTGGCCAGGGGAAAGCTCCTCTCACCTGTAAAGGGTTAAGAAGCTAAAGGTAACCTCGCTGGCACCTGACCAAAATGACCAATGAGGAGACAAGATACTTTCAAAAGCTGGGAGGAGGGAGAGAAACAAAGGGTCTGTGTCTGTCTGTATGCTGGTCTTTGCCAGGGATAGACCAGGAATGGAGTCTTAGAACTTTTAGTAAGTAATCTAGCTAGGTATGTGTTAGATTATGATTTCTTTAAATGGCTGAGAAAAGAATTGTGCTGAATAGAATAACTATTTCTGTCTGTGTATCTTTTTTGTAACTTAAGGTTTTGCCTAGAGGGGTTCTCTATGTTTTTGAATCTATTTACCCTGTAAGATATCTACCATCCTGATTTTACAGGGGGGATTTCTTTATTTCTATTTACTTCTATTTTCTATTAAAAGTCTTCTTGTAAAAAACTGAATGCTTTTTCATTGTTCTCAGATCCAAGGGTTTGGGTCTGTGGTCACCTATGCAAATTGGTGAGGCTTTTTATCCAACATTTCCCAGGAAAGGGGGGGTGCAAGTGTTGGGAGGATTGTTCATTGTTCTTAAGATCCAAGGGTCTGGGTCTGTAGTCACCTAGGCAAATTGGTGAGGCTTTTTTACCAAACCTTGTCCAGGAAGTGGGGTGCAAGGTTTTGGGAAGTATTCTGGGGGGAAAGACGCGTCCAAACAGCTCTTCCCCAGTAACCAGTATTAGTTTGGTGGTGGTAGCGGCCATTCCAAGGACAACGGGTGGAATACTTTGTACCTTGGGGAAGTTTTGACCTAAGCTGGTAAAGATAAGCTTAGGAGGTTTTTCATGCAGGTCCCCACATCTGTACCCTAGAGTTCAGAGTGGGGGAGGAACCTTGACAACCTCCAATAAAGGTTGTGTCAGTTATGATACTAAACCTGATCCCAGGGAAGGATCCATAATATATCTTCTAAAAAACATTCTTAAAACCTTTCCAGTGACCTATCCTTGATTGCAGCAGCAGCAAACATTTTGATGTTATTAGTTCATAAAATATACACTGCTTGTGAATGATTAAAATAAACTGGTTTAAATGAATAAAACTAATTCACAGAAAGTACACTCTATAAAAGTTGAAAGCACTCAGAGATCTGTCTATAAAATATTTCTGAATAGATAAACAAGGATATTTTTCCTCTTCTCAAGAAGAAACAGTTCAAGAGTACATGTCACAATGATGTTAAACACTAATGCAATTCAATATACATCTAAATAAAAAAATAAAGAAATTTATAAAGAAAGTATTTTATTTTAAAGCTCTGCTGGAGCTAACTTGGTATAATGCATTATCACACTGTAAACCAGGTAATGATGACTACTTAATTTTTTCATTATAAACCAATAAGATGAAACATTAACAATTCCTTTATAAAAGACTTAAGAATATAACAACCTGTGGAACTCGTTGCCATGGGATGTTGTGAAGCCCAAAAGTATAATTGGGTTAAAAAAAAATTAGGTAAGTTCATGGAGGGTAGGTGCATCAATGGCTATTAGCCAAGATGGTCAGGGATGCAACCCTTTGTTTCAGGTGTCCCTAAACCTTCAATGACAAGGGATGGATTGCTTGAAATTGCTGTTCTGTTCATTCCTTCTGAACCATCTAGCACTGACAATTGTCAGAAACAAAACACTGGGCTAGATGGACCATTGCTCTGACCCAATATGGCCACTCTTATATGTTATGCTCAAAAGAGATTCAGGACAAGGGGTATCTCCAATATAAAGCTTGTTCAAAGTGGATCACTCAATGGACAGACGTAAGGAGCAGATAAAATCCCAAACATATTCTATAATGCTTATGTCAAGAGCACTGCTACATTCAGTGATACAGCAGAGTCTATAAAGAAAGGACTCTAACAGTGCCTATTTGTCCATCACCAAAAGATACTGTCCCATTCAAGACAGGGATACAGCATTTCCTTTAGTCCTTTCAGAGTAAAGTTAAATTATACAAAAATGTTAAAAAGTTTAAATACAAAAATGTAAGAGCAACATATTAAACAGTTGAAGTCTGTGAGATAAATAATAACAGATGGCCAAAGAGCAAATACACAGCTCATTTCCCTCTTGAGCCTCTGCTACCATTCATAAACCAATGGTCAGTAGAGCCCCTCAGGTAAACACAACACTGTTTACACCCCCGTGGCCATTTATTATTCTATATATTATGAATATGAGATATCTTGTAACAGCAGTTGTTATACACCAAAACTACACTCAAGCTGCAGCCATTCTGCATACAGCATGTCCTCTAATTCTAGCTAAGCTCCAAGAATAATGGCTTGTTTCAGCATTTTCTGTAGTCAGACAAATGCTACTCACACAATTTCTGCCAGACTGAAACATATTTCCACCTTTTTCAAAAATCATGTGAACATATGACATTACCAAAGTAGGTAACATCAGGCTTTCCGTTCAAATGGAGCTGTATTTGACCCACACTGGGCTGCTCTGATTCAAGTTATTGAGAGATGAAAAGTATATGCAGGTCTGTTACTGCCTCCTTTCTCTGGAGCAGTTATTTGCTCCCTTCTTCCCTCCTCAGTAGACTGACACTCTCTTGCCTCCACTGGCCTTCTAGAATATATGTCTACACAGCATTCTGAAGCAAGCTTCCCAGCCCAGGTTAACAGATTCAGGCTAGTGGGGCTCATGCCAGTGATATAAAAATAGCTGTACAGACAGTACTTTGGCTCAGGCTGGACCTTGGGCTCTGAAGCCCACCCTCCTCCCTAGTCTTCAAAATGCTCTGTAGACATACTCTTAGTTCCTAGATCCCTCTACATTTCCAGAACCAAGAGCCTTCCCAAAAGAAATGTGACTCAGCGTTTGCACTGACTGCTGTGGTACCTCTCTGGAATTGCCATTGACCAGCACAAAGAGAAGTTCTAGGGTGCCTCAGTGATGGAAAGAGTCTTAATGCTTCAACTGGCAAATAAAAACAGAAAATACCTGAAGCTTAGATTTGCTATGCAATGACTGATCCCCAGTCTGTCACGCTACAGCATGTGGGAAGTCTGGAGGTACATCAAAGTGTCATGATTAGTATTTTGAAGGTCATGGAATTCTCTACCTACTGGTGTACTGGCAGTACCATCATTAAAGAGGCTAAGGATTGGATTGAGTGAATCTCTAGACTGAACTTTTAGCCCTGGCGCCAGTAAGTCCGGGTCATGGCACCTTGATAGGATGGTGTAAATAAAACTTGACTGACTATTGTTCAAGCTATATCTGTTCTGTGAATAAACAGAAGACTTCAGTGTCAAGAGCTGTCTATCTGGCATATTTCACCATACTAAAATTCAACTTAAAGAGTGGTGGAGGGTGAAGGGGTGAAGGTAAAAAAAAAAGAATTCTACAGGAATGTTTTTACAATGCAACAATAATATATTTCAAAGAAAGATTAGAATAAACAGTATGGAAATTGAATTTGTAAACAGTACTGCGTTAGAGTAGTCTAGTCGGAAATACCCTGACTGCTGAACTGATTAGCATATTGAATGCTTGCCTGAGGCATAACCCACACACCACCATTCTAGCGGAAAACAAAAGCTAACATTTATAAGGAAGATGTATTATGATTAAACATGGAACTGGAAGTCAGAACTCCAGAGGTCTATTTGTGTGTGTCCTCAAACAGTAATAGTAAATAATAATAATATCTAGCTTTTATATAGCACTTTTTACCAGTAAATCTCAAAGCCTTTTACAAAGGAGGCAAGTATAACAATCTCCATTTTACAGGTGGGGAAACGGAGGCACAGATAAGTGAAATTACTTGCCCAACGTAACCCAGCAGGCCAGCGGTACAGCCAGGAAATAGAAACAAGGTCTCTTGAGTACCACTTCAGTGCTCTATCCATTAGGCCATCCTTCCTATCAAGTCACAAATTCTCTATGCCATCTGTAAAATACTATACTTAACAACCTTGACAGGGGAATTCTATATATCTATGCATTTCTAATATGCCCTTTACTGTGCTAGCTGCATGTATTTGTTTGAGATGAAAGAAGCAGATATTTTATATAATATTTATTTAATGTAATCAAAAAACAAACCAGGTCTTTCAATCTGAGGTAGGCATTATAAAAATTAGCATATCCACTATATAAAGAAGCATGTGCAATTAAACCCAGCTCTTCTTCAAAGGAGAAAGGCTATTTCAAGTCACATATCCAGAGCATGTCCCCCTATTAATGACCGTATTAAGGTAACCTGAAGTAACATGATGTGGATCTTTGGACATTGCATCATATTCCTAGAGCATGAATCTCCACTGCCTTGCATTGAAAAAATGCAATCGCACCTGTGCAAAGTGAAAGCAAGACACTACCACATCAGAATTCACCAGTCACTTACACTGGCAGTGTAGTAGCATTTTACACTCACTTCCCATGTGTGGTAAACATATATGAAAGATGCAAGGCAGTGAAGAACTGGACTCTACAATCCTTTATGCAAGTCTGCGTATATGAGGTGGTTCTGTAACCAATTCACATAAACCTGGCAGAGTGTGGCTCCAATAGGGTTTTAAAACAGGGGAGAATTTTTGAGGAAGTTTCCTCAACATAGACAGGACCTTAGAGTCATTACTCTGCTAGCCTCTTAACTGAGCAACATCCTGTTGCCTTTTCTGTGTTCTCTTCACAGCTAGTAACAATTACAACTGGAAGAGTTAATTACTGTACCGTTCAAGTAAGGCTTTAATTTTATTTTTGTTCTTTTCGCTACAAATGCTGGTGAATCACAGGGTCACTTTAAACACAGAATTCACTTTAATGACACTCAGGGACTTTTATCACATGGGCATTTACATCAACAAACAGATAAGGTTATTTTAAAATATTTTCTTGATTATGAATATAACCAGTTGTTAACCATCCCAGAATGAAGTTCATAGAATCATAGAATATCAGGGTTGGAAGGGACCCCTGAAGTTCATCTAGTCCAACCCCCTGCTCGAAGCAGGACCAATTCCCAGTTAAATCCTCCCAGCCAGGGCTTTGTCAAGCCTGACCTTAAAAACTTCCAAGGAAGGAGATTCCACCACCTCCCTAGGCAACGCATTCCAGTGTTTCACCACCCTCTTAGTGAAAAAGTTTTTCCTAATATCCAATCTAAACCTTGCAACTTGAGACCATTACCCCTCGTTCTGTCATCTGCTACCATTGAGAACAGTCTAGAGCCATCCTCTTTGGAACCCCCTTTCAGGTAGTTGAAAGCAGCTATCAAATCCCCCCTCATTCTTCTCTTCTGCAGGCTAAACAATCCCAGCTCCCTCAGCCTCTCCTCATAAGTCATGTGTTCTAGACCCCTAATCATTTTTGTTGCCCTTCGCTGGACTCTCTCCAATTTATCCACATCCTTCTTGTAGTGTGGGGCCCAAAACTGGACACAGTACTCCAGATGAGGCCTCACCAGTGTCGAATAGAGGGGGACGATCACGTCCCTCGATCTGCTCGCTATGCCCCTACTTATACATCCCAAAATGCCATTGGCCTTCTTGGCAACAAGGGCACACTGCTGACTCATATCCAGCTTCTCGTCCACTGTCACCCCTAGGTCCTTTTCCGCAGAACTGCTGCCTAGCCATTCGGTCCCTAGTCTGTAGCGGTGCATTGGATTCTTCCGTCCTAAGTGCAGGACCCTGCACTTATCCTTATTGAACCTCATCAGATTTCTTTTGGCCCAATCCTCCAATTTGTCTAGGTCCTTCTGTATCCTATCCCTCCCCTCCAGCGTATGTACCACTCCTCCCAGTTTAGTATCGTCCGCAAATTTGCTGAGAGTGCAATCCACACCATCCTCCAGATCATTTATGAAGATATTGAACAAAACCGGCCCCAGGACTGACCCCTGGGGCACTCCACTTGACACCGGCTGCCAACTAGACATGGAGCCATTGATCACTACCCGTTGAGCCCGACAATCTAGCCAGCTTTCTACCCACCCTATAGTGCATTCATCCAGCCCATACTTCCTTAACTTGCTGACAAGAATACTGTGGGAGACCGTGTCAAAAGCTTTGCTAAAGTCAAGAAACAATACATCCACTGCTTTCCCTTCATCCACAGAACCAGTAATCTCATCATAAAAGGCGATTAGATTAGTCAGGCATGACCTTCCCTTGGTGAATCCATGCTGGCTGTTCCTGATCACTTTCCTCTCATGCAAGTACTTCAAGATTGATTCTTTGAGGACCTGCTCCATGATTTTTCCAGGGACTGAGGTGAGGCTGACTGGCCTGTAGTTCCCAGGATCCTCCTTCTTCCCTTTCTCCCCTTAGAACTCAGGAAGGGTCTTTATGTGTGAAGATGACAGTGTAACTAGAGTCAGATCAGCTAGAATTACATCACAAATATTTAAACATACAGTATGTGGGCTTTAACAGTGGCCTAATAGTGTTTTCAAGGGTATATTTACCATTATTTGGAAACTAGACAATTATCTGCCAATGAAGCAGACGCAGAAGAAAACCACAGAGACTATATTATTCTCTCTCTCAACCTGCCAGAGCTACTTTTCAAAAGTGAAACGAAACTCCAGGATCTGGTAAAATGACTCCTTGACTCTTGCATGCTCAGGTCTATTTTTCAGATGAGAGATAGTTTAAGTGATTTGTCAAACATTATACAGAAAGACTTGGAAGGGTAACCCTGATGTGAGATGGAACATACACATTCATCAAAACCTCTGGAGTTAGTTATGCCAACGATAACTAATAATGCTTTGAGATCTAGACGGAAAAACAGTAGCTGCTTTTTCTTCTTAAAAAAAAAAAGTTTCAGGAAGCTCTGGAACTTCAAAGAGGAAATTCCACACTATTTATAAAGCTTAAATGACTCAATGCAGAATCTTAAAGCAAGAGAAAACACTGGGTAATGTACTATAGAAAAAAATTTACTTGCAGTGGCAACAGGGATGGACTAGGCTCCTACAAACTTTCACCATCTCTAACCTACATTATTCTGAATGATACACAGTATCATTTGATTTTAAGATAATTTCAATTGACTCTTTTCAATGTCCGACTTTTGCTTTTTTAATTTTCATAATATTGCTATGCTTAGTATGATTTCATATATATCTATCAAACTTGACCAGAGTGATGTGTAAATTATGCACTCCCCCCCAATTCTCATGAAAAAAATGTTTAATAATAGAGAAACTTGTTCTTGTAAGTAAAAGTCATGCCAATAACTTTCATTCTGCCATTGGATCTTTATTTTTAACCATTTATTGTATGTGTAAAACAGCATCAAGGGAATCAGTTGGATCTTTCCTCTTCAATGGACTGATTATCTCTTGCACTTCATCATTGTGCAAGTCAATGTTTTTGGTGACTTGAACCACAGACAGTGCATCACCATCTTTACTTTCCCATGACACCTGGAAGGGAACCAAACTGCTGTGACAAAAATGGATATCCTAATCACGCTTACCTAAAAGGACTCTGCATTCAAAGCCAATTCTCTCCCCTTCACTTGAAGGACAGAGCTTTGTTTAAATCATCTGCCTTTCCCAGGCTGACATTTTTAGGTCTGGACAATCAATTATTCATTTGCCATTTTTCCACTGTCTTCTTCCTCTTCTAGTGCTTCCATAATTGAAAGGATTCATGGACTTGTGACAAGGGGGTGCCAGCCAGCATTGTTTTCTGAGAGAGTCGATGAAAGACTGTCTTACTACATCGTAACAACCTTAATGCTTTTTATGATTAGTATATTCTCTATCATAAATCCAATTACAAAATTACCACAATACTCTTCAGAAATAACCAAAATTTTACTGTGCTGGCAGAAAAAGTGAAGTATCCACAACTACCTCAGAATCTACTAAAAGTTTTGTACAAACTTTTTAATAACTGAACTCTCATTTGCAAAATATATATTTTAACCTTGAGTAATGATGCTATCAAATCCCACTTTTTTTAGTTTATTACACTTTTAAATATATACTGTATAACAATAATACGAAAAGAGGCTGAAATTGAAAATCCTATATCCAAACACCTCTGAATTTTGGGATGTTGCAAATCCACATTTTACAGCTTGAACCTGTTTCCGTTAAGTTTCAGAGTAACAGCCGTGTTAGTCTGTATTCGCAAAAAGAAAAGGAGTACTTGTGGCACCTTAGAGACTAACCAATTTATTTGAGCATGAGCTTTCGTGAGCTACAGCTCACTTCATCAGATGCATTAGATTTCCGTTAAGATATTTTATGTGTGTGTATATATATATATACACAGCATTTCATCTGAAGATAAATCATTCAGGCTTAAAAAAAAAAACCTACTTGCTAGTGATGAATAGTAAACTTCCCCTAGTAAGGTAGAAGACAAAAGCATAAAGTTCTTCAATTTCTTGTGAACGTAAGATTTTATGTTTTATGTGTTTGCAGGCATGCAGATTTATATAGCATTTTTAATCTGTAGATTCCAAAGCACAAGAAGTTATCGTTCTTCCTATTTTACAGATTGGAGACTGAGGCACTGAGTACTGAAGTGACTTGCCAAGATCATCCAGAAAGCCATCAACAGAGCCAGGAATAGGACCCTCCCAGGTCTTTTAATTCCCAGACCAGTGTCCTATCCACTGGACCACCTTGCTTATAGTTGAAAATAAACTTTCCAGACGTGAACTCCAATATAAAGCAATGCAGTGCTGTCCTCCTGCATCCACAGACAAACAGCTCCAATACTTCTCATTTCTCATAGCTTTCCTGAGTCTCAACAATGCCAAATTGGTAATTTTCAGTGCTACTGTTCAAAACTCTCTAGGCAGCAGTGCAGTGAAACAGAGAAAAATCATGTTGATTTCACTATGCTGTAGCTGTGGAAAGCTATAAGCAGTCAGAGTACTGCAGCTGTTGAGTGGGGAAGAGGATCCCAAAAACAAAAGCTGGTGGACACACAGAATAGTCCCCACTCACTCAGGAAGTTCTAGAGTGTGAAATGTGAGAAAGTTCTCTCCCTTCAAGTAAGGAGAGAGGCAGAGACAAAGAAGCTTCACATTTATCACATGCCTCCTAGCTAGAAGCTGATGCAAAAAAATTCCATACAACTGGACTTCTGTTACAATCTTTTGCGCTGGTCTCTGGCTAGGGTATCTGGTAATTTTTGAAGTCCTAATAATGCCACTATCACACAGTTCATGACAACTATAAACAGTGGTACAAACATTTTTCAAAATCTCATTTCATTTTATGCTGCTGGAGCTTTTGGGAGGCTTAAATACATTTCATAGTTACTTGCCCAATAACACTTACTGAGTACGTAGAAGAGCCAAGAATCTATTTTATTTTATGCATTTGTATAGCACATATTGTAGCATGCCAAGCACCTGGAACCCCGGAATCCTAGTTCTCATTCCCCTGCCCTAACCACTACACAACACTGCCTCCTTCCAATACACACACACACACACTATATATATATATATATATATATATATATATATATTACTGTGTTGTACTTATGACCTGATTCTTAAGAACTTATTTAAAAGAAATTGCAAACAGACAAAGTAAGTAGGACACATGGAAGTCTAGATTGGAATAAGCAATTAACAGGCTGACATGTTTGCCTGGAAACCCCCATCCCACCAGTTAGCATTTTCCAGCATCATCATCACTTGCTAGGTGTGTTTTGCTGACACAATGCTCTAGATATTGATGGGATTGGCTGTCAGAGAATCTAGGATGTGGGCTGAGCAGTCAGCAGAGAGGAACTGTGGGAGCAGCCAGGCCTGGGAAGAAGGTTTGGGCAGGATTTTGTGTTTCATTTTTGAGTTCTTTATCTGAATAAAAATAAATTCCTCAAGAGAAGGCAACGAGGAGTCCTTGTGGCACCTCAGAGACTAACAAATTTATTTGGGCACAAACTTTTGTGGATTAGAACCCACTTCATCCGATGCATGGAGTGGAAAATACAGGAGCAGGTATAAATACATGAAAAGATGTGAATTGCCTTACCAAGTGTGACATTAGTCTAATGAGCCTATTCAATTGACAGCAGGATACCAAGGGAGGAAAAAATAACTTTTGAAGTGGTAATAAAAGTGGCCCATTTCAGATAGTTAACAAGACGGTATGAGTAACAGTAGGGGGAAATTACAAAATCTAAACTTAATTTCCCCAATACTAATGACCCAACCACTACCAGTCTTTATTCAGGCCTAATCTGATGGTGTCCAGTTTGCAAATTAATTCCAGTTCTGCAGTTTCATGTTGGAGTCTGTTTTTGAAGTTTTTTTGTTGAAGAATTGCCACTTTTAGGTCTGTTATTGAGTGACCAGAGAGACTGAAGTGTTCTCCTATTGGTTTTTGAATGTTATGATTCCTGATGTCAGATTTGTATCCATTTATTCTTTTGTGTAGAGACTGTCCAGTTTGGCCAATGTACATGGCAGAGGGGCACTGCTGGCACATGATGGCTTATATCACATTAGTATAATTTTATTATTTGGTTCCCACAGGTCTTGGTCATTCCCACAGACAGAACATATCACAGATATTGTGGTGCCTGCCTCCATTCCTCTATTATTTTTTTAATTTGCATACTAGTTTAGATTTTGAAGAATACACACTCTCACTTGTAAGACACTTCCTTCTTACAAATGATTTAATTCTCTGTAGTGCTATTATTTAAATATATCTGAAACTGCCTATATGCAAATATATCCCATCCTTTTTGTTCAATGCCAATGCATATCCTATTACTGCAGGTTTATACAAGGGCTCTGTATAGTTGGGGACATCATAAAAAACAGGGCAAAGCACAGTTTATAAAAAAAAAAACCCTCCATACTTGTCCACTATGTTGTCTTTTCACTTTCCCTCTATGTTGTTCTCCCCCGTGTTCTGCATCCGGCCCCTTCCCATGCCTCTTCAGTCCCTATACTGTTCTCTACATCTCAGTATGTATTAGCTGCCTCGTGAAACTGACTAGACTCCTGATCACGTAACCTCTATCACAGAACACTTCAGAGGCTGGGATTCTAGTCACTTCAACTCTACGGCAAGCGCATACCAAGAGGAAAAGCTGGGAAGCACAACACAGAGACTGGATGGGAAGAGAAGACAGCAAAGGCAAAACACAATGTGAAGGACAATGGGAACAACAGTGCAGCTGCCAAACTGGAAAACCTGGGGGTTGCCAAGCATGACCCTAAAACTCAATTGCATGATACTTTTGCTCTAGCCATCTTTGGATGCACTCAGCATAAATAGTCAGAAATGCACTAAAGGATCCTGCATTTAATCATTATTATTTGTATTCCAGTAGCACCTGCAGGCCCGAGAGCCCCGTTGTGGAAAGCACTGTACAGAGTAGATGGACCCTGCCACAGACAGCCATTTAAATGGACTAGAAAGACATAGGGTGGGGAAGGGGATGTAACACTAATATATTGGATGGAGTGATGACTTGCCAGTATCATGTTAGTTCCACAATATAAAAAAAATACACATGTACACATAAGTCATACATGCACACAATTTATAATCCGAAATCATTAACTGATAACACATACTATTTTGTTCATTCAAATATTTTGGTTACTACTTGATATCAATTTAAAATTAAACCTGTATACTATACACCCTTTCCCAAAATAAAAATGTAATCATTAGCATTGAACTAAAGAGCTATTCTAAATCACCTGAAAGCATGGACATCTTCTATGCAAGAAAAATTCTGCATTATGGTTTTTATTCCTCTCAAAATGACTAAAGCCCAGTATTTACATAAGAATTCCTTAAGCCTCCCAGAGGGTCTACTTCATTACTGACCTGGAGAAACTATTGTATAAGGTCATTTGTGAATATTTTTTATTCCTTACATAAAAGTTGCTATATAGTTGGGATTTGGTTTAGATATTCATCCACACATTAAGTTTCTATCCATCTGAGCTACCAAAATCTCTTTAAACTCCAGAACTAGAATGGAAATCTTACGCGAACAGGCTCCCAGAGGTTTTTAACACTTCCATGTCAGTGCCAGCAGGAAATACCATGGAACACCACACCCCTGTGCAAGAAGAGAAAGGGAAAAAGCAAATGCTGCTTCCCCAGTTCCAGGAGTGCATTGGGCCTAATGCAGCATAAGGGTCTCACTCTGCTGTGGAAGATATGATAGGGGAAGACAGAGCACTTTGGACAGTTTAACAATGGATTCCAGAGAGGCAAACTAAACAACTAGGACTTATTTGTTAGTGATAAACAAAAATCCACTTGTGCAGAGTTAAATCATCTGGTGCCAAATCTTGATGTTGTTACGCAGACAAAACCTCTATTTAAACTCAGTGGTGGTTTTGCCTGCAAGAGATGAGCACTGACCAACTGAGCTGTAAATCATGAAAATGAGAACACTAAAACCATTTTTTCTAGTAAAATATTAACACTGCTGCTATATTTGTCAAGCTGCAACATTCTGAGGGTCCATACACAGAACAGAGCACAAAGCATCCTCAATCTAGGAGCAGCTCCAAAACAAAGATGGCGCTGCCTTGGTAGCCAGCAAATACATATTGATTAATAAAGGAATTACATAGAGGAGAAGGAACACTACAGCTTTAAAATTACACTTTAAGCTATTAGAAACAAAGCAGCAGCAATTAGTTCCTGCATCACATCTCCACAAGTTCAGCATCAGCACAACCACTTCCCTGCAAAAATCTAAAAATACACTACACACAGGTTGTTGAAAAAAATGTGTAGAAAAGCAAGCATGCATGCAGAGCTGGACTGGGCTGTGAATTAAAAAAACAAAACAAAACAAAAAAAGACGAGGAGATGGTAGCATTTCCCTTAATGTAAAAAAGAGCGGAAATAACATATATCGAGCACTAATTGTGCACTAAGTAATTGCTTTTATAGTATCTGCAAGTACGTCTTCTCTAATCAAAACACATTCTTTATAATGTTATAATGTGTTCAAATGTATATTCAATAAAAAATTACAATATCGCTTATCTTGAAGTTTTGCTGAATTTCAGTTGCTATAACAACATGTGAAAACCCTTTATTGCTGAGGACATCTGTAGCTATTTTTAAATGCAACAGCTGGATGTGTGTCTGGATTTCACTCATAAAAGAAGACAAAGTATTTTTAATTTCCTCTGAATAAGCTTTTAATATAATGACAGAAATGTCAGAGGCAATTAGACTCAAAGAGCTCCATAATCTCTGGTTTGAAAACATGCAAGATGCCGCAGGTTGGCATGATGAGGAGCAATCTGAGAGTGATGAGAAAATCTTACATTATTTTCTTCCACCACCAAAGCTTTGCACCAAACTGCAGTGGCACTGCAAGCCTTTTAAATTGTGAAATCTTTCATCTGAGCAGATAGTACCTCCAGGTTTTAAATTTTCTCTCTAAAATTAATGTAAAACAACATCAAGAAGCAGACATCCAAGAGTTTCTATAAAGCAAAATCTGTCAAGCAGCTAAAGGTACTGGAATTCAACAGAGAAGACTAAATGCATTTACAATTTTATAGCTGATCCCATTTCCCTTCACTTGGAAAGCTACTTTACTGACCACACAGGGTCCACAGCAGTCAAAAATAATTAGCTTGCATGGCTGTCCAAACTTATATTTGACAGTACAGTGGGCTCTCAGAAATAACAGAAAAATTGAACAACAGTTTCTAGTGTTTGATTAGCAGGATTATAGGTGGGATTAATGTCTCCTACACAGCTGTTGATACCAAGAGTCACAGTAAGCGATTGCTGGGTCAGTCAGGTCAAGGATACAGTGAATTTCCTAATTCAAGCAACATATTTGTTAAAATACTTTTTATTCAGTGCTGGATTCCATCATGGATTTATTCTTGGTTTTTGTAGATTCATAAATTCTAAGGCCAGAAGGGATGACCATCATCATATAGTCTGATCTCCTGAACACAGGCCATAGAACTTCCCCAAAATAATTTCCCTTCATCTACTGTTGGTATTCTCTAAATATCACACATTTGCACACCACATCTCTCTCTAGAACATTATTTTAAACAAAGGAAATTTATTTGGCTGAAACAGTTTTAAATCTAAACAAGACATGCCTATTGTAAGATAAAGTGTATTTCTTAAAGATTATTTTGTTAATTTTACTTTGCAACAGGTTAGGATACTTCAACATGGACATTTATTAAAAGGTCACAGTATTTTACAAAAAAAAGGAGTACTTGTGGCACCTTAGGAGACTAACCAATTTATTTGAGCATAAGCTTTCGTGAGCTACAGCTCACTTCATCGGATGCATACTGTGGAAACTGCAGAAGACATTATATACACAGAGACCATGTATATAATGTCTTCTGCAGTTTCCACAGTATGCATCCGATGAAGTGAGCTGTAGCTCACGAAAGCTTATGCTCAAATAAATTGGTTAGTCTCTAAGGTGCCACAAATACTCCTTTTCTTTTTGCGAATACAGACTAACACGGCTGTTACTCTGAAACCTGACAGTATTTTACATATCCATAGCCCCTTTCACCCTGAAAGCAAAGGCCAGTTCAAGCAAATCTGAAAACCCTGGGGCAAGCCAGTCAATTGAGCGCCTGTATGCAAGCCCCAACATGAGTGATCTCCTCCAACTCGCTTACCTGAAACTGCTATGCCAGCCCAACCTGCAGGGAGGGGTTCAGACCCACAGGGTCTGAAAGAATAAGGAATATGTCCTGAACTACTGTGTGATGTTTATGGTGGAGCTAGGGGAATAGTGATAAGGTACCCTGTTCCATAGCAGGAGAAATATGCAATGTGCCTCAGACTAGGACAAGGTAATGGGGCGATATTCTCATTCCCAGAAGCTCAACGTATCACTATGTAAGAGGCCTGTTGCCCCCTTACTAACATTCAGTGGGGTGTTTTGGTTGGCTAGCTCCCAGTACGAAAAGGGGAATGGTTGATGGGAAATTAGGACCCTGAGACTGACAGGGCAGGGTGATGTGTTTTCCTTTAACCTTTACCATTTTTCCTTATTCTTTTTTAAAATTAATTGTTAAACAAACAACTTGTATTTACTTTATATTGTATGAAATGATCAGTGGGTGCAGAAAAAGTACCCCAGAGTGGGGACACCCTAGCCCCTGTCCTAGGTGACCACAGCAGGGTTGGGGGTAGAACCCCCCAGGAATCCTGGGCCCAGCCTTGTCTGGGTTATGAGGACTCTGCCAGACAGGAGGGTAGAAGGGGAGTCCTCAAGGGCAGAGAGGCCTCTGGGTAAAGGAAGTGGGAGGGAGGACTCAGATCCTTTCACTAGCCCACTTCACCAGGGTAGTGCAGAAGCCAGGAAAGTTCCTCACAAGAGCAGGACCATTCCCCCGCTTACAACTACAAAGCTTTCAGTCAGCATGAAGCAGCTGATACTCCACACTACACACTTAACAGCATTAGCAGCAAATATACAAGAGAAGGTGGAGACAGAAGATGACTACACTTGAACTACGTCTGAAACTGATTAGGCAAAACTAACATAGATCTTACTTAATAGGCAAATTTACAGCATCAGGTAAAGAAGTTACCCAAATCAGGAAAGGCAATTTCCAGCAGAAATCTCCCCTGAGGCAGAGAGAGCTTAGCAGACTCACCAAAAGCCAAAGCAGTCATCAGTGGAGCTGGGATTAGAACTCAGGAGTTCCCTACTATCAGCACTTTGCTCACACCAGTAGATAATACTGTCAGTAGAGAGACAAGGATTAAGGATGTAATTTTTGAATATGCCAAATACCAAACTCCATCTGCTTCCCATTGGATAGCTAATATGGATCTGCAAAGGCTCTGAGAACATGGCCAGTGTTCGTAGAATATCAGGGTTGGAAGGGACTTCAGGAGGTCATCTAGTCCAGGGGTCTCAAACACACAGCCCGCAGGGTTCTTTTGTGCGGCCCTCCAAGCTCCCTGCGCCCCCCCACCCCTTTGCTTACTCCGTGCCGCTCCTGAAGCGGTAGGAACCATACCCCTGCGACCCGGGGGGGGGGGGGGCGGCAGAGGGCTCCGTTGCTCTTGCTTCCAGGCACTGCCCCCCGCAACTCCCATTGGCCGGGAAAGGGGAACCACAGCCAATGGGAGCTTCGGAGGAGGTACCTGCAGAAGTGGCAAGAGCAGTACCCAGAGCCCTGTGCCACCCCTCCCCCAGGCACGTGGTTCCGGCTGCTTCCTGGAGCAGAGTGGGGCCAGGGAGGACAGGCAGGCAGCGAGCCTGCCCTGGCCCTGGTGCGCGCTGCTGCCACCCCGGAGGCGCTCTAGGTAAGCGGCGCCGAGCCGGAGCCTGAACCCCTCCTGCACCCCAACTCCCTGCCCGCCCCTTGCCACACCTCGCACCCCTCCTGCACCCCAACTCCCTGCCTTGAGCCCCCTGCCGCAGCCCGCACCCCTCTTACACCCCAACCCCCTGCCTGGAGTCCCCTGCCTCACCCTGCACCCCAACCCCCTGTGGCACCCCTCACCCCTCCTGCACCACCCTGCACCCCAACCCCCTGCTGCACCCTACACCCCAACTCCCTGCCCTGAGCTCCCTGCCATACCCTGTACCTCAACTACCTGCCCTGAGCCCCTGCCACACCCCACACCCCTCCTGCACCCCCTGGGGGCAGGGAGGGGGCAGAGTTGGGATGGGGACTCCAGGGAAGGGGTGGTGTCTCATTGAAGGGGTGGAGTGGGGGCAGGGCCAGGTGCAGAAAGGGGGTGGTATCAGTGATGCGGCCCTCGGACCAATGCACTAATCCTCATGTGGCCGTCATGGTCATTTGAGTTTGAGACCCCTGATCTAGTCCAAGCCCCTGCTCAAAGCAGGGCCAATCCCCAACTAAATCATACATAGCAATAGCTCACGATAGCATGATGGTTTGTGGAGAGCCCAAAATCTCTCTCACCTAACATGGATGCTGGAGCATGGGAAGCAACACAACCAATTAATGACTAATTCGTAGTGGTGTTCTGTGGGGAAAAGTTCACATATCAAGTCTTCATTTTTCCATTAGTCAGAAAAAGACCACCCCCACCTTCTCCTATCTGTCAGATCTTGATTCCTGGCTAACACTTGCCATGGCAGGATACTGACACCTCTATTAGTTGTTCTCCTTGTAACTGACATACATCACTTTCAATAACAAGAACAGGACTGCAATCTGAATAGGACATAGAAGTATAGGAGAGCTACATTTTTGTTTCATTCCAAGAGCTGCATATTTAATAGGCACCTTCAAAGACTGTGACTTGAGATGAAGCACCAGGTAAAGCTGCTACTGTTACAAATTTCGGGAACTTCTTCAGCCAAATAAAGTTTGAGAAGGCTTCTGAAGTGCCTGGAAATTTCACACCATATCAGACCAGTGGTCCATTTAGTCCACTGTCCTACCTCCAACAGTGACTAGCACTAGATGCAGTGGACATCTATGGAATAACCTATCCATAGTCAGGGCTGAGTTAAGGCATAGGATCAGGGCTTAAATTCTCAAAGATTATTTCCTGGAGTACCTTCCCTCCCCCCACCCCCACTCAGGGCTTGGGGCTATAACCCTGTGGAGCTGGGGTGAGGGGGAAGGCGAGCCTCCTTTGGGGCTGAAGATGAGTAGCTAAGCACCTTACAGGACTGGGACATGTGTGACTTGCCCACAGTCACATACGTCTGTTGTAGAGCTGGGAATAGAGCTCCAAGTACAGACCTCCACATTCTGTAGTGCTGGACTCTAACCACTAGACCACACAAAGGTATTTGCACCTCAAGCAGAAGGAGTAATTTTATTTCATACTCATTCTCATACCCTGCATCTAGGTGCTTAAAACATTGCACACTAATTTAAAATAAAATATAGTTATTATAAAGTTACTGAGGCAGCCTACTCAGCCACTGTGAGGAATGCTTTAGTGCCAATGCTCATCAGCAGCCAGCATCTCCCTGTCATGGGTGGGATAAAGCATAGGAAAGGCTATTCCTTCCTCCCTTTAAAAATACCAGTAACATGTCAACTAAAATCATAAACTACAATCAGGGACAGGGAACAAAACTCCACCATGACTTTAGAAGTAGTAACTATACACATTCTAGATGAACATACTAAATTAGTAAAAAGAAAAGGAGTACTTGTGGCACCTTAGAGACTAACAGATTTATTTGAGCATAAGCTTCCGTGAGCTACAGCTCACTTCATCAGTGGTTCTCAGTCCGTTGGCCGCAGACTATGTCTAAGGGGTCCGCGAAAGGTTGTCGTTACCATAGCACAGTGATTTTCAACCTCTGGTCCATGGACCCTTGGGGGTTGGCAGACTATGTCTAAGATTTCCAAATGGATCCGCACCCCCATTTGAAATTTTTTAGGGGTCTGCCAATGAAAAAAGGTTAAGAACCACTATACTACATAAAGGATATTATTTGATCTTTCAAGTTCAAAGAGGGAAAAAAAACATTGAGAATAGCATCTTCTTTTCCAGGTTCTGGTGTTAATTGTCTAGGCATAATTACAGTAAATGCATCCAACGCCCACACCACTTCTAAAAGAGCATAAAATCATTCACTTTGTGTCTGGTGATCAATAATTACTAATGTCATGCAGAGACAGGTAAATTGCCAGTGTTTTAACATAGGACATTTCATAGTCACACAGACGCCTACAGTTTAAGACAACAGCTAATAATACAAAAGGCAAAATCAGTCTCCACTATTTTTCCCAATAATTTGGCTCTGATGCCACAACACATTAAAATGTAATAATTATACACTGAGAAACCTTAATGGATGCAACTCAGATATCAAGAAAATTGCACCTGTTGATTATTAATGTAAGGGATAACTGTGGGAAGTTCCATAAAAATAGAGTCCATTTGCTATATATTTCTTTTCTTTCCATAATTAATCTATTTTTCTTTACAAAACTAGATATTAATTTTTACCCAAAGTTCCAAAAATGACAAATGAATATATGAGAATTTAGTTCTGAAAATATGCTCAAATAAGAATGGAAGAGTACATCCTGTTCTAGGTTTATTAATAACTATTATTCACAGGAGGAATTCAGCTGTGATGCTGCTATTGTATTTGGTATTTATATCCCTTTCCATGTGCAAAATACTTTATAAACATTATCTAATTAGTACCACAGTGATGCATCAGACTTTTACACCTGCTATCCTAGGCCTCTCCCCGCACCTCATTAATGAGCCTGTGCGCTACAGTCTGGTATGCTGTTGCTCACCAACCCTTTCATCTTGTTGTTTGTGCTCAACTTTTAATGGTGCTCAGGCTGTACTGTACACGGTAACTTGAATCAAGTGGTCTCCCTACATGACATCATCCCTAAAAGTAATGGGCACATTGCAGCCCAAGAATCTGAGATCCAGTAATTGCAATAATGGAAGCAGGCGTGTTTCACTGTAGATGGATATGCCAGATGCTTTCAAAAGTTGATAGTAATGAATATAAATCAAAAGTTAGGAATTGTAGAAAATTGATAAGGGAAGCCAAGAGATGCAAGAAGAAATCTATGAGCAGATAAGTTTTTTTAAAACTCTATTAGGAACAAACAAATCTTGACAATGATTTTGGTACATTACTAGATGCAAATGGTAGAATTATCAATGATGCAGAAAAATGCAGAAATGTTCAAGAAATATTTCTGTTCTGTATGTGGTGAAAACAGATTATATAGTCTCAACATCATGGTGATAACACTCTTTCCATTCCATTAGTACTACTAAAGTCAAACATTTTTAAATCAGCAGGTCCAAGAGTTTTAAAAGAGCTGGACTGTTAATGTTGGTTTTCAATAAGTCTTGGAGCACCGGGGAAGTTCCAGAAGACTGGAAGAAAGCTAATGTGCCAATTTTAAAAAAGGGTAAACAAGATTATCCAGATAATTTAGACCTGTCACTCTGATGATAATCCTGGGCAAGATAAGAGAGCAGCTGATACTAGACTTGAGTAATATAGAATTAAAGGAGGGTAATGTAATTAATGTAAATCAACATGGGTTTATGAAAAATAAATCCTGAAAAACTAAATTTATATCAAGTTTGGTTGATAAAGGTAATAATGTTGTCATAATATACTCAGACTTCTGTAAATTGTTTGACTTGATACTGCACATTTTGATTAAAAAATTAAAATATAAAATTAACATGGCACACACTAAATGGATTAAAAACTGGCTAACTAATAGGTCTCAAAAATGTAACTACAAATGGGGAATTGTCAATGAGCAGGTCTGTTTCTGGTGGGGTGCCCAGGGATCAGTTCTTGGGCCTACAATATTTAATGTTTTTGTCAATGACCTGGGAGAAAACAAAATCATCCCTGATAAAGTGCGCAGAGGATACAAAAATCAGTGGAGTGGTAAATAATGAAGAGGATAGGTCACTGATTAAGAGCGATCTGGATTGCTTGGTAAACTGTGTGCAAATAAATAATATGAGTTTTAATACAGCTAACTGTAAATATATACATTTAGGAACAAAGACTGTAGGCCATACTTATAGGATGAGAGACTCTATCCTGGGAAGCAGTGACTCTGAAAAAGATTTGAAGGTCATGGTGGATAATCAGCTGTCCCCTTGTGATGCTGTGGCCAAGAGAGCTAATGCAATCCTGGGACACACAAACATGGGAATCTCAAGTAGAAGTGGAGAGGTTATTTTACCTCTGTATTTGGCACCAGTGTGACTGCTACTGGAATACCGGGTCCAGTTCTGATGCTCACAATTTAAGGAAGATCTTGATAAATTGGAGAGGGTTCAGAGCAAACATTTGAAAATGCTTAAAGGATTAGAAAACAGGATAAATAGTGATAGTTTCAGGGAGCTCAATCTATTTAGCTTAACAAAGAGAAGGTACAGAGGTGAGTTGATTACAGTCTGTAAGTATCTACATGGGGAACAAATATTTAATAATGGGCTCTTCAATCTAGCAGGGAAAAGTATTATGCAATCCTATGACTAGAAGCTGAAGCTAGACCAATTCAGACTGGAAATAAGGCATAATTTTTAACAGTAAGAGTAATTAACCATTGGAACAATTTACCAAGGGTCATGGTGGGTTCTCCATCACTGACCATTTAAAAAATCAAGAGTAGATGTTTTTCTGAAAAATATGCGCTAGGAATTATTTTGGGGAAGTTCTGTGTTGTGTGTCATACAGGAAGTCAGACTAGATGATCATTAGGGTCTCTTCTGGCCTTAGAATCTACTAATCTAAACCTATGGTGATTTGTTTAATAACTCTCTTTCTGCAACCATGCTACCGGTGGATTTCCAGACTCCATACCAGCAGTTCATAACCCACTTTGAGGCTATACGTTTGGTAGCCTCTTCTGGACTGAATTTACTGGAGAGCTCTCTCTAGCAGAAAGAAAAAATGTTCTATTACCTAATTAATTTTTAAAGACAGTGTTCAGTGTTGCTACCCTTTCTTGGGAGAGAAATCCTATAATTTGAATGTGTCAGATAACCTTGAATGCAGCCTTACTTTGGTTCTAGACTTACATGCCATCCTACCGGAGTCCACGGCTAAAGGTATGTCTACAATGCAGTCAGAGGCATGATGCCAGCTTGTATAGGAACGCCCAAGCTAGCTTTGATCTAGCTAGCAATAGCATAAGCTGCCATCCATATTGCTACAGCTACTCTGCTATTGTTACTCGAGCTAGCTAGTTCGGGTGTGCGTACACATGGTGCAATCACACCTCCCAATTGTAGGGTACCCTACAAGTCATCAGTTTCAAGATCAGCAAAGCACTGATCACAAGAGTGTCTCCCCACACCGCCTGATATACCGCACATCAGGCAGCAGTTACCAAATGGCCCAAAGCTATCAGAATCTCTTCTCGAGTCTTCAAAGCAGCCAAAAGAGGAGACAGCCTCTACTTCCCAGAAAAAAGAAGACATGGATGGATGACCCAGACGTGCCAGATTCTCATGGAGATGCAGAGAGGTACAAAATAATCAAAGCAAAATGTCTTGAAATTGCACTGTGATGTCTTAGCTCTGTAACGATCCAGTGTCCTGACACAAACCTCAGAAGAATGTTAGGATGTCTCCCTGAGATTTTATTTGTTAACTAAGCAGCTCTCCATTTTGCAAGACTGATTAACAATGTTCTATAGTTTATATTGCTATAAATGTATATACATTAATTAGTAAATAATCAAATCATTTGGAGAGTAGAATTGTCTTGGACTGCAGCCAGGACAAAGCAGAACACTTCTGGTCCACCCATATGAAGACAAAACTGAAAGGCTACTAATAAAGCTAGGGATTATGGAGAGTGACATTATGGGAATCCAGAGTAGATGCCAAAGAATACAGGTCTTATGCTGTGGTATATTTGGGGAACCTACTTAACTACACAGTAGGGTGAGGGAAAAACTTAGGGTGGTATGGTAAATACAACCTCTTGAAGCAAATTAAACAGTTTGAGAATGACTTCCATACTAATCAGGTTAACATACTCAAGAGGCTGGAAGGGACATCACCTTGCTTACTAAGATCAGTCTTGACTTTAGAGATAATAGGGGGAGTAATTACAACAGGGGTTCTCAAACTGGGGGTCGGGACCCCTCAGGGGGTCGTGAGGTAATTACATGGGGAGTCGCGAGCTGTCAGCCTCCACCCCAAACCCCACTTTGCCTCCAGCATTTATAATGATATTAAACATATTATAAAAAGTGTTTTTAATGTATGGGGGGGGTCACACTCAGAGGCTTGCTATGTAAAAGGGGTCACCAGTACAAAAGTTTGAGAATCACAAGCTGGTGAAGGATGGTGTGACCACCACCTCATGTATTAATTCTCATTTTAGTAATACTTAATGAAGCTAGAGAAAAAGTGACAAATAAAATGGCGGTGAGGAGAGATGATCAGTGGTAAGGTCTTTTGGGGAAGCCTCAGTAAGATTAATTTGGTAACTCAAGCAGCAGCTGTACTCCAACATTTTAGGAAGTGCAGGAAAGGAGGCATTTTTATACCAAATGAAATTTTAAAAAAGTCATCTACATACAGTGATACTTTGCAGACATTGAGATTACAGCCCTTTTGGACTAGAAGAGAAAAGCTTTCTGCGACTGGCAAAACCAACCACTATCCGGTCAGAAGCTGAGCTCTTTCCATCAGCTCAAAGCTGAAGTTCAAAGAAGGATCCAAGAAATCAAAAATAAATGGTGGGAGGACAAAGCAAAAGAAATCCTAACATTCGCTGACAGACATGGTATGCAGAGCTTTTTCGGTGAGACAAAGACCCTGTATGGACCAAGCTAATGTGGCCTCACACCTCTGAGATCCGAAGACGGTAGTACCCTTCTTAAAGGTAATGAATCCATCAGAGAGTGCTGGAAGGAACACTACAAAAACCTTCTAAATCAAGAATTGACTGACTGGCGACACCATTGACTCAATCCCTCAGCACCCAATTTGGGAAACTCTTGCCAACCCACCAACACCAGAGGTGGTCTGCAAAGCAATTAGACAAACGAAGAACAATAAAGCTCCAGGTCCTGATGGCATACCAGCTGAAGTACTGAGAGTGGGGGGAGAAACACTGACTAACAAGCTTCACTTGCTGCTCCTCAAATCTGGCACACCAAAGAAATCCCTGCCGACTTACATAATGCTAACATTGTCACCATTTTCAAAAAAGGGAGACAGGGCCGACTCTGGCAACTATCGAGGTATTGCCCTCCTCTCCATTGCTAGGAAGATTCTTGCTAGAATCTTATTGAATTGCCTGCTCCCTCTTGCAGAGGAAGTACTTCCAGAGTCCCAGTGTGGCTTCAGATCATCACGAGGCACAACCGACATGATTTTGGAAGGCAGGCAGATCCAGGAAAAATGTCAAGAACATTACCAGGAGCTGTATATGGCCTTTATCAATCTGACCAAAGCCTTCAACTCTGTCAAGTATGAGGCTCCGTGGAAAATCATGTCAAAGTTTGGCTGCCCAAGCAAATTTATCACCATTGTAATACTTCTCCATGACCAGATGACTGGCTCCATCCTGTGCAGTGGCTCTATTTCTGAGCCCTTTGTCATCTGAACTGGTGTAAAACAAGGTTGTGTACTGGCACCCACCCTTGTCTCCATTTTCTTAGCAGCTATGAAATCACCAATCCAAGACCGTCTACCACAGGTCATTGGCATCCAGTATAGGATTCACGGCAACCTCTTCAACCTTTCTCATCTCCTTGCCAGAACTAAAGTAATATCGGCAACAATAACCCAAACTCAAGTATGCAGATGATTGTGATGTATTTGCACACTCAAAGGAGGATCTACAAACAGCCCCTAATAGCTTCTCTGAACATCATCAAAACAAAAGTTCTCCACCCTCCAGCTCCCAGTCACTCATCAGACCCAGCAAGGAAGACCTATATCGACAAAGAAAACCTGGAAAGCGTAGAATACTTTGCCTATCTTGGCAGCCATCTCTCACAGAGGGCAGACATAGACATCAAGATTTAGCACAAAATTCACTGTACCAGCCTTGCCTTTGGCAGACTGTCTCGCCGGGCATTCAACAATCACAACATCAGAACACATACTAAATTTTTAGTTTATAAAGCAGTGGTAATCCCAACTCTCCTCTATGGGTGTGAGACTTGGGTAAACCACAGAAAACACATGAAATACCTGGAATGCCAGCACCGGCATTTTCTTCGGAAGATCCTCAACATAAAGTGGGAGGATCATCACCCTAATGTCAGTGTCCTCACAGAGTCCAACATCTTCTGTGTTGAGGCACTTGTTATCCAGCACCAGCTAAGGTGAAGCGGGCACTGTGTGCACATACCTGATGTACGCTTACCAAAACAACTGTTGTATGGCCAACTCACCAAAGGATAAAGGAAACTAGGAGGAGGCCAAAAGAAAGACAGCCTCAAGATAAACATCAAGAGATGTGGCAT
The DNA here is from genome assembly GCF_965152235.1 of Eretmochelys imbricata. Taxonomy (NCBI): domain Eukaryota; kingdom Metazoa; phylum Chordata; order Testudines; family Cheloniidae; genus Eretmochelys; species Eretmochelys imbricata. The sequence continues at coordinate 4,919,218 of NC_135588.1, read as the reverse complement.
CAACACTACACAATGGGAGACGGCAGCCCAGGACAGGGATAACTGGCGAAGACTTGTCAGAGAGGGAACTTCCACTTTTGAGGAAAATTGCCTTGCCCTGGTTACAGAAAAATGCCAGAAAAGAAAGGAAAGACAACAGTCATGCAGCAATCACGACCCAACCCTGTCTTCCAACACCACCTGTAATATCTGCCAACAAGACTGTGGCTCAAGAATCGGATTCGTCAGTCACCAAAGGACCCATGAAAGAGATCATCCTCGACCTCGAGGGATTGCCGCCGCTGCCGACTTTCCAGAGTATTTCATTCAACAAGAAGCCTTTGATATTCTTGCAATTCAATAATCAGATTTATGGCTACAATAAGCAAAATGGGAAGGAGTCAGAAAATGGATGAGGAGTGTACATGAAGGAGGTTTTGGAGCAAACCTTCATGGAGGTTGTAAAACACCTCCTTATCCACGCAGTTAACTTTCCAAAAGGACTAAACTCAAGTAAGGTGATAAACAGAAAAGACTATTGTGGCAACTGTCTACTATTTTTTCCAAGAGTAAATTTTCAACCACCAGCCTCCACTGCTATGAGCATAATATTATACATTCAAAGACATACATCTGCACTTTGCAGGTGAAAGTATCTGTGCATATACTAACACTTGAATTTTCATCCACAAAACTTTTCACCCACTGGCAGAAACAGGTTTTTCCAGTGCAAAATCTTTAATATTTCAACTTGTCATTAACTTTAGTCATGTCATAAAGAAATATATTTAGAAAATAAAGAAACAGGGGCCGTGCACAATACCAGGGATAAATTTTGCCCTTTGATACCAGTCCATGTTGGCACAGACTTTCCAACTGTTTTTTTTGACTGAAAGTCTTATACTTACACATTTTTAAAAAAGATGTGGCACTCATTGAGACAATGTGGGGTAGATATAGAATCATAGAAATGTAGGGCTGGAAAGGACCTCAAAAAGTCATCAAGTCCAGCCCCCTGTGCTGTAGCAGGACCAAGTAAACCTAGAACATGCCTGAAAGCTGTTTGTGCAACTTGTTTTTAAAAAACTTCCAATGATGGAGACTCCAAGACCTCCCTCGGAAATCTATTCCAGAGCTTCACTACCTTTACAGTTAGGATAATAGAAAGCTATTATCTTTACTTTCTAATAGCTAACCTAAATCTCCCTTGCTGCAGATTAAGCCCATTACTTCTTATCCTACCTTCAGTGAACATGGAGAACAATTGATCACCATCCTCTATAACAGTCCTTAAAATATTGGAAGACTTATTAGGTCCCCCCTCAGTTTCCGTTCTCAAGACTAAACATGCCCAGTTTTCTTAATCTTGCCTAACAGGTCAGGTTTTCTAAACCTTTTATCATTTTTGTTGTTCTCCTCTGGACTCTTTCCTAAATTACGGTGACGAAAATGGGACACAGTATCCCGCTAGGGCCTCACTAGTGCCAAGTAGTGTGAGACAATTACCTGCTGTGTTTTACATACAACACTCCTGGTTAAACACCCCAGAATCATATCAGCCTTTTTTAGATGCATCATCTTGACAACCCATATACAGTTTGTAGTCCACTATAACCCCTAGATCCTTTTCAGCAGTACTACCACCTAGTCAGTTATTCCCCATTTTGTAGTTGAACATTTAATTTTTCCTTCCTAAGTGAAGTACTTTGAATTTGTCTTTTTTGAATTTACTCTTATTGAATTCAGACCAATTCTCCAATTTGTCAAGGTCATTTTGAATCGTAAACCTGTCATCCAAAGTGCTTGCAACCCCTCCCAGCTTGGTGTTATCTGCAAATTTTATAAGCATACTCTCTACTCCATTATCCAAGTCATTAATGAAAATATTGAATAGTACCGAACCCAGGACTGATCCTGGCAGGACCACACTATATATGTCCTCCCAGTTTGACAGCAAACCATTGATAACTACTCTTTGAGTACAGTCTTTCAATCAGTTGTGCACCTACCTTATAGTAATTTCATTTAGCCCATATTTCTCTAGTTTGTTTATGAGAATGCCATGTGGAACTGTCAAAAGTCTTACTAAAAATCGAGGTATATAGCATCTACCATTTCCCCCCAGATCCACTAGGTCAGTAATCCCATTAAAGAAGGAAATTAAGTTGGTTTGACATTATTTGTTCTTGACAAACCAATATAAATGTTTAAGTATCACTTTCATATTCTGAGTGGGATATTTATCAACTCTCTTCTGCTTTTGTAGTTGCTGTATAAAAAGGTTTGGAACTGCAAACATGGTATTTATGTCAACACTGAATAGAGAGCATGCTTCCTTCTGACCCTGAATCTAAATGCAGCATGATAAACACATGCTGCAGAATAGGAGTCTTCTAGCATATCAGAATACTACCCTGCTCACTTAAAGGCTATCAGACTTCAAAATATGCATGTGACAATGTCCACCTGAGTCTAAACTTGAAAAAGACAAAAACTGATCCATAAAAGACCAAATTAACAACATTACATTACAGATTCTCCTTCTAACCTTTATTTCTCCATTTTTATTATTAAAAAGACTCTCAACCCAGGGATCTTCAAGATGATATTATCAACTTCACTCAGTTACCCAATCACAGAATATCAGGGTTGGAAGGGACATCAGGAGGTCATCTAGTCCAACCCTCTGCTCAAAGCTTAAAAACTGAAATAAACAGCTGCCCATCAGATAAAAGTAATTATTTTTAGCACATCTAAGGATTAAATTAAAAGAGGAATTGCAGCAGAAGATAGCTTTGAACAACAGTTAGACCTCTTAAATTTCTCTGTAGACATTTCTTTCTCCATGTCTCTAACAATTAATTATCTCTAAAGATAAACAGGGAAAGAAAAACGATAAAATGTACACCTCCAGACAGACAACTTTGGTTAAAAATAAAACAAAGCTCTTTTCACCAGAAAACACTGTTAGAAATGTGCATCATCTAAAGCATGTCACGTATTCCAGTGCTTGGCCAATCTCATTCTTAAGAATGTGGCTTAATGTGCAGGAAGTCCTCTCTGAGCACATCATGTCATTCCCAATTGATTACCTCTGGCCAGAGCTCAGAGCAGTGCTGGCAGGCTCTGTCCAGTGTTCTCTGACTGAAGGCTGTTATGTGCCAGCACAGAAAAAGAGAGGAATACAGTTGAGAAATGTGAAGAGTATGGATGAGCCTCCAGAAAATTTTGATTTGATTTCATTAAGTTAAAAATAATTCCTGATGTACCAATACTTTACCAGCATTTCGTATGGAGGAAAGAGAGAACACCTTCTTCACATTATTTGATCCAATTTGTACCCTTTTCAATATCAATACAAAACAAAGAGGAAACACAGGGGAGCCAAACTGAATATTTCCCTGAAAAACACCAAGGCAGTTTATAATGGTTCTTCCTGTTGTTATGGAAACACTGAAAGCAAAGACAAATTAAAAAGGAAAATGAACAAATTTGCTTCTATCCACAAAAAGAAAAGGAGTACTTGTGGCACCTTAGAGACTAACCAATTTATTTGAACATGAGCTTTCATGAGCTACAGCGAAGTGAGCTGTAGCTCACGAAAGCTCATGCTCAAATAAATTGGTTAGTCTCTAAGGTGCCACAAGTACTCCTTTTCTTTTTGCGAATACAGACTAACACGGCTGTTACTCTGAAACTTCTATCCACAGTAATGGACACATGCATAAGGATTTCATTGCTGCTGCAGTAATCAATTCTGGGGCTGAAATCAGTCACTGAAAATAACAAATGTTATCCCCTAGAAACATCCAGGAAAAAAGTTTGAAATTCACTGTGCCAAAAGAACCTAAGCATAAAAATCAAGAACAAATTGTGCAGTATTAGAAAACTGGCTAAGTCACCACAGCAAAGAAAGCAATACTTTCATGCCCTTAGCCATTCAGGGCATCAACAGATGAAAAAAGGCAAAATGTTGTGTGTGTTTGACTTATTATTCTCCCCATTGCCTATGCATTTGCACTGTGCACATACTGTGCCAATAGTTATCAAGATAAAAGCATCATTCCACTCACTGGACATCCGATGAAGTGAGCTGTAGCTCACGAAAGCTTCTGCTCAAATAAATTGGTTAGTCTCTAAGGTGCCACAAGTCCTCCTTTTCTTTTTGCGGATACAGACTAACACGGCAGCTGTTACCTGTCACTGGGACAGTAATTATTTGAAACACTAAAACACAAATTTAATTACTCTCTCTAATACCGCTACAAACTTGCTGAATAGAATGTAACAAATATCACATCACCCACACAAACACAAAATTAAGGTAATTCAGATGTTGCAGGGTTTGCTTGCCCTGCAGTGTCCTAGTATTTTCCCTTGGATTGAGGGGTTGCCCAGCTCGCCTTCCTGGGGTCTGTTGTCTCTGGGAGCTCCTCCCCCTTAAAAGAGCTTCTCTCTCTGTAAGTACCTCCCTGCAAGTGAGTCCTGATGGCCTTTTATCAGGCCCAGGTGTTTGTTATTCAAATAACCAACCATTCAATTAACCCAGGTGAACTTTTTCCCCTTAAATTAGCTCATTACAGGTATCTGGGCCCAAGCTCCCCTTAACAGGGCCAGCAACCCCTTGACAAGGATATTTAGTACAGAGGACTTTGTTCTCAGTTATGCACATTAAGTCATATAGGTGTAACTAAGGGCAGAATTTGGCCCTAAGGTTCTCACTCCATCTTTATCTTGCTCCTAGAATATACACTGCCACACCAGAATAGAACAATGGTACCATAATGGAATACACTAGTCAGTCATCCTAGCCATAAATGTGGTATAAGTACCTCGACAGATAGGTACTAATTCAGTATCCATCTATTTCAGTATCCTATCTCAGACAGCGGTCACAGCCAGATGGCTCAGCAGAAAGCATAAACCCTCGTTGGACACTTATTGCGCAATACTCTAGCATAGCAGAAACTTTCATTCCGACTCTGAAGCATGAGAAAATTGAGTCTAATTATTTCAATGTATTACTCTTCTGACATGCTCAAAGTACTATATGAGCTGCAACAAGGCACAATAAAGGAAATTAAAGACGTGGTTTCAGCCACAACTGCAAATTTGTGGCCTCTTGTGGTTTTAAGTGTAATGAACAGTTTTAATCTATAGTGTAAATCCATTAAAAGTCATTTTAAGAACAAAGATAGACTGTCCCTTAAAGATTTACCATGACAGCTACATTCATCAGGTCTTATGGATCTATGACAATGGTGAGACTATTAAGAGCTTGGGACAGAACTTTCTTTGCAAAGCTCTAACTCCCTTCCAGAGGAGTTGATTAGGCCCACAAATTTAAGCACCTTCACTTCTAAATGTAAAGTTCAATTCTGACTTGGCCTTTCCACTATGGTAATGAAGCAATGATACTCTATTACATAAATTAATATTGGGAGTTTAGGGCAAGGAGGGTTTAATATTCCTACATAACCAAGGTGGTAGATGGTAAGTGAAACCTTCAAAGGTTTTACCACCTCTTTTGGTTCAAACACCTGTCCTCTCTGCATGTACAGAAAGTCCTTATGAAACTGTTGTTGGAAAGAAAAGATTCAGTGTATGTGCAATAGCCACTTCTCTAAACAAAGGAATCAGCTGGTATAATTTCTCCGCCTCACAAAAAAGGGCAATAGACCAAAGGCCCTACATTATGGATTAGTGACCTGCAAAATTTCATTTTGGAAAGAAAGCCATTTTAAGTTTAGCATCCATCATTCACCTAGTTCAGTAGTCTCTAGCTCCTGCAGGGCAAATTCCTCTTCAACTGTACTTCTGTCATTTTAGGCTAGAGAAGAGCACAAATGAAACATCTGGGACCACTGATATTTTTGTACTCATACTTTAAAATTGGCTGAAACAGGTTTTTCAAAAAGTTTTATTTTTTAAAAATCACTCTCAGACTGAACACTCTGAACTTTGCTGGCAGTAATTTTTAAGTAATAAATGCAAAGAAAAACTCCAAGTTCTCAGCATATAAACAAAAAACCATGTACATAGTCAAGCATTTCTTCATGTGGAGGTTAGCATTGCCTTTACAGAAAGTGGTAAAGAAATGTACTAACTTGATGATGATAAACACACACACACACACCCCCTCTACCTGTTCTGTCTTAGCTACAAGAAATCTGTCATACAGAAACCCTCCTAGCTATTATTCATGGACAAAAAGAAAAGGAGTACTTGGGGCACCTTAGAGACTAACCAATTTATTTGAGCATGAGCTTTCGTGAGCTACAGCTCACTTCATCGGATGCATTCAGTGGAAAATACAGTGGAGAGATTTATATAGATAGAAAACATGAAACAATGGGTGTTACCATACACACTGTAAGGAGAGTGATCACTTAAGATGAGCTATTACCAGCAGGAGAGCGGGGGGGGAGGGGGGTTTTGAAGAAAACCTTTTGTAGTGATAATCAAGGTGCGCCATTTCCAGCAGTTGACAAGAATGTCCGAGGAACAGTGGGGAGTGTGGGGGGGAAATAAACATGGGGAAATAGTTTTACTTTGCGTAATGACCCATCCACTCCCAGTCTCTATTCAAGCCTAACTTAATCGTATCCAGTTTGCAATTAATTCCAATTCAGCAGTCTCTCGTTGGAGTCTGTTTTTGAAGTTTTTTTGTTGAAGAATTGCCACTTTTAGGTCTGCAATCGAGTGACCAGAGAGATTGAAGTGTTCTCCGACTGGTTTTTGAATGTTATAATTCTTGACGTCTGATTTGTGTCCATTTATTCTTTTACGTAGAGACTGTCCAGTTTGACCAATGTACATGCCTGGGACATGATGGCATATATCACATTGGTAGATGTGCAGGTGAACGAGCCTCTGATAGTGTGGCTGATGTGATTAGGCCCTATGATGGTGTCCCCTGAATAGATATGTGGACACAGTTGGCAACGGACTTTGTTGCAAGGATAGGTTCCTGGCTTAGTGGTTCTGTTGTGTGGCGTGTGGTTGCTGGTGAGTATTTGCTTCAGGTTGGGGGGCTGTCTGTAAGCAAGGACTGGCCTGTCTCCCAAGATCTGTGAGTGTGATGGGTTGCCCTTCAGGATATGTTGTAGATCCTTGATGATGCGTTGGAGAGGTTTTAGTTGGGGGCTGAAGGTGATGGCTAGTGGCGTTCTGTTATTTTCTTTGTTGGGCCTGTCCTGTAGTAGGTGACTTCTGGGTACTCCCCTGGCTCTGTCAATCTGTTTCTTCACTTCAGCAGGTGGGTATTGTAGTTGTAAGAATGCTTGATAGAGATCTTGTAGGTGTTTGTCTCTGTTTGAGGGGTTGGAGCAAATGCGGTTGTATCGCAGAGCTTGGCTGTAGACAATGTATCGTGTGGTGTGGTCTGGGTGAAAGCTGGAGGCATGTAGGTAGGAATAACAGTCAGTAGGTTTCCGGTATAGGGTGGTGTTTATGTGACCATCGCTTATTAGCACTGTAGTGTCCAGGAACTGGATCTCTTGTGTGGACTGGTCCAGGCTGAGGTTGATGGTGGGATGGAAATTGTTGAAATCATGATGGAATTCCTCAAGTCACCTACTACAGGACAGGCCCAACAAAGAAAATAATGCCACTAGCCATCACCTTCAGCCCCCAACTAAAACTTCTCCAATACATCATCAAGGATCTACAACCTATCCTGAAGGACGACCCATCACTCTCACAGATCTTGGGAGACAGGCCAGTCCTTGCTTACAGACAGCCCCCCAACCTGAAGCAAATACTCACCAGCAACCACACACCACACAACAGAACCACTAAGCCAGGAACCTATCCTTGCAACAAAGTCCGTTGCCAACTGTGTCCACATATCTATTCAGGGGACACCATCATAGGGCTTAATCACATCAGCCACACTATCAGAGGCTCGTTCACCTGCACATCTACCAATGTGATATATGCCATCATGTCCCAGGCATGTACATTGGTCAAACTGGACAGTCTCTACGTAAAAGAATAAATGGACACAAATCAGACATCAAGAATTATAACATTCAAAAACCAGTCGGAGAACACTTCAATCTCTCTGGTCACTCGATTACAGACCTAAAAGTGGCAATTCTTCATCAAAAAAACTTCAAAAACAGACTCCAACGAGAGACTGCTGAATTGGAATTAATTGCAAACTGGATACGATTAACTTAGGCTTGAATAGAGACTGGGAGTGGATAGGTCATTATGCAAAGTAAAACTATTTCCCCATGTTTATTTCCCCCCCCACACCCCGCACTGTTCCTCAGACGTTCTTGTCAACTGCCGGAAATGGCCCACCTTGATTATCACTACAAAAGGTTTTCTCTTCCCCCCCACCCCGCCTCGGCTCTCCTGCTGGTAATAGCTCATCTTAAGTGATCATTCTCCTTACACTGTGTATGGTAACACCCATTGTTTCATGTTCTCTATCTATATAAATCTCCCCACTGTATTTTCCACTGAATGCATCCGATGAAGTGAGCTGTAGCTCACGAAAGCTCATGCTCAAATAAATTGGTTAGTCTCTGAGGTGCCACAAGTACTCCTTTTCCTTTTGCGAATACAGACTAACATGGCTGCTACTCTGAAACCATTCATGGACAAGTAAGTCTTCTGGAAAGTAACAAGGATGTTGTCAAGAACTGTAAGTCACAACATTTCAACTACCTGATTTCCCTTATATCTTTTTTGCAAAATCCATGTAATTTTTGTATGCTTATTTTTCAAACATTTTTTATTGTTTTTTCTTTAAAAGAAAGTCCCTGCCAGCAGTCCAGTACTCATAAGCATAATTACAACAACAAATGTGGTTCTTTCCAATATTTAGGAGCAACTCGCCTTTCTTTTCCCTCAAAGAAAATAAATATGATCACAAAACTGAAGCAACAATATACCATGATATACCTGTGTTATTCATTATAATTCAACAAATAAAATTCAGTTCTCATGTTTGGTCCCTTGCTTCCCAGCCTCAAGTGGAGCTTCCTGAGTCACTCTAGCAAGTGTCTGCAGCTGACTGATGGGCAGTATTGCTGGTTCTTCTTAGCTGAAGGTAAGATCATTACAATGTGGAGCCTTAAAGACAATAGAAGTAGAATGTGTATTTTCCTTTTTGCGGCAAGGGTGAGCATGCTTATTTAGACTCTCTCATATTTAAAAATCTCACCTTTGACCCCACACGACTCTCCAATTACTGCCCCATCTCCCTTTTGCCTTTCGTCTCCAAGCTCATTGAATATGATGGTTTATCATCACTGCAGTTCCACTCCTCCAATTCCATCCTAAAATCTCCAATCCATTGAACCACAACTACTTATCTCTCATTTACTATTGAGATATTGACTCTTGCCTCCAAATAAGCCCTTGATGCCAGCCTCCATCGTCCTCTTATTAAATTTTCATACAAACACTTTTGTGCTTTCACCCAGCATAGCCTTCATGCTCAATCCCCATAAACATCTGCAAAATTAACGTATTATCCTTCTTCAGAACCTCCTTAAAAACTCTCTTTTTCAGAGATGCCTACAAAAAACCTTGACAATGGCTAGACTGCTAAGGCCACTGCCAGTCATACTGATCAATGCTGTCTTATTGTTTCCTCGTCCTTCCCCATCTGTCTGTCTCCATCTGCTATCTCTGTTTTAAGCTCTTGGGGCAGGGACTGTCTTCTTGTTCCATGTATGTACAGCACTGAGACCCAAGAACCTCTTAATGTAAACTGGCAAAGGGTGCAGAGGGCTACAGTGATCTCCTAGGCCTGGTAAGCACATTCTAGTTTACCAAACAGTGTCATATTAGGTTTCAAATAAAAGCCGGAATCACAGTGGTCATCAATATCGTTGTAAAATGCAGGTACGGATGTTGCGTAACGAGTTATGTATATACACTGAAATTATGTTCTTAAAGTTTGTGTCTAGGGACTGGTCACCTCGCTCTTAACATGTAAATTATGTATTGTGTAGTTTGCAATAGGTCTCTCACCAGGCTAAAGCAAATGCTAATGAATAAGGCTACGTTTTAGTCACAGGTATTTTTATTAAAAGTTATGGACAGGTCACGGGCAGTAAACAAAAATTCACTGCCTGTGACTTGTCCATGACTTGCACTATATACCCCTGACTAAATCTTGGGGAATAGGGTGGCCTGGGGGTGCCGTCGGGGGGTGGCCCAGAGGGCACCACAGGTACTGGCAGGGACTTGGAACCCCCGCTGGGGTGGGAGGGGGGTACTGGCAGGTCTGGCAAGCTCCCTACCCAGCTCTGCGCCTCCCCGGAGGCGGTGACATCCCTTAGCTCCTAGGCGGAGGCATGGCCACACAGCTTTGTGCGCTGCCTCCTCCCCGAGTGCTGGCTCCACAGCTCCCATTGTCCAGGAACCGCAGCCAACAGAAGCTGTGGGGGCGGTACCTGCAGGCAGAGGGAGCACGCAGAGCCCCCTGGCCATGCCTCGCCCTATGAGCCGAGGGATGTCGCCACTTCCAGGGAGCCCCCCAAGGTAAGTGCTGCCCAGAGCTCTCACCCCCTTCTGCACCCCAACACCCAGCCCTGAACCCCCCCACCAAAACTCCTGCTGCTGCTGAGGGTGGGACGGCAGCTCGAGACTGCTCCAGCAGCAGCCGGTACAGCTGGTCGCTGCAGAAGTCATGAAAAGTCAAGGAACCCGGGACTTCTGTGACCTCCGTCACAAACTTGCAGCCTTACTAATGAAGGTTTGAGAACATTTCAGACAGACACAAGTAACAGGAAGAAGTGAACACTCAGGTGTTCAGGGGAAACCTATCTGGAAGTGCGCATCAGAGGTTTGCTTTGGTATATTTGGGGGACAAAGATGACACCCTGTCATCCTTCACGTAGGAAGTAATCAGTCAGTGAGAGTGGTCTTGATCAGGCATGGTTAAAAATTCTGGAGATAATTTTGGATGAGATAAGCTTAGACAGTAGAGTAACTTGTTCGTTAAGTTTAGTCTCTAGAAACAGTATTATGATTTTGTTTTATATGTAACCATTTTGTTTCCAATAGTCTTATTCACTATCACTTGAATATCTACTCTTTGCTAATACATTTATAATGAAAACTAGAAAAAGTTTATCTAAGTATTGTTGTGTTAAGCAAAGTAGGGATCCTAAATTGAATCTGACAAGGTGATGTGTACTGTTCCTTTGGGAACAGCAGGCCTGGTAATTCTGTCAGTGGTCAGGGGACAAGGGGCTGGACATTACAGGGAACATTCAGAGGACTGAGGGCTGGCTTGCACCTTTTCTTAACCTGTACTGAGAAAGCAAAGCCTGTTGAGGCCTGGAAGTCAGTGTTTGTGTTGTCAGAGGCTGGTAGTTTCAGGGTGCTGATCCACAGCAGGCACAGACAAGACTTCTTTATGCGAAGAGAAGGTGATGGTGAGCTGCCTCACTACCCTGGATGCACATAACACAATGGGGTCCTGATCCATGACTAGTGCTCCTAGGCACTATGATAATACAAATAATAAGGGTAGGAGTTAAGGGGCACCAAGGAAACTCCCATAATACTCACCTATATCAACTGCAATTCTTACTCTGGATGGGTTATATTAGTATTATTACTTTGCTCAATTCAGCACAAGATATACAAACCACTGATCCAACCCTAACTAAACAGGAACTGCAAGAGCAACACTTGATTGCTGTTTACCTTATGACTTCTGTTTGCATCTTTCAAAGATAATGATTTGAAAGAAGGTGAAGAAACACTAATTGCTCTGAGCTGTGCCAAGAGTTCAGCCTTTATGTTGCTATCCTTTTGAAAGGATGAACTATGTTTCAGAGGCAGCATGTGTTGCTATGGTAATTATTATTTTACTGAACAGCATACATTAAAAACTGATTTCAAATTGTCAGAGAGCAATTATACCAATTAGAATGTGTGTACTCACATTTCTAAAATATTTCAATTTTTCTTCCTTAATTTTAGTGCTTGTGATAGATCTTGGATTGACAGACCTGGAGAATGAAGTATTCGACTTGATCAAAAGGGTATCTACAGAATGAATAACAGCAGTTCAAGTTCTCTCTACATTGCCATCCAATGGGCCACCCAGGAAGTAGCATCAGGAGGAATGAGATGGGAGTTCAGATTCACTGGTCTATTTTGCCTCTCGACTGCTAATCAACAAGGGAGATGTCAAACTGATGATAATCATACCCCTAATACTGCAATTGGATCCCCATGAGCAGACTCTTCTGCCTCCATAGAGTCCCACTGAAGAGAAAAGTACTATAAATGTGTGCAAAGATCCACCCAAGTGGATCCAATTGCAGGATCATGGCCCATCACAGTAATTTCGTTATATAGACATCTGTACACTGGGAACAAAACTGAAAATGCCAACTCTTATCCCACTAAACAACCAGCCATTAGACAGTAATGACTTTTGGACCAGATCCAAAAACATGCAACCTAGATATATGGCAATTTTTGAACTATCCGGGCATCTCTTTTTGAATAGCTAGTTACAAAACTAACACAAAAATGGAAGGAGTTGAGACAAGGAACATACTCACATGACTCCACCTCCTTTTTAGCTTCTAAATCTTTCAGGACAACTAAAAAAATTATTTTCTGATTAGCAGAACTAAGTATATGAAATATCTTTACCTTACTAAACACAAACCCTAAAAAGAAGGATGGTCTTGTAGATAGGGGCCAGAAATGGGAACCAGAAGATCTAAGTTTTGTTCCTGGATTTAGTACAGGCTTCCTGGTTGACTCTGTGCTAATCAATTAACATATAAGCCTCAGCTTCCCCACCCGAAAATAGGAATAATAAAACTTGTGTACCCCATAGAGTTGGTTAATAAGGCTGATATCAAAAAAGCTTGGAGATGCTTGGACAAATGGCACTAGAGGAATGCCAAGAATAATTATTGAAATAGTTCAGAAACAATGGCTGAAACACTTACACTAAGTACAGTGAGATCTAAAGGCATAGCAAAACTCAGCATTTGACATATTCATTATTAATTATAATTACCACTTCTTTAGCAACATCGGAGTGCACTGTGCTTTACAAACAAAAAAGACATAGCACACCAAGGGAACGAGCAAAACTTGTTGGTTACTTTTATTGTTATTGAAATTATTTTCATAGGCTAAAATTTATGTTTGTAGGAGCGAAGTCAGTCAAGACAGGGCAGGAATGAGGCCGCATCAGAAGGCTGCTGGAAACAAATGACTCAAGGAGGGAATTGAAGGAGGAGAGCAAGACTACCTGTCACATAGGATCAGGAAGGATATTCCAAACAGAGGAGGCAGCAGCTGAACAGGCTCAGAGTTGAACAGAGGAATGTCAAGCTGTGACAAGTTGGCAGAGCACAGGGGATAGCAGGGGAGAAACCAAAAAACGAAGGTAGGTACAGCATTGAAAATGAGAATAAGGTGGTGAATTTGGCCACAAAGAAGATCATAAACCAGTGCAGGGATTCAACAGCAATCATGACATGACTAGAGCAACAGACTGGCAATCTGCCGTTTCCCTAAATAAGGAAAAATTCTAAATACAAACTAATAACAACCCTGAAGGCATTTCAGAAAGTGGTCACAAAACACATGGCATTCATTTTGGAAAGTCTTGACTTTGTTTGTCCCAGTTCCCAATCCTGTTAATTCTGATTCTCTAGTTTGACAGGAAGGAATCTCATTTGTTTACTGTAGTAATCATCAACTAAGATCACTGTAAATAGGAGGAACCTTGCTAAGGCCTCTTGGATCAAGATGCCATATTGATAAAACATCTGGGACAAGTAAGGTATATTCTGTCAAAGCAGCTTGAGTTCTTTTCTTTTGTATGATCTACTTTCAAGGGAAATTACTATGTAAGAACTATAATGATGATGGGAGAAGGTCATGAAATAAACCAATATTTCATGCAGAAGAAACTTGCAGCATAAATACCATTCTAATGTCTGTTAAAACTAATTGTTGGGTTTGATATTCAGGCAAATTGTAGCAAGTCCATTTAAAATAATCTGCAGAATGATGACTTTCTTCCAAATCTTATAGCAAGATGCAGAAAATTTGGTGGAAAATATTTAAGGTGATTGCCATTGTTCTTGAACAGATTAGTGTTGGACATAGTATATTCTATATTCAGGACAACTTGAATATTTTTTTAATTTGTCTTGCTAATATGTACAAATAGGGACAGATATTAGGGGATGTGTACACAGAAGCTAGAGAGCTAGCCGCCTGAGTAATGCACTTAGGGTTTCAGATGGGATCATATTCACAGCAGGTAGCTCATCCCACTGCTCACACCACTGGGTCCACCCTTCCATTTTTAGTATGCTAGCTTGATCAGAGATAGCATGGGTATGTTTACCTGAGCTGCAAATTACATCTCCAGTTCCAGTGCAGATATATCCTTACAGTGAGGCTAAACTATAAACAGTGCAAGCTAAGGAGTATGTATAAAGGTGGCTGAAAGTTCACCTTGCACTCTGCTGAAGGAATAATCAATTGGACAAGTAAAAAATGGGAAATTACTGCCTAGGAAGGAGTACTGCACAAAAGGATCTGAGGGTTATACTGGATCACAAACTAAATATGAATCAACATATTTAATGTAATACTGTTGTAAAAAAAGCTGAATATCATTCTGGGATATATTAGTAGGCATATTGTATGCACGACACAAGAAGTAATTCTTCCACTCTACTCAGCATTGATAAGGCCTCAGCTGGAGTAGTGTGACCAGTTCTGGTCACCACACTTCAGGAAAGATGCAGACAAACTGGAGAAAGTCCAGAGAAGAGCAACAAAAATGAAGAAAGAATTTAAAAAAAGGTTTGATTAGTCTGAAGAAGAGAAGACTGAAGGGGTACATTGAGTTGAGAGCATAATTTGGCCCAAATTACATTATATATGATGTAAACATATGGCAAGATTCAAGTCCACTCAGAGGGTGAAAGAAAGGTTAAAACAATTTCAGGAAGCATGTGACATGAGTATGTGAAGGAAAGGCTTAAAATGCAGAAGTGCGAAGAGAACATGAAGCATGCAAGAGTATGGGTGCTAACATTAGCCAATGAAACAGCTACAGAGAAGCCATAATATTAGCTATAAATGAATCTTAACAGCACCTTCTGAGCCCAAGGTATGGAAGAAGAGGATGGAAGAAAAGGATGCTAATAGTTCAGTAGTGGCAGGATTCAGTGCCTGTGCTGTTAGCCCAGTAAAAAAGCACTCTGTTCAGCATTCTGAAATGGCAATAGGATGGACGTGCAGTGGCAAACTAATGACTCATTCTTTGAGACAATGTTAGATATTGAAGCACTGATTAAATGATTACACTTCAATGGGCAAATATTTTCTATTTCTGCACAGCGGTAAGGATAAAAGGAAGACAATCCCACAGTTTCTGTCTCCACTTCTGTCAGAGTGTGGCCAATTCATTTGCACAATTGCTTTGGCAATCATCTCAAAATTTCCCATGGACCTAGGGGTGAGCAGCTCACAAGGTCTCTAACTTTCTACTGAAAATGGTTCTTAAGATATCGTGCAGTCTTTTCATAGTTAACAAGTGGTCAGCACATGTGAATCTAAACTAAATCTACCAAGAGGTATTTTAGGGGCTATTTGGAAAGGAAACTCAGCCTTTCTGAATTGAATTGTTTTCTATGGCTGATGACTGTGTTTCCATGGAGAAACCACAGAATACAGACAGCTTTAGTTCAAGTGAAAATTGCTGTAGGCTTATCTTTGTGAAAGCTCTACAGTGGGAAGGATAATTCAGGCCAGTTATTTAAAATTCATGTGCACTCTTTTATACTTAAAAACAACTATTTGTTTTCACTTCAATCTGTGAAAAAGCAACTTAAACACAGCTGTATATGCGCACACCTTCTTTTAAAGTTGAAGAATATGCAGTTCTCAGTAGCAAAGGGCGTGGCCCCACTGTCTTCATAAGAAGTTTAAATAAAAATTCTCAATGTTTTCTTAAAAAAAAAAAGAGAAAATACATAGTACAATGATATGAAGGCCAATGCTGTTGGCAAAGTGGTGGGGTAACTGGGATAAAATACTAACAAAAAGAAAAATGCTATTTCCATCCTTGCAAGCAGTGGTGCTTCAACTGCGAGGTTAAACCTACCCCCGAAGCTCCAATTTCTTAAAGGGAAGGTATCAGCCAGTCCAAGGAAATGTAAAACGGAGGGGAAATGTTTTTTCCCATGTTTTGCTTAGGATTTGATAAATCCTTCCCTGGATATTTAGCAATGAACACTTCATACTCAAAAGAGGATTCCCAATTTGTACCACCAAAAAGTCAAATTGAGCCAATAAAACAGAAAAATCGAATAGGCTGTTTTATGCTCATGCATCTTCAAAATATAAATCTAAAATTCAACCTCTTTTCAATATTTTACTAACAAAGGCTCTTCTCCCCACTTGTACAATTAAACTGTTCATGTTGACAAATGGGGTTTTATGTGGGAGTACCTGTTTCAGTTCTCTAAACTGCAGTTTGCAGCTCTCCCCACAGATAGCGCTGTGTTGCAGTTGCATTCTCAAAATAATACTACATAGCAACCTGTATTGCTTTTTCCACTTCCACAGCACTTTACACACAAACTAATAAATCCTTACAATACTCCTCTGAAGTTGGCAAGTATTATCCCTATTTTACACACGGGAAAACTAAAACACAAAGAGATTAAATTACCTGACAAGGCAACAGTAGGAATGTGTCGGGGCCAGGTTTAGAGTTTAGGAGTTGGAGTCCAATCCAGAACCTGTCACCATGTGACCTGGTTTCAGAAAATTGAGTGGATATAATAAATGATCAGAGGTATTTTAAGCGCTCTGTCATAAATATAAAGGGAAGGGTAAACACCTTTAAAATCCCTCCTGGCCAGAGGAGAAACCCTTTAACCTCTAAGGGGTTAAGAAGCTAGGATAACCTCGCTGGCCCCTGACCAAAATGACCAATGAGGAGACAAGATACTTTCAAAAGCTGGAAGGAGGGAGAAACAAAGCCTCTCTCTCTCTGTGTGATGCTTTTGCCGGGGACAGAACAGGAATAGAGTCTTAGACCTTAGTAAGTAATCTAGCTAGATATGCGTTAGATTCTGATTTATTTACATGGCTGAGAAAATAAGCTGTGCTGAATGGAATGTAGATTCCTGTTTTTGTGTCTTTTTGTAACTTAAGGTTTTGC
This sequence comes from Eretmochelys imbricata, assembly GCF_965152235.1. Lineage (NCBI taxonomy): Eukaryota > Metazoa > Chordata > Testudines > Cheloniidae > Eretmochelys > Eretmochelys imbricata. The sequence continues at coordinate 4,902,039 of NC_135588.1, read as the reverse complement.
CTAGAGGGATTCTCTGTGTTTTGAATCTAATTACCCTGTAACGTATTTACCATCCTGATTTTACAGAGGTGATTCTTTTTACTTTTTCTTCTGTTAAAATTCTTCTTTTAAGAATCTGATTGCTTTTTCATTGTTCTTAAGATCCAAGGGTTTGGGTCTGTGTTCACCTATGCAAATTGGTGAGGATTTTTATCAAGCCTTCCCCAGGAAAGGGGATGTAAGGGTTGGGAGGATTTTGGGAGGAAAGACTTTTCCAAACGGACTCTTTCCCAGTAATATACTGGTTAGATGTTTGGTGGTGGCAGCGATAAAGTACAAGGGTAAAAGGTAAAATAGTTTGTACCTTGGGGAAGTTTTAACCTAAGCTGGTAAAAGTAAGCTAAGGAGGTTTTCATGCAGGTCCCCACATCTGTACCCTAGAGTTCAGGGTGGGGAAGGAACCTTGACAAGCTCATTAAATCAAAAGAAATTTCAGTAATATATTTTCTTTAGCATTTTCAAAGTGATAACAGATTCCTACAAAGTATCTCAACTACTGGGCATTGAAAGAAAGATGCTCAACTGTTGCAGCACCTTATTCAACAATTGTGCCTTCAAATATTGTTCATCTTAATTTGTATAAATATTGTAACACAAAACCCCACTGACCTTTTCCTTCCATTCTCCTGTCATTGCACTTAGCCCACTAGAGGATTCAGTTACCTTTTTACAACTTCCACATTTCATCTAGTTTTCCTCTACTCCATCTCTATTCCCGTTTTCTCCAAATGCTGTAAAGTGTGCTGACTCTAATTGTTTGTGAAGCATTGTACCATATTTTGTATTCTAAAACATAAGTACTTCAGGATAGGGATTCTTAGTTGATTGTCTTGTAGATTATGTCTATCTTTGCAGAAAAGTTTTCAAACCTTCTGAATTTGTTCACAACTGAAAAATATGCCTTGTTCATAGCAGATATTTTATGAAAAAATACTAAAATCACATTTTTAATCAAATATGACCCTAATGTAGAACGACCACTTTTCTATGACGGGGGCCAGTAATTCAAGGTCAATCAAAGCTGATAGCACCAGACTGCAGCCTTAATGATTCCCAGTGATGATCCTGCAATGAGGTGTCATATAAGGGTAGCTGTTGGGAGTGCAGCATAACAGGTTACCCTTGGCCAAGTCCAAATTAATGTGGCCACGTTGTGGGAAATATTGGCAGATATTCAAATAAGAGAACACAATTTGATACAATCATATCTTACAACATCACAGATGAAAACTATGTTTAATGTCTACAACCTCATTTTAACCCTTACCCATTCCCAAGAGATGATCTGCACCAAACTGAAAAACCCCTTAATCCAGACAAGCACCCATTGTCTGAGTCAGTCCCCATAAATTGGAGTTTGTAAATTGCACCAAGTTGATAGTATCATGTTTGGGTTAGGAGTCACCACCCACAGAAAGAATTAGGAGTGATTATTTAAATACTGGGCTGTGGATGATGAACAGCAAGAAAACCATCTCTGGCAAGTCAGGAGGCTGTCATTCGCACTCTCATTGTTCCTTGCTCTACTGTGCAATATAAATGTTATTGTCAAATTCTTACAACAGAGGCCCAAAATCAGACAGATAACCTGCAGACACTAATCTGATCTGAGAAGATTTACTGTGATTAAAGAGATTCAGTAGAATTTCATGTCAAAACATTTACCTCTGACTTCAGAATTTCTGTACACGATGAGAGGAACAAATTATGCTGACATTTTTCACTGCAATGACCTTTGCAACCCCTGTAAATACACCAAGTCTTTCTATTCTTATGAATAAAAAATTATTAATTTAAAAGTGACTTTTCTATTTAAAAAACTATGATGAATTATCACAAAATTAGTGAAGTTACTGAAATAAACATGATAATTTCCACAGAATATAAAGTTAAAACATTATCCACTGAAATGTTATAAATTATAGTGAGAGGCTATAATACATCACAAAAAATTTACTGATTCAAAACACGTATCATGGTAAAGTCCAATATTTGCAAGTAAATGTTAATATCATTTGTCATTGATGTAGCTTTTCCATGTAAGTAATACTTGATAGTGAAAGCAATAGAACATTTGCTTATTCAGCTAAAAATCTTGGAACATGTATGATGGTAGGTAGAAGCAAAAAGTAACATTCTGGACACTAAATGACCTGTTTAAATCCAGATTCGGTCTCAGTTTTGTGCTTCTGGACAGAAAGAGGAAATGTTGGATCAAGACGTGATGAAACAGCTTACATGATTAGGACTCCCTGGCTTCAGAGGGTCTTCCAGGCCCCCTGTGCTCTGACAAACAGATTCCCAAAATTCTACCCAAAATCCTAGCACCAACTTCTGTGAGGAGGCCTTGCAAGGTCATATTTAGTCTGTCAGCAGAGGATTGACAGGTGTATTACTCCCCCGCCGGGACAGAAGCTCTCTCAATAACATATACAGATGAATAAAGCAGGAGCGCTACAAGGCTACAAATGTAATCTCATTCATGGTTTCATGACCCAAGGATAGTCATCTGAAGAGAAATGGGAGTATTAATCAGGGTATACCGCTGTTTGTGTTCATTTATTCTTTTACGTAGAGACTGTCCAGTTTGACCAATGTACATGGCAGAGGGGCATTGCTGGCACATGATGGCATATATCACATTGGTAGATGTGCAGGTGAACGAGCCTCTGATAGTGTGGCTGATGTGATTAGGCCCTATGATGGTGTCCCCTGAATAGATATGTGGACACAGTTGGCAACGGGCTTTGTTGCAAGGATAGGTTCCCGGGTTAGTGGTTCTGTTGTGTGGTTGCTGGTGAGTATTTGCTTCAGGTTGGGGGGCTGTTTGTAAGCAAGGACTGGCCTGTCTTCCGAAGATCTGTGAGAGTGATGGGTCATACTTCAGGATAGGTTGTAAATCCTTGATGATGCGTTGGAGAGATTTTAGTTGGGGGCTGAAGGTGATGGCTAGTGGCATTCTGTTCTTTTCTTTGTTGAGCCGGTCCTGTAGTAGTATTTGATGTACTAGTACTACCAATGTGATATATGCCATCATGTGCCAGCAATGCCCCTCTGCCATGTACATTGGTCAAACTGGACAGTCTCTACGTAAAAGAATAAATGGACACAAATCAGAGGTCAAGAATTATAACATTCAAAAACCAGTTGGAGAACACTTCAATCTCTCTGGTCACTCGATTACAGACCTAAAAGTGGCAATTCTTCAACAATAAAACTTCAAAAACAGACTCCAACGAGAGACTGCTGAATTGGAATTAATTTGCAAACTGGATACAATTAACTTAGGCTTGAATAAAGACTGGGAGTGGATGTGTCATTACGCAAAGTAAAACTATTTCCCCATGTTTATATCCCCCCCCACACACACTGTTCCTCAGACGTTCTTGTCAACTGCTGGAAATGGCCCACCTTGATTATCACTACAAAAGGTTTTTTCCCCCCTGCTCTCCTGCTGGTAATAGCTCACCTTACCTGATCACTCTTGTTACAGTGTGTATGGTAACACCCATTGTTTCATGTTCTCTGTGTACATAAATCTCCCCACTGTATTTTCCACTGAATGCATCCGATGAAGTGAGCTGTAGTTCACGAAAGCTTATGCTCAAATAAATTTGTCTCTAAGGTGCCACAATACTCCTTCACTTTGAATGATAAAGATCAAGGACAAATAATGCATTCAAATGATCAGCTCAACCTTTCAGAAACATGCATTCTTTTAATAAAACTTAACAGCAGAGCAATGCTTGACTGCTTATCAGAAAGATAGGAATCTTGTACATACACTTCAACTGTTATTATTTGTTGATTCAATGAATCAGCTCCACTGATCCCTCCAGTAGAACCATTTGTTCATATATTAGGATCTGCAAGTATTCAAAGAAGTTTTAAAATAAGAAAATAAGTTACCCCTTTATGCAGATTAATATTTAGCCACAGGCACAATAATAAATCTCAAATTCCAGTTAGTGACAAATCTAAACCTTATGACAACAGTAATGCTTGTTTTAAATAAAGTATAAATGTGCCTATTCTACAAATTCAAATACTGTCCCACTGAAATTTTGGAAGAAAAAATTGCTTGTTAGTAAACTGTTTAAGAGCTTGGGAGGAAATTGGGCAAATAGAATGACCATGGTAACATATTACTGCACTGAGCCTGATAGTAAAAGCTACCAACAAAGTTTTCAAGAAAAACAGTATATTACTCTGATCGTTAATAAAGCACTAACATTTTGTCATCAAAATGATTCAAGATCAATCTTTGATAAAACAGTAATGTATTTCACATGCAGCTAGTTCAGATGCTCATAAAGCAGTTTATGTTATCTCACATTATCAAAGATATGAAGACAGCCAGGATTTATATAATTATCATTACCAGAAGCAGGTCACTAGGTGGTTGAATAACTACACTGACCCTGTTTGGTACCACTATCATAGGCTTTTTTCCTTCTGACAATATGTAAGCCAAGACAGTTGGCACTCTATCAAGAATTCCAGACTTGGAAGGATTATAGATAAAGGCATACATTGACAGTTAAATGGGGCTGGAATCCTATGCCAGAGAAAGATAAGTAGTATGTATTACTTGATAAGTATTATCAGAACCACAGTCTCTGACATGAATTCTTTTACAATGCAACTATTACTCATATACTGTGGACCTCCTATTACATATTGCCATATGCTCTCAATGAAAGCAAAAGACACAAAACTCTTTTCCTGCCTCCCCCAGATGAAATATACTCACTATGTATTATACTCTAGATCTAAAAGAAGTGATGGGGCAATGCGGGTGGGAAGTTGTTATAAAAGCATTCTGCGATCTAGAATGCTTAATCTGGTGAGCATTAAGACGAAAATCTGTCTGGTGGCTTTGTGCCAAGGGAATCAGGTTATACAGTTCACTGCAAACAGTTTTTTCTTCATGTTAACTTGGTTTATAATTAAGCAGTAATCCCTAAAATATCTCTCCAAACAAGAGCTGTGTCTCCTTAAGCTACAAACTGCAACAAAAAGGGAACCACTGCTACTAGAAGATTGAATTATACATTTAAAATTGAGAGTGATTTCCCCTTACAACACTCAGCTATAAATTGTGTTGATCAAGGCAAAAAGTAGGTAGGCGCTCTTATTACACTTATTAAGAGTTAGGAAGTCTTATGTGTGGGAATATAACGTGTGACTCAACCCCCATCCTATTGCACCTATTTCAAGCAGCAGTATTTGAGACCTATGTATGCTTACTAAGCAGGTGGCTTAATGTTTATTTCAGAAAACAGACTCCCGGGAGTTACTAGTTCAAATGCTACCAGAGTCAATTCTGCCATTCATCCTTCCAAGGTAGAAAAACAGAGTTCTAAACAATTTACTATGTGTGCGGGCATTTCAGATGAGTCCTTTGAAAATGAGTTTCTATGTGGCCATTACAGATCACAAGGCATTTTTTCTAATGGGAAAAGTTTCCCCCAGTATCCTCCGCCTCAGAGTCCCTTCCACACCCCACATCATGTTTATATTTGTACAATGTGGTTATTGGGAAGATGGGATAGGGAGATCACATTCAGTATGAAAGGGGCTCAGACGACAACGTCATGCCTCAGGGCCAGAAAACTATGTGGTCAAATTCCACAGCTGGACTTGATCATTTACACAGCCTCAACTAGTTGAGTTCTGCATAGTTAGTGGTCCCATCTCTGGGGTCTCTTCTGCCCATTTCTGATATCATTTGGTAATAGAACACAAGCAAAAGGATTATTGTATTTGTAATGAAGATCTCAGTAAAACAGCTCTCAAATTTCACTCAGAACCTCTATGTTATTATAGCTTATTACATTACCACCTGCCAAAGCTCAGTGGGTGGTCTCTAAAGACTTATGTAGTCAGGAATCTCAGATTCCTACAATCCTGTCATGACTGTCTATATTCACTGTTTCAAATTTCCCTTCTTTTGCAGACAGCTGCTTTGAAAAATAATTCCCTTGTCAGCTTTCAAATTAAGATTTTGGGACCCAGCCCCTCTGCTCCAGTTTTGAATCCTGATCTAATCTGCCTATCAGGTCCACTAACAGAATAGGAGCACAGTCCACAGCACCTGTCTCTTGAGGTTGACTTGACACCAGCTAATGAAAATGAATTTGTAATTTTCATACTTAATTGTGATAAATAAGGCTTGAATCAAAGAAGAGGTTATAAATTGGTTAGTCTCTAAGGTGCCACAAGTACTCCTTTTCTTTTTGCGAATACAGACTAACACGGCTGCTACTCTGAAACCTGTCATCTGGTGTAGTAACTAGAGTTCTGAGACATATGTCCCTATGAGCGCTCCACATCAGATACACATGCGCCTTATGCACCTTTGATCTGAGATTTTCCGTAGCAGTGCCTGTTCACCCCACACACACATTCCAGACATCCTCTTGCTCTGTACCAAGGATATATAGAGCTGCATGGGCAAACTGCACAGAGGGTATGTCTACACTATGAAATTAGGTCGAATTTATAGAAGTCAGTTTTTTAGAAATTGGTTTTATATATTCGAGTGTGTCCCCCCCCACAGAAAATGCTCTAAGTGCATTAACTCGGCGCAGTGCTTCCACAGAACCGAGGCTAGAGTCGACTTCCGGAGCATTGCACTGTGGATAGCTATCCCACAGTTCCCGCAGTCTTCGCTGCCCATTGGAATTCTGGGTTGAGATCCCAATGCCTGATGGGGCTAAAACATTGTAGCGGGTGGTTCTGGGTACATATCGTCAGGCCCCTGTTCCCTCCCTCCCTCCGTGAAAGCAAGGGCAGACAATCGTTTCGCGCCTTTTTTCCTGAGTTACCTGTGCAGACCGCCATACCATGGCAAGCATGGAGCCCGCTCAGCTCACTGTCACCGTATGTCTCCTGGGTGCTGGCAAACATGGTACTGCATTGCTACACAGTAGCAGCAACCCATTGCCTTGTGGCAGCAGACGGTACAATAGGACTGGTAGCCGCCATCGTCATGTCCGAGGTGCTCCTCGTTGCCTGTGTGAGGTCGATCAGGAGCGCCTGGGCAGACATGGGCTCAGGGACTAAATTTGGAGTGACCTGATCAAGTCATTCTCTTTACTCCTGCAGTCAGTCCTATTGAACCATCTTATGGTGAGCAGGCAGGCAATATGGATTGCTAGCAGTCCTATTGCATCATCTTCTGCCGGGCAGGCAAGAGATGAGGATGGCTAGCAGTCATATTGTACCATCTTCTGCTGACCAGCCCTGAGATGTGGATGGCATGCAGTCCTTCTGCACCGTCTGCTGCCAGCCAAAGATGTAAAAGATAGATGGAGTGGATCAAAACAAGAAATAGACCAGATTTGTTTTGTACTCATTTGCTTCCCCCACCCCCACCCCCGTCTAGGGGACTCATTCCTCTAGGTCACACTGCAGTCACTCACAAAGAAGGTGCAGCGAGGTAAATCTAGCCATGGTATCAATCAGAGGCCAGGCTAACCTCCTTGTTCCAATAAGAACAATAACTTAGGTGCACCATTTCTTATTGGAACCCTCCGTGAAGTCCTGCCTGAAATACTCCTTGATGTAAAGCCACCCCCTTTGTTGATTTTAGCTCCCTGAAGCCAACCCTGTAAGCCGTGTCGTCAGTCGCTCCTCCCTGCATCAGAGCAATGGAAAACAATCGTGCATCTGAGTTGAGAGTGCTGTCCAGAGCAGTCACAATGGAGCACTCTGATGCGGCTAAAACATTGTTGCGGGTGGTTCTGGGTACATACCGTCAGGCCCCCGTTCCCTCCCCCCCTCCGTGAAAGCAAGGGCAGACAATCATTTTGCGCCTTTTTTCTGTGCGGACGCCATACCAAGGCAAGCATGGAGGCCGCTCAGCTCACTTTGGCAATTAGGAGCACATTAAACACCACACGCATTATCCAGCAGTATATGCAGCACCAGAACCTGGCAGAGCGATACTGGGTGAGGAGACAACGTCAGCACGGTCACGTGAGTGATCAGGACATGGACACAGATTTCTCTGAAAGCATGGGCCCTGCCAATGCATGCATCATGGTGCTAATGGGGCAGGTTCATGCTGTGGAACGCCGATTCTGGGCTCGGGAAACAAGCACAGACTGGTGGGACCGCATAGTGTTGCGGGTCTGGGACGATTCCCAGTGGCTGCGAAACTTTCGCATGCGTAAGGGCACTTTCATGGAACTTTGTGACTTGCTTTCCCCTGCCCTGAAGCGCATGAATACCAAGATGAGAGCAGCCCTCACAGTTGAGAAGCGAGTGGCGATAGCCCTGTGGAAGCTTGCAACGCCAGACAGCTACCGGTCAGTCGGGAATCAATTTGGAGTGGGCAAATCTACTGTGGGGGCTGCTGTGATGCAAGTAGCCCACGCAATCAGAGATCTGCTGATATCAAGGGTAGTGACCCTGGGAAATGTGCAGGTCATAGTGGATGGCTTTGCTGCAATGGGATTCCCTAACTGTGGTGGGGCCATAGACGGAACCCATATCCCTATCTTGGCACCGGAGCACCAAGCCGCCGAGTACATAAACCGCAAGGGGTACTTTTCAATAGTGCTGCAAGCTCTGGTGGATCACAAGGGACGTTTCACCAACATCAACGTGGGATGGCCGGGAAAGGTACATGACGCTCGCATCTTCAGGAACTCTGGTCTGTTTCAAAAGCTGCAGGAAGGGACTTTATTCCCAGACCAGAAAATAACTGCTGGGGATGTTGAAATGTCTATAGTTATCCTTGGGGACCCAGCCTACCCCTTAATGCCATGGCTCATGAAGCCGTACACAGGCAGCCTGGACAGTAGTCAGGAGCTGTTCAACTGCAGGCTGAGCAAGTGCAGAATGGTGGTAGAATGTGCATTTGGACGTTTAAAGGCACGCTGGCGCAGTTTACTGACTCGCTTAGACCTCAGCGAAACCAATATTCCCACTGTTATTACTGCTTGCTGTGTGCTCCATAATATCTGTGAGAGTAAGGCGGAGGCATTTATGGCGGGGTGGGAGGTTGAGGCAAATCGCCTGGCTGCTGGTTACGCGCAGCTAGGCACCAGGGCGGTTAGAAGAGCACAGGAGGGCACGGTACGCATCAGAGAAGCTTTGAAAATCAGTTTCATGACTGGCCAGGCTACGGTGTGAAAGTTCTGTTTGTTTCTCCTTGATGAAACCCCCCGCCCCTTGGTTCACTCTACTTCCCTGTAAGCTAACCACCCTCCCCTCCTCCCTTCGATCACCACTTGCAGAGGCAATAAAGTCATTGTTGCTTCACATTCATGCATTCGTTATTCATTCATCACACAAATAGGGGGATGACTACCAAGGTAGCCCAGGAGGGGTGGTGGAGGAGGGAAGGAAAATGCCACACAGCACTTTAAAAGTTTACAACTTTAAAATTTATTGAATGCCAGCCTTCTGTTTTTTGGGCAATCCTCTGTGGTGGAGTGGCTGGTTGGCCGGAGGCCCCCCCACCGCGTTCTTGGGCGTCTGGGTGTGGCGGCTATGGAACTTGGGGAGGAGGGTGGTTGGTTACACAGGGGCTGTAGTGGCAGTCTGTGCTCCAGCTGCCTTTGCTGCAGCTCAACCATACACTGGAGCATACTGGTTTGATCCTCCAGCAGCCTCAGCATTGAATCCTGCCTCCTCTCATCACGCTGCCGCCACATTTGAGCTTCAGCCCTCTCTTCAGCCCGCCACTTACTCTCTTCAGCCCGCCACCTCTCCTCCTGGTCATTTTGTGCTTTCCTGCACTCTGACATTATTTGCCTCCACGCATTCGTCTATGCTCTCTCAGTGTGGGAGGACAGCATGAGCTCGGAGAACATTTCATCACGAGTGCGTTTTTTTTTCTTTCTAAGCTTCACTAGCCTCTGGGAAGGAGAAGATCCTGTGATCAATGAAACACATGCAGCTGGTGGAGAAAAAAAAAGGGACAGCGGTATTTAAAAAGACACATTTTATAAAACAGTGGCTACACTCTTTCAGGGTAAACCTTGCTGTTAACATTACATACATAGCACATGTGCTTTCGTTACAAGGTCGCATTTTGCCTCCCCCCACCGCGTGGCTACCCCCTCAACCCTCCCCGCCCCCAGCTAACAGCGGGGAACATTTCTGTTCAGCCACAGGCAAACAGCCCAGCAGGAACGGGCACCTCTGAGTGTCCCCTGAAGAAAAGCACCCTATTTCAACCAGGTGACCATGAATGATATCTCACTCTCCTGAGGATAACACAGAGAGATAAAGAACGGATGTTGTTTGAATGCCAGCAAACATACACTGCAATGCTTTGTTCTACAATGATTCCCGAGTACGTGTTACTGGCCTGGAGTGGTAAAGTGTCCTACCATGGAGGACGCAATAAGGCTGCCCTCCCCAGAAACCTTTTGCAAAGGCTTTGGGAGTACATCCAGGAGAGCCACGAATGCCAGGGCAAATTAATCATTAAACATGCTTGCTTTTAAACCATGTATAGTATTTTAAAAGGTACACTCACCAGAGGTCCCTTCTCCGCCTGCCGGGTCCAGGAGGCAGCCTTGGGTGGGTTCGGGGGGGTACTGGCTCCAGGTCCAGGGTGAGAAACGGTTCCTGGCTGTCGGGAAAACCGGTTTCTCCGCTTGCTTGCTGTGAGCTATCTACAACCTCCTCCTCATCATCATCTTCTTTGTCCCCAAAACCTGCTTCCGTGTTGCCTCCATCTCCATTGAAGGAGTCAAACAACACGGCTGGGGTAGTGGTGGCTGAACCCCCTAAAATGGCATGCAGCTCATCATAGAAGCGGCATGTTTGGGGCTCTGACCCGGAGCAGCCGTTCGCCTCTCTGGTTTTCTGGTAGGCTTGCCTCAGCTCCTTAAGTTTCATGTGGCACTGCTTCGGGTCCCTGTTATGGCCTCTGTCCTTCATGCCCTGGGAGATTTTGACAAAGGTTTTGGCATTTCGAAAACTGGAACAGAGTTCTGATAGCACGGATTCCTCTCCCCATACAGCGATCAGATCCCGTACTTCCCGTTCAGTCCATGCTGGAGCTCTTTTGTGATTCTGGGACTCCATCATGGTCACCTCTGCTGATGAGCTCTGCATGGTCACCTGCAGCTTGCCACGCTGGCCAAACAGGAAATGAGATTCAAAAGTTCGCGGTTCTTTTCCTGTCTACCTGGCCAGTGCATCTGAGTCGAGAGTGCTGTCCAGAGCGGTCACAATGGAGCACTCTGGGATAGCTCCCGGAGGCCAATACCGTCGAATTGTGTCCACAGTACCCCAAATTTGACCCGGCAAGGCCGATTTAAGCGCTAATCCACTTATCAGGGGTGGAGTAAGGAAATCGATTTTAAGAGCCCTTTAAGTCGAAATAAAAGGCTTCATCGTGTGGACGGGTGCAGGTTTACATCGATTTAACGCTGCTAAATTTGACCTCAACTCCTAGTGTAGACCAGGGCTAAGTTCCTTCTCTACCCCAAAGTCCTGTGAGATTAAATTCTAAAGCAGAGGGGAAGTAGGTCAAGGGCTACAAGGGTCAAGGGTAACAAAGGTGACTCACAGTCTTGGGCATCAACCACTTTTAAGTGAAGCCTGTCAAACCTGGCTTTACTTAACAGAAATCTACACAGAAATTCTGGCTGCACTGAAGTCAGTGGGAGTTTTGCCATTGACTTCAGTGGGGCCAGGATTTGTTTGTCATCAGCTTTCATGATTTTGTCATGAGTCTAGCAATATTTGATGTTTTACTTAGAGCCCCTTTCCTGGAGACAAGTGACTACCTGAAATTCTCTGTTTTCATTTAAAGAAAGTAAGGTTCTAGTTCACATCGTTGAGGAGTAAAGCTTGAAAATGTGATCACAGTACACCCTGCTGGCTCAAAAACTAGAAGACCAATAAGAAGAACCCAGAGTTTGTTATATTTTTAAAAACTGCATAATTCTAAGTCAATCTCATGATTTCTGGGGGGCTGACACGGTTTTTTACATTCAAGGCCGGCAATACAACTTTACTTTTTATTCTACATATTTCTCTCCAAAGTTTTCCCTCCCTCTGAAAATTATGTAATAGCAAAGTCATAAGAGACCCACAAACCAAACAAGGCTACCAATTCTGGATTTTTAGTTTTGGACTACAGCACAAAGTTACTACGTAAGTATTTATATTTCACAGCAAAAGTTATTTCTGTAATGCAAAATCGCAAAGCAAATTGCCACTATAAAGACATTAACACTTTGCTTATCTGTTATTGAAACGTCACATAACCTGAGTAGTAAAATTATTAAAAGACTATTAAAAAACCAACCAAACAAAATTTACCTGAGTTGCCATTTGAATTCTATTCCTGCACATCTATTATCCTTACCAGGACTTTAGTAAAATCTGCTAATTTCTTTCTGTCTTCCCACAAAACAGAAATGAATTTGACTGTTCCTAGTTTCTTAATCAGTTCTTCAATCATTAGCCAAAACATTCATTATCACGAAGTCAACATAAACACTCAGCTTTTCATCTGTTGGGAATTACTATTCATGTCTTGATATTCTAAACCTTCTCTATTTCTAATTTGCCTGGGGTCTCATCTTTTACCACCTTTCTCCATTTCCTCAGGATTCAGTAAGATCTTTAAACAAGGGAGTAAATGACCCTGTACTAGTTATCTGATAAGTAAGTTTCTCTAACTATACAGCTGTTTAAACTGATGTTGATGCATTTTCTTCCTCAATGTGTCTTTTGGATATTTTCTTAAGTCATTCTTTATTTGATGTTAAATTTACTCAGGCCTGCTGCCCTGTTTTATGCACTTGGCCTGCCTTATTCACAGAACAGAAAAGTAAAGCCAGCTATTCTGCTTCCTCCAGTGGCAATGAATGGCAATGAATTAATGTACTGCTGCAGCCCAAGAGTTTGAGTCACAGAACATGCTAGTTTATTCCCTGACTGGCAAATAGCACATTTACATATAATATTAAATTTCTAGATCCTGCATTCCTTACTCACACAAAACTATGGCTTTGGTTGGGTGTGCAAAGAATGCAGAACACATCCATATGTGGCCTTCTCTACATTAGCATTTTTCTTAAACTTACCCAGAGCTGTAGTTATGCTGGTGGCGGCAATAATGGGAGAGCTAATTTAGACAGACCTCTGCAATTACTGTTTCATCACGTTGCCTATATCAGCTCTAAATCATATTACATGACATAGTGATTAAAACACTAACAGCCGCCATACATTAGTGTTTTCGTTGGTGGAGCTGTGGGAAATTTAAAGAAAAATAAGTGTTGATTCAACTTGTGAGTTATACTCCAGTTACATACGTTAGTAGTCATTTTAGGTAGGTGTATTTTCCTAAGAACGAAATGAAGATACTGTTTCTGGTAAAACAACATGTCCTACTGTTTTCCTATCCTTTCCTGACTTCTTGACTACCTTCATGAGAACAATTTTACAGTTCTAAAGAACTATATTTCCCTAACAGTTTCCTCGTGGCTAATCAGTTCCTCAATTCTAGACCTTTCCATGCTTAAATTCTCACATACTGGAAGACCCTGACTTGAACTACAAAACACATCATGAAACCATCAGGATAACTCACACACATATTGTTTTATCTGTGCTACTGGGTACATGTATTTACATGTACATATACTTCTAATTATTATTTCCCATAAGTGATCTTATTGTTAATTACCTAATTTTAACAACCTTGGTTTCCATCCTCTTCAGCCTATAAAAATGCAGATTCGTATTCCCATTTTAATAGGAACCTTTCAGAAAATAGGTTTCATTCTGCACAACCAGATAACTGATTTAGCCCCTTTTAGACGATGTCTTCTCCATGTGCTATCTGGTCATGGACATGACAAAATGACATTGCTCCTGTGTACACCACTGACAGGCTTTGTGTTTGCTCTTATTGCTGGCAAGGCATTTGGGACATACTGTTCACGCTATTTGTGCCAGAGGGTAATCTGTCAAAGCTGTTGCTCTCCTCCAAGTCTAAGGACTGTGTACTTTGACTGAGGCCTATAAGTGTTCTAAAACAGTGGTTCTCAATCAGGGGTACGTGTAGCCCTGGGGGTACTCAGAGGTCTTCCAGGGGGTACATCAACTAATCTAGATATTTCCCTAATTTTATAACAGGCTACATAAAAAGCACTAGCAAAGTCAGTACAAACTAAAATTTCATACAATGATTTGTTTATACTGCTCTATGTACTATACTCTGAAATGTAAGTACAATATTTATACTCCGATTGATTTTTTATAATTATATAGTAAAGATAAGAAAATAAGTAATTTTTCAGTAATAGTCTGCTGTGACCCTTTTGTATTTTTATGTCTGATTTTGTAAGCAAATAGTTTTTAAGTGAGGTGAAAGTTGTGGGTACACAAGACAAATCAGATTTCTGAAAGGGGCAGAGTAGTCTGGAAAGGTTGAGAGTCACTGTTCTAAAAGAATCTGAAAGAACAGTTCTAAATTATGTGTTACAATAATCTACTGAAGATCTTGATTTCTGGTTTAATCAATCTGTTGAAAAGTCCTTCCAGAAAGCATTCAACAACTCTTGATTTTGGTTACCTGGGCAGTGCAGCAGGCAAAAACTTTTCCCAGTGGGAAACAAAAGAACACATTTGTAGGGTGGGAAAAAAGAATGATGGTTGTAATCTGTTTCTCATCGTTCCCCAGTAGCTTGCAATGCAGCATAAAGAGCCCCTCTGAAGACAGCCCTGACAGTGGTTAGAGTGCATCAATAGGGGGATAAAAGGGATAGGGAAATATCAGAGCCACATGTGACCCAAAAGTAATATGGTGATGGGGAAACCCAGAGGAGATCTTGCCTCAGCCTAGTAACAGGTCAAAGAAATAGAAGCTAAAGTAGGACAGAACCAACATTTGATGCCTGGACTGAGTGGAGGGAGCCTACTATGAAAGAATTAGAAAAGGTTAGCTTCCAGAAGTCTCTACACATTTCCTATGTCCATTATACTGTCAGGCAGGCAACCACTCCATGAAGGCAGTAGGGAAGGAAAACAGGCAATCTCCTTTTTGGGGCTCTGTGGAACTTAAAGGTTTGGAACCTCTACCATTTATTGGTACTTTGGGGATTTTACTGTATTTGTGAACACTATGGGTACCATATGTTTATCTAGAGTTGTGGCATTAGCCTATTCTTTCTTCCCCTTTCTACTTTTTTAATCCTAACTCTTCTTGGTAGCTTATTTTTATATTTAAAAACAGTGGCTTTGAATGCTGAGCACTGCTTCCTTAATGCATTCATCTTCCTTTCTGTGCATCCTCAACAGATGTTTTCTGTGATATCTACCTCTGAAAGGAATTTGCTTGATTTTTAAACAAACTGTCCAATTTTAAACTTTGGCAGGCAAAGCCAAACTCTTAAGTTTAGGGAATCTTAGTGGCTGATTTATTTCCAAATGCATTTGTCAAACTTCAAGTTAGAGATTATACTGAATATATAACAGAAACAAGGAGCAGCACTATCCCGTGCATAATTTCAAGTGCACAATGGAGTAAATATTTAGTTACAAAAAGTACACATTCTAGGAAGGGGATATGAACTGAGGGAGAGGTGTTTTTTTTTTTTTAAACAGAATTGTTGCTACCAGTGCCCCATATTCCAGCCTGCCTCCTCTGGCAAGGAAAAATAGGTTTATTCCTGGAAAAAACAACATTTGTCACCTGCATGTTCTGAACTCTGTATTCCATTCTGAAGGAGTACCACATTTTTAAAACAGTGTACAAATTTTGTGATGAAGGGGTTGTTAGATCAAGCCTTCAGGTCCACAAATAAATAAAAAAGGCTACACAAGCTGTTGCTTGCGCCCAAATCTATGTATACACTGGTATATCATCTCCAAAGTAACTGCAGTATTTTAAATAATGGAGTTTCTAGGTGTCAGATGACACTGCTTTTCATTTCACTGGTTGCTTTTTTGACTAATGTATGCTTGACTTCCCATTATTTTCCAAGGTCATAAATAAAAGGATGACACAAAGAGAAAAGGATTTTTTTAAAAAACCTAAATAAAACACACAAAATATATGCTCAGTACTTAAAGTATTTGCAGGAAAGAGATCCAACAATTGTAAGCATCAGGCTTTATGAATAAAACCATAGAACTGAAAAAAATATATAAATATTTAACTTTTCCCCTGGCAAATTTTGCTACTTAAGGGCTTTTTGCAAATGTGTGCTCCAGATTTAATTTCTTGTGCCATTATGTAGTAAATAGGATGACACCATCTTCAGAACTTTTGAATTACTAAACAGAATAGAATTTGAAATGGAAATGTTGTAAGTAAGGAAAAGATCAGAGCTTGGAATCCAAAACAAAAAAATAAAAAAAAGACTCTAAAGTCAAGGTAAGGGATGAATTTAATATCTTCTCTATAACATATCTTCAGCTATGAGCACATTCAAAACTACTAACATGCCGTCCAGTGCCACAGCAGCAGTGTAGAGGTGGGAACTACAGTAGAACCTCAGAGTTACAAACACCAGAGTTAAAAACTCTGGTCAACCACACACCTCCTTTGGAACCAGAAATACACAATCAGGCTGCAGGAGAGACATACACACACACACACAAAATATATATATAAACAAATACAGTACAGTACTGTTAAACGTAAACTACTAAAAAAGTAAAGAGAAAGCAGCATTTTTCTTCTGCATAGTAAAGTTTCAAAGCTGTATTAAGTCAATGTTCAGTTGTAAACTTTTGAAAGAACAACCATATTTTGTTCAGCGTTACGAACATTTCAGAGTTACAAACAACCTCCATTCCCGAGATTCTCATAACTCTGAGGTTCTACTGTATGTTGCTTCATCAGTTTTCTGAAGATATTAATTTAAAGTTATAGTTTCAAATACAAAACCAGGTCTAAAATAAAATCTGTACAAAAACTTACATACTGAGTTTCAGAGAAACAAGGTGGAGAGAGACCAGAAGACCACCTCTGCATAGCAAAAGCTTGTAGCATCCACCAGATGTTGCTCCGATAAAAGATATTACCTCACTTACCTTGTGTCTCTCAGATCCTGAAACCAACAAGGCAACAAAAATATTGAAAGGATATTGAGTCTGCTCATTTTGATTATTAATAAGAAAACATTTAACAGATAAATCAGACAATAATTAAAATAAATGAATTCTGTGCTAAATTTTAAATAATATTTAGGTCACATGCAAAAAAAACAAATCAGAAACGTGTTTTGTGTTTATGCATACTACTGTATAATGCTGGTATCCCATCATGTAGAAAGTGTCTTTTAATTCCTTATTTGGACTCCTCCCCTCCCCCACAACACAGAGGTGGGTTTTGTTGTTGGAAAGTATTTTAGGACATTCAATAATCCTTTAGAGATCAATACCTAATCCAGAGAAAACAGTTTTCTCTCTAATCCCAGGAGATAGATTTAGAACTCAATTTGTTCTTTGCTCTCTGTTTTCTATTTCTGTTTACTAAAAAAGGCAACATATGTCAGCACAGCTATCAGTGTGGAATGCCTGTTTTACAGAATTTAAGATTAAATGCATGTGATCTGAAATGACTTCATTTTACAGTTCATACCAATATCCAAAATTGTTATTCTAAAACTAACATACAATTAATTAACAAGATATTAAATATTTTAAGTGATCATTTGGGTCATTTGTAATCAGTGAAATTGAAGAAAGGTTAACACCAATCAGAAAAGCTTAAACCATTTCAAGTTTATTCTCCAATGAACAATGCACCAGGGAAGAGGATCAGATTAATAAATGCAGGTTCACTTCTCCTTTTCAGCTAACAGCCCGGGGTATACTCTGGGCCAAATTCTCTCCTAAATTACCTTTTCTTCTCCAAAGACTTCAATGGAAGTTGCACAGGTGTTCAGTAACTTTGGGTAATATATGAACTTCTGTGCAGATGGTACAGAGTTACAGAATTATCTTTATGGAGCACACACAGTCCAAAGGATTGGGGGAGGGGGGCGGGAAGAGGGGAGTTTAAGGGAAGATAAGAGAATGACAGGCTTTTCTTGGTGCCAATGTTCATTATGTGATCAGGCAGAACAATATAAGGCTGCTCCTTCTCTCTTCTGGCCCAAGAGAGGTTGCAATGTGACAGTAGGTCTCATCTTTACTTTAGTCCTCCAGAACCTGGCCAAACCACAAGTTTAGCTTCTTTCTGGCAGACCATATCTTAAGTGAATACTATTTCTATTTGTCCCCACTCCTCCTTTGTCTCTCATTGAAATACCTCCTATGTATTGGTAGCATAGCTTAACTTTCTTCTGCTTTCTGAAACTTTATAATAGTTTTCCAGAGTAGTTCATAGGCTTTCTGCACTGTAACGGTATCCACTAAACATCCTGTGTTCCAACTTAAGCTTGAGATGATGAACCCTCCTTGTAAAATCTATTGTAAATATCTCTAAGCGTCCCAAATTCTATGATTTAACAACATACTTTTGGAAAAACATTAAATTCACCTTGTAATGGCTAGGTCTGTTTGGTTAGTCTCTAAGGTGCCACAAGTACTCCTTTTCTTTTTAGGTCTGTTTAGTTATTCTCTCTCTGTCTCTCTCAGCAATGGATTACAGTTTAATAAAAGGTTTCAGAGTAACAGCCGTGTTAGTCTGTATTCGCAAAAAGAAAAGGAGTACTTGTGGCACCTTAGAGACTAACCAATTTATTTGAGCATGAGCTTTCGTGAGCTACAGCTCACTTCATCGGATGCATACTGTGGAAACTGCAGAAGACATTATATACACAGAGACCATGAAACAATACCTCCTCCCACCCCACTCTCCTGCTGGTAATAGCTTATCTAAAGTGATCATCAAGTTGGGCCATTTCCAGCACAAATCCAGGTTTTCTCACCCTCCACCCCCCCCACACACAAATTCACTCTCCTGCTGGTAATAGCCCATCCAAAGTGACCACTCTCTTTAAAATGTGTATGATAATCAAGGTGGGCCATTTCCAGCACAAATCCAGGTTTTCTCACCCCCCCACTCCCCTCCAAAAACCACACACACAAACTCACTCTCCTGCTGGTAATAGCTTATCCAAAGTGACCACTCTCCTCACAATGTGTATGATAATCAAGGTGGGCCATTTCCAGCACAAATCCAGGTTCTCTCACCCCCCCCCCCATCCCCATACACACACAAACTCACTCTCCTGCTGGTAATAGCTCATCCAAAGTGACCACTCTCCCTACAATGTGCATGATAATCAAGGTGGGCCATTTCCAGCACAAATCCAGGTTTTCTCACACACACACCCCACCCCCCCACACACAAACTCACTCTTCTGCTGGCAACCCCACACACAAACTCACTCTTCTGCTGGCAATAGCTCATCCAAACTGACCACTCTCCTTACAATGTGCATGATAATCAAGATGGGCCATTTCCAGCATAAATCCAAGTTTAACCAGAACGTCGGGGGGGGGGGGGGGGGGAACAAGGGGAAATAGGCTACCTTGCATAATGACTTAGCCACTCCCAGTCTTTATTTAAGCCTAAATTAATAGTATCCAATTTGCAAATGAATTCCAATTCAGCAGTTTCTCGCTGGAGTCTGGATTTGAAGTTTTTTTGTTGTAAGATAGCGACCTTCATGTCTGTGATTGCGTGACCAGAGAGACTGAAGTGTTCTCCGACTGGTTTATGAATGTTATAATTCTTGACATCTGATTTGTGTCCATTTATTCTTTTACGTAGAGACTGTCCAGTTTGACCAATGTACGTGGCAGAGGGGCATTGCTGGCACATGATGGCATATATCACATTGGTGGATGTGCAGGTGAACAAGCCTCTGATAGTGTGGCTGATGTTATTAGGCCCTTTGATGGTGTCCCCTGAATAGATATGTGGGCACAGCTGGCAACGGGCTTTGTTGCAAGGATAGGTTCCTGGATTAGTGGTTCTGTTGTGTGGTATGTGGTTGTTGGTGAGTATTTGCTTCAGGTTGGGGGCTGTCTGTAGGCAAGGACTGGCCTGTCTCCCAACATTTGTGAGAGTGTTGGGTCATCCTTCAGGATAGGTTGTAGATCCTTAATAATGCGTTGGAGGGGTTTTAGTTGGGGGCTGAAGGTGACGGCTAGTGGCGTTCTGTTATTTCTTTGTTAGGCCTGTCCTGTAGTAGGTGACTTCTGGGAACTCTTCTGGCTCTATCAATCTGTTTTTTCACTTCCGCAGGTGGGTATTGCAGTTGTAAGAATGCTTGATAGAGATCTTGTAGGTGTTTGTCTCTGTCTGAGGGGTTGAAGCAAATGCGGTTGTATCGCAGAGCTTGGCTGTAGACGATGGATCGTGTGGTGTGGCCAGGGTGAAAGCTGGAGGCATATAGGTAGGAATAGCGGTCAGTAGGTTTCCGGTATAGGGTGGTGTTTATGTGTCCATTGTTTATTAGCACTGTAGTGTCCAGGAAGTCGATCTCTTGTGTGGACTGGACCAGGCTGAGGTTGATGGTGGGATGGAAATTGTTGAAATCATGGTGGAATTCCTGGTTAAACTTGGATTTATGCTGGAAATGGCCCATCTTGATTATCATGCACATTGTAAGGAGAGTGGTCAGTTTGGATGAGCTATTGCCAGCAGAAAAGTGAGTTTGTGTGTGTGTGGGGAGGGGGGTGTGTGTGAGAAAACCTGGATTTGTGCTGGAAATGGCCCACCTTGATTATCATGCACATTGTAGGGAGAGTGGTCACTTTGGATGAGCTATTACCAGCAGGAGAGTGAGTTTGTGTGTGTATGGGGGTGGGGGGGGGTGAGAAAACCTGGATTTGTGCTGGAAATGGCCCACCTTGATTATCATACACATTGTGAGGAGAGTGGTCACTTTGGATAAGCTATTACCAGCAGGAGAGTGAGTTTGTGTGTGTGGTTTTTGGAGGGGAGTGGGGGGGTGAGAAAACCTGGATTTGTGCTGGAAATGGCCCATCTTGATTATCATACACATTTTAAAGAGAGTGGTCACTTCGGATGGGCTATTACCAGCAGGAGAGTGAGTTTGTGGGGGGGGGGGGGGGTGGAGGGTGAGAAAACCTGGATTTGTGCTGGAAATGGCCCAACTTGATGATCACTTTAGATAAGCTATTACCAGCAGGAGAGTGGGGTGGGAGGAGGTATTGTTTCATGGTCTCTGTGTATATAATGTTTTCTGCAGTTTCCACAGTATGCATCCGATGAAGTGAGCTGTAGCTCACGAAAGCTCATGCTCAAATAAATTGGTTAGTCTCTAAGGTGTCACAAGTACTCCTTTTCTTTTTAGTTTAATAAAATATTTAGCTGAACTGTTCAGGAAAGTGGGATGGGACAACTCAAGTGAAAAATCCACTACTCCATAAATAGAAGCCATATCTACTCAGAACATACCAGTATTTCTCTAT
This sequence comes from Eretmochelys imbricata, assembly GCF_965152235.1. Taxonomy (NCBI): domain Eukaryota; kingdom Metazoa; phylum Chordata; order Testudines; family Cheloniidae; genus Eretmochelys; species Eretmochelys imbricata. The sequence continues at coordinate 4,880,610 of NC_135588.1, read as the reverse complement.
CAATCTTTAGATAAGTAGAACTCTCAACTCCTCTACTTTGGTCAATGTACAGGATTTATTATAATTCTTAGATATCTCATGCTCAACAGAAGAAAGTAACAGTAGTACAAAGATTACTTATATTGTAAGCTCTTTGGGGGTGGAATCATGTTTTGGCATATATTCATTCAGTTGCAAGCCCAATGAAGCCCTGATCCCTGATTAGGGCCCTTAGGCACTACTGCAATAAGAAAACAAAAGGTTAACGGTAGCTATAGTTCAATAATAATATTTAATATTCTGATGATATACTGTGCTTCCTATGCACAGGATTTGGGTTTGAACTTTTACTTCTTAGACAGAGAGAAACAATGTGCTCATTCCTGCTTCCATTAAGGACAATGACAATATTTCTAAAGATTTCAGTGGGAGATAATTGAATAAAAAGTTTGGAATTAGGAAAGTTACATAAAATTTGTTGCATTTCCAAATCATTTTGAATGGAACGAACATCAGTTCCTACTTTCTCCCTAATTTTCAGGTCACCTAAAAAATTTTTTAAATTTCTCTTTTTTAAAAAAAAAGAAAATGAGAATTAAAGTATTTTAATTAGGTTGTATTAACATTATTATCCAATTATAAAACTGTAAGGACTAAAGATCTTCAATCCCAAACCAATGAGTAACGTAACAAGAACTTATTCCATGCCAATATGATACACTTGGACAGGTTAATTATAGTCTCCTACTACTTCCTCTGTAGGGAATTGGGAATAAGAAAAGTGTAATTATTAATTAAATACCAGACTAGATCAGTTTCTGGCCATTTATCCCTTCAGGTTGGGGCCGTAGGGGAAGAAAATCCATCCTGGAGAGGAGCACTTATAAAGCATACTGTACAATATTCATAAAACTATAGTTAAGGGTCACCTGCCACTCTCTTTTTTAAGGGGTTGATTTGTACCTCCGTAAGAAACTCTTAGCCTGAGGGGACAGCAGAGCCCTAGAGTTTGGCTAAGGAATTAAGATGCCAACTCTTATTCTGATATGTTGCTTTTCTTTCTAGTTAACACATCACTTTGGAAATACAGAGCCTATACAAGCTGGTGTTCTCAAAGGAGATGAAGAGTTCCAATTCTTTACTGTAAATTACACAGCAAGAGAAGTTGAACTTGCATTAAATTTGAAGTAATGAATTTATTGGATTGCTCCTTAAAGGAAAAAGGCCAACAAAAATACTGTAAAGATTTTGCTATATGGGGTCTGGATCTTAATATTCCTAATTTTATTTGTGGAGGGCTGACCACTAATGTATCCAATCTATAGCACACTTCTCTTCCTATAATAAAATCTGTTAAAAAAAGACAAGTATAAGTGCTTCCCAATTCAGACTTGCGTAGACTCAAGCAAGCTTTTCTTATGATCAGAGGGTAACCGCAGACAAAGTTTACCAGCCAGCTTTTCAATCCTGCTGGATCACTGGATATCTAGAAGCTTTCCATGCAAATTTCAGGACTGATGAGCAGTGCCAGAGCTTGAAAACCTTGGGTTGTTCAGTCATTAGTTGCCTGCAGCTATGTTTTCCATTCAGTAGAAACATGAACAGAGCTAATACCAAAATCTAGTTAACTTCTTCAATTTCAGTATTAATTATTGAAGTACCCAAGGGCAGCTATTTTCCTTGCCATTTCTAATTTATGATTCTGGTGTTTACTTCTCTACAAAATGCCTTATTAGAACCCAGGGTAATTTTTTCTTCCTAGCGAAGTAAAAAAAGCATAACTGAAATATTTTTGTACAATTAGCTTGCAATCTGCATTCATGTTATAGGATCACTGAATATCTTGTAATGTTAAAGCCACTAAAATATTTGGATAGTAATATTTCAGTTAAACAACAAGAGGCAGACTACTACATTATAGTTTATGACAACAATCAGGGATATTTTAGTAATGTGTCATGGATTACTAACTTGTAAGCAGACATGTACCTTATACTGTCCTGGGACACGTTATTTTTATAACCTCTCACATTACATAATCATGATAGTATTGCATAAGACAGTCTGTAACATGGCTCAAAGAGCATCAGATGTTTTAGAACCCTAATTCCATATCATCCAATTTTTAACATTTTTTTCTGGACAACTACAATAGCACAAAGGAGAAAAACACAAAGGAAAAAGTGACCTACAAAAGCAAGGATAATTTCTCAGTGACATTGGCAATACAATTTTCCTACATACTACAGCCACTTTTGCTTTTAGTGCAATCATGTGAGCAGTTTGGCAGAAAAACAGTAAGAAGACAAGCACACTCAGAACAGACAGTCATTACAATACTTATTAAAAGCGCTCTGGAGGTTTAGCTGGAGGGTCAAGAAAAAATCACCTAAAATCCCTCCTCAGAATTACAACTGAATGGTCTATTACTTCTATGCATATGTGGGGAAGTACCTGCAGCACTGAAGAGGGCAAATATAATCAGGACTTTTAAAGTAAAAATATTCTGGGCAAACAAGTGTTTTATGCACAAAGCTGGAAACACAAATCCTTTGGAGGAGTTATTTCTAATTAACAGTAATAGTAATTAGTAATAATACAATGCACTTTTATTGAGCTTCTCAGGTGAAAGGCTCTAAATTCTTAAATTAATCCTTATAACTTCCATAAGAAAAGGGCTATCTAAATAAACAATTCATCCACTAGTGGTTTGATATGAAGTATCTGTTTTTAACAGTACAGAGAAACACTACACAGCAGTTCAAGACAGGAAGTGTACTATATCTAAGTGAAACTACAGGGTAAATTTAGGTAGGAAGAATACAATTACTTGGGATTTGGCCTGGACATCTGAGTTAAAAATGCCAAACTTATAAAATCTTGCTAAGGAATCTTTAAAGACCACAAGGAATAAGGCTCAGTCTTCCTTCATTCAAAAGACAGAGTCCAAAGAAGTATTATTTTTGAGGCAACGAGAGCACTCAGTTGGCCGAAGATTTTTAGGTGGTTTATAATTATATATGACAAAGGGTGACTGATAAGCTACAGGATACATCCACACACATTACCTCTTAGTAACTCCTCTTAGTTAATGATATTCATGTGAGACTTCAAAGGAGAATATATTGCTTGCTATAGGCTTGATTCTTCTGTCAGTACACATTCAAAATCCCATTAACTTCAATGGGAGTAACAAGAGTTAGACACCTACCAGATACTTCATATCATGATTCTTCCATCACAAGATGCATAAGGTTCACTCCCTAGGTTTGCTGTATTATCAGAAGCCTTCAGTAGAGTAATTGGCTTATAATCAATTTGTGACCATGCTCTGTTTTTTATGGGTGATATTATCAAAAGCACCCGAGTCCCTTGAGAGTAAACAGGACTTCTGCTCCTAAATCACTTTTAGAACTTTTGAAAATCCCATCCCATATCACTAAGTCCTTACAAAATGGAAGTTTATCTTTCCAATACTTAACTCACTTTGAGCTGATGTTCCTTTTTGTTAAAATATATCTAATTTTGATTAAATTAGAACAAGTCTTCTTATAAAAAAACTCACATTTTTATAAAAAGGAAAGAGGGAAGGTTTGATCTGGAGATATTTTGGTAGCAACCCCTAGAAAATATCTCATTTTACAGGGCAAACCCCCTCCCCGCGTACAAATTTAAGGAATGTGGACATTTGGGGTTTTAATGAGGAAACTCAGCCCAAATTTCAAGATCAAAGAAATACAATACTGTACCCTCTGTGTCATATGGCCATCAGAAGGATATTCTGTGTTGTATCTCCCTGTATGAAAATGATTTGACACAGATATACCAAAACTACTGAGGCTGCAATCGCTAATATTGCCTAAATGTTAAGCAGAAATCTTCCTAACCTCCTTTTGAAAAAGTAAACATAACTTTCTACAATCCTTATATCCATGCTTCATTAGCTCTGTTTTGAACATTATAATCATCACTGTAAATACAACCTATTTGCAAATAATAATAATTTTCAAAATAAATTAATAAATTGTGTCCATTTCTAAAAGGTTGTGGGAAACCACAACACTTACTGTCAAACCTAAGGACAAAGTTTCATTAGGAGATAAAATTAACCTCTCATAAAAGAGAAGCAGCAGTTCTCAATTAATGAGAACACTGAAGTTTCAGTTTCCTCCCAGTTCTTCTGTCTGAGACATTGTGATTTTGCTCCAAGAAAGAGCAGAAGTTCTGGTATTAAAATCATGTAGATCTCAGGGTATCCCGTAGAGGCCAAAGGTATGTGCATGAGGTCCTAGTCCCCCACACCAGTTCAGGGGCCTCACTGTTGCTTCCCCATGACTCCCTGTCACTGTTCCAAATCCAACCATTCTGACAGGGTTTTTCTTGGCAGCTGCTGTCCCCCACAACTCTCCTTAAAAGTCCATTCCTGAGCCTGAAAGGGGCTCTAATCAAGAGTCGATACAGCCACAAACCTCCGGTGTTTCACACTCATCCAACAGTGCAGTAAACTGAGGGAAGTTAAGTAACAACCAAGGTTATAAAGTAAATTGGTGGCAGAGCTGGAAACAGAATCCAAAATGGTGTTGACACTCAGTCTCTCATTCTACAATCAATAGACAATTCACAACACAGACGTAATTGATATCCACAGAATCCATTTACTGTCAGCACATGCCAACATCATCATCATTTCTATTCTAAAACCAGGCAAAGGATTCAACAAACCACACCTTAAAAAAAAGGAACAGTGTTCCCTTTGTGTCATTCTTTTTGTTGAACAAGATGGGTAAGTACTATAGTTGTATTTCCTACTACATTACCTGTATTCAAACACTTTATTGCAAATGCATGGAGGCTTTTTATATCATCAATAGAACCTATAGTATAGAACAGGAAGCCATAAAACAGAGGAAAATGTCTTAGTGTACCACAAACATCTGAACAACGTGAAATGCTGAAATATCTATAAGCTTGCCATGTAACTATCTAGGATGACTATAATAGATATAAGGATAATAAAATATTGGTTAATATTACATCAGACAGAAAAGAAAACAACATCTGTCCTCTACAGCAAGAGAGATGAACCTTTATTTATGAGGTAAGAGATAGCTGGAGATCACCCCTTCCCATGGGGGTACATTTTCAAAATGGCTGCTTTGAAGTTTATTTTCAAAACAGACAGTTGGATGTAAACTAATATTAAACTATAGAATGTATTTTTCTGTGTACTTAGTAAGACCCAAGATCTTTAAAACTGAAATTTTTAAAATGTCTGTAAAAATGGTCACTGTTTATGCTGTTTGTTTACAGTTCACGTTCACTCAGTCCAACTTGAACAATCAAAAACAGCTAAGTCAAACTGACTTTCTAGTTCTTGGAGTACTAACCTCATGCTGCAATGTCTTGGTTGCAAATATTGCATAATAATATTTACTTTTGGACAAATAAATTGCACTCAATTAAATGTTTCTATTGATCTTAGGTTTTCTAAAACTTTGTTTTTGTCAATCCTAAACTTGGGGTCTAAACTGTCCCAACAATATCCCTTTAATGTTCACTAGCCACACTTATACTTTTATCTTCTGCAAAGGAAAGTAAAGCGATAATGCTTACATGTTTCCCTTTTCAAGTTAGAAATTGCAATGAACGTTCTGTGTACCTCAAAATAACTGTTTGGTCATTGTCAATTTCAAGTTAAATGGGGCCTAAAATTTAGATTTTGTAAAAACATGCTTTTACAGAAGTTAAGACTAGATAAATGCTTCTATATTTTTAATTCCAATAAAACCACTGTTTTTTAAACAAATTTAGAAACAGGGCATTACACCATTAAGAACTTGAAAGTGAAACAAAATATAAACAGAAGTGAAAGTGACTACCAAGATTATTATTGTCCAAGCTGAGAGAAATGCAAAAGCACATAGTGACAGGTCAACTGAATTTTTTAAATTCTTTGACTTTGAAAGGCATAACAGCAACATTTGTTCTTTCCAATGACATCATATGACTTTTAAACAGACAACATCTCTTTGTCTGTTAGAAAACCGATCCTTCACTTACTGTTGTTTCTAGTTCCTTATTCAAGAATCAGACTAGTATTTTGTATTTAAAGTTTGACACAGGAAGTTTTAGAAGGGCATGAGATCATTTTCAGAGGCCTGATCCTGGACCACAGAAGTTAATGGGACCTTTGCCATTGACTTCAACGGGCACAGGATCAGGTCCTAGAGTCTGTTTCTCATTTTTCTCTCCTCACCCCACCCCTCTACCCACTTTACAAATATCCATTTATTTGCTTTTATAGTACAAACTTTCTGTTGTTTTAATGATTTGTGCAGGTTTTGACAGGAAATGGCTTTACAAATATGTGTTGTATATTTTAATAAGTAGTATTAAGATAGTGAATGCTAATTTTTTTCCTATACACAACTTATTGTTACATCTAATTTTAACCACTCTTTCTACTAAAAACTTCCAGAAAAGGTCAGACTTAAGGCCTGATCCTGTTCCCACTGAAATCAACTGCACTGTTGCCATTGATTTGAATGAGAGGAGGATTAGGACCTTAAAGTTTATGATTTGTTCCTATGCAGAAACTTTTCAAAATACACATTTTACACAATCAACAAGCAGTTACATAACAGAATATGAAAATGGATGAAGGCTTTCAAAGCCACCATTCCAATGCATGCTTCGAAAGAGTGACTCCTATTAGATTCTCTCCCTCTTGTACCTTATCTTCTACTGCTCAGTTTGATGTGCATCATTCAGAAAGTGAACAGTACACATATAAAGATTACATACATCTAATTTTCCAAATATATGGTGTGTCTAGAAAGAAACTGTGAACTGGAAATTTCAAGGAGAAATGTAAAGGTAAAAAACAGCAGAAAATCAAGAAACAGGAGCTCTTCTGAGGCTGAGCTACATAGTAAGGTAAAATTGCTAGACTTTGTCATCACTGGAGGTATGATCTCATTTCTGAGCCATGCCCTCTCTAATTAAAAAAAGAGCAAAATAGGATGCTTGAAATAACTGAAAAACAGCTGCTGAATTTTGCACAGTAGTGGGTCTTGACTGCATATTATGCAACCAGTCATTTAACTACTATACAGTTATAGTCACAGAAAATATGCCTTGACAAAATATACTTCCTTGCCAGTGAGACAGCAGTAAAACATCACTTAATTTTTATTTTCACATTCAATTTAAGACCATCATAACCATTTGTGCCTGTGAGTAACTTTACTCAAATGAATATAGCTACTCATCTCTGTAAGCAATTGCAGAATTCAGCCCTTAGCTTGCAAGTGGAAATCATTCGACTTTGGTTTGTTGTTTTATATACATGTGCTTGTTGAAAAGAATCTTTGGGTTTGTTTTTTTTTTGCTAAGAAACTAAAAATGTGCCACCTACATCTGAAGACCATTTAGTATTACTTGCCCTTATTTCATATGCCATCATCACTTAAGAAAAAGCTATTTCAGTCATTTTAGTGCTCGATATTTAATGTAAATCATATTTAGCTTGAGTGAACACTTTGAGAAATTGCTTTTTTATTTATTTTAAATGCTGTCTTACATAGCCGAATATACAATAGCTATAAATCTATAGTTATGGTTGCATAATCTAATACAGAAATTCCATTTGCAAAAATTGGAGGTTTAACAATTAAAACTGAGTAAAACCTCTTCAGACAGAGGACTATTGCAATAACATAGTCCCTGTACTCCCTTGGTTTTGAGGCAGATGCTGCCTTCTGCTTCATGAAACAGGTAGCTAGAAAGAGATTTTGCGCTGCCATCACCAGAAACAAAACTACACCTATAAAGCAGTTCATTCTGAAGCCCATAAAGAGATACACAAAGGTGAAAAATGAGCGGAAGACCAGTCCAGGATCGAGAGATCCTTTCAGAATGTTTTTTGCTTAAAACTCTTGTCTGCTGAGGCTGAAAAGAGAGACATACAAATTGTGCTATAGAGCCCAATTCTTCAAGCACTGACTTAATGGAGGAATTCAAGTGTAGAGGGGCTTACAGAATTGGGCCCATAATAATTTTGTTAAACTGTGTTTATTTCTACCAAAAGGCAAATAAATCACCTGTTCCTATTTCTCACATCCTATTGAGATTTACTTTTCCTTTTTTCCCCACACACAAGTCTGGCTCTTAAAAAGATATTTCCAAAATGAAGAGAGGACTTTTCACACCCTTTCTATCACATCCTATGAATTTGCTAGTGTACTGAAGGGAATGACTCTCAGGGAGGTAGTTACGAGGTGTGTGAATGGAAAAGCTTTGTCCTTTATGGTCCTCATTCTGCTGTCCCTGTCATCCACAAATGCAGAAGGCAGATCAGAATTTAAGAGAAGCGGATCATGTAGTTGTAAAACTTGCTTTTCTCTCTCTCTCCTTTTGTGTGTGCGCGCAATGGAGTAACACCTTTCATTAAAATTATCAGCTCAATGTCAGACAGCTCCCCAGCGTGCTGTGCATATTTTCACAGGTTCATTTGTCTCCTCCTATAGCATCAGTTTTTAAAAGATTCTTTTTGAAAGAAATACCATTAACAACCATGCCTATTTCAACCCTACAAAGTCAAACACAATACACAGCACTGGTAACTGATCTTTAGGTTTCAGTCCACCGACTTTTTCACACTGAGAATAGGTCCCATGTGCTTTCCCTTTATGGTCTAGTCTTTTACAAAGCACAGATCTGGAAACTGCCTCTGCCCTGCACAGAACACAGTATACAGTAGGTGGCTTTCCTAGCTCTCTGGCTTACAGTACAAATAGCCCCAAGATCAGTAATAGCTTTCTCATGGGGATTTCTCCTGATGTTGCTTGCCTCTTGGTTTGTAAATACATTGCCTCTTTTTTCCCCTTGCATTAGAAACTAACTTCTTGGCAGCTGATTCCACATTTACAAACCTTCTGTTGGGAACCTTCAGTTTCAAACCTCAAACAAGACGCCATGGCAGCATCCCTTCCTGCTCTGGCACCGGATCATAAGATATTATCCCTTTACCCAAGCTGCTCTATAGACTGATGCCCACGGCTTCAACTCGCTCCCTGTCCCAGCATGATGGAAGGAAAGAGACACAAGGAATGGGGGAGAGACAGGGCAGGAAGAAACCGGCATGGGTCTCTCACTGCTGACCTGTCCTAGGCATCTCAACACCAAAAGTGGCCTGTTCCCAACCCTTTCCCCTGTGGAGCTCTACCACTCACTGCCCTCCCTGGTCCCCCCTTTCCTACTCTCGTTACCCCCAAAAGTGTCCCTTCCACGCCATGCCCACTCTGCCCTGGTCCCGCTGCCCCTTCCAGACCCCACCCGGTCTGCCCAGGTCCCCCTCAGCCCCTGTCCCGTCTGCCCTGCCCCCCCCCCGCAACTCCCCCAGCCCCCTCAGCCCGGTCTGCCCCCCCGGCCCGGCACTCACTACTTGTAGAGCTGCTGCAGGCAGAGGTCCAGGCACTCGCCCTCCACCTCCTCCTCGATGATGTGCTCGGAGAGCGGCCGGGGCAGCGGCGGCAGCGGAGGGGTGGGGGGCTGGGGGTCCGCGGCGTCGCTCTCCTCCGTCTCCCCGGCGGCTGCCCCTTCCCCTTCTGCCCCGGCAGCGGGGGGCGAGGGGGCCGGCTCTGCCCCGAAGGGCCCTCGGAACTCGCCCAGGAAGAGCTCCAGGAAGCGGCGGTAGGTCTTCTCCTCAGAGCCGCCAGCGGCCATCGCTTCGCATTCCCGGCTGCCTGCCGGCGGATCAGCACTGAGCCCGCAGAGAGCTCCCCGCCCGCCGGCCGGCCAGCCTCCCTGCGCGCGCGCTCCTGAGCCGGCCCCGCGGGACCGCGCACGCTGCGGGGGCGGGGTGGGCAGCGGAGGGGGAGTGGGGGTCGCGCGCCGCGCGGGAAAAGGAGCTGGCGTCGAGGGAGCTGACGGGGAAAGCGCCACACCGACGGGGTGGGGAGAGACAGACAGGGCATGGGAGAGCACGGACGTAGAGAGAGCGAGGCTGTCGAAAGAGGAGCAGAGAGGGAAGAGCGAAAGCTGGTCTCTCCAGTGAAAAAAGGGAAGGGGAGTAGGCAGAGAGATGGATGGATGGACGGACGGACAGACAGACAGACAACAAGCCCCCCACAAGCGCTGAGAGAGCCCTAGAGAGAGGGGTGGATGCTCAGTCATGCCCATGCTGCCAGCCAGCCAGGCCGGCTGGGGAGCTCCCACTTTCTCTCTCTACCACCCTGGCACCAACGCTGCAAACAGATAGATGAGAGACAGACTCTGCTGGTATATTGAAGTGGTAAGTGCTCAGAGGTTTTTCCTAGCCCTGGCCGCAGGGCTGCGTGTGGGCAATGGGGGCCCAGCAGTAGGACACCTGAAAAGAACCAGCTTAAAGCGGGGGGTGTGTTTGTGTGTGTGTGACTCATACCTCACTGTCCTTGGGAGCAGCCTGTTTTCTCTCTCTCTGTTTTTGGGTTCCTGGTGTGTTATGATTCTGAGAAATAAAATAGTGTTCTGTTGAAACCTTCCATTAAGAGTATTTTTGTTTTTTAATCTAATTTCTCTGTGTGTGTGCTGTGAACATAACAGAGACAAGCAAATTTATCACAGTAGTCTTTATTATAACTTCAACAGAAACTAGAGAACAAATTCCTACTGTGTAATCGGTTTTGGAATTTCTTATATGTCCATCATCATATATTCTAGTATCTTAGAGGTTACTGCACTAGTCTTTCACTTCTAGGAGATCAAGACAGTAAACAAAATTCTGTAAACAGCAAAGCGCAACCCAGCTTTAATTTTTCTGTAATTAAAGGTGTAATTATCCACATGAGCATACAATATTTTTTGCTATGTTCAGTCTCAAAGTTTTTCAAGTCAAAATTAATTAGCATGGTGGAAACATCAAATTAATAGCCATTGGAAAGGCATTACAAAAGAAAATGACTCATCTGGAATCAGTCAACTGTTGCATATGGAGCCAGACTACTGCAGAGTCAGAAGTTGTCTGATTTATGGGCCTAGTTTCTGCGCCTGATCTAAAGCCCATTGAAGTCAATGGAAAGAGACCAATTAATTTAAATGAGAATTAGATCCAGCCTTCTGTGGAATAAAGGAACGTGGAAGTTTATGGAAACAGTCACCAAATTTCAGGCCTCACATTGGAATGAGTGATTTCAGGCAATCAGGTTCTCATCTTCTGAAGTATGATTTGACCATTGTTGTAGTTCTGATACTATTTTCAAGATTGAAGTGATATATGAATTATGCTTTCACATTAGATGGTTTGGATAATGGGAATTCACAGTGGTCAAAGATGTCACATAGAATATATCACAGAGGTAGGCATGTTAGTCTGTTTCCACAAAAACAATGAGGAGTCCGGTGGCACCTTAAAGACTAACCGATTTATTTGGGCATAAGCTTTTGTGGGTAAAAAACCCTACTTCTTCAGATGCATGGAGTGAAAATTACAGATGCAGGCATGAATACACTGACACATGAAGAGAAGGGAGTTACCTTACAAGTGGAGAACCAGTGTTAACAAGGCCAATTCAGTCAGGGTGGACATGGTCCACTCCCAGTAATTGATGAGGGAGTGTCATCCACCCTGACTGAATTGGCCTTGCTAACACTGGTTCTCCACTTGTAAGGTAACTCCCTTCTCTTCATGTGTCAGTGTATTCATGCCTGCATCTGTAATTTTCACTCCATGCATCTGAAGAAGTAGGGTTTTTTTACCCACGAAAGCTTATGCCCAAATAAATCGTTTAGTCTTTAAGGTGCCACCAGACTCCACATAGAATATAACTTCTTAAAAGTTGGTGAAAGCTGATAAATTACTGGAGTCTAATAAATATCCTTCATTTATGAAAAGCATGTTGATTTGTTTTGTTCATTGCTGCTAAGCAAACCAGAGCTATCCGGTCTCTAAACATCCACAATGTGCAGGTATAATTGTCACAGAGATTAAAAATATCCTGTTCCCAAAGGAAGGGTCAGATATCCCTAACATCATATGTACCTTGTAGAATTACAAATTACAGGCCTAATATTAAAAAATATTCTAAATTTTAATTGGTTATAATAAGGACAATAGCTTGCAGAACTTACTGCACCAGTACCCTAGCAATTATCATTGGATCTCAAAAAGAAAAGGAGTACTTGTGGCACCTTAGAGACTAACAAATTTATTTGAGCATAAGGTTTCGTGAGCTACAGCTCACTTCAGGTGCTGCAGTAAATCTGACTCCTGTTCTGGTGAATATTATTCCACGGCCCAAACTAATGTTATGATATCTCTGACAACCTTATTGCTTAATCATGTGGCAAATTTGTATCTGAAAACCACAGATGTAAAAAAGCAAAATGTGTTTTTCATTTTTCACAGCCAAAAGTCACTAAAGTGATATATGAATTATACATAGATGTAGCTGATACATTCCTTCCCCCCCCCCCCCCCGTATTTTCAATATATCACTTACATCCTTTCTAATTTATAATGCATTTCTATAGGTCTGTCAGGCAAGGTTTGAAGAGCCAAATAATAATAATTCTGCTTTCGCTAATGACAGTCCACAGCTGCAGTTGATTTTTTTTTTAAGTCCATGTGTGTACAGTACTGCAACATCAGTGAAAGAGTTAAAGGCCTGAAGACAATATAAGTATATAAAAATGGGCTGCAAGTGAGCCACTGATCATTGGTTATAGTTCACTGGTAAATCATGGGGTATTATACAAAATACACAATTCTAAAAATTACCATTACACTAATACTATTAAGAAAGCACTTCATATTTCAACAAGCTGTCTGATCATCTTCATATGGCATTACAAAACAGCAATTAAGACTTGCCAAGGAAGGTTTAAACAAAAATTTATTTTGACTCTTGCTTCATTTTGTCTTAACTCCTTAAAAAAAAAATGCATTTCTTAGTCTATGTTAACAGCATATGAAAATATTTGAGAATAGCAGTTCTGTTTCATATTATGTTAAAGTTGCCAGATGTCTGTGAATCACCTTGGCAGTCCCCATGTATTTTCCATCATATGTGTAATTGCAAAGGACACTAATTTAAATTAAATAGCATATAACTTTGTACTTGGGATACTTGGTTAGATTTTGGTACTACATATCACGTTAGCATTATTTTGTTTCTAGTATTAAATTAAGAGGTTATGGATCTAAGACAGGGTGACATTTATTTCTGGGGGGGAAGATGAAGAACCATTCTCATTAACCTACAGTACAGACCATATGGTAATCGTGGGTAGTGTGGCTACATTAGGCAGCCAAGAGTCTGCCATTAATTCACAATAAGACACTGTGGGTGTGCAATTACCACCCAAAGTAGCTTGACTGTTATCTTGCTTCTGTCCCGAAAGGAGAATCTAAATAGTTTTCTGTCTTGTATAGGACTAATCTAAGTCACATGATTGGCTCCTACATTATGTTTTTTTTGTTTTGTTTCCAGCAACCTTGGGAGCTAAATTCTAGAGTGCTTTGATGAACTCCAGACTGCTGAATAACAGTATTATGAATGGTTCCTGTGCCCCAAGCATAGCTGAAGCAAATGGATTCACAAATCAAGGCAGTTTGGGGCAGACTACTTTGGATTGCAGCATATTGTCAAATAGAAGATGAGTTTTAAAGGTGACCGCCAAAAGAAAATCAAAGATGCTTGTGTGATTTTTGACTTCATCATGGTATATGAAAGGTTAGAAAGGTTTTGTTCCCAAAAATGTTTTTTATTCTCCTTTATTTTAGCTTTAGAAATATAAAGAATGTCATGTTGTCCTTCCTAGTTTTGCTGGACAACTAGAGAACAGGAGTAGGAGTTTTCTCAGCTCAGGAGTAGGAGTTTTCTCAGCTCATGAGTGAAGAAGGGAAGGGTATTGAGACTTCCACAAAGAAATATTTTCTACTACCTGTTTGTCAAGAATTTTCCTAATGTATTAAAGTGACATTACCAAAATTAAAAACAAGGACAAAAATTTCTGCTCCACTGTGTTTCTGCTCAGCACAGCAAAGAGAGAAAAGGTACCAGGGAGCCTGTTGTGGATCTGTCTCAGCCCCAGAGTAGGTAAGAGTTGTCAGAGTGCCCAAAGGACTATATTCCAAGAAGGGATAGCAGTAGCGCAGTGCGCTCCAGCCTCACCCTATCCTGACAGCTTCCTACCTCTTATGCTCGGGTAGAGAGGGTCGACAACTGCTCAGGAACTGGATGTGCCAGGCAAGCACCAGCTGAGAGCTACCCTATGCTGGGGGTATTCTCACCAGGCCAGATCCATTTGCTTTTTTTTCTTCCAGAGCAGCACAAAGGGGCCAGAATTCATCAGAGAATCTACCCCAAGAAGTTTTAAATGGTCTGACTACAAATTTCTTGCCCCTCTAAATTGTTCGGGTTTCACTCTTTGTACATGTGATATTACAATCTTACTAGGAGTCCAATGGTTCATAGTGTCTTCCAGGAAAAACAGGGTAGGCAAGACCTGAAATGCAAATATAAAAAGCTATACAGAAAGGAAAAACATACAGCCTACCCCACTCCCCCAAAAAATCAACCCTCTACTTTTCAAGCTTTCTTTACTCAACATCTAGAAGCAATAAATAAATGGCACACACTTTTATCCTCTCTCGGTTACCTTTAAAGTGTACCTATTAAAGAAAAAATTCTTATTTTAATATCTTCCTGCAGAGATGCTATCTAACCCCAAGGGCCTCCTTTACATAACACATTAGTTTTCTTTATGGCCTATGTGGAAAACAGTGTTAGTAAAATTGACATTTATAATCTGATACTTAAATATGCCACACACCTCATTAACTCTTTATCAATTTGCAGCCAAATGTTCAAAGCACGAAAACAAGAATGAAATTTCATGTCATAGGTAACATTTTTTAATATTACCCACATCCTAATCTCATGGTCAAATCCCCAATTGATTTCCTGAATAAAAAGCAGAAGTACAAGTGAACAGTGTAGCAGGATTTGAGCAGACCTTAGGGAGGTGACCTGAATTGTATGGAAGAGCATGATGAAATGCTTCTTTTTAACCATGAAAGAAACTTTAGTATATTGGCATGTAGAATCTACTTGGGAACATCAAGAAATATTTGGAGGTGTTTCAATATACTTATTGTGATGTGCTCCAATAGTGTGTCATCACAGAAAAGCGTAAAAACAAATTATTTTAACATGATCTTTTAAAAGGTCTTTGCTACAAACAAGAAGGCATTTTGGAAGATAACTTTTGTGTCCATGATCAAATGGAGCCAGTCAAAGCAGGCATTACCAAAACTTTTGCACGTAGAATGTAATGTTCTCAGTTTTAAGTGACTACTGCTGTTGGGTTTGACCAGCTTAAGTTTACAACAGCACAGTGTACACATTTGTATCATGAGAATATATTGCATTACACTCTGTAATATACTGTTGAAAGATACTACTGTCCTTGTACTGCATTATTTGTGCATCTTGCAAGCATGAGATGAAAGACAGTGATTCAAAACTGACTTCCACTTTTTCACAAAAATATACCACTATGGTATAATAAATGTCTCTGAAAGGAGTGACGCATAAGACATAAATGTTCTATATTCTTATGTCTCTCAAAATCCAATAAGCCAATTAAAATCATTATAGTTTGAGGAGTAATTGGATCCAAACAAGTGCAGCAACAAAGTGAACCAAGTTAATACAGTGAGAAGGACTCTGTTTACAAGCAACATCAAGCTCCAATTAATTTTTTAGGTTCAGTTTCCAATAACCTACAACTACAACATTTTTCAAGTGACAAGTC
The DNA here is from genome assembly GCF_965152235.1 of Eretmochelys imbricata. Taxonomy (NCBI): domain Eukaryota; kingdom Metazoa; phylum Chordata; order Testudines; family Cheloniidae; genus Eretmochelys; species Eretmochelys imbricata. The sequence goes on along the minus strand of NC_135588.1, from coordinate 4,864,833 downwards.
TCTGAACACTGAATCCAGAATTTTCTAGGTCTTAAAGACACAGTAATCTAAGTCACTACTGTCCTTATACCACAGTAAGTATTGTATTGGCACACTCCTAAGGATCTGTGTCTATAACTTTGTTCCTTTTCTCCCAGGCCAAGTCTGTTCTTAAGGATTCAAGTCCATAGATGATGCTCAAATACCTAGCTGCATTCCAAAACGAGGGGTTTCTAACCTCCCATTCCTTCTCATCCTGTAGAGGCATTACGCAAAACATTCAGCTTATTTTTGAATAGCAGAAGTGAGAAAAAGTCCATTTGTTACTGAGGCCAGGTTTACACTCAGAAGTTAAATTGACCAGCTATGTTGCCTATGTGAAAAATCCACACCCATAAGCAATGTAGTTAAGATGACCCAACCCTCAGTGTAGATGGCACTAGGTTAACAGAAGAACCCTTGTGTCAGTCAAGGTACTGCCTCTCGGGGAGGTGAATTAACTAGGGCAATGGGAGAACTCCTCCCATTGCTGTAATGAGTCGCTATGCTGAGGTGCTACAACTGTGCCGCTGTAGCATTTTAAGTGTAGACATAGCCCTACTTAGATTTGAAAAAATAGAGAGGGATGCACAGGAGGGAGAATGAATGAAAAGCAGCACCCCAAAAGGCCTCCCCCTGGAAACTAGTTGCTAACAGAACAAGAAAATCCAGAGTAGCAGAGTCAAATGTGTTGTGGTGTTTCCTTTTAAGCTAAGGATAAATATGTTTATGCCAGAAAATCATCTGTGATTGAAGTGTGGTTGCAGATAAGTGCCAAAGGGATGGTTTCAGTCTCTTGGAAACACTCATGACCACACAATGGGTTGTGTGTGCTGGATGCTGTCAAGGCCTGCGATCATACAACACACACAAGTATACTAGAATCTAGTAAGTTCCCTCTGAGGCTGATCCACTTCACTAATCAGTCACTCATAAGAGTATCCGTTTTCTCCCCTCTGCTAAATGGAGATGAGTGGAGCAGAGCTCTGGGCTATCAGCAAACAACAAGGCTTACTGACAGCATTGCTGTGCTAGGCCCTGCTTCATACTTTTCCTTTCTATAGCACCTGTCATTTGAGGGATAAAGTAGTAGTATTTTAATCACTAAGAGTGAAATTCACCCCAGTGCAGAGGATCCAGTTTCATCCTAAGGTAAGAGAGAGGTTAAGGGTCAGATTGTTAAAGGTGTTTAGACACAAAGATGCAGATAGGTGCCTGGTGGGATTTTCAAGAGTGACTTCTGTGGGAGCGAGGTGCCAAGATGCTTTTGAAAATTTCACTGGGCACCTCTCTACATAGGAGCATATCTTTAAATACAGAAATGTATAAAATGAGTGACTGCGTTGGAGAGATTAATACAACCTGCTGTGTAATGTGTTCCAAATCTTTTACCATGCAAATGTAAGATGAGGCCTGTGGTGGTGTAAAGGTTGTAACTTACTGTTATAATCTCATATTGACATGCAATATTTTATAAGAGGCACCATTTGCATGTAAAAAACCAACTTGTTCTTTTATCCAGAAAGATTTGAAGCTATTTTTTTAAAAATTATTTTGAGAAACACTGAGCAAATGTATTTGGTACTTTTGCTGGTAAAACTCCAGTGACTGATTGATTTGGAGGGTTTAAAATTAATGTGAGATACCATACTAAACTAGAATTTCAACATCATAATTGCAAAGAAGCTGCATGGGAAGTGCCAAGACCTAATAAGAGCCATTTCATCACCTCTGCATAGTTTCCTTTCTTTCTTATATGAACTATTATATTAAAACTTTATTTTTTAAACATGTCCTTGCTTTCTGACTGGTTGAAACCAAATTATGTGATTTCTGTAATCTTACACTTATCCAGTTCCCATTGAAGTCAATGGCAAAACTCTCACGGACTTCATTGAACATAGAAACTGGGCCTTAATAAAATGTACGGCAGGCAAGAATCAGCTATAAAATATTGCTTGGAAAACAGTGCCCTCAGGTAAGACGTAATATATTGTCCTGTTGAAAGTACAGTAATCTTTCCATCATGATAAAACATTTCTACTCCTTGTACAGTAATTTTCATCTCTTGCTCTTAGCACTGATCACTATTAGTATAATTTCTACATGACTATGTAGACTAGTATTTCTATAATACAGTAGCACAGATGTTAATAAAAATATTTCTTGCTTGCAGAAGACAAGTTTGTTGTTTGGTGCTTAATAGTGAATATATTTATGGATAAAATTCACTTAAGCCCCATTGCCTTAGGAAAAACATCATACCAACCCTCATTACCTCATAAAAGAGTTATAAATATAATCACTGTAAATTAGGGCAGAATAATACTGTTTAATGTGTCTTTTTACCTAATTATGATCCTGAAAACAGTATAAACAGTCTACTAAAACCTTGGTCTCAGTGATTTCCCATTTCTATTTACACATTTCATACCAAATAAAAAAGATGAGCTTAGGAGGAAAGGGGGAAGGATTTTCCCGTGGACAATCTATCAGTGAAATGTTTTACAATTCCATTCTAAACTTAGTCCTAAAAAAGTACATTAATTTTGTAAGTGTCGATAGTGACAAAAGTTAAAAACTAGTCAACTAACCACGATTATAAATGACTAATCTCATCGTACATGGTTTTTTTTTTTTTCCCCAGCACATCTCTCACTAAATGTCCACATGCTGTTTAGAGTCAGAAACTTTAACATCTCCCTAGGGATGACTTTGTTAACAGAAAGAAAAGGAGTACTTGTGGCTCCTTAGAGACTAACCAATTTATTTGAGCATGAGCTTTCATGAGCTACAGCTCACTTCATCAGATGCATACCGTGGAAACTGTACAGAGAGATCACCAAAAAGAGAAAGGTTTCAGAGTAACAGCCGTGTTAAGTCTGTATTCGCAAAAGGAAAAGGAGTACTTGTGGCACCTTAGAGACTAATTGGTTAGTCTCTAAAGTGCCACAAGTACTCCTTTTCTTTTTGCAAAAAGAGAAAGTTCAGCTCAAACCTTCTCCCCTGGCCTGACCTGGCTGCCTGTTGGGTTCCTCTGCCTTGATTGGTCAGCCATCACCCTAGCTCATCAGTTTTTATAGCACCACTCCCACTTTCCTCATAGCTGTATGGGGTAATAAGACACTTGACTTGGTGAGTCAGCACAGCAGAACCCACTTTCCAGCAGCATCACATTCTTATAGCATGAGAGCCAGAGAAAAGGACATTTTGGGATAAGAGGATTCAGCTGAGGAATGAGCGTCCAGAATCTGACCACCTGCAGGGCATGCTGTAAACTTTTTATAAAGCTTTCCAACCATAACCAGCTTCCAGGATCCACTGCCAAAGGAAAAAATACTTTAAATTAACCAGTAAGTGAGCTGGTTTCACATTTTAGATTCCTCTTCTTCCCCCCCCCCTCCAACCGCCCTGTGGCACTGTATTTCAAATTTTGACCTCAGGAGGGACAGGATGAGCCCCAATAGGAGTTTTGCCATTGACTTAAATGGAGGCACATTTTGGTCTCATAACTTGAACCCTGACTCCACATCCACACTTATAGTCAAAACTATTCCACCCGCATGCATTTTAAGTTTATTCTTCTTGTAAGTTAATTGGTTTCTCAGTGCTTCTTAATGAAGAAAATGGTTTTCAAAGCAGAGAACATGGAGAGTCAGGAGGAAATAAATTGTTAATTTTCTCTTCTTAGAGTAAAGAATTTCAAAGCAGCATTCTGCTGCTAGATGAGGCACATCACAGACACCATTTTCTTATTGCCAAACCCTGTGGTAGAGACTGGAATTTTGTTGTGGTAACACACTAGCTCCTCACCCCCTAGGCAAGTTTAATGTGGTAGTGCAAAATGAATAATAGTAAACTCAGTCCCACCTTTACAGTTCCTGCATGAGAGATGACTAGCATTCAAGCAACAAACCAAACAAGCTGATGTTTGTTTTATTCAATGCTGCAAACTTGGCTACTTAGGATCTTAATTTGTGCGATCATAAAATTCTCCCATGCCACTTTTTTTAAAGCACACTGCTGCTTTGAAGTAATATACAAAGTGCAACAAAGGATTCCAGCCACACTCACGAGAAAACACCTTGCCATAAACAGAGAGTTCATGGGAGAGACACTGGGCAAATTTTTCGTACTTACACGTGTATATCTGGAATAACTCAATGGACTCCAGCAGAGTTTCTGATGCAGATGCGTATTGAATCAGGCCCACTAAGTCTAGTTTTATCTCAGCCATTAAATCCTCTCTAGGGCTAGCTTATATTGGGCATTTTCACTAGTGTAGCTACAACAGCTTAAGTCATACACCGGTGTGGTTTTCTCCAGGAACCTGCCTCCTTCCTTCCCTAGGCCCCCCAAAAAGCAACAACCCAAAACAGCGGAAGCTACTCACAAGACCACATTGCCTTGAGGGGATGTTCTGATTTGTTAGCCACTAAATTATCACATCTGACACCTTCTAGAGCAATACAAAAATCCATCAGTTATGAAAACAAAGATGTATTCCTTTAAGCTATCCTTATGTAATATGCACTTTCCGAAAAAATTAATCTGATTGACACCAGAAGCTATAATGTCTTGCATAAAGCTAATGTTCTGAACCCTTCTACACCAAATAGGTCTCCCTTGATATTTAGGCAACAAAACCATATCAAAATATTAGTGCAAATACATGTACTTGTAAAATCAGAGGGAGTGTATTTAATGATTAGAGGAAGAAATTGGGAGTCAAGAGGCTTAAGTTCTATTCCCAGCTATGCTAGTTAAACTGTGAGACCTTAGACACTTTAATCTTTCTACATCTCAACTTTCCCATCTGAAAATGGGGATGATAATACTTCCATGACTCACCTAGGAGTTTAGCGAGACAAGGTGGGTGAGATAATCTTGTATTGGACCAACTTCAGTTGTGAGAGAGACTAGCTTTCAAGCTTACACAGAACTCTTCTCTAAGTCATGGAAATGTACTCAGTTTCACTCCTAAATACAAGGTGGAATACATTGTTTAGGAGTTGTAAGGCTTAATTAATATTTGTAAATGACTGAGATCTTTAGATGAAGAATGCTATGGATGATGTGATCCATTGGCTACCATACTGCATTAGGAGTTAGGATTCTATTCCCAGCTCTGCAACTGATCTGTAGTATGACCTTGTGCAAGTTACTTTACCTCTCTGTGCTTCTGTTTCCCCTGGCATGCTTTGTCTGTCTTGTCTATTTAGATGGTAAGCTCTTCAGAGGAAGGACTATTCTATGTACAATGCCTAGCATAATTGAACCCTGGTCTCAGGTGAGGTCTCCAAGTGCTACTGTAATAATTGTAATAAAAATAAGTAAAGCTGAATTTAGCATGAAATATGAGAGAGCTTTAAATACGCCCCTTGAAGATGGAGAAATTGTTGCACACTTTAAGATAGAATAAGGTAAATTAACTGAAACAGAGGGTTTTCTTTTTCATAAGTATCTTTACAGAGTAGCAACCATCAGTATCTACATCAGTAGTAATCCACAGTACTTTTTAAAGTGTTGCTACAAGACCTTTAATCAATGCAGTTTTCCATGTGGCTAAGCAGGCATGCGCACTGTGTCAGACTCCCCCTTCTCTAGCACTGCAAGACGTAGGAAGCTATTATTCCCAAATGAAGCATTTGGTTGCTGACATCAGATGCGGTAGAATCCTTTTGTTTGCCTGTGTCTCCTGCATTGCAATGTTTGTCTGAATCACAAGCCCCGCCGTCTTTCTTCCTCTGCGACATAGCTCTCCCTGATTCATGGATTTTTAATTTTGACAATACTTGATTCTCATGATGGCACCTGAATATTTTTCCCTCAGTATTTTATTATGCAAATTACATCTAAATACTATAATGATCCAGAAATCACTGTCACTCTCTTTTTCAGCATTTTAAATAAAGAAGGAGGTTTTGTGACTCACATTCAGCACTGAATTTTGTTTCAAAGCTAAGGCAATTTTAGGATGAATTACTAAATTAAACATTATAGCTACTGTCTCCCACAACTTGAATCTCCTATTTAGGCTGCTGGCTAGGTTTCCCCAGTAATCATGTTAGCAAGTTCTGTGCTTCAAGGGAGTCAGGTCATACATACAAAAGCAAATATTTACCACAAGGAGAGTATCTAAACCTTATATAATGCACCCAGATATTATGGTAATCAGCACCCCCATTTTCTTGCAATGATTAATATTTTGAATTGCCATGCAGTCATTCTAGGTTTATTTTCTGTGAGAGAGACCAAATCTTTGCTGCATTTTCAGTGAGTACATTTATATTCTTCCCTCTGGTTTAGATTTTGGAGTTGCTAGTACATTACTGGCTTTTAAGAAAACCATCTCTCTTCTCTAGATTAAATTAGGACCACCAACAAAATATGCCCTAGTGATTAGTATCACCATACTAAATCCTTTATTAGAAGAAAGGTAGACCAGAGGCTGAAGACTATCCAGCCATGTAGATTAGACCTCAAATGTTTCCCATTCACCAAGATTGGGTCTTATCCAGTACAGCAGTTCCTATGTCCTTCTGCTCCAGTATGTTCTGACCGTGGCCAGTAACAAATGCTTCAGCTGTTAGAAAGCTTTGATTGGTCTCCAACAGGGACACCACAGTAGTTAAGGGCTAAAGCCCTGATTAGTACAGCACTTAAACACATTCTTATCTTTAAGCAGGTGATTCAGTTCCATTGACTGAGGCCCTTATCCTGCAGCTTGTTCCATATGGACAGACCACTACACGGAGCCCTACTGAACTTCAGCTGCACACAGAAGCGAATGCATGATCAAGACTTATGTCATCTGATGTACTGAATTGGATCCCATTGTTCCATGGAGCAAGTGTCTCTCTCTCTCGTGCTCAGACATACAAGTAACAGCAGCTATAATATTCTTCAACTAAAGAAGCTGAAGTCCCTGGTTGTAGAAAACATTTATTAGTAAAGCCAAATTAGGTCATAAAAATAAACATTTTAATGGCACTGCCATTGTGCAAACTTGGATATTCTGAGTTTAATATTAAAGTAATTTGGGACACAGCAGTTTTGGTTAAAAACAGTCTCTCAGGCTCCCTTGGATGTTGGACCCATGTTTATAGTGCAGACATTTTCATATGTAACACCTTTGTTGAAGTTTATCCTTTGTATCACTGTTTGTCCCCTTCTATCCGTGGCCGTTTTCGAGGGTTAATTTCAACTTCTGCTGGGGTCTGGCTTGGAGGTGGAGGATGCACATCCCGGAAGCCATAAGGCTGTAAGATACAAACAAAACCAACAAAAACAGTGGACCTGACTGTGATCGCAATTACAGTGGTGAGAATCAGGAGTAACTCAAACTTAATGGAGTGACACCGGTGCAACCCAACATCAGAATCAGGTCAAAAAAATGTAATTTATTTTAGAGAAGTTGTTTAAAGTGTTCCTAATCCAGGCTAAGATCAGAATTATAAGAAAGTTCTTTCATCTACAGGCCAACTAAAAGTAAAATGAGGAGAGAGAGTTTATAAAGGTATTTTCCTAGCCCCAATCAGGCCATCATTTTCCTTTTGTCACCTATCTCCACTATGGCTATGGAGCACTGCTACTTTGTAAATTAACTTACACTGCCTATTGAATGCCAAATCCTTTGGTTCTTACTCAAGCAAAACTCCCTCAGAAGTGAGACAAGCACTGAAGGATTCAGTGCTAGAATCACACTTGCACTCAAAAACGGGAACTTTTAAACCCCAGGACAAAAGGTTTGTTTTTTTTAAATCTGAAAATTGCAACAAGACACTACGTTGTTATAGAAAAACATGTCTGAATCTGTTTTATCAAATTGCTCTGATCATCACTGCAGGAACAAGAGCGCTCGTGACCAACAACTGTGATTTATGGGGCATGATGGGATGTACCTCATCTGCCAAAGCCCAAATGTGGGTCAGAATGTGGAAGTGACCAAAGACACACACACGAAAAAAAATAGAGATCTTAGATTGAGGATTAATTGTTTAGCATCAATGGCATTTGCTTTAGGATTAGCTCATGGTTCAGAATTTCTGGATTTAAAAAGTTTACAACAAATAGAGATCCAGAAAGTGAATGTTATGTTAAGTGTGTGTCTATCAAAGGACGTTTCAGACACACGCATGTGAGGAAAAAGGATATTATACACTATGAAGTGGGAGCCCTTGATTTGGCTCTCTATCCTCCTGTCTCCAGACAGGACAATGCTATGCAGGAAGCATCTCACACTGACCTCTCCAGATAGTTAAGAGTCAGTGCTGACTCTCACACAGTTGTTCTCTTATGGAAGGATCATGACTACAGTGCAGGGCCTTGGAGAAGGAAAGGGTTTAATCAGGAGGAAATATTGCTGCCCGGATCCTAAATGTTCAGGGAGACGCAGAGAGCATTTCTGAAGAGTTGACATTTCAGGTTGGTGCAGTGTGAAAAATCACGTAGAATTACTATCAAGTATGTGACTTTTATAAAATCCCAGTGGGTCCTATGCACAAGACCAATTCAATCCATGAAACAAAGCCAGTGAAAAGGATTTCACTGAACTCCAATCTCTATAGTTCTCGTGTATTTCTAAATGTCTCATCACATACAGTTTGCTGGGGCTTTTTAAATTTAAAAAAAAATAAAAATTAAAAAGGAACAAATAATAAGAGATCCCACAAGGGCAGAACTTATACCATCCATCTACTATTTTAAGCATCTCATCTGTTCTTCTAAACTGTATAATGGAGAAACTTACAGTTTAGTGTTTCACTGCTGCTTGCATCTAATCTCTGCCATTTACCCTCAGCCAAAGATTGACCTGTAGCCAAGAATTCATTTAATCTAACACACTAGACTCCTAGGTGAAGCATTCCACTAGTTATGTAAGCAGTGGCATGACAAAGTATGAAGTTCTTGGATACCTTGTGTGTGTGTTGAAGGTACTTTGCTTTCAGCCTCGTGCTTTTCAGTCATCAGAGAAGAGCTATCATTCTTGTATAGCTTCATGAAGTGTTCTAGTACTTTTAGACAGGGATAACGTGGCCCTGGTGAGTTATTCTTTAATTTATCTCTATTCTACAGGCAGGAGAATCACTAAGAATAGTTAACTTTATAAACCAGTTAAAAGGGAATGTCATCACCAGTCCTGGAGACCTGGAGCTCTTGTGTTCATAGAACTTAAACATTCATTGCCCACTCAGAATTATAGGTTGTGTGTCAGTCTCCCATTGCGAAGCTACAAAGTGACAAAATCTGGGAAAGTTAAGTGAAATTTCATGCTGAAATTCATAACACTTAGCATGCTTTACATGTTCAGCATTAAATAATGAATCCACAAAACCCCTGTGAGACAGCTAAGTATTATCCCCATTTTACAAGTGGAAAAAGTGGGGGACAGAGATGTGAACTGACTTGCCAATAACCTGGAGGGGTGTCATTGTCCAGATCAGAACCAGGAGTGCCTAGTTACTAGCCAGTGCCTCAGACCTCACCTTTTTGCCTGTCTGTTTACAGGCATGGAAGTGCCTATAACAGTGTTTCTCAACGACCAGTCTGTGGACCAGCACCGATCTCTGAGATCTCGCTCGCGCAATTTAAGGAAGCTGGTCCCTGGTATCGAAAAGGTTGAGAAACATTGCCCTATAAGACCAGCTTTTTGTATCTTGGTGCACATATGTTTGATCACATATTTTGCAGCATTGAATGTCTAACTACTAAGATGATATTTAAGAATAGGTACATAAGATGGCTACCATCAAACCTGAATTTAATGGAAGAAATAGAAACAGAATTTATCACTCATGCAGTTTATCTATCCTTTGAAGTCTATGCTGAAGAAGTTCAACAATTCTAAAGGACAACGTCTGGATAATCTAAAATTTCAAACAATCTTTGATAACAGTGTACGCCAGAGAGCCACATTTTCAGATTGTATGGATGCGTATGGAGAGATGGAGTGGAATTGGTCTATTTTACAAAATAAATCTGACACGAAAAGGCACCTAGAAATATGACTAGAAGATTAAGATATGGTTTAAATGACTTTTTCTCCCAAGGTTTGTAAATGAAATGAACAAAAACTTTGATTTCTGTTCACTATGAAAACCTCAGATATTATGGACACCATTAAAAATCTGCAAGAAATGCCATGGGAACATGTTACCATGAGCACCTGTGACAAACAATTATTACATGTAGCTACCTAAATGACAACTGAAGAGATGAGTTTGGAATTCATTTAATCTGAACAGAACTGAGATATTATTATTACTTTTTACCTATATAGTGCTTTGGATCTGTACATCTTATAGCACTTCATAAAGGTGACTATTACAACATGTAATTTGTCACTCAGCATTGTATGAATGTGGCTACTTCCAGTATTGTTTTGAACACAATGTTCTAAAGGACCAAATTGCGCCCTCAGAGCTGTATACACCCCTTCTGCAAGCTTCCTTTTGGGTAAACCCCTCCTCCCATCTCTGAAGCCCCACCCCAAAATGAATACTAACTGTAATATGGAAAGGTACAGTCGACTCCTTCTGACTCGGTGATTTGTACAATGTTGCCAACCTGGTCAAACAAAACAGGTTTTGTTAGCATTAGCAAATATACCCTGCTAAAAGATTTAGCAATGTTTCAAAGTGCAATATAAAGCTAACTTTAGGCCTTTAGGACCAGATTTTCAAAAGAGCACCACATTCAACAGCTCCCATTTAGGTATCTAAATAAAACAGCTATATTTTCAAAAGTTTCATCACTGTTCTCAATGGGAATTCTGGGTGCAAAGCACATTTTCTATTTAGACTGTGAACTCTTTAGGGTGGAGACCTTGCTTCCTTACTTATATGTACGTGAGGTGCTGTTGACCCTAGAGAGATAAATAATGGAAATGTTTCACTTCGGAAAGACATTGAGTACAATTCTGCTCCACTCCATTAAGCAATAGATTTGGCTTTGAGAAACAGCTGAAAGACAGGTTTAACTGTATCTAGTATGTTCCAACAAGTTGGAAAACAAACAAGGAGTTTTATCCCAGATGTTTCTCAGGTTTATACATATAATGTAGAGGCTAGGACACTGGATTAGAACACAGGAGACATTTGTTCTATTCCTAGCCATACCACTGACCTATGCAACTTGGAGCATATCACTTACTCCTTCTGTGCCTTTTCCCCCTCCCACTCTTTGTCATTCTTGTCGATTTAGACTGTAAGCTCTCTACTGCAACTATCTCTGTACTGTATTAGTACAGTGCCTGGCACAATGGAACCCCAGTCGTGGCTGGGGCCACTATATAGTACTGTAATACCAAAAAATAACAACTAGAAAATATCTAAACAGCAAGAGATTTTTTCCCACCAGCCCTGGGAATGCATACCTCCCCAAAGCTTACACCCTCCCTTGAGAAACATAAGGAAAAAGTTCTCCCTTGCAACAATTTGTCACCTTCCACACTGCGATACCCTGCCAAGAATCCTGTTAATTATTTTTAGGTTTTTTTTCTCCCTTAGGTGCCATTCTATTAAAGAGCACGTAATTACAGCCTAAGGAAGAGTGCCACTTCATATTAACTATATAGGGAATTCCTCAGAATATTTAAGTGTAGGCTGTACTTTACAAAATAGCCTAAATCTCAAGCAGCATAAGCCATGTTTTTATGACACTCAGTTGGAGTTCTGCTAGCTGCCTCTGAGTCAACTGGTTCTGTTCTCACAGCAACAAGCCCCACTGTAATTAAGCACTGAAATTTCCAGTGCTGGCAGGGTGGAAAGAGAGGCAGGTATCATGTTTAACCAAAGCATAATGGACAAGGCAGGAGTAACATGAGCTCTACAACAACAGCTACAGAAACAAGGATAGCAAAGCCTACATGGATTGTTAGCTATATCTGGATCATTTACAGATACAGCAGAATTTGTTTATTGCAGTTTGTTGCATGTCTAAAATAGTCAACAGCACTCAAAACTGTAATGGCTTTGCAGGTCACTCATAAGGAGATGCATGCCACATATAAAGGCAAAGAAGAATGTTGTTCTATGCATACTGACCCCTTCTGCTTTCTTTATCTGCTAAATATATCACAGTCGTTCCAGTGGATTCATGAAGGAGGCAGGCCTCACAGTCAAAATGTCACTGCAAACTTTATTTTCAGTGAGTATTTATGATTAAGAACTTTTGTTCCATCAGGAGTCCACATGCTGATGCAGCTTCCCTCTTCCTAAGGGCTTTTTGGCTGATCAGGGATGTCAAGTTAACTCCAAAACAAACGGCCTGGTGTAATCACTCCATGTCTCTCACAAATGCAGGAAAAAAATTCACAGCTCTCTCTCCACAGTTTAAAAAAAACATCAACAACAAAATCCCAACAGCTGGTCTAGTTTGTTCATTGTTTGCAGAGGATTAGGAAGTAGAAGGGAGGTTTCATGCTGCCAAAGTTATATCTACACACTGATATTATGTGCAAGACCTTTCAAAGTCAAGTGAGCAGATAACAGAAGTGGTGGTGGTGGAAGTCACATTGCAGCAGACAGAAAGATAAAGTTGAACTGCTCCCTGGGGTTGGTGGTGGAAGTCATCCTCTTTGTTTTGAGCCCTGAAGGTTTCCCTTCAATTTCCCACCATCTGTCAGGAGGAGAGCTAAATGGAGACCTTCAGAAAGGAAAGGGGTGCTTCAGTTTTTAGTAGGGAGATCCTGCTTTGGGAGGCAGAATGGTCCAATGGATGGGGCCAGGGAGTGGGAGGCAGAAGATCTTATTCTTAATTAGTTTTATTACTGTCATGCCTAGTCATGGACCAGAACACCATTGTGCTAAGTCAATGGTTCTCAAACTGTGGGTCGGGACCCCAAAGTGGGTCACAAACCCGTTTTAATAGGGTCGCCAGGGCTGCCGTTAGATTTGCTTGGGCCCAGGACCAAAGCCTGAACCCCACCACCCAGGGCGGAAGCCAAAGCCCAAGCCCCACTGCCCAGGCTTTGGCCCCCTCACCTGGGGCAGTGGGGCTTAGGTGGGCTCAGGCCTCAGTCCCCCATCTTGGGGTCATGGAGTAATTTTTGTTGTCAGAAGGGGGTCACAGTGCAATAAAGTTTGAGAACCCCTGTGCTAAGTGCTGTACACTGGCTTGCCCAAAGTCACACAAAACTTCTTTATGCATCAGTTTTCCCACCTGCAAAGTTTGTCCTGTTTTTTTTGTTTTTTTTTTTCTTCTAAATACAGGTACTCTACTCCCGCCAGCCTGGTGAGATCCCACCCTGCTGGCATCAAACACCACCATTATGCATTTCATAGAATATGGCATACCATGTGTGAGGTCAAAAGAGCTTAGAAGTGCAAGAACACTGTTCCCACCCCACTATCTTATTTAGTGAAGCTTTTTGAGGTCTATGGATGAAGAGAGCTGTAAATGCCAAGTACAGTCTTTTATTATCCATCAGTCTCCAAATTGCTCTTGAGGCTGATGTCACCAGACTGACATTTTGATGCTACATGACATCCGGTCAAAAACACAGTGTAGCGCTGCAGCATACTGATCACATGGGGAGGTAGGAGTTTGTCAGAAAGGTGACCACCCTACTGACGGCTGACCTAGAACCATTGTAGTACTCCTGGGCCCTACCAAACTCAGATTCCACTTGGCCACTCAGTTCAACCTGAAATAGATTCTCAAATATAAGATGCAGTAGGCACACTTGGTAAATTTACTAGCCTGTACTTTCACTTACCTCTGTTTGTTCTCCCAGTGGAAGATTAAACGGATGGTAGCAGCATGTCCCCAGCTTTCCCCTGAGACAAAAAAAAAAAAAAAATCCCACATGCTGCTTTATTGTTTCCTACAATGCATTAGCTTCAATAAATTTAACAGCAAATAAAAAAAAGTCATTCCTCCACAAAGATGATTAAACACACAAACAAAAAGTGATCTGACTTAATACCCCCAGAAATAAGTGTATAAGGATCTCTTAATTATTTTACCAGTTTATAGGGTCAAGGAATAAAATCTACTCCCCTGGATTTTTGTGTGTGCTTTTAAGATTGAAGCAAAATCTTTATATTCAGAAAAAGGTTTTATATACATTTAGCAAGAAGACAGACACTCGTGATAGCATGAAAGTATGACTAAGAGGAGCTTTCCCATCTTTAGAGAAAAAGGTATAGTGGTTATATGGCAGCATCTAAGTTCAGGGCAGCTATAATCTGGCTCTCAATTCTATTTGTAAACACACAAACTTTGCTATTTTCCTCCCAAAATCTTGGATCATTAGAAGGGAATATTATGACCGTTAAAGTGTTTAAGGCTGTTATGCTAAATCCTCCATTTCTGAGACCCCTCTTCTGACTTATTCAAGGAGTAGAATGCTGAGAAACTTGAGAAATTGGGGCAATTGCCCCATTTCAAGGGAAGGTTTCAGAGTAACAGCCGTGTTAGTCTGTATTCGCAAAAAGAAAAGGAGTACTTGTGTCATCTTAGAGACTAACCAATTTATTTGAGCATAAGCTTTCGTGAGCTACAAGTACTCCTTTTCTTATTTCAAGGGAAGTAATCCCATTATTTCTGTTTACATCTGACCACAAACTGAAATGTGAATCAATTTACAGATAGCACCAGCAGATGTTTTTCTTTATATGTTCCAGGAGACATTCTTAGTCAGAAGATGGATTGGATTTTAAAACAGTCATCTGGTTAAGTACTGCAAGCATCCCCTATTCATCCCAACGCAACCCCATCACTTCTGAGTCGAGCTAGTATATTTGTCTGTCTCTGACCTATCACCAGTCCCACCCCATCACATCTTCATTACTGCACACAGAATGGGGAAAGCAATATAGCTCTAAAAAAAGATCCTCAAATTAAATAGCTTAATACATCTAGGCCCTCAAGGCACCTTGCCGGACCCCACTCCATCATCTCTATGCCAAAGCAAGATTTAAGGTTGTGTTTCTTGGACATGGTTCTAAACTGGAGGTCAGAACAGGAGTTTTTCAAATGGGTGCAATTTCCATTTTAACAACATTTCCATGCATATTTAATTAAAAAATGACAAAATGAGATGCTTCTGAGTTAAACTGGCTGCAGATTAATATTGGACCAAAAGAATAAGTATACCACATAAAAATGTCTAGGGACACCCAGCTTAGCTCTCAGCAGTAGGAAAGAAAGCTGCCCCCTTCCCAGAATGCTCCTGACCTAGTATCTTGCAGCATCTGGATTTTAGTCATAATTTAGGGCTTCCCTTCCACTAGGAAACTGAACAACACTTTAGGGATTAAAGCTCTTGTGAACTCTTGAGATTTTCTAGGGCCCACTAATCAATGAAACAACATTCAGTGTGGGAGACAGAAGACAGACAGACAACCAGAGACAGCAGGGCTGAAAATCACTGACTTAGATACAAATAGATTAGATTCTACCAAGCCATCACTCTTTGGCTGTAACCAACATTTGAGGAACAAGTTTACTTTAGCCTCATTGTGAGACCATTGCCATAGATGTACCATCTACACAATGGTTCTCAACCAGGGGTACAACTACCCCTGGGGGTACACAGATGTCTTCCAGGGGGTACATCAACTCATCTAGGTATTTGCCTAGTTTTACAACAGGCTACATAAAAAGCACTAGCAAAGTCAGTACAAACTAAAATTTCATACAGACAATGACTTGTTTATACTGCTCTAATACACTGAAATATAAGTACAATGTTTATATTCCAATCAATTTATTTTATAATTATATGGTAAAAATTAGAAAGTAAGCACTTTTTCAGTAAGCAAGTAGTTTTTAAGTGAGGTGAAACTTGGGGTACACAAGTCAATTCAAACTCCTGAAAGGGGTACAGTACTCCGGAAAGGTTGAGAACGACTGATCTAGAGGGCCTTCAAATCACTCTCCTAATTCTCTACTGCAACACTTAAAATAGGTGGATCTACAGAGTAAATACAAATCAAATTGCACACAGCCTTGTGCCACTTCAGAATCCTCAGCCTCTGAGCTACAGTTGCTTAAAATTGAAATGTGGCTGAGCAGAAGCCCTCTTAGCCTGAATATTTCACCAGCGGAGGACAAACCTTCACTGTAGCAGAAGATGCAATTTAGTTTAACAAATCTATATGGCTGCACACATATTTAGGGCAGACATACAGTTTATGTCTTCTGCAATGGGGAGGCTATGTCACATCAGAAGATCCTTAATTTCAAACTGTGCACGAGACAGTTTGACACACCTTGGGAATATCACCTAAATGGACTCCTTCCACATTCTTCACTGTCCCTATGATCCAGTTAACAGACCAGTTTTCCAAACACTGGCTGTAAAACAAGGTTAAATCTATTAGCTTTAATTCATTTTGTAGGCAGAAAGGCTGCCAAAAATAATGACTACAGCTGAGAGCAGGAGGTAAAGATGACAAAGGGTCAGATACTGAAAGCAAGGTCTTTATCTGCATGCACAGTTCAAAATCCAGTGTTGTCCAAGGAGATGCCTTGTATTTGTTCATTTTATCTTACTTCTGTCCCAAAACGGTTCAAGGGCTGAAAATACATTGGGAACATCTTTCCCTCCCGCCTCCCCCTGCCCCCTTGAATAATCAAGAGAATCATTACTTGATTCACAGAAGGTGAAGCTGTATGCAGAGAATGTTTCCCCTTCTAACTGCAACATTAAATATAATATTAAGTTACAACATAAACCAAGACAGACAGGAAATTTAAAGCTTAATTAGGCCAAATCTCCATCCTTCCAGTAAACTGTTCCAGTCTGCCCTATAAGCACAGTAGACAGTCCCATACAGATCATCCTGCTTATGGGATAGACCAGAGTGATTTGTATGGGTATCTTTCCTCTGCTTATAGGATAAATCAAAGTAGTGTGTCCCATACAAAATCTCACCCCCTTTTCATGATTACACAGGGTGAAGGACAGGTTATCTGATGGTTCCAATGTGTGCACCAAATCTGAAACACTTTTGGAAACTATTAATGAGTACAGTTTCAAAGGTTTATTTTGCCACTGTGTTTGAATATATTTAGGGGTGGGGATAGGAAGTTCTCAGGCAATTGTAGGGAAAGAAAATGAAAGCATGGTGGGGCCATTAGCCCTTATGTCTTTGTGGGACATGCTTCAAGACATGAGCTTCAGATTCTGGAAACTAGCTACTGTACCCATTTAGTATAGATTTGCTGCTCTATTATCTCCCCTCAAGAAGCAATTCAGTCAAATTCAGGAGTCCTAACAAAGCTAATTTCAGGTTTTAGTATAAAACATTACTTGGAGTTAAAAAAGGAGAGGGGAAAAAGGCTCGAACTAGTAACATTCACAGTCTGCAACTTAAAATATTATAAAAATCGCTTTCAAAACAAAATTGTAAACAAATAAAAAGTAAATCCTTTTTTAGGCTGGGATCTCAGATGCCATATTTGATCTTATAATTTGTTTTAAAAGTAGCAACTGAGGCCTGTAGTGAAAACAACATGGCTAGTTGTATTTCAGGTCTCTCCAGCAGCAGCAGTAAGTCATCACAGGTTCAGGTAATTTTACTGCCAATGCTCAGCATTTTCCTGCAGCCACAGAAATTACAGCCAACATTTTCAGGTTTTTGTTCATGAAAAACAAACATTCAAAGGATAATGTAATTTTCAATTTGCTGGCTAAACACCTACCTAAAGCAGGTACCAACATTGACTGACTTTGTCCAATCCTTGTTGTCATTTGATTTGTCAAAACTACCTAAAAAAAAAAAAAAGAGAGGGGGGAGCATGGGAAAGAGAAGGAAAAAAAGAAAAATACAGGGAAACTGTCATGTAAGAAAATAAAAAACTGATTTTCCAAGTCTGCATCAAAAAAAGCTATATTAATAATCTAATGCTGCCATTATTACTCAAGCAAGACTCCCACTGACTGCAATGGGACTTTTGCACAAGTAAAGAGAGGCTGGGAACATTTACGGTATCACTATCCAAAGCAGATTAGTAGAACTCTGCAAAAATATTTTCAGTCTCCTAGGGAGGGGGGATTGCTCTCATTCAGGACTGCAACTCTAAAGCTAAACCTTCTTGTCATCCTAGATGCACAAACATCATACAAGCTGTTACGTTACACAGACATCCAAACAGTAGTTAGCACAAATTCTATTATTCACATGCATAGGCCCTTTGGCACAGGGGCAGACATCACCCAGTGTGCCATAAATGTACACAGTGATGTACAAAGTGTGCATGTGCTCAGCAATTAGCAGAATCCCTGCAGCTCCTAGTCTAAAAATGCGCAAGTAGGTACAATATAAAGCAATACGCAGGAGAACAGACAGAGTGGGGGAGTGTTGTTACAGCATGAATCTTTGTAGGCGGCTCACAGACAGTCTAGATTAGATTCCTGGTAGAATGGAGGTAATGGTGGGGAAAGAGATAAAAAAGGAGCAAAGGAGGTAACAGCTGACTTGATACACTAGATTTGGTAATTTTGCAGATATTCTTCATTGTAATGTTCACTTCAGTTTACTGAAAAAACCAGCACCTATCCCAAACCCAAGGTCTTTCAGTGTTTGGTTTTATTACTGCTGTGCAATTCTTGCCTGACTAGTTAATTCATTAGACGACTTCCTATACATTGTGATTTATCATTTCTTTAGGAAGGGATGTTTGTGCTGTACCGCTTCCCTGTTCAATAAAACAAAATATATATGTATCATTTGGGTGAAGGAAAGAGACCTATATGATTAAAGCTATTCTCTTTCAAGTTCACGAGACAACTAATGTATGGGCTGGATGCGAATATGAGAGAAAACTGTACAAAATACAGTCACATAATACATGTATCCCTTGGTGCGTACATATGAAGGAAAGCCCTTCATAATTCATGTGTGTGGCTTACTGTCATCAGCAGGCACAAATGTGTTACACTGGCAGAATGCAGTTATGCTCTTTTCCTTCCTGTGGTTATCTAAGGAAACACAGGAGGAGGATTTATTTTTAGCAGTACAGACAAAAGCCAATTGCATGACAGCATTCTGGATGACAAGGAATCAAGTCACCTGGAAATTGTGTGGACAAGCACCATTTTGAGACTGTGGAAGCTTTAATTCCTGAATAATGCTTCCCTGTGTTGTAAGGTCTCAAAAAACACCCCTATATTTAGCTGTAGCTCCTGAATGCCATCTGCTGGCTAGATGGCTGCACATTTGCAGACTTTCATACTGAGCTAAATGATGCAGAAACAATCTACAGGCAGGAAACTATGAGTTTCCATGGATGCCAGAGCAATGAGCCAAACCACAGCAAAGAAAGTGGTTTTCCTCCCTTGATGTGGTCCTTTCATGAAAACAGTGGTTATTTCCAAACCAGTAGGCCCAATCTAAGACAAATTAAGGATTCCTAGTTTATTTAAATGTGCGCACACATGTGGGGAGAAGCTGAAGGAAGGCACAAGCTCTAGCTCTCCTCTTTCCAGGTGTTTTTAATAAGAGAAGCTACCAGTGACAAAAGACCAGTTCAGCTGGGCAGAATTAAACATCTGTGAAAAGAACTTCACTTTAAGTGATGTTTCACTGTAACAGAAAACAGCTGCCATGGGAAAACATTCCCTCTTGACCTTACTGATGGTGGTAGACCCTCTTCTGCACCCCTTCCATCTCTACAAGGTATAAGCACCACTTTGGTCCTCTCAGATGGAGAGGGCATGGTCAGCTATGTGTGTCTTTGCCCCTTCCCTCCACAGGTTAGCTATATTGCTATTAACAGGTGGTTGTTAATATCTAGCTACTGTATCTATTAACAGGTGCAAACAAGCTTTAGTTGCATGCCTGCAGTTTTATTTTGCTGTTTTCAGGCAGCAGATAACCGCATTAGTAGTGTCCTGTTGTGTACTTTGCATATTGTAAAACTGCATCTCCTTTGACTCAACCTCACCCCCAAACTCACAGCTAACTTATGGGCATTTGCTATGCTGATCAACTGTTGTGCTAAGCCATTCAGAAGCCGCGTTCGCAGTGAGAGGTCCTCAAAGTCATGGCGAAAAGGAAAGGCAATTCCATCCACAATAACCAATCGGACCTAAACATAGAAAGCAAAAAAAAAAAAAAAATGGTGTTAAGCTTGTATCCTATAAACTAGTGATGACATCTGACAGAATATTTCAAGTGTGTCAGAATCTATTTCATATAAAGTCTTATATTTGCTATCTATATGTGCCCAATAACACACTAAGATAAAAAGCTGGACAAAAGCAGTGATTGAGAATGGAAACTGAGAAGAGAAAGTTAAGCATCAGTTGTTACTTTTCAGCCTACTCAACTTGAACTCCTATTATTTTAATTTCACCCTCACAAAACAACAGGATGAACTTCACTGTTAAAGTAACTCATCAAGGTACTGAGGCTGTAAGCAGAGATCAAGCTTGGAAACATGGATTTTAACAGAAATTTACAGATATACTAGGCACTACGCTATGGAGTTCAGTGTCTGTCTCCCCTGTAGATGTTTGCTTTGCTGAACAGTTTCTTTTGGAGCGTGCATTAGCTAAAACTAGAAAACAAACACTGCTACAGGCTCATCACCATCCATAGCAGATGAGGATTTTGATTTATTCCAGTTTCATTTGCAATAGCTGTTATGGTCAAAATTGCTTCAAGTATAGGAGGGAGACCTGGTAGTCTTGTATTGTTCAAGTGCCTGGTTGCTAAAACAGCACAATCATGGGATTCTGCAAATTCTTGCATTACTGGGCAAGGCAAAAGCTTGAAAATGACAATGAGAAAACCTTGTTGTTGCACTATTGATTTAATACATCACTGGAAAACAGCTTTAGGGCTGGAACATACAAGCCTAAAGCAAATGTCACTTTGGGAAATGGCACTGGGAATCTGACAGGAAAGAAGAATTTGAAATGGGAGGTGGAGCTGAAATCATCAGAATTAAAACAAGACCCTCTTGCTTTCTCTCATTTTTCCCCAGAGATTCTCTTTCACAAGATTCTAAGTGTCTGTCTGGTGCCTCATATTGGCTATAAAATTCACTCCTGCCCTTATAGGAATGAGCAAATCAGTTTAACAGTACAATAATCCAGTAGACTAGAAAGGCGAATTGTATTATCCCATCTACATGCCTATCAGATTAATAGATACTGAGGTATGACGGTAATTTACCAGATTTATTTCTATTGCATTTGTTACAAAATTAGCAGCACTGTGGGTTTAAGGCACTCAAAATAGACAATAACCTAATCTTGATAACAGTTGCCCTGTCCACACCACAGCAAACCCATTCAAGCTGACGTTTTTATGACTATAAATCATAGTCTTCTCTTTAGTGTAGACAGTACCTATGGAGGTAAATTACACTGCTGCCCACCACAGCTATCTGAAAAAAGGATCCATGTCATTCATAATACAAAATAAAGTTAGGAGCTGTTCTGGAGTTCCCAGACTGTCTCTTAGCTATGAGGCTGCATGGAGAGATTGGGCCAGTTTTAACACAAAATGGCACTGCCACTGTCTGTTAGGTCACATATTAGGCTGCAGAAAGAATCACCAGAGTGTCTTGTAGTTCCCAACCATCAGAATATCAGATTCAAAGCCAAGCATCACTAATCTGCACAGATGGCACAACAGAATGGCAGCCCTTTGCTACTGTGCTAATGAGGCTGTGCGCTCTCCTGGGTGGCCAGCACAACAAGGCAGCTTTAGTACCTGGCAAAGAGAGGGCAATACCAGAGGCAAGTACACTCTGAGCACAACTAAAACTAAAAATATCATCCAAAAATGGAAAATGAAGTATTAGACACAACCCATATCCTGGATAACATTCCTAAACAATAGTCATTTGTACTCTGTTACACGGAGTCACAGAGCAGCTTGTTGGGGAGAGATTTGCCCTGAAGAATCTAAAAATCTTGAAAGGAGGTGGAGGAAATCTGCATTACAATACTGCTACACTCAGAACCTAGGCAACTATTCAGCAGTTGTCCACTATACAATTAAGCTGCATGCTCAAGTTGCTCATAGCAACAGGAAAGAGTCAGCCTCTGGCTGCCAAGATGCTGATGGGTTCTTTTGGTGATGGATTCTGTCCTCGGAAGAGAAAACTGGCACTATGTCATCCTGGCATCGTTACATCATGTTGATGAAGTGCAAACATGACCTAGAGATACATTTTCCAAGGGCATCTGTTGCACTAAGAATATGTAGTATTTGTGGTGTGGTGCCTCAAGAGTTGTAGCATTAGGATAGAGATTAAGCAGGTTAAAAGGAAGGAAGTTATTAGGAAGAGGAAATTGGTAGCAAGAGTTGAGAGAGAAAAAAGAAGCACAAATTTACACATCTGAGGTTTGGCAGCAGCCAAATCTCAGTTCCCAGGTTCATGGTCTGCTTGGAACCTCAGATGGATAGACCTTTTCTCATGCCAATGAACAAACCCTCAATGTCTTCAATACATCTCCAAATACGTAAGGCATCTTTCATCTAAGTCTGCAGTAAGCCTTACCTTTGAATGCTCTGAAAGGAAGTCTGGGAGGAGGTAGACCTGTGCTAGCAGCTCTGTGTAGTCATGACAACGGAAGTAATAGATATGAGAAAGAATACTTTCAAGGGAGAAAGTCTCCAGGGATTTTTGAAAGTCTGGGGGGGGGAGAAAAAAAAATCTGTGCTCAACACATTTTTACTCTCATCATTCCTCCAACTCCTGTCTCCAGCACCTAACAACAAAAACAACATTTGAAAATTTGTAAAACAGAAAAAGGAAGTTATCGGTCAACAATTAAGAGTGGAAGGAAATTTCCTTTCCATCTGGCTTGAAAGTGGGCAGCACAATCACCTTCTGGAAATTGTATCAGAAGCGGTCTCAGGATATGCACACATATTCACTGAAACCTGCAGAGAAGACTGCTGCAAAAATGAAAACTAAGTTTAAAAAAAAAAAAAAAAAAAAGTGTTCAGTAATGTAACTATCAAGCCAGCTGATCAAAATGACACTTAGTCAAAATTAACCAGACAATATTTAATGTGTGGGTACTAACTCATGTGATATAGGTGTCCCCTCAGATCTGTTAAACAGCAACAAGTTCTTTGCTCAATGTGGTACTAATATTCATATGCCAAGGCTGCTGGACCTGACACCTTGACAACTTGTCCTCCTAGCTTTCTATATGCAAAATAAAGCTTTTAAATGTAATACAGCTTGCCTACATTTAATTAGTTTCGCACATACACCAGTATAAGAACGTTAGCCTATCATACTGAAAGGAACACAGCTTGGTAATATACCTTCTTCCTGATGTGTTTCAGCAATAAGCTGGCAGTGCTGAACACAGGCAGTTGCAATGTCTACCACTCTCTCTACCATAAAGCTTCCCTCTGTATCAATGAAAACTGCTTCTCCAGCAAGCCCCCCAAAACATTCTGGAATCTGCACATCTACTGCCAGCTGCATACTGTCAGAAGAAACAAAAAAGAGTTAAAGATAGAAGGATAATTAAATAAATAAACAATCCCCCACTCCCAATTTATCTCAAAAGTGACAGTTAGTTCTGGCGAGGGGTAAACTGAGCAGGAGATATTACCAATACCAAGATATTTCTGCAATACACCATGGAATCTGGGGTTGCAGCCATAACAACAAGAATAAAAGGACTTTGGTCCTAGTTACATTTAGTATTATTAGATTCCTAGTTGAACGGAGGTAATATAAAAATACCATAACTGGGTTTTCCCAACACCTGGTGCTCCACAGATCTCCGTGATTTTTGTTAGTTGCACACCACCTCCCAGAATATCATCTAGCGCTGAACAGAAGGTGATTATGAAGCCCTGTGATTGTTCTTGTTCCAAGAGTTCTAGTGCTGTGCACTTCCCAACAGCTTCAGGTTCACCAGCAGTCTTTGTTGCATTACTGTGACATTCTCTTCTTACAATTTGCAAGGTTTCTAGTGCCTCCTCTTTAGAGATTCCAATTTCTGAAAAAATAAAAGCATGGGACGGTATATTTTTTTACAAACAACAGGTCCCAGTATAAATAGAGAAGACAGTTTCTGCTGGATTTATAGGCTCTGCAATTAGACCAGTTAAAAAGACCTGCCAAAAAGCATTAATATTTTTGGATTAATGATGGAAACAAACTACTCATGCTTACCTATTTTCATTCTTTGGAATTAAAAAACTAGTGGCCTGATTTTTAGAAGTACCAAGGACTCACAAATCCCACTGAAGTCAATGGAAGCTGCAGGCACTCAGCCCCTCTGAAAAATCAGACCACAAATTTCTTCTTCCAATCACTTAACACCAGCTTTCTTTAATATTCATTCTCTTTTGGTGATGACAGGATTTTTTTTTCAGAAGATAAATGTTCGTATCATGGCCAGAAAAGAGACTGACTACTGGTTTCTATCCCACTAGAAGCTCATCATACCAACATGACACCACTAATAAGATCTGCAGGAGCTGAACCAAACACAAAGGAAGTGACTCCAACAGCAATTAATGTGGTTTGTTCAAGTTCAGGTGGGAGTGTGCATGCCAAAGAAGGGACCTCCAAATGAGAGACCAGAAGTGACCTATGTCATAGATTTCGATGGGACCTGGGAGGACAAATTTCCTGTTGTCACATCATCAGGGACTAATGTAGTAAGTTACTGCTCACTGGAAAAAACACATCTTCTGGTTAATGGGTTCAGAATTACAGGTAATAAAGACAGGTTTCAGAGTAGCAGCCGTGTTAGTCTGTATCAGCAAAAAGAAAAGGAGGACTTGTGGCACCTTAGAGACTAACCCATTTATTTGAGCATAAGCTTTCGTGAGCTACACTTCATCGCTTCATCGGATGCTCTAAGATGCCACAAGTCCTCTTTTTGTTTTTACAGGTAATAAAGTAGTTTTAACTAAATGACAGTGACACCTAGTGGTCATAAGCAGCAAATAACACAGAAGCATATTCAAGGGCCTAAGACTATTTCAAATCCAAGTGAAGTTATACACAGTATGGAACAATGCAAGATATATTAATATTTCTGATAAACTGCCCATCAACTAAAAGATATATTTATCTTTTCTCTGATCAAAGTGAAATAAAAGCTGAGATAATATATTTCATACATTTATCTTAGTGGATTGGAAGATCTATTCTAGTTTCTTGTGATCTTTACCTTTGTAACCAATTTCACACCCCTTTACTTGCTTTAGAACAGTGGTTCTCAAACTTTTGTACTGGTGACCCCTTTCACATAGCAAGCCTCTGAATATGATCCCCCTAATAAATTAAAAACAAGTTTTTATATATTTAACAGCATTATAAATGCTGGAGGCAAAGCAGGGTTTGGGGTGGAGGCTGACAGCTTGCAACCCCCCATGTAATAACCTTGCAACTTCCTGAGGGTCCCGACCCCCAGTTTGAGAACCCCTGGTTTAGAACCTGAGATGTGTATGTGTGGGGGTAACCTGTTACAGCTCTCCTTTCTCAGTGTCTCGTTTCCATTTAGTTCTCAATAAAAGCAGGATCCTCTGTCAGAGTCAGATCCTTTTTACTGAGATATAGGTAAAAAAAATTAAACATGGGAAAGTGTTTTCCTTTCACTTCTTCAGACCTGTATGAAGACTGGATGAGATAAGACCATCCTCTCAGGGAGTCCAACCACAATACTTGAACACTGCTGAAGTGAAGCGCTTTATACACATGAACCAATTAATTAAACTAGCCAGTTGTTAAAACCCCATTCTTACCAGCAAGGTGTTAGCCTGGTTTCCCATGTAGGCAGGGGAGCTCTGTTAATAATCAATTCTCAAAATCACAGAACAGACTGGGGGAATTGGGGGAGGACATTGAAAGGAGCCCCAAGAAAAGTCCTAGGATAGGATGACTGAAGATGAAACCTGGGCTGTGGTGTCTGGGGATGGAACAATGAGGGGAATCCCAGCCTGTGGGCCCTAAGAGAGGAAGCTCCCAAGACGAGAGAAGTGGGGAGGTCCTTGGCTGGAGGGGTGCTTGGGGGTGGCTCAGGGTGACACCTGGTCTGTAGAGAAGGGTCTTGGGGAGGATGAAAATGTGACTAGGGGGTAAGGAACATAAGTGCTGGCACTAGAGGTGCTGCTGTACCCCCTGGATTGAAGTGATTTCCATTATATACAGGGTTTACAATTTGGCTCTCAGCATAAAAGCTGTTCCAGCCAGCACCCCTGGTAAGGATTTAGAGGTCTTGGGGAGAGAACGCCGGCCTGGGGATGAGAGAGAGGCTCGTTGGGGGCGCAGATGGGACTTTAGAAGAAGCTACAGAGTGAGTAGACGGTCCGGGTCTGCTGGGAAGGGGCAGTCAGGGCGTGTGCAGGCCTGGGCTGGGGAAGAGCAGGGGCAGTAGGGGTGCGAAGGGAGAAAGCACCGCCGCTGAGCTAGAGCTAGAGACGTGGGGTCGGCGCCCTTGGGGGGCGGGGGTAAAACCAGACCCCTCCCCCAATGGGTCTCAGTCCGGTACCTTTGCTGAGCTCGCAGGGCCCGATCTCCAGCAGCTCCTGGGCCGTCTGGAAGCCGGCTCCGATGAGCTTAGCCCTGAGGCCGGGGGCTAGGGGAAAGCTGCCCACATCCCGCTGCATGGTCCCCAGGCTGCGCCCAAAGCCTCCAGAGTTCTAGGCCTGGGCTCGGCTCCGCCCCGCCTCCGCTCCCGCCTCGGCCCGGCCCGCCCCGCCTCCGCTCCCGCCTCGGCCAGTCCCCTCCCACCGACCCGGGATGCCGCTGGCGCTGCCCTGTCTAGTTTTAGCTGCGGCCCTAAATCCTTTTCCCGCGCTCGGCCCGCGGCTAGCGACTCCGGCCTCGCAGCAGGGAGCCTCTACTGCCGGGGGAGGGCGCACGGTGTGGGCCATGAGGCGCTCAGCCTACTCATACCGGCCCCCAGCCTGGGTGCGTATGGCGGGACCCAGGTCAGGTGCCAGTGGGTGGCTGTGGCCTTAGTCACAGAGTAGGTTGGGCACCCCTGAAAGAGGGGCAGCCTTAGGGGCTGCTTGCCTCCGGCCCCCAGCATTTGAGACGTATCCGTTTCCCCACAACCTGTGTATTCTGCTCTGTCCTTTTTAGATAATAATCTCTAGGAGCCAGGGCTGTCTTTGCAGCACCTAGCAAATCATGGGCACCATTCTAATGCAAATAGTAACGAAAGCTTATGCTCAAATAAATGTGTTTGTCTCTAAGGTGCCACAAGTACTCCTTTTCTTTTTGCGGATACAGACTAACAGGGCAGCTACTGTGAAACCTGTCATCTATCTTTTGTAGCTAGATGTGCAGCAGTGAAGAAAAGAGGTGAGGTGAAGAGCTACATTTTAAAGTACCACAACTCTGGTATAAGCAATGATCAACAAAAAGAACCCCAAACATGTTATTTTGAAAAAAGCATGATTTTAAGCCATTCTTAGAGTGGATGGACTCATGGGATCACAATGCTTGGAAGTATTGTTATAGTCACCTACCCTTCTCGAACCTACATGTTGGGCCCTGGCACAACACCCTTGTCCACCTCAGATGTGTGTTTCAATCAGCAACAAAATTTGTAGCTGCTTCTATGAGTGAGAGACTGGCATTTGTAATATTAGTCCAAACTCCATTCTGAGTCAGGGCACATATAGCTGAAAGAGAGACAAATCTTTGCTCGTATAGCAGACTTTAGAGCTTGCTTTATAATCTCTGCGCCCTTAGGACAAGGAAGTGTGATCAGAATACAAGACTTGACAGGTAAATTATTTCTCCATTTCTCCATTCTCCTTCATCTTCTGAGAGGGACAAGGACAG
Source organism: Eretmochelys imbricata (assembly GCF_965152235.1). Taxonomy (NCBI): domain Eukaryota; kingdom Metazoa; phylum Chordata; order Testudines; family Cheloniidae; genus Eretmochelys; species Eretmochelys imbricata. Next base: position 4,837,068 of record NC_135588.1, on the reverse strand, counting down.
CCTAGGAATTGCAGGATTTGTCTGAGACATGAGACTACAGACAAGCAGATACTTTAATTTGGTTGCGTTTGAGTATAATGCTACAGTTGCCCCCACAGGCTGGGAAGTCCATTTGATCAGGCAGAAATGTTAGTTTAATCCTGCCATGACTATTGTGAGCAGTCAGTTACACAGTGGGGACTTGAGGTCTCCCCATATCTCCAGGGAACAGGGGTCACAATGGAAAATAAAAGTAGTGGTGTGAGAAACCTCTGCTCAGAATAATATCCCAGTCTCGACCCACAGCCCTAATTGAGTTCATTGTTCTTGCTGAAATCTCAACAATGTAGACGTGTAAATTACCATAAACTTCAAAGTTAAAAGCCCCACTGAGATTAATGAACGCGGCTCATATTTCTTGGTTATTTTTGTGTCTCTGCATTCTGATGCAAGCAGTGCTGCATGGTGGGGGGTACATTTATATAATGATATTTGCGAGAAGGACGGCTGGGAACTTAGGCTGTGGTTCTGCAAACTGATTCGCGTGGCTCCGCTTAATATTTTAAAAATGAAAGATCCAGTTTGAAAATCATGACGCTGCCAGAGAAATGTTGCTAAAATGTACTGCTGCGCCCCTTCCTCAGTTGGTCCCCCGTCCTGTGCACAGAGCAGTGTGTGTTATGTGTTTACTATACACCCGGCATCGTGTAAAATGCAGGCGGGGGCATGGTGTGCACGTGGCAGGAGTTTGGGTGGATGGCGTAGCCTGTAGCGAGCCCTCCGGCCGCTCCCCTGCCCATGGGGCAGGTTAATCTCCGCAGAAGCCTGGTCTGGACAAACCTCAGGTGAAAGCCCGTGTTGCCCCCGCTTCGCACTACATGCCAGGGAGTTGTGGCCCAGGGGAGCCTCCATACCTCCCCCCAACACCCCGCCCTCCGGCAGCTCCTTGGGCCCGTGGAGCTTCCACCCTTCAGGAGCTATGTCCTGTGGGGGCCTCCGTCCCTCGCCAGTAACGGTCGCCTCCCTCGACGGTTGGCCAGGGCTCCGCGGCCACGAGCTGCCAAGTGGGGACCGAGGTATTGTGGGGGGCGGATTGGAGAGGGGGTCGGGATGGAGGAGTGAGGCGAAGAGGGGCCTGTAGCGGTCAACGGTTGTGCGGGGGTAAGGGGGAGGTGTGCCGGGTGTTTGCTGGCCTGAAGCCAGGTAAGGTGAGGGAGGGAGTGCTTAGTGCGGGCCCACGGGGTGGTGGGGGTGTAGGGCGGGAGTGCGGGGTGCATGGGGTGGTGGGGGTGTAGGGCGGGAGTGCGGGGCACGCGGGGTGTGGGGGTGTAGGGCGGGGGTGCTGAATGCGGGGCACGCGAGGTAGGGGATGTAGGGCGGGAGTGAGGGGGATGTAGGGTGAGGGTGCTGAGTGCGGGGCACGCGGGGTGGTAGGGTGTAGGGCGGGGGTGCTGAGGGCGGGGTAGGGGGGTGTAGGGTGCGGGGCACGCGGGGTGGGGAAGAAGGCGGGAGTGCTGAGTGCGGGGCGCGCGCGGTGGTGGGGTGTAGGGCGGGGGTGCTGAGTGCGGGGGGGGTGTAGGGTGCGGGTCACGCGGGGTGGGGGATGAAGGCGGGAGTGCTGAGTGCGGGGCGCGCGAGGTGGTGGGGTGTAGGACGGGGGTGAAGGTAGGGCACGCGGGATGGTGGGGTGTAAGGGAGTCTGTTGCGTGCGGCCGCGGTGAGTAGGGGATAAAAGGGGGACGAAGTGCTGAATACGGGATGCACCAGGTGCAGGGAAGGTGCTGAGTGCCCTGTGATTAGAAGCGTTTGGGGGCTCTGGCTGTGAGCAGAAGGCAGCCAGTAACTGTAGCCTGTTTTACTCGCTCTGTCCTGTCCTTATCCAGAGCCCTGTGATCCTGTAGGTCTGTGCACCTCTCAGGGCTAGGATCATTCCCTTAGATGGACTCTGACCATTGCTTCAGCGGGGTCCTCTTAAATCCTGTCTCACTACCATTGTTTACCCCCGCACACAGTTCAGTCTATTTCCATTATGATGCCACGGGGTCCAATAAGCAAAGTCTCTAATGAGTACATTCGAACCTTCTGTGTAGACCATATTTTCATGTGGGTTTGTTATTATCAGATGAACTGCAGATGAGCCCATTAGAGTGAGCTTTCCGAGCTCTATCCTTCCCCCTTTCTCTATTTCGCGATGAAGAAGCAGTCGCTTAGTAGTGATTATTATAGCTATTAAGCTATTTGAATCTAAAATAAGTGGATTGTACCATTGCATTTTCTAGCTGTGACCTGGGTTCAGTATAATTTATTAATCTGTTTCTCTGAAACAGGATGGCTCATTCTGTCCCTCTCCCCATACCTTGTCCAGTCCAGCTTGGTACTATCAAAAATGATTCATTGGAAGGTCAACTGCACGAATATGTTAAACAAGGAAACTATGTTAAAGTGAAAAAAATCCTGAAAAAAGGTAAGAGCCGAATTTAGACAAGTGTTGCAAATATCATGATCTTTTGTATTTTTGACAATGGATGATGCTTTCTTTGTGTTAGGAAATTAGGATGCCATATGAAAAGCTTACTCCATTTTTGTGATTGATGTACATATTTGGCTGTATGGCACATGGCATTAGTTATTTATTGCAGCCACAAAACAGGTATGAACTGAAAAGTGATAAGTGGAATAGAAAGTTATGTAGTTGAATATAGAACCAGTTAATTAGAATGCTGAGGCTGTAATTTTGAAGAATTGTGGAAGTCACATTTTAGGAGGAAATATAGGTATATGCCTATAAATTTACAGCATATTGGTTCAAACTGAAAAGCATTTCATGTCTAGTTTATTTCTCTGTAATTTTCGGCAACCTGGTGATACCCTATATGCGAATGTAAATATTTTGCAGATGGTCTAATAATACTTGACATCTCTTTATTTTGCTATTATTAAAAAAAAAACATTGCTTCTGTATTTTCTATCCAAAATCTGACGTTCCTAATACTGGATGTTTACAGTCGTACCGTATCCAAATAGTGTACGGATATTGAAATAGAGAGATGCACAGGGGAAAAACAGGGAGTTTATTCACCCCATAACCAGTTTTAGTGGCTTCAGTGAACTTGAGAAACATAACTGTATTAATACTAAGGGGAGCGACATGTGTAGGTACGCCTCAACGGCAAAGCTAGAGAGGCTCGAAAAGCAAACAACCAAGTTGATAATATATGGTCCATTATTGCCAGTGACTTTGGAGTGCAGGGTGGTAAGCAGTTGGGCCAATGTTAAGAAAACAGTACCTAATGGGAGGAGAGACTAACAGGGATCTCTGGGGAACAGACGTCATTGCTTTAAGAGTGGATTGCTTACTACCTACATCGCTTCTGAAGCACGTCACCACTTTTGGCTCTTGCAATGCGTGCTTCTTGTGCGTAACTGTTCCAATGCGTCCTTCCTACGTAGCCAGTTCCAGTTTGTTAGTCCCGCCTCTATGAGTTCGAGCTATGGAAGAAATATCTGATTGCCTGAAGGGGCGTTCCTCTGTTAATTAGAAGAAGTGATTGGTGAAATTCGGGAAAACGTTTATTTGTAATAGAAGCTAAAGAGAGGGCATTTTAAAAAGTTTCTTCAGCTGTTAAGTGCCACAATGAGACATGCACTGAGATACACTGTTTGTCAGTCTCGCTGTCTGTGATCATAGCGAGATTTGATGTATCAAATTACACACTGTAACCACAAAAAATAGGCGTTTAAGGCTGGGTGTGTAGCCGTGGGAGGTTGCTTTTAGACTATACTATCGGGGTCATTTCTATAGTAGATAAGTGTACTTGAAAGTGATGGATGTTGCTAACCTTAAGGATGTATTAAAGTGTACTTTGTGAACCTGAATATAGCTATTCTATGAATAACATACTCTCATATCTCAATATCTGTACTATGACCTATCAGCCTTTTACCCCCAATCAGGAATATTACACATTATGTATTCCTTACACCATCTGATCCTAAAACAAACTTCACACCCCTTGTATGTTATTTCCTGATAACAAGTAACTTCTATGCTTCTACTCTGTACCATTAACTTTTTTTAAACATCTTTTTTTTTTTTAATTTGCTTTGGTATAGTTGTTCTCTATTATTGATGATCTTTCCTTCTCTCTGGGGAAGTAGGATGGATAGAACACAGACTGGTTAGTCTGTATAAACTAAATAAAAAAAAACAATTTTTGTGAAGTTGGTGTTTAGCTTTGTTTTTGATGTGTATATTTAGATAAGGGATGTAGGGATTGTAACTAATATTATTATTTCTGTAGTGGGGGAGGATGGGGGTGTTTTTCAGTGAGTTTTCTAATAGCCTGAGAGAAGAAAATGCAGTGTAAAAATACAACAGTTTTTATTTAGTAATTGCTAAGAGTTCTTGAACCTCTTATTCCACTTTTTTATGCAGTGTCCCTCTCTTTTGTCCTCCCTCCCATTCTATTTCAAAGGTGCATGGATTATATTAATTCTGCAAATTCTCTCCCCTTTCCCCTTTTTCTTCTTTTCTCCACCCTCTCCCCCTTTTCGAGTAGCCCCTATTTTCACTCCTAATGCTCTGCCAGTTGGTTGGTATGCAACTTTCTTGGAGCCCTTAGTGCAGACCCTCAGGTGGAAGTGAGGGAGGAGAAAAATGGGGCCTACAAAACCCCTGGCAGGTAAGGGGACTGGGAGAGCTTGACTTGGGAAGGAGGGAGGAATGGGGAAGAAGAGTGGAATGGGGTGCACACAGTCTCTACAGTAGTGGAGAGAATGGGGGCCCTAGAATGGAGCGAAGGGATAAGTGGAAGTACACAGAACCCGTAGTGGTATGGAGATTGGAGGAACCTGGCATGGGGGAAATGGAGGGTACACAGAGCCCCTGCCATGGGGAAGTGGGAATGGGGGTGAGAACAGAGCTCTTGGTGTGGGAGGAAATGTGGGGAACTTGGTATGGGGAGAATAAGGGTACAGAGATTCTCTCGTAAGGTATGAATTTGGGGGAATTTCAGGGAGTCCCTAAAAACAGTGGGATGGGACCGGGCACATAGGGAGCTTGTTGGAGGGAATTGAGGGGTGCTAGGAGCCCTTGGGGTGGGCAGTAAACTCGACTTGCACAAACTACAAAGTGTGTTCCCCCCACTTCTGTGAAGAATATGGACATCTGTTGACAAAGAGGCTCTGTTTGCAAAAGGTACTATTCATTTTCTTTCATGACCACTTGTTTTAAAAATATGAGTAATTAAGAGGTTAATCAGGGCAGACGGGGATTGGCAAGTAGGGAGGATGTCTTTGCAGGAGAAAGGGCCGGCGCTTAGCTAGAGATGTGCTATCGAAAGGGACTGCTAGGAGGACGACTTTTAAATTGTTTTCTTCCAAGCGCGATGTGAATAGGCGGGGTTGCTGTAATACAGCTGCTGTCTGTCGCTGATGCCCGTTGCTTGTTCCCGCTGGAGAAGCGGTAGGAAGAGAGCACAGATTGGGTGGTTTGTCTGTATTAACTGAATGAATGAAAAAGCTTTAAAATATTACTTTTAAAATTATGCTTTAGGAAGTTTATAATAGCTGGGTTTGTTTCTAAATCTATACAATACTTAGTTTTCTGTGCGTTGTTGTGAGGCGTTTGTTTACCCCCCCACACTTTTTTTTGTGGTGTGGCATTTTGAAAGCCAGTTTAGAAATTAGTGGGTATTGAGTGTCCAAATCACTTGGATGGCTTTGAAAATTCTCCCCAAAGCAGCTTTAAGTCTTTGCCTTTTTCCAGGAGAGAGACTGCAGTTAAATACCTGCGATCCCGCTACAGATTAATTCTAACACAATACTCTCCAGGGAGGCAAACGTATAAAGTACTTGACTCCGATGTCAGCTCTCTCTAGATTTGATTTAAGAACATTTGGATCGGTTTGCTAACAGTTATTTACATTTATATTGCTATGAATTATGTGTGCTGCTGTTTCAAGAGGAAAAATTGTGGCGATATACTTGCAAAACTAGAGACTTGCTGTCTTCTGGATACACCGTACACGACCTTGAGGAATTGTGCAGAGCGGAACAACTGAACCAAATCCCGCCGCTCTGTCTCCACTTTGCAGCACTTTGAGGTTGCACTAGTACGACGTAGCAGCGCCGAGTTTCTAATCTGCTGGTAGGGTGCTCCCACCCTGTCCGCCGAGGCCCCGCCCCCAATGCCCCACTCCCGGCTCTAGCCTTCCCCAGGGCGCGCTGCGCCTTGCCTTAACCCCCCGCGAGCGCCTCCTGAAGCTGATCTGGGAGGCGGAAGGCACTGATTGGCGAGGCCAGCCAGCGGGCAGGAGACGCTGGGGGGAGGGAGAGGAGTTGATGGGGGGCTGCCGGTGGGTGCTAATTAGCCACTTTTTTCCCCCCTGGATGCTCCAGCCTTGGAGCACCCTCAGAGTCGGCGCCTCCCACCGGTAACGTGAAACATAAAGTCTTTAGGGCAGACGAACTCGAGAGAAACAGCTGCAGAGCACGGTAGATAGAGCTCTGTCTGTGTCGGGCTCTGCCTGACAGACAAACGTTCACTGTAACGTCACGTGGTAGCGAAGAGCCTGTGAAAAGTATCGCAGTTTCAGGAAGTAAAAGCAAGAGGGTTTGATTGGTTGCTAGGAGCTCCACATGCTAATCAGGAGGTGTGTTTCTGTAAATAGCGACATAAAAATCTTCTAACGTTCAGCGTTCTAAAGCTGTCTGAATTGTGTTTTAATGAAACGGGCACTTGGTTTCAGAGTTTTGTCCTGTAGTTTGCTAAGGGTGAAAGTTGTTGTATGAAAATATTCACCATGGGAAGAAAGCCTGTGCTTATTACCTGGGTATGTAGCCGAGGAGTGTTTTGTTAAGACTATACTTTCAGGGATCATTTTTATAGTTTGTAACTAGAGAAGTGTAGCCGAAAGTGTCTGACCTCGCTAACCATGAGGAGGAGTTAAAGTGTTCTCTTCTGAGCGTGAAGCGAGCAAACAGTGTTGTTTTAATGCAGCTGCTGTTTGTTATTGATGACCGTTCCTTCTTTCCTTTTGGGAAGCTGGGAGGGAGAGAACACAGACTGAGTGGTTAGCTCTTATGAAACAAGTTTAAAATTAGATATTTTAGAAATTTTACGTTTTGTAATATGGCACTGTTTATGATGCTGGTTTAGGGTATTTTTAATAGTAAATCTTAAGATTTATTTTGGAAGGTTTGTGGTAGGGTTTGAAACAGAAGTAAATGGAGTGTGAGAAATAGTGTTTAAAAGATTTCTTATTCAGTAGTTACTAAAAGAATTCTAAATTTTTTTTATGCTGCTATATCTCTTTTTTGTTATAATCTATTTCAGAATTTAGGTAGGGGCCTGATTCTGCAAGTTCTCTTCCTTTTTTTCTTTTTTCTCTTCTCCCCTCTTTTTTCTGAAAGCACCTATTTTCACTTCTACTGCTCTGGCAGTTGGCTGGTGTGTGGTTTGCTCTCCATGGAGTCGGTAGAGTGTGGAATGGGGAGAAAGGAGGCTTACACAGAGTCCCTGCCATTGGGAAGAATGGAGGACCCCGCTGTGGGTGGATAGCAAGCACACAGAACCCTGGAATGGGTGGAGGAGACAATGAAGGGCATGGGGGGAAGGGATTTACATATGTCAACATCTCCCTCACCCCCTGGGTGTTTTCCTTCCTTATTTCTTCTCTTTTCTATCTGAAGTAAATGAAAAATCCACACCCCTGAGTGACGTAGCTGAGCTGACCTAAACCCTGGTGTAGACTGTGCTAGTTGGAGAAGCGGGAGGGGAGAGCACAGACGGAGTGGTTAGGCTTTGTATACTGAATAAAAGGAGGTTTTTTAGTGTTCCTGAAATCTAGTTATGGGGAAGCTTAGCTATAATAGCTTTATTTAGAAGCTTGTATAACCTTAGGTGCTGGTAGTTTGGTTTTCTTTTTGCTGAGTGGGTTTTGAGTAAATCATTAGTTTACTTGGTTTCTTTCATAATCTGAAGGGGCTTGAGGATCTAAATCCTTCTACTCCCCCTGTCCCCCATGTGAAGGGGAACAGCCTCAATCTTTTGTCTTACTCTGCTTTGTAGTAGAAAGATACTCTATTTAAATAGTCATGATCCATTTAGGTCAATCCTTATGCTGAATGGGGGGCGGGAGGGTGTATAAATCATCTGAGACTCTTGCGCCACACCCTGTGTGGCCTGTGTTTTTCTTTGTTTTAAAATGAGACTATCTAGTTTTTATGTAAATATATTTGGGTAGTTTCACTCATATTTATATTGCAGTGAATTTCATGTGCTCTTGTCTCACGGCAGACATGGGGAAAAAAACCCTGTGGCAATGGACTTTGCAAAATTATACACTAGTGGTTCTCAACTTGTGGCTCAATCAGCATACAGCTGTGGCTCATGTGGCATCCTCAGGGCCATACAGGTAGTATATATATTTTGTGGAGGTGGCTCACATAACACAGAGAAAGCTGCATATGAAGCCCATAATGGTAAATAGGGGGAGACCCAGAAGATATCTTCTTTCCAAGCGGGGATTGTGCAGGGAGGAACAACAGACTTAGTGCAGCTGTGTTGTCTCTGTCTGTTAGCATTGAAATGGTTCAGAATGCCTTGGTTCAAGTGGCACCAGTTCTAAGAGTAAGGGTGATTTAGTGCAGTTGTTCTGAACCAGGGGTATGCAATGGTCTTCCAGGGGGTATATCATCTCTTCTAGATACTTGCCTAGTTTTACAATAGGCTACATAGAAAGCATTAGTGAATTTGTAACAAATTAAAATTCATACAGTGACTTGTTTATACTGTTCTCTATGCTATACACTGAAATGTAAGTACAATATTTATATTTCAGTTGATTTATTTTTACATGGTAAAAATGAGAACGTAAACAATTTTTCAGTAATAGCGTGCTGAGTTGTGACACTTTCGTATTATGTCTGATTTTGTAAGCAAGTAGTTTTTAAGTGAGGTGAAACTTGGGGGTATGCAAAAGAAATCAGACTCCTGAAAGGGGTACAGTTGTCTGTAAAAGTTGAGAGACACTGATTTAGTGCAGTACCACCAGTAATATGGAACCCTACAAAATTTCAGTGCAGATGAATTTGAGAGCAAAGGAGAGAGCAACAGCTGCAGAATATCCTAGAAAGGGCTGACCTGTTGGCATTGTCTGTGCCTGACAAGCTGTCATGTGGTACAGAGGAGCCTGTGAGAAGTATCCCAGTTTCAGGAAGTAAAAGCAAGAGGGTTTGATTGGTTGCTAGGAGCTCCACATGCTAATCAGGAGGTGTGTTTCTGTAAATAGCGACATAAAAATCTTCTAATGTTCAGCGTTCTAAAGCTGTCTGAATTGTGCTTTAATGAAAGGGGCACTTGGTTTCAGAGTTTTGTCCTGTAGTTTGCTAAGGGTGAAAGCTGTTGTATGAAAACATTCACCATGAGAAGAAAGCTTGTGCTTATTCGCCTGGGTGTGTAGCCGAGGAGCATTTTGTTAAGACTATACTTTCAGGGATCATTTCTATAGTTTGTAACTAGAGAAGTGTAGCCGAAAGTGTCTGACCTCGCTAACCATGAGGAGGAGTTAAAGTGTTCTCTTCTGAGCGTGAAGCGAGCAAACAGTGTTGCTTTAATGCAGCTGCTGTTTGTTATTGATGACCGTTCCTTCTTTCCTTTTGGGAAGCTGGGAGGGAGAGAACACAGACTGAGTGGTTAGCTCTTATAAAGCAAGTTTAAAATTAGATCTTTAGAACTTTTAGTTTTTGTGATATAGTATTGTTTATGATACTGGCCTAGGGTATTTTTAAATCTTAATTTTATTATAGAAGGTTTTTTTATTCAGTAGTTACTGAAAGAATTCTAAAGTTCTTTTATGCTGTTCTTTTATGCTGCTATATCTCTTTTTTGCTATAATCTATTTCAGAATTTAGGTAGGGGCCTGATTCTGCAAGTTCTCTTCCTTTTTTACTTTTTTCTCTGCTCTTCTCTTCTGTCCTCCCCTCCCCCTTTTTTTTTTCTGCAAGTCTGTATTTTCATTTCTACTGCTCTGGCAGTTGGTTGGTATATCAAAAGCACTAGTGAAGTTGTAACAAATTAAATTTCATACAATGACTTGTTTATACTGAATATAAGAACAGCCATATTGGGTCATACCAAATATCCATCTAGCCCAGTATCTGGTCTTCCGACAGTGGCCAATGCCACGTGCCGCAGGGGGAATAAACAGAACAGGTAATCATCAAGTGATCCATCCACTGTCGACCATTCCCAGCTTCTGGCAAACAGAGGCTACGTACACCATCCCTGCCCACCCTGGCTAATAGCCATTGATAGACTTATCCTCCATGAATTTATCTAGTTGTTTTTTGAACCCTGGTATAGTCTTGGCCTTCACAACATCCTCTGGCAAGGAGTTCCACAGGTTGACTGTGCATTGTGTGAAAAAATACTTCCTTTTGTTTGTTTTAAACCTGCTGCCTATTAATTTCATTTGGTGACACCCTAGTTCTTGTGTTATGAGAAGGAGTAAATAACACGTATTTACTTTCTCCACAGCAGTCATGATTTTCTAGACCTCTAAAATATCCCCCCTTAGTTGTCTTTTTTCCAAGCTCAAAAGTCCCAGTTTTATTAATCTCTCCTAATATGGCAGACGCTCCATACCCCTAATATTTTTTGTTACCCTTTTCTGAACCTTTTCTAATTCCAATATATCTTTTTTGAGATGGGGCGACCACATCTGCATGCAGTATTCAAGATGTGGGCGTACCATAGATTTATATAGAGGCAATATGATATTTTCTGTCTTATCTATCCCTTTCTTAATGATTCCCAAGATTCTATTCGGTTTTTTGACTGCCACTGCACATTGAGTGGATGTTTTCAGAGAACTATCCATAATGACTCCAAGATCTCTTTCTTGAGTGGTAACAGCTAATTTAGACCCCATCATTTTATACATATAGTTGGGATTATGTTTTCCAATATGCATTACTTTGCATTTATCAACATTTAATTTCATCTGCCATTTTGTTGCCCAGTCACCCAGTTTTGAGACATCCTTTTGTAGCTCTTCAGTCTGCCTGAGACTTAACTATCTTGAGTAGTTTTGTATCATCTTCAAATTTTGCCACCTCACTGTTTACCCCTTTTTCCAGATCATCTATGAATATGTTGAATAGGACTGGACCCAGTACAGACTCCTGGGGAACACCGTTATTTACCTTTCTCCATCCTGAAAACTGACCATTTATTCCTACCCTTTGTTTCCTATCTTTTAACCAGTTACCAATCCGTGCGAGGATGTTCCCTCTTATCCCATGATTGCTTGCTTTGCTTAATAGCCTTTGGTGAGGGACCTTGTCAAAGGCTTTCTGAAAATCTAAATACACTATATTCACTGGATCCTCCTTGTCCACAGGCTTGTTGACCCCCTCAAAGAATTCTAGTAGATTGGTGAGGCATGATTTCCCTTATCAAAAACCATGTTGACTATTCTCCAACGAATTACATTCATCTATGTGTCTGACGGTTTTGTTCTTTTCAACCAGTTTGCCCGGTACTGAAGTCAGGCTTACCGGCCTGTAATTGCCAGGGTCACCTCTGGAGCCCTTTTTAAAAATTGGTGTCACCTTAGCTATCCTCCAGTCATTTGGTACAGAAGCTGATTTAAATGCTAAGTTACAGACGACAGTTAGTAGTCCTGCAATTTCACATTTGAGTTCCTTCAGAACTCTTGGGTGAATACCATCTGGTCCTGGTGACTTATTACTGTTTAGTTTATCAATTTGTTCCAAAACGTCCTCTAATGACACCTCAATCTGGGACAGTTCCTCGGATTTGTCACCTAAAAAGAATGGCTCAGGTTTGGGAATCTCCCTCACATTCTCAACTGTGAAGACCGATGCAAAGAATTCATTTAAAAAAATGTAATGTGGATAAATGTAAAGTAATGCACACTGGAAAAAATAACCTCAACTATACATACAATACGATGGGGGCTAATTTAGCTACAACTAATCAGGAGAAAGATCTTGGAGTCATTGTGGATAGTTCTCTGAAGATATCTATGCAGTCTGCAGGGGCAGTCAAAAAAGCAAACGGGATGTTAGGAATCATTTAAAAAGGGATAGAGAATAAGATGGAAAAGAATATCTTCTGCCCTTATATAAATTCATGGTATGCCCACATCTTGAATACTGCGTACAGATGTGGTCTCCTCATCTCAAAAAAGATGTACTGGCATTAGAAAAGGTTCAGAAAAGGGCAACTAAAATGATTAGGGGTTTGGAACGAGTCCCATATGAGGAGAGAGTAAAGAGGCTAGGACTTTTCAGCTTGGAAAAGAGGAGACAAAGGGGGGATAGGATAGAGGTATATAAAATCATGAGTGGTGTGGAGAAAGTGAATAAGGAAAAGTTATGTACTTGTTCCCATAATATAAGAACTAGGGGCCACCAAATGAAATTAATGGGTAGCAGGTTTAAAACAAATAAAAGGAAGTTCTTCTTCACTCCCTCCCTCTCCTCATATGAGACATGTTCCAAACCCTAATCATTTTAGTTGCCCTTTTCTGAACCTTTTCTAATGCCAGTATATGTTTTTTGAGATGAGGAGACCACTTATGTACGCAGTATTCAAGATGTGGGCATACCATGGATTTATATAAGGGCAATAAGATATTCTCCGTCTTATTCTCTATCCCTTTTTTAATGATTCCTAACATCCCGTTTGCTTTTTTGACTGCCCCTGCACACTGCGTGGATGTCTTCAGAGAACTATCCACGATGACTCCAAGATCTTTCTCCTGATTAGTTGTAGTTAAATTAGCCCCCATCATATTTTATGTATAGTTGGGGTTATTTTTTCCATTGTGCATTACTTTACATTTATCCACATTAAATTTCATTTGCCATTTTGTTGCCCAATCACTTAGTTTGGTGAGATCTTTTTGAAGTTCTTCACAGTCTGCTTTGGTCTTAACTATCTTGAGCGGTTTAGTATTGTCTGCAAACTTTGCTACCTCACTGTTTACCCCTTTCTCCAGATCATTTATGAATAACTTGAATAGGATTGGTCCTATGAGTGACCCTTGGGGAACACCACTAGTTACCCCTCTTCATTCTGAAAATTTACCATTTTTTCCTACCCTTTGTTCCCTGTCTTTTAACCAGTTCTCAATCCATGAAAGGATTTTGTGTAGTTACCCTTTCTGAAATTAAATGGTACAGTATTGGGTCGCTGTGGTGTTTTCCCCGTTACAGGGATGTTAAATTTAATTATATTATGGTCACTATTACCAAACGGTCCAGCTATATTCACCTCTTGGACCTGATCCTGTGTTCCATTTAGGATTAAATCAAGAATTGCCTCTCCCCTTGTGGGTTCCAGGACTAGCTGCTCCAAGAAGCAGTCATTTAAGGTATCAAGAAACTTTATCTTTGCATTCTGTCCTGAGGTGATTTCTATCCAGTCAATATGTGGATAGTTGAAAACCCCCATTATTATTGAGTTTTTAATTTTAGTAGCGTCTCTAATCTACCTGAGCATTTTGCAGTTATTATCACCATTCTGGTCAGTAATATATCCCTACGGCTATATTTTTATTATTTGTGCTGAGTTGTGACACTTTTGTACTATGTTTTATTTTGTAAGCAACTAGGTTTTTAAGTGAGGTGAAACTTGGGGGTATGCAAGAGAAATCAGACTCCTGAAAGGGGTACAGTTGTCTGTAAAGGTTGAGAGCCACTGATTTAGTGCAGTACTACCGGTAACGTGCAGGGGTGGATTAACTTTTTGTGGGCCCAGCGCCAAATATACTTGTGGGCTCCCATGGGGAGGGTGCAGGGGGGTGAGATAGTCAGTCTCCAGAGTGAAGGACGGGCTGGGGGCAATGATGCACAGCGTGATGGGAGCAGCCCCGCTCTGCGCAGCCCAGCAGGAGGGCACCGTTTACAAACCTGCAGCTGCCAGACACACACTGGCCTTCCCACCCCGGTGCTGCCAGCATGCCCCTTCCCTTTGAGGGCGGGCCCGCACCACACTGCCCTCCGTCCAGTACCCCACCCTTATGCCCAGCGCCCCCTCACCCAGAGACCTCCACCACAGATCTCTATGCCCAGCCGCCACTCATCCCAGAGACCTCCCCCACTGGCCTCCCACCACAACTGCACAGCACCCTGCACACCACACTGCTCACTCAGCGCCCCCCGCCCATAGACCTCGCCACTGCCCACCACCTTCCACACAGTCCCACGATCACAGCTGCACAGCACCCCATATTCCCGAGGGGATTCTGCACCAAAAAATTAAAAATTCTGTGCACAATATTTTAAAATTCTGCAAATTTTATTTATCAATAAATAAAGGTGGAGGCTCCAACATGGCAGTGGGGAGTACAGGCCACTGGTTGCATGGAGGTGGGAGATTACCCTGCAGCCTCCCACCACGCCACCCCAAGATAGGAACTCGGCAGTGAGGCTGCACCTGACCCTGCCACAGTGCAAGGGCCAGGCCTGCCACAGAAACACCCTGGGGCCCTGCTCCCCTGTGTCAGGCGCACCAGGTGTGGGTGAGCAGGCTCAGCCCAGCAGCAGGATCCAAGTGCAGAAGGACTTAGTGTGGGGGGATCCAGGTGGGGATAAGAGAGTTCTCTGTGGGGCAGTCTGGGTGCACATGGCTCAGTGGGAGATCTGGATGCACAGAAGCTCATTGGGGGGTTCCAGGTGCAGGGGCAGTGAGACTCTGCAGGGGATCCAGGTGAAGGTGTTTGGGGCTCAGCAGGGGGGTCTAGGTGCAGGGGAGGTGGGGTTCATTTGGGTGGGGGTCCAGGTGCAGGTGGTTGGGGCTCTGTGGGGAGGGTGTCTGGGGGGGCTCATCAGGGTGGTACAGATGCAGGGGGAGGTGGGGCTTGTCAGGGTGACAGTTCGATGGGCCTGCTTAACAGGGGAGCCCCCGCTTCTGCCAAGGGGATGCCGCATGCTGGGCTCCAGCTTTCCCCATCCCCTTCTCTTCCCCATCCCATGCCCCTTCCCCACCACTCCAGCTTCTCCTCATCCCACCCCCTTCCTCCCCACTGCCTCTTTCCCCCAGCCCCCGTGTCCCTCCCGGCCCCGGTTCCCGATCTCCCTTCGCTTCCCCATCCCATGCCCCTTCCACACCCCTCCATCTCCTCCCCAGGCTTCGGGGACAGGGGGGAAACTGCCCCCCCAACACGAGCCGGTGGAGTGGAGCGGGTTCAGGCCGGGTCGCTCCACTTCCTGCCGCCGGTGATTGCAGGACAAGCCCGACCCCGACGCCGCTCTCATGGGGTGGCAGGAAGTGGAGAGATCCGGCCCTAGCCCGCTCCGCTCTGCTTCCCTGGCTCCCGGACTTTGGGGGAGGGGAGAACTGCCCCCCCGCACTCACCAGCGGCGCGGCTGGGAGCCGGCGGAGCGGGTTGGGACCAAGTTGCTACATTTCCAGCTGCCTGGTGAGTGGGGGCGGGCCCAACCCCTGCTGCAGTCCTCCAGGACGCACAGCTCAGGGGAGGAGGTTTTGGGGGGAAGGGACAGCGTGGGGGCAGGGCTGGGGTGGAGCAGGGGCGGGGGCAGCTTTCCTGGCCGGCTCAGCCGGTTGGGGGATTGGGCTGGCCGGGGCCCTTCTTACTCTGGGCCCGGCGCCATGGTAAACCCGGTACTGGTAACATGGAACCATATAAAGGCTTTTAGTGCAGATGAATTTGAGAGCAAGCCAGGGAGAAACAGATGTAGAGCATGCTAGAAAGGGCGGTACTGTTCGTATTATCTGTGCCTGACAAGCTGTCATGTGGTACAGAGGAGCCTGTGAGAAGTATCCCAGTTTCAGGAAGTAAAAGCAAGAGGGTTTGATTGGTTGCTAGGAGCTCCACATGCTAATCAGGAGGTGTGTTTCTGTAAATAGCGACATAAAAATCTTCTAATGTTCAGCGTTCTAAAGCTGTCTGAATTGTGCTTTAATGAAAGGGGCACTTGGTTTCAGAGTTTTGTCCTGTAGTTTGCTAAGGGTGAAAGCTGTTGTATGAAAACATTCACCATGAGAAGAAAGCTTGTGCTTATTCGCCTGGGTGTGTAGCCGAGGAGCATTTTATTAAGACTATACTTTCAGGGATCATTTCTATAGTTTGTAACTAGAGAAGTGTAGCCGAAAGTGTCTGACCTCGCTAACCACGAGGAGGAGTTAAAGTGTTCTCTTCTGAGCGTGAAGCGAGCAAACAGTGTTGCTTTAATGCAGCTGCTGTTTGTTATTGATGACCGTTCCTTCTTTCCTTTTGGGAAGCTGGGAGGGAGAGAACACAGACTGAGTGGTTAGCTCTTTCATGTTGTTAGAAAAAAGGAAAAGGGTTTTTTTTTTTTTTTTTCAGATATGCTGTGTGTGGTAGGTAACTTATCTTGTTGGAATCTTTTTGGGCAATCTTCTGTGGTGGAGTGGCTGGTTGGCCGGAGGCCCCCCCCACCGCGTTCTTGGGCGTCTGGGAGTGGAGGCTATGGAACTTGGGGAGGAGGGCGGTTGGTTACAGAGGGGCTGCAGTGGCAGTCTGTGCTCCAGCTGCCTTTGCTGCAGCTCAACGATACACTGGAGCATACTGTTTTGGTCCTCCAGCAGCCTCAGCATTGAATCCTGCCTCCTCTCATCACGCTGCCGCCACATTTGAGCTTCAGCCCTCTCTTCAGCCCGCCACTTACTCTCTTCAGCCCGCCACCTCTCCTCCTGGTCATTTTGTGCTTTCCTGCACTCTGACATTATTTGCCTCCATGCATTCGTCTGTGCTCTCTCAGTGTGGGAGGACAGCATGAGCTCGGAGAACATTTCATCACGAGTGCGTTTTTTTTTCTTTCTAAGCTTCACTAGCCTCTGGGAAGGAGAAGATCCTGTGATCAATGAAACACATGCAGCTGGTGGAGAAAAAAACAGGGACAGCGGTATTTAAAAAGACACATTTTATAAAACAGTGGCTACACTCTTTCAGGGTAAACCTTGCTGTTAACATTACATACATAGCACATGTGCTTTCGTTACAAGGTCGCATTTTGCCTCCCCCCACCGCGTGGCTACCCCCTCAACCCTCCCACCTCCCCGTGGCTAACAGCAGGGAACATTTCTGTTTAGTCACAGGCAAACAGCCCAGCAGGAATGGGCTCCTCTGAGTGTCCCCTGAAGAAAAGCACCCTATTTCAACCAGGTGACCATGAATTATATCTCACTCTCCTGAGGATAACACATAGAGATAAAGAACGGATGTTGTTTGAATGCCAGCAAACATACACTGCAATGCTTTGTTCTACAATGATTCCCGAGTACGTGTTACTGGTCTGGAGTGGTAAAGTGTCCTACCATGAAGGATGCAATAAGGTTGCCCTCCCCAGAAACCTTTTGCAAAGGCTTTGGGAGTACATCTAGGAGAACCGCGAATGCCAGGGCAAAGTAATCCTTTCACATGCTTGCTTTTAAACCACGTATAGTATTTTAAAAGGTACACTTACCAGAGGTCCCTTCTCCGCCTGCTGGGTCCAGGAGGCAGCCTTGGGTGGGTTCGGGGGGTACTGGCTCCAGGTCCAGGGTGAGAAACAATTCCTGGCTGTCTGGAAAACCGGTTTCTCCGCTTGCTTGCTGTGAGCTGTCTACAACCTCATCATCATCATCATCTTCTTCGTCCCCAAAACCTGCTTCCGTATTGCCTCCATCTCCATTGAAGGAGTCAAACAACACGGCTGGGGTAGTGGTGGCTGAACCCCCTAAAATGGCATGCAGCTCATCATAGAAGCGGCATGTTTGGGGCTCTGACCCGGAGCGGCCGTTCGCCTCTCTGGTTTTCTGGTAGGCTTGCCTCAGCTCCTTCAGTTTCACGCGGCACTGCTTCGGGTCCCTGTTATGGCCTCTGTCCTTCATGCCCTGGGAGATTTTGACAAAGGTTTTGGCATTTTGAAAACTGGAACGGAGTTCTGATAGCACGGATTCCTCTCCCCAAACAGCGATCAGATCCCGTACCTCCCGTTCGGTCCATGCTGGAGCTCTTTTGTGATTCTGGGACTCCATCATGGTCACCTCTGCTGATGAGCTCTGCATGGTCACCTGCAGCTTGCCACGCTGGCCAAACAGGAAATGAGATTCAAAAGTTCGCGGTTCTTTTCCTGTCTACCTGGCCAGTGCATCTGAGTTGAGAGTGCTGTCCAGAGCGGTCACAATGGAGCACTCTGGGATAGCTCCCGGAGGCCAATACCGTCGAATTGTGTCCACAGTACCCCAAATTCGAGCCGGCAAGGCCGATTTAAGCGCTAATCCCCTTGTCAGGGGTGGAGTAAGGAAATCGATTTTAAGAGCCCTTTAAGTCGAAATAAAGGGCTTCATCATGTGGATGGCTGCAGGTTTACATCGATTTAATGCTGCTAAATTCAACCTGAAGTCCTAGTGTAGACCAGGGCTAAGAGACCTTTCAAGGTGAAGTGCTCAACTAACACCTCTGCAATCATAGGACAAAGGTTGGTTAGTGGGTTATAAATTGTTATTAGTGTTACTGGTGGTGTGTCAGTTTTCTTTCACCATGAGGACTGAGAGGTCAGATATCGAGTGGTCATTGTTTGCAAAGTGGTTTGCTACTGGTGGTATGGTGTTTTTGTCTTTTATAATTTTTCTGTGAGTTAATTCGAGAGCATAGTGATTGATTGTTTCATTTCACCCACATAGTTGTTACTGAGGAATTTAGTACTTTGGATGCGGTACTGGAGTGTGGGAATATGGGGGGCTCAAGGGGCATGGCCACTCCCCTGCCCCTCTTCATCCTCCCAAACCCCCCCACCCAGCCAGGCTGGCTCCTGGAGCCCAGGCAGGGAGCCCGGGCAGCTGTGGGGTGCTGTGGACCCTCCACCTGCCTGGGGTGGGGGCTCCTCAGCCCATGTCCCTGCCCTGCACCCCACCGCCCCATCCAGGGCAGGAGAGTCCACGGCTCCCCACAGCTGCCTGCGTGCCATGCACGGCTTTTACCTGGACCCGGCTCTGGCTGGGGGGCTGCAGCGCGGCTATGGTAAGAGCTGCGTGAGCAGTTGTGGGGAGTCGCGCCATGGACCCTCCACCTGCCCTGAGCGGAGTGGGGGGCTGTGGGGTGGGGACATGGGGCGGGGTTTGCTTTCAACCCCCTCACCCACTGACTCCCAGCAGGTGGAGGGTCCTCAGGCAGCTCCCGGCCCCCTCCACCTTAGCTGGGAGCAGGGCCTCGGGCGGAAGAGGAGGGGTGACCCACATTTGGGCAGGCTCTGCCAGGCACCCTTAACGAGGTACGCCACATGTTGTGATAGGCATGTGTAGGACCCATGGATCTTGAAAGGTGTGTTGTGAGAGGTATCTATTGATCATTTTAACAGTGAGATATGTCTGCATGTTATGGCATGGTCTGGTGCCACTTTGAATGGATGGGTCCTGGCCTGTGGGGAGTTTACTTCTGATTATGAATTTGGCAAAGTTGGGGGGTTTGAAGGCAAGAAGAGGGAGTTCAGGAAAGATTTAAACATATCTTTACCCAGTAAAGATATTACCTAACCCACCTTGTCTCTCTAAAATAATACATTTGAAACTGAAAGTACTGACATGTCCAGAGTGTGACTATCAGAAGTTTAAATTCAACAAGTAGGCTAAAATAGCTTACCATTTGTATCAAATGCTCCTTTTTCATAGACAGTAGCTTATTTATTCTTTTAAATTAGGAAAAAGCTTTTTGTTTTGTTGTGTTGTGTTCATATTAGACAGATCTAGGTTAACTATTTCTGTATTAGTTACACTTATATATAGGGCTCTACCAAATTCACAGCCATGAAAGACTCGTCACCAACCATGGAATCTGGTCTTCCCCTGTGAAATCTGGTCTTTTTTGTGCTTTTACCCCATACTATACAGATTTCACAGGGGAGACCAGTGTTTCTCAAACTGGGGGCCCTGACCCAAAAGAGAGTTGCAGGGGGGTCGCAAGGTTATTTTAGGGGGGTCACCGTATTGCCACCCTTACTTCTGTGCTGCCTTCAGAGCTGGGCGGCTGGAGAACGCTGGCTGTTGGCCAGGTGCCCAGCTCTGAAGGCAGCATCCCACCAGCAGCAGTGCAGAAATAAGGGTGGCAATATCATACCAGGCCACCCTTGCTTCTGTGCTGCTGCCTTCAGAGCTGGGTGGCCAGAAAGTGGTGGCTGTGGACTGAGGGTCCAGCTCTGCAGGCAGCAGCACAGAAGTAAGGGAGGTGGTAGCATACCATGCCGTCCTTACTTCTGCGCTGCTGCTGGTGGTGGCGGCTCTGCCTTCAGAGTGGAGCTCCCGGCCAGCAGCCGCCACTCTCCAGCTGCCCAGTTCTGAAGGCAGCACCACTGCCAGCAGCAGGGCACAAGTAAGGGTAGCAGTACCGCAACTCCCCCTACAATCGCCTTGCGACCTGCCCCCGACAGTTCTTTTTTGGGTCAGGATCCCTACAATTACAACATCATGAAATTTCAGATTTAAATAGCTGAAATAATAAAATTTACAATTTTTAAAATCCTATGACCGTGAAATTGACCAAAATGGACCCTGAATTTGGTAGGGCCCTATTTATATAACATTTAATTGAAAAAGTTAAAGTTGATAATGGGGGGGATGTTTGAAATTTTATAGTCATAAGAGGCATGACTACTTATTTATTTATACTTTTCAGGTATTTGTGTTGACACAATTAACTCCTTGGGCCAGACCGCTCTGTTTACTGCTGCATTGCTAGGTCTTGGTAAACTAGTAGGTGTGCTCTTGGATTATGGATCAGACCCAAATCAGTTAAGTATAAGAGTCAGAATTACATCCTTAATAAATTGAAACAAACTTAAATTTGTTATAGCATCAACTTTATTGTAATGCACAAGTAATAATTGTCAATGTGTAGATAAAAGAGAGACATAGCCTTCATCCAAACTGTAATTGTTACAGAGCTGATAGTTGGGGAAAGAAAAAGCCCAGGGCCCTGACTTTTAAAAAGTATTTAGGCTTTGCTCTACTCAGTGGTGCATGGCCTTAAGCCTGTTCTATACTTAAAAGTTAGGTCAACATAGATATGATGCTCAGAGATGTGAAAAATAGTGCCATAACTATACTGACCTAACATGAGGTGTAGATGTGGCCTGGTTGACAGAAGAATTCTTCTGTCAACCAAGCTACTGTCTGTCAGAGAGGTGGATTAAATACAGCAACAGAAAAACACCTTCCATCCTTGTAGGAAGCATCTACACTATGGCACTACAGCAGTGCAGACATGGTCAAAGTGATTTAGATCTTGCAATGCTGAGCAGAGCAAAGCCTAGATACATATACAAATTTGGGCCTTGGTGCCTTCCAGCCTAGGCAAATAAAGTGTTTTTGAAAACAGGCAAAGAGCCCCACCTACGAAACTCTTTGGGGAAGGTTGTGAATTCTGAGCTTGAATATGTTAACATTTAAGGGCATGTCTACACTACAGATGCTGCAGTGGCACAGCTGCAGGTATGCCACTATAGTCCCATACTGCAGGTGCTTCTCAGATGCAGGTGCTTCCTACATCAATGGAAGGGTTTTTTTCTGTCAATGTAGGTAATCCACCTCCCTGAGCAGGATTAGGTATGCTTATCTACAGAACTCCAGGGTGATATAGCTAGTTCAATCTGTATTTTAAGTGTAGTCCAGAGCTCTGTGTTTCCAACTAGGTGTTGATATGAATGCATGATTGAAGTGAATGGCAGAAGGGAATACTGTTCACAACTTTTTCTAATGCAATTGTTTGTCCCTCAGGAGGCAGTTTTTTCACTAGGCTGGATCAACAGGATAGCAGTGCACTGATTGTAGTGAGAAGATTATTTTTGCAAGGCAAGTCACTACATTAGTCCCAGCAATAACCACACTTTACAGATAATCAGTGCGCTGTCTCCAGCCAAACAATAGGGCAAGCAAAGGTGTGAACTCCACTTCTTTCTCTCATTCACTTCAGTCAGGAATTAATCTTTAAAATCTAATTGGAAGTTTTTAAACACTAAAAATATTACTCATAGCCTCAGAAGCACCTCCCCAGTGAGAGTAAAAAGGTAAAGCTTGGTTTTTGCAGAAGACAGGCGAAGTGCAGATAAGTGTGTTGAAAAAGAGAGTTTTTCATGCCTGCAGTTTTCTGGTGCCTCTGGTGACAATAAAAGGCCACACAGTCCTCTCTCCATACATGGAATCCCCTTTGGCAAAATCAGGGTAGATTCTTTTGCTCTAGCATATAATGCAATTGTAAGTATGCTCTTTTTCAAGAGGTATCTGTAGTTTACCATAGTAAAGGTAGTTTGAAATTTTTCTGTTCTAATATTCCTCAGCCGCTGTTATGATGGGAGCACCCCAGTACATGCTGCAGCATTCTCTGGAAATCAGTGGATTCTCAGTAAATTGTTGGATGCAGGAGGTGATCTGCGCGTACATGATAAAAATGGAAGAAATCCGCAGTGCTGGGCTATGTCAGCTGGAAAGGAAAGTAGTGCTCAGGTACACATATGTGAACTTCACAACTTTATCTTGGAAATATTGTCTGGGATCAAAAACTCCATACCCAGGAAACAGATGCTTTTTAAGATAATGTGAGGTGATTTGCCTTGTGTTACTTTCCAGTTCAGATTATATTCTGAGGTCCTGATCATGCAAACTCAAAATGATTTCATTGGGACTCTACCTGGGGGAAGAGGTCTGCCTGTACTTACAAGCTTGCAGGATCAGAGCCATAATGTGTAAATGTGCAGTTATGAGAACTACAGTGATAGGTCCTGATCCTGCAATCCCCTGCATACTCATGAGTAGTTCTGTTAGAGCTGCAGTTACTCACGTGTGTAATGGCATGTGTGTAAGTGTTTGCAAGACCAAGGTCTAGAACTATACAATTTCTGGTATAAATAGTGCTTATTTAATACTGAAGCAAAATGTTACAAGAAAGCTGTTGTTTTAAAATTATCCCATGTCTTGGTACGAGATAATTTGATGTCTTTCAGTATGCATATTTTATGGAGAGACCTAGTCAGAATAATTCAAGATAGATTATTCCTTTATTATTAATTGTGTTGGAATCCAGTAGTTTTATCATTTTCACCTTGGGAATTGTCAGTTATTGGCATTGCCTCTGTCATATAGAGGGCTTGAGGTTTGGTTTTATTTATATATTCACACCATTGATTTTTCTCTAAATTTACATGTACACAATGGATACAGTTTCTTTTTGAATGTGCTGAATTTTGGTTGATATCTGCATTATAATTTTAGACTATTTATGGACGGTAAAGACTCTCTAATAAAATTTTTAATATCTCAAATATTCTTGCTGGTGCCAAATATTGCCAACAAGAAGTAAGTGACAACTTTTCTTCATGATCCTGATCTATTAATTTAAAATAGGAACATTTATAACCTAGTAGTTCTTGAATGCTTAATGTTTTTCAGATGTTAGAATTTATACGGCGTTGTGCATCACACATGCAGGCTGCAATTCAGAATTTCCCCTCTGATTTACTTAGAAAGGTTGGTTCATCAAAAGTACTGGTCTGCAACCCATCTAGATTTGGTGGCATTACTCAAGGGTAAGAACTTAACTTCATAGTGATTCAGGGAAGTTCCATCCCATACTTAAGTATCCTGAAACTTATCATGTGTTTTGCTTTTTGTTGTCTGTCTCTTTCTTTTTGACTATCTATTTTAAAACCAAAGCTGCTTGTTTAGACATTCTAGTGTATTTGGATGGGTCACCTTCATATGTGGTCATTAGTACTAAATTTTTCTTGCTACTGTAGAGCCAAATGGTTGGTGGTAACTTCAAAATTCTTCTTTATTTAAAAGGAAATGTTTCACTGAATAAACCAGATACAATTCTGTATTTTATTAGTGTTAAGATATCTGTTACTGTGTACCATAAAATAAATCTAGTTTCTTTATCTGTAAGTCACTGCCAGTCCTTAGAGGATGTGTCTAACCGTTTAACACTTTTTATTGATAAGTCTGATGTGTCTAGTGGGAAATATCTTTCTGTTAAGAAAAATACTTAAGTGAAAAGATTCAAGGTGAATTCAAGATGTCTGCATATTTGCATTGCTGTGCACTAAGTGACTTTAAACAAAAGCATATACAAGATAATAGTTGCACATTAAAATCAAGTTGTTAAAATATGCCTGCCTTTTTTTAAAAATAACCATGTTTCTTGTTTCAGCAGGCTATGGGGTTACCATTGCTGTGCTTGCGAGACTTCTTTTCAGCTCTAGTAGGGGTTGAGGGTGGTGGCAACCAAGAAAGTGAGAATAATAGTAGTCTCACTATTTCTGACCCAGGCCAAATATCAAATGAAGTATTTGAAAGGCAGCTGCTGCAGGACTTCTGTATTTTCTTTCTTTCTTTCTCTCTCTCTCTGTCTTTGTAAATTATCTCCTTTGGGAGATGGAATGTAACCTTTCGCAAAATCTTGGCCTTCATTATTAATCTACATGTAGCTATGCTTGTATGTTTTGACATTAGAAATGCCAGCAGTCCTCTGACTAGACTTCTAAAAGGTGGAGCGAATTCATCAAGAAACATCTACAGTTTTGGCTTTGGGAAGGTAAGACACTAGAGACAGTGGGCTCCAAACTGTGTAACTTCTTTTTGTTTGTTGAACACAATTGGAATCACAATGTTTTTATTTAAATCCAAAGATGGTCCCATCTGTGTTGCTTTCAGGCACTGTTAGATATTTCTTACTATTCACTAGATGGTGGGAAATAAATGGGGAGTGACCTAAATGACTGTGGAAATCCTGGCCTATAGTCATTAGTGAGTCCTTGACAGAAGGATTTATTTTGAAACGAAGAAAAGATACTTGAAGAAGTAGGTTGAAGGATCCCACCTGTGTGACTCTGAGTTGGCTGCTTCTGCTGTGTTCAGTTAAGATTCAGTAGAAAGGTCCTTTTCCATAAAGCCCTTAGCCACTGAAAGCCTTTTGGAATGATCCCAATTTTTATGGTTTTTGGCTAATGTTTACTTGTGGTCAGTTGTCATTTGTGTGTATACGTAGCACTGAGGCAACATTTTTCAGCTTCACAACGTTTTTGACAAACACTACCTGATTCTCACAACACCCTAAGATTACATAGCTGCTCTGTGATAGAGCTGGGCATAGAACCCAGGAATTGTTGAATATTTGTCCTTGTTATACAGTGTATGGTTTTGTCTCAGTTTTATCTAACAGGCAGTAGGCAGCTAGGGTACCTGGCATCTCTCCCTATCATTTGGGATAAAGAAGTGGTTCAGGCAGATGATGAGCCAACATTCTCTTTCCACACCGGACCGTACATGATCATGACAAAGTGAGTGGACACTTTAACAGTTTTCAGGTGTTGTTTAATATGCAGCATCATCAGCAAACTACTGGACCAGATGGCTTGTCTGGATTTTTTTCCATGTGTTTATACGGTATGTTTACACAGCACACGGGTATGTCTACACAGCTGACAGTAAAGTGCTGCTGTGGCAGCTTTTAACGTGGCTGTGTAGTCGCAGCTCCAGCGCTGGGAGAGAGCTCTCCCAGTGCTGTAAAAAGCCCACCTCTGTGAGGGGAATAGCTCCCACTCCCAGCGCTGTAGCACTGTCTACACTGCCACTTTACAGCGTTGAAACTTGCATCGCTCAGGGGGGTGTTTTTTCACACCCCTGAGTGAGGAAAGTTTCAACGCTGTATGTGGCAATGTAGACAAGTCCTAAGCCTGGGCTCTGACTCAGGTTTGAGCCCAAGCTCCCCTTCTTTCCACACACAAATAGAGTCTGCTTGTGTCAGTAAGCACTCAGGACCTAGGACGCTGCTAGGGGTGTGGGTCAGAACCCGAGTCCTGCTATAACTTAGGTCCAAGCCTTGTCATTTTGACACAGGTCAAACCACAGGCCTGAGTCAGAAGGTCTGCATAGTGCAGTATGGACACGTTAGCATGATTTGTGAGACCTGGGTCCAGCAATTGTAAACACAGATTTAAAATGCAACTTGGACACTCAAGCGCATGCTTGGAAACACCAGGTTCATAAGCCTGATTCCCACAGACTTGGGTTTACAATTCAGTGTAGATATACCCATAAAGACCCAGTAATCATAGAAGTTGGAGATGGAAAAGTTCTAAGTTCACCCAGTCCATCTCCCTACCATGGGAGGTTTGTCCTCTGTTATACATTGACTAATGTGTTGTCTTGCCTCCTTTTAATATTGATTGACCATTATCATGACCCCCTCCCCATTCATGTTTAAACCAGCCTACACATATTTAGGTCTATTAATGTTTTAATAGTAATAAATGTTCTGGCTAATATTGGCCTCTGGATGGGGCTCAGAGACTGTATTTAGGTAGGATGAGTTCAAGCTCCAGGGTATACCTGGGTGTAGCCCAATTGCTCAAACCCAGAGTGAGCTGACTATAGAGCTGCAAGTATAAATCAGGCCCTTCTTCGCCTTTTCTGATGCTGCAGCAAGTAATTCTGCCAGAAAAGGAGCATTCAGTGGGTCAGCTGGGTTGGTGACCCATTCCTTCCCAGAGGATCTATCCTGTCTCACAGTAAGTTAATATTGCCTTCGTGAGGAGTGCTTCATAGTGTCATGGCTTTTTGCCTAGGACTGTGGCGATATGGTTTGTCAAGCTGCACTCCTCTTTCTCTCCCCAAAACACGTCTCTTTCTCACTGCAGCTAGTCTTTGGCAAGCTGAGAGTTTGTTGCTTGTCTAGGAAGCTATGATCCTATTGCCAGGGTTATCGAAGCGCTGGCATGTTGCTAACACCAGGAGACAGATTTGTAATCCTGGGAAACTTTGCTGCTATTTGTAAGAGATGCTGTAACCAAAGAACCTATTGGACACATGGAGTGACTAGAGTTTCCTCTTCTCATCGTGTAGTTTAATGTGGGGCAGCAGCAGAGTCACAGTGAAGGAGCTCAGCCTTAAACCACATCAGAATTGTAGTAAGCTACGTTTAGCTGATCTTCTAATAGCAGAACAGGAATATAGCAGGTAAGAGAAAATGCAAAATGCCTAAAATGTGTCTGGTCTTTGGGCATCCCTGGGGCCTGCGAGAAAGTACAGGTCACCTCAGCCTAGCTAATGACTGACTCCGAAAATAACGAATCAGGGTTACTCCTTCCTCTGGAAATAGGATTTACAGTTCTACTGTTCTTTCCCCTTTTGAGCTTTTCGGAAATGTGCAGTGGGAGGTGTAATATGGAGTAGGCAGGATCCCCTCCTGACCCATAAAAGTACTTTCCTGTATAGATCCTGGAAAGCATAATTGCAGGTTCTTATTGTGTCAACAATAAAAACATCAGTGGCTCTCTATGAACAGTTTTCTTACCAGCTTGTTTTGCTTATTCTAACAGTAAGTTAAAAACATTGTGGGTGAAAAGATCCAAGAGGCCAGACATGTATTTCTCTTTTAATATAATATCTTATTTGTGTGGTAATATTGGGATTTTTCTCCTTTGCAGTAAACTTCATCATCCTCATTTGCTGCAATTGATGGCAGTTTGTCTGTCCAATGATCTGGAAAAAACCCGTTTGGTGTATGAGAGAGTTAACTTTGGTTCATTATACAGCATCCTTCATGAAAGGGTAAATGGAAAGATTGTTTTTTATTGATTTTTAAAATAAAAATTACCCATAATTAAGAGATTTTACTGGATACCAGCATCCCCTGTGTTCTGAGCTAAATTCATCTCATTGAGAGAAGTATCCTGTACCTAGAAACAAAATGTGAGAAATCCTAACTCGCTTTATGGGGGGCTTGTCTCATCACATAGCAATAGCCACTCCCTCTAACAGGCTGCCAGTGTTTGCCTGTTACACCCCATCCTGCAGCTATTGAGCCAGCTGGAGAAAATTAATAAAGGAGTGGCTCTCTTGGGTCTTAGTTGTGGAGAAAAAGTTTAGGCTATGTTAGCTTCTTGGTAATTTCTTTTAATAAAGCCAAGCTCCAGGAAGGGTTGAGTTTTGACTCTACAGAGTGGGTGGACTGTTTGAGAGCAGGCTAGGATAGGCACCTGTTCCCACTCCCCATAACAGGGAGTATATTCTGTTCTTTGACACATACAATGATGGGTATGAATCCGTTTCTGTTTCCTGAATATTCACAGTGACTTGCCCCCCATTGCAGATACCAGGGAAATGTCAGGATTGGCTGTTAGTGTAGGAGTTCAAGGTTTAGTAGTTTGGTATTAAGCTTGTATGGCTGTGTAACAGCGGTAAAGCCATTATTCTTGTGTTTTGCTCACCATTTACCATATTCCCACATTGTGGTAATTGACTTGGAGACTGAATTATTGCCTCAAAAAACAGAGGAGCATGTTTGATTTGTTTGATTTTTAATAGACGCATGACAAGGTCTGTATTATTGTTCAAAATAAGGATGTTGGATATGTGCATGTGTGTTGGCAAAGTGCTTGTTTTCTGTATTTGGAAACATCAATAACAGTTTACCTGGAATCACAGAATCCTGCCATTTCTGGCTGGTTGCCTACCAGGGAGAATTCTGAAATCAATCCAGACTGGGAAGTAACCATGACAAGTCTGCTTAATAAAGTTTCAGGGGTTCTGGTATCATGAACTAACAATATTGGTCTTTGCCAAAGACTGTTGACTGGATTAGCTTTTTGTCTTTTGGTTTGCACATACCCAGTATAATTCACTAAGTCTATGGGTATGTCTACACTACGAAATTAGGTCGATTTTTATAGAAGTCAATTTTTAGAAATCCATTTTATACAGTCGATTGTGTATGTCCCCACTAAGAGCATTAAGTCGGTTGAGTGCATCCTCACTACCGTGGCTAGCATCGACTCACAGAGTGGTGCACTGTGGGAAGCTATCCCACAGTTCCCACAGTCTCCGCTGCCCATTGGAATTCTGGGGTAAGCTCCCAATGCCTGATGGAGCAAAATCATTATCACAGGTGGTTGTGGGTACATGTTGTCAGTTTTCCCTCCCTCCCTCCCTCCCTCCATGAAAGCAACTGCAGACATAGCATGGCAAGCATGGGGCCCGCTCAGTTCACCGCTGCTGTTGCGAGCACTGTAAACACCTCACGCCTTATACTACAGTATGTGCAGAACCTGGCTAAGAGACAGCAGCACAGGGACGATTGTGAGGAGGACATGGACACAGACATTCCTGAAAGCATGGGATGTGGCAATTGGGACATCATGGCAGCAGTGGGGCTGGTTGATACAGTGGAATGCCGATTCTGAGCCCGGCAAACAAGCACAGACTGGTGGGACTGCACAGTCTTGCAGGTATGGGATGATTCACAGTGGCTGCAAAACTTTCGCATGCACAAGGCTACTTTCCTGGAACTCTGTGAGTTGCTTTCCCCCTCCCTGAAGCACAGGAATACCAAGATGAGAGCTGCCCTGACAGTTGAGAAGCGAGTGGCGATAGCTCTGTGGAAGCTTGCAATGCCTGACTGCTTCCGGTCAATCGAGAATCAGTTGGAGTGGGCAAAACTACTGTGGGGACTGCTGTGATTCAAGTAGCCAATGCAATCGCTGACGTTCTGCTATCAAGGGTAGTGACTCTGGGAAATGTGCAGGTCATAGTGGATAGCTTTGCTGCAATGGGTTTCCCTAACTGTGGTGGGGCGATAGGCGGAATGCATATCTCTATCTTGGCACTGGACCACCTTGCCAACCAGTACATAAAATGCAAGGGGTACTTCTCAATGGTGCTGCAAGCACTGGTGGATCACAAGGGACGTTTCACCAACATCAGCGTGGGATGGCCGGCAAAGGTGCATGATGCTTGCAACTTTAGGAACTCCGGACTGTTTGAGCAGCTGCAAGAAGGGACTTACTTCCCAGACCAGAAAATTACTGTTGGGGATGTTGGAATGCCAATAGTTATCCTTGGAGACCCAGCCTACCCCTTGCTTTCATGGCTCATGAAGCCATACACAGGCAGCCTGGATAGTAGTAAGGAGCAGTTCAACTATAGGCTGAGCAAGTGCAGAATGGTGGTAGAATGTGCCTTTGGACATTTAAAAGCTCACTGGCTCTGTTTGCTGACTAGGTTAGACCTCAGTGCAACCAATAGTCCTATTGTTATTACCGCTTGCTGTGCGCTCCATAATATCTGTGAGAGTAAGGGGGAGACGTTTATGGTGGGGTGGGAGATTGCCAGTTTTGAACAGCCAGACACCAGGGCGATTAGAAGAGCACAGGTAGGCTTGCTGCACCTCAGAGAGGCTTTGAAAACCAGTTTCATGACTGGCCAGGCTATGGTGTGACAGTTGTGTGTGTTTCTCCTTGATGCAAACCCGTCCCCTTTGTGGATTTTAATTCCCTGTAAGCCAACCACCCTCCCTCCTTCAATCACAGCTGGCAAAGGAGATAAAGTCACTATTGTTTTGAAACCATGCATTCTTTCTTTATTAGTTTTAAAAAAAGGGAGATAACTGATAAGGTAGCCTGAGTGAGGTGGGTAGGGTGGGGTGGGGGAGAAGGGGAGGACAAGGCCACATTGCTTATTGTAGCCACACTACAAATCAAAACTGTTGGAATGACAGCCTTCCGTTGCTTAGGCCATCCTCTGGTGTGGAGTGGCTGCGTGCCTGGAACCTCCCCACCCCACGTTCTTGGGCGTCTGGGTGAGGAGGATATGGAACTTGTGGAGGAGGGCAGGCGGTTGTACAGTGGATGCAGCAGCGGTCTGTGCTCTTGTTGGTTTTCCTGCAGCTCCACCAGGCGCCTGAGCATGTCCGTTTGCTCCCCCATTAGCCTCAGCATTGCATCCTGCCTCTTCTCATTGCGCTCACTAAATGCTTTCTTAACTCTGCCACTGAATGCCTCCATGAATTCAGCTGTGTCCTATCAGTGCGGGAGGACTACATGAGCTTGGAAAACATGTCATTGTGAGTGTGGTTTTTTTCACCTTCTAATCTGCGATAACTTCCGATGATAGGGGGAGCATAGAAAAATTTGCACCTGCAGGGGGATAAAAAGGAAGAGTAAAATTTAAGATGATATGTTTCTGAGAACAAAAGGGAGACTCTTTCACAGTGAATCAAGCAATTCACAGCAGACAGCACATGTGCTTTAGGTACAAGGTTGCATTTTGCCTTTTATATTGAGCACCTGCCGGTATGGTGACACATCACACATAGCTGGGCAACAGAATTCGGTTTCCAGGCAGCCACGCTAAGCCAAAGGGTAGGCGGGTTTGGCTTCTAATGCCTTCATAACATATGGGAATGTTTTCAAACTGCAGTGCCCTCCTTTCCCATAGCAAGCAATGCCAGTTGGGTTGCCATTTAAAAGGAGGGGCTGCGGTTTTTGGGTGGATGTGCAGTACACATCTCACCCCACCCCTCCACGTAGCTATTTGGGATGATCCCTTCACCCCTCCCCCTGCCACATGGCTATTTTCAGGGATGATTCCTTTTAGCAGCCCGTCATGAACGGGGTCCTTTTACTGTTCCCTTACAAAAATTCCCCTATTTTAACCAGGTGACCATGAATGATATCACTCTCTTGAGGCTAACACAGAAAGATAGAGACCAAATGTTGCTTGAATGCGACCAAAACCCAGGACCATTCGCTGCCATGCTTTGTGCTTCAATGATTCCAGACTACTTGCTACTGGCTTACCGTGGTAAAGTGTCCTACCGTGGAGGATGAAATAAGGCAGCCCTCCCCAGAAACCTTCTGGAAAGGCTTTCAGAGTACCTCCAGGAGAGCTTCATGGAGATGTCCCTGGAGGATTCCCGCTCCATCCCCAGACACGTTAACAGACTTTTCCAGTAGCTGTACTGGCCGCGAATACATCCCAAGTCTTCAGGGCAAATAAAACATTAAACACTATTGCTTTTAAACCCTGTACTGTAGTTACAAATGTGCACTCACCAGAGGTGCCTTCTCTGCCTTCAGGGTTGGGGATCCCGCCTTGGGAGGGTATTGGCTCCAGGGTGATGAAAAGGTCCTGGCTGCCGGGGAGAACGGATTCACCGAGTGCATGCTGTACATTCTCCTCCTCCTCCTCTTCCTCTTCCTCATCCACAAAATCCTCCTCCTCTCACATGTTGCGTGAGACTCCCCCTTTGCACGTGTCCATGGGCAGTGATGGGGTAGTGGTAGGGTCCCACCCTAGAATGCCATGCAGCTGATCATAGAAGCGGCATGTATGGGGCTCTGACCCAGAGCAACCGTTTGCCTCCTTTGCCTTTTGATAGGCTTGACTAAGCTCCTTGACTTTCACGCGGCACTGCTGTGTGTCCCTGTTGTAGCCTCGAGTCCGGACCTGCACTGCTCACTGGGCCATCGCCGTGAGGACATACAGCTCCCCTCCATGCCAGAGGCATTCGAGGCGGCAGCGGGCCTGTTGACACTCAGCACCGCCCTCGTCTCCCAGGAAGGAAAGGTCGCTGGTACCAATCGCAGGCCCCATACATTCTGTGGGCAAGCTGGCAATGATGTCTGCCATGAGGCCATCCCTGTTGCATTGACTGCCAGCACCGGGGGTTTCTACAGGGGAGATGCTCCGGTTCCCAAGCTGGCACCGATCCCCGGCACCAAGAGGCTCCACTCCTCCCTGATCATCACAGTCAGAGACCTTGGAGGCAGAGTCCTTGTGCTCTAGCAGGAGCAGAAGATCCTGCTCCTGCATGATTGTCATCCTTACCTGGCGCCCTGGCAGGGCCAGTGGCAATCTCCTCAGTGGCCCTTCTGGACACCTGGGGACTGTCATCAAAGCCAGGGTTCCAGATTGGCATCAGTGGCCTCAGTTTCGGGCACTCCGACAGGACTCCCACAGTCCTCGGCACCACTCCCGACACCGATTGTGGCGGTGTCCATGCCCCCAATCCCGGAGGGGTTAACGGCCCCGATCCCAGAACTGATCCCTGCCCCAACTGAGGCACCACGCTCGGCGCCGACTGCCATCCTGACACCCTGCCACTAATCAAAACGATTAGTGATGCCACCAAGACACTGTGGCTGCCTTGCTGTCACCTACCGCCAAGAGATATGAGCAGAGGTACTTTGTTCCCTCGTGTGGATATGAACATTTGTACACCCACTCCCAGCTGGTCTCCCTGGTAGTGGATGCTGCTAACCAGCATGAGCGACAGGGCTACCAGGGGCCCTCTCCCAAGAACCATGAGGCCAAGAAATTGGACCTTTTTTGGGAGAAAAATGTACTTGACTGGGGGGTTGCAGCTCCGTATCGCTAACTATGGGGCGGTGGTTAGCAGATACAATTATAATACCTGTGGGGCTATGCAAAATTTCACTGAACTTCTGCCTTCTGACTCTCATGCAGAGTTCTCCGCACTAGTAGAGGAGGGCAAATTGATCTCCCGTACGTCCCTGCAGGTGGCCTTGGACACAGCAGATGCAGCCTCCCGCACGATGGCAACTGGGGTGGCCATTAGAAGGAGTTCCTGGCTGCAGGTTTCGGGCCTACCATTTGAGGTGCAGCAGATGATTCAGGATCTCCCCTTTGAGGGTCAATCACTGTTTTCAGAGAAGACTGACTCACATTTGCACAGCCTCTAGGACTCTTGGGCCACCCTGGAGTCCTTGGATCTCCACATGCCTGAGACCCAAAGGAGGTACTTCAGGCCTCCCCCACCCCAAAGAATTATCAGCCTTAGGGCAGACAGGAAGGGTCACGTAGGAGGAACAGGAACTCAAGAAAGAGACCTCACCCCTCCTTTGAGCAGGGCTCTGGCCAGTCTAAACCTTCCTCAGGCCAGAGGCAGGCCTTTTGAAGGTGCGCTAGGGGGCGATGCACCAGTGCAGAGACTGGATCCTCCCCACCTTACCTTTTCATCCTGTCTATCTCCTTTCTACTCTGTGTGGGCCCGCATTACATCAGGGTGTTGGGTGCGCCTCATGGTAGAAAGGGGATATTCACTCCAATTCTCATCCCTCCCACCCTTCTACCCCCCTTCCCTGTCCCTCTTCAGGGACGCTTCTCACGAGCAACTCCTCATCCAGGAGGTGCAATTGTTTCTCTTGCTAGGAGCAGTGGAAGAGGTTCCTCGGGCCTACAGGGACAGAGGCTTTTATTGCCCTCTACTTGAAGAACACGTACTTTCATATAGCAATAACTCCGTCCCACAGAAAATACTTCAGGTTTGTGGTGAGCAACAACCACTACCAGTTCACCGTCCTCCCATTTGGTCTGTCAGCGGTGCCTCGAGTATTCACCAAATACGTGGCAGTCATGGGAGATTTAGGTTAGATATTAGGAAAAACTTTCTAACTACAAAGATAGTTAAACTTTAGAATAGGTTTCCAGATAAGGTTTTGGAATTCACATGATTGGAAAATTTTAACTATAGGTTGGACAAATGCCTGTCAGGGATGGTCTAGGTTTACTTGTCCTGCCTCATCTTAGGGGGCTGGACTAGCTGACCTCTCGAGGTCCCTCGCAACCCTATATTTCTATGGTTCTATATGTATCAAAGGGCAGATTAGAGCTGAGTTACAACACTGAGTAGTAGGTTTTATCAACTGTTTTACATTCTGTTATTGATGCTGATTGTTTTCCCTCTCTCTTTCCCATGACTGATTGCTTACCTATTTTTTCTTAACAAAAGGAGGAAACATGCAAAATATTGTCACTGAGGCAGAGAAATAAAACACAAAGTTGAGAAATTCCAAAAGCTGTTTTTCTATTACAATGTTAATTTTGGCATGTTGCACATATGTATTATTTTCTGTTCTTTTTAATGTATTACTGTTTGGTTTCACATAGATCATATAATATTCTTCATGAGCAACGAGATTGAGTTAACTTTACAGTCAAAACCTTCACTTTTTGATTTCTCCACCTTTAATGTTACATTAACCATAACTTTTGCATTACATTGATCTTCAGTTATCAGCAATGTGAATGCTTAACTCTTCTGTTGTGTGTTTGTTTGTTTTTTGCAGCGTTCAGAATTCCCAGTATTGCACATGGAGACAATTGTGCATCTACTGCTTCAGGTTAATGATGCTTTGAGGTTTTTGCACTCACGTGGATTTATCCACCGTTCACTCACCTCTTATGCTATACAAATCGTTTCTGCTGGTGAGGCAAAGTTAACCAACTTGGAGTACATGATAGAAAGGTAAAGAATTATCACATTGTTACTTGGAAAGGTGGATGGGTGACGCCAAATTGAGGACTGAATTCTGTGGTCCGGGTGATCCTGCAGCTCTCCTGATTATTTGTGGGTTGCGGTGCATGAGCAAGGGCACAGAGATCCATCCTAATCTTTCTTTGACAACGTTGCAGATTTGACTGTAGGGAGAGGGGCTTTCACATCTCCATTACTCAGATACATGGTCAGTGCTCATTCAGTGTCATAAGTTTCAGGTGATCTCAATTTTTATGGCTTCCCTATAAATACCTGAAAATAGTGGGTAACAATAGAAGAAAGGTCTTGCTCCACTCTAGTGTAAAGGCACTGCAATAGAGACTTAGAACAGAAAATGGAACCTGCATTTAGTGACCGTACAGAGACAGAAATCCTATTGGAGACTTTAATTCTCTTCCTCTAGTGTAAATAGTTTCAATGTATTCAGATTATAATAAACCTCTGCTTATGAAATCTGATCCTACAAGATCCTGGGAGCCCCACAACTCCCACTGATATTAGGGTTACTCAGCCCCTTGCCTATATATACACACATGGTGCAGTTTCTCTCTGAATAATATTATTTCACTATGAGATCCAGTCGTCTCCCATTACTGTTAATAGAAGGACTGTCATTGGCTAAATGGGAATTGAATCAGACCCAGAAAGAGGGTTCTAATATATATATGCATGTGCTCGCAGACACACCTCAAGTTATCTTTGAAAAAGTATCATATTTCAACTTCTGTAGAAATACAGTTATTATTGGCAAAAAGAAAACAGCTCACGAAAGCTTATGCTCAGATACATTTGTTAGTCTCTAAGGTGCCACAAGTCCTCCTTTTCTTTTTGCGGATACAGACTAACATGGCTGCTACTCTGAAACCAGTTATTATTGCCATATATTAGCAGAGCCCTCTGTTGGTGAAAATGAGATAGAGCAGCCTCTTACCTAGCTTTATCACTTTCCTGTTGTCTTTTCTACACGTTTATTTCCTATGTGAAGGGATATTGTTAATTTGAACATTTAAAAAAATAATTATTTTTTTAAATGGTTTTAAGTACTAAATAGTATGTCTTTAGTTGTTTTTTTAAAGTTCCATTTAAAATTTTTAAAAGTGCAGACGGGTTTTTCCACTTCCCAGGTGGTGATTATAGGTGTTTGCTGAGAGAAGGAGAAACTGGCTGATAAGATTATAAAGGAAAAGAGTGAAACTGAGTATAAGCCAAAAAAATTGCCCAATGTACAAAGCAAATTAACTGACAGAAATAGAGAAATTTCCTCTCCACTCCTGTTAACTTCTTTCAGTTATAAATAAGTCTTAGGTCTTACTTGTATTAATGATAGGTACAATATTTTCTGACAGAAATGTGGTTTAAGTTAATTGTTTCTCTTGAATATACATGAAGTGTAGCCTGCAGCACTGCTTTTCACTAACATGGGGTCTCTACCTAAAATATCTGACCATGTTCCCTTAAGCAATATTAAATTAAGGGAAAATGAGCATCTGTAGAATGAGAAAAAAACCTTTGTCCTGGACAATGATTTTTAAAGAACACTTATTCTCAGTTTAAAGTGAAGAAGAATGAGATGTAACTATTGTGTGAGTAGAGGGAAGTTAACTTTTAGTCATTTAGAAGTACTGGCATTACACTGCCAAATGAATATAAACAAGCTAGATGGCACAACTCGCTAGTCTTTCACCTGTGCTATGAATGCTGACCGGAGTGAAATATGTGGTTGTAAAAATACTCCATAGTTTGGACATCTTTAACCTCTGGTTTGTCATTTGAGGATAAAGGTTTGAAAGAGACTGCTATATCTCATTTTTACCAACAGAGGTGTCTTCTATAATGTGCCAATACAAGCTGTTTTTGAGCTGGTTTAGCTTTTTTGGTAAATTTTGTGCATAGCATGGATCATTTAAAATAAATGCATATATGAAAATAAAGAAATGAATTGCTGGATCCCATACTGTCAGAGCTTCCAAAGGAGGCATTGCAGTTGTAGGTCTATTTTTAACTTAACATCCTGGACAGAATGAATCAAACATTCAGCTAAGTTGACACTGGTGGTTTGTTTCCCAGTTTTAACACGATTTATCAAATCCTTTTGTCTCTGACTACTCATCACATGTTATGGTTTCCCAAATTTGACCCTGTTTTGTGTTCTCTTCTGGCAGCAAGGATGGAGGGAACCACAGTGATCTCACACGTGTTCCTGTCCCAGCTCAGCTGTATAAGTGGTGTGCTCCTGAAGTGATCCTCGAAAAGGCCACCACAATCAAATCAGACATTTATAGCTTCTGTATAGTAATGCAGGAAGCCCTAACAGGTATAGTTAAAGACGTTCAGACTTCTGTCACTGAGAGTATGTCTACACTGCAATTAGACACCTGCGGCTGGCCCATGCTGGCTGACTCAGGGTCGTGGGGCTTGGGCTGTGGAGCTGTTTAATTGCAGTGTAGACTTCCAGGCTTGGGCTGGAGCCAGGGCTCTAGGACCCCGTGAGGTGAGAGGAGCCCAGCTGCCCAGAGCTCAGCCTGCAGCCTGAGGCAAAATGTCTACACAGCAACTAAACAGCTCAGCAGCCTGAGCTGAGTCAGCTGGCATAGGCCAGCCGTGGGTGTCTAATTGCAATGTAGACATACCCTGAGTTATCATGGAGTACCCTGAATACACGAAGTGTGAGTGCAATCTCCTTAGGTGATTGCATACCTCCTGCAAAGCTCCTTTAGTGATTAAAGTTTTCTTTTTATGGGAAGGAAAGTTGCAAAGAAAAGAAAACATTACATGTCTTATTTGTATGATCATAGAATCATAGAATATCAGGGTTGGAAGGGACCTCAGGAGGTCATCTAGTCCAACCCCCTGCTCAAAGCAGGACCAATCCCCAATTAAATCATCCCAGCCAGGGCTTTGTCAAGCCTGACCTTAAAAACTTCTAAGGAAGGAGATTCCACCACCTCCCTAGGTAACGCATTCCAGTGTTTCACCACCCTCCTAGTGAAAAAGTTTTTCCTAATATCCAACCTAAACCTCCCCCACTGCAACTTGAGACCATTACTCCTTGTTCTGTCATCTGCTACCACTGAGAACAGTCTAGAGCCATCCTCTTTGGAACCCCCTTTCAGGTAGTTGAAAGCAGCTATCAAATCCCCCCTCATTCTTCTCTTTCATAGACTAAACATCCCCAGTTCCCTCAGCCTCTCCTCATAAGTCATGTGTTCCAGTCCCCTAATAATTTTTGTTGCCCTCCGCTGGACTCTTTCCAATTTTTCGACATCCTTCTTGTAGTGTGGGGCCCAAAACTGGACACAGTACTCCAGATGAGGCCTCACCAATGTCGAATAGAGGGGAACGATCACGTCCCTCGATCTGCTGGCAATGCCCCTACTTATACATCCCAAAATGCCATTGGCCTTCTTGGCAACAAGGGCACACTGTTGACTCATATCCAGCTTCTCGTCCACTGTCACCCCTAGGTCCTTTTCTGCAGAACTGCTGCCTAGCCATTCGGTCCCTAGTCTGTAGCGGTGCATGGGATTCTTCTGTCCTAAGTGCAGGACTCTGCACTTGTCCTTGTTGAACCTCATCAGATTTCTTTTGGCCCAATCCTCCATGCGTGATATGTGCTCCTGTAACCTTCTGCATAACCTGCTGATATTTTGGGGAGAAGCTAGGAGTACCGTTTTTAACTAGTGAAATAAACATTGGATTCAGCAAAGTTTCTGGAGGGATAGTGAAGAAATAATAGATAATTTGCCTAGAAGTGTTTGTTTCAATATATCAAAATTTCATTATGGAGTTGTACTTGTACCATTAATCAATGATGGAGGGAAAGCGAGATGACAAAATTGGAGATGGCACAAAGTTAGATAGGCTGGTGTAGACTGGAGAAGAATGGGAGGAATTTTCAAGCTGTTACCTAGCTAAATGAATGGGCAGCACCATGGCAGATAAAATTCCAGGCTGACAATCACCATTGAATGAAGGAATAATTGGAATTAAAGGTACTGGTATGTTGCTGGTATCTAAATTTACTATAATAACTCAGGATAAAGACATAGGCATCATTGTGGAGAAGTTAATGAAAACTCCACATGCACTGCTGGTCCAGAAAGCAAACAAAATATTAGGCTCTGTAAAGAACAGAATTGAACATTATACTAAAAATATGCTATGATACAAATGTGTGGTGCGCGCCCTTGGCATACTATGTTCAGTTCTGATAATCCTATCTGAAAAATTATATATCAGAAATAAAAAGGGCTCAGAGAAAGGTAACAAAAATGACAGTAGCTTGGAAAGATTTTCATATGAAAAGAAACTGAAACACTTGGGATTGCTTTGTTTAAAGAGGAGGTTAGAGGAGGAAGTGAGCAAACAATGGTTTACAGAAGGTAAATGAGGCACTTCTTCCTATTTACCTTTTCTCGTAATGCTAAAACAAGAGGACAGTCAATGAAAATGTCAGGTAACAAATGAAACCAGATAAAAGAGACTCCTCCTTTACATAGCACACAGTTAACTTATGGAACTCATTGCCACAAGGTATCATAGAGGCAAAGAATCATAGAATCATAGAATATCAGGGTTGGAAGGGACCTCAGGAGGTCATCTAGTCCAACCCCCTGCTCAAAGCAGGACCAATCCCCAATTAAATCATCCCAGCCAGGGCTTTGTCAAGCCTGACCTTAAAAACTTCTAAGGAAGGAGATTCTACCACCTCCCTAGGTAATGCAAAGAGTTTATTAAAATTCTAAAAAGGATTAGACTTTTATATTGATAATGAGAACATCCACAGTTATAGCAGATGGGATGAAAAAAAATTATCTTAGGGATAAACCAACCACTACTGAGAGGGTTTAGGAAGAAATTTCCTCTGGGCAGGTTATTCCATAATTGTCCACTAGGAAATTTGTGGCAGCTTCCTCTGAAGCATCCAGTGTTGGCTACTGTCAGAGACAGGATACTGGACTAGACGGACTGCTGGTCTGATTTACAGTGGCAGTTGTTTCTGTGATTCTTCCCCTTCTTTGGTTATGGCCATGCTGTAAACCATACAGTATTTGTTATATGTTTTACAGAAACTCTTCCCTGGAATGGGCTTGAAAGCTCAGGTATTAAAGAACTCATTGTTTCTGGGCAACATTTGGAAACTGATGTCAGGCTTCCTAACCCGTACTATGACATTGTAAAGACAGGTCTAGAGCCTAAACAAAAGGACCGCTCCCTGAATCTTCAGGATATTCGCTATATATTGAAGAATGACTTAAAGGTAACTCTCAGGATTGTAGCCTTTATGCTTTTAAAATCGTAATTGGTTAATCAGAGTTAATTGTTTCCTAGAGGACAAGTAGTTCTGTTTAAGTCTGGGTCTGAGTTTTCTTTTGTTTATTTGGGCAAATGAGTTTAAAATAAAAGTTGAAGACATTGGAGTACCAAATAAACTTCTCCTCACAACCTTCCTTATGTTACAGGATTTGATTGAGTCTCGAATTGGTCGCTCTGATGAAAGCTCAACTGCACAAAGGCATGACATATTTCCAGATATAAACATCTATTTGGGGTCCTCATCTAATTACAAGAGGGAAATGCTGAAGCTGCAAGGAGAGGAGATAATAAAGACTGGTACGTTTCTATTCCTGGAGGGCATGTCGAGAGCCTTCACTCTGGTGTTTTCTCTTATCACCCCAGGATGGGGGGGAACAATCTTAACAACTTGGCCACCGGTACTCAAACAGTTTTGTGCTGCCAGCAGCCATAGGCCAGTAGAAGATTTAGTAAAGTGTGTCCTATCATTTGGAAGGTATAATTCCACTGAGTTAGAGCCAAATCGTGGAACTAGCAAAGCTGTTGTAAGGAATTCCGATAGGGCTTTGGGGCAAGACATGTTTCTCCTTCTTTCCTTACTCCAAAACAGGCTGCAAAGGGCTGCAGTAGATCCCTGCTGTATCCACACTCTCTCTGCAGAAGAGAATTATGGACCCACCTCAGCTCTCAGAGCTCCATGGGCTGCAGGGAATATGGACCCATATGCAAAGTCCCCATATACTCCTTTTGCTTCTGTAGTGGAACCATAGGTTCCAGGCTAGATCTGGTTGGGAATTTTCTGTCGGAATGATTTTCTGACAGAAAATGACTTTTTTGTACGGAATTTTCCATGGGAACATTTCAGTTTTGCTGAAAATTTTTGGTGTTTTCATTGGGAAAATCGAAATGATGGTTCTCTGCCTCCCTGACTTTCTGCCTGTCCAGCAACTTTGTTGAGGGGGAAGCCGAGAGGTGGCAAGTGAAGTTCACAAGAGCATTCCAGATGGGTAGCAAGCTGAAAAAATCCTTTTTGGTTCTCCCAAAATGGAATCTTTCTGGAAATCCCTTCCCTTGACTTTTTTGTTCTGGTCTGGGAGGAAATTGTTTTCAAAAATGTGAATTTTTTTGTGGGAAGTGATTTCCGTTTTCTGGTCAGCTCTGATTAAAGTCATTTACATATGTAGAGGAAGGAAAATGGACATTAATTGTTAAAATGTGACTCTTCCAGGTCAGCACTAAAGATCTTGCGGTGCATTTTGAAATGAATAAGGCATAAGCCTAGTGTCCTACCCCACAGACCCCATTAAACAGAGTCTACTTTTCAAGACAGTATGTGATGATAATAGAAATGTTTATACACAGAGGGGTTGAATGCTGCTACTTGAATAACAAAAAGGGATTTAAAATGTCTAAGCAATATGTGTAATGGAGGCCTAAAAGAGTAGCTTAATATTAAAATCTGATTTTTCAGATGGCAGCTTTACTGCACCAAAATGTTCAGTTTCTCCTGCTGAAAAAGAAACCATCATAGATCATGAGGATATAACTTGTATTCAGCCAGTTACACAGGATCTGACCCAAGATATAGCTTCTGAACTCCAGAGGACCTACAGTGTTAGTGATATGGACGACAGCCTCTGTAGTTTTGAAATCAATGAAATCTATGCGTGTTATCCAGAATTACATGAAGATGTTCTGGAAGAACTAGCTGGATTAGATTGTGCTTTGGAAGATCAAATAAAACAGCAAAATGTAGACGAGGACAGGGCCGTCTCCCAAATCCTACCTCCGCCTCCTAAAATACAGTTAGTGGAGCAGCCAAATTCTAGTGAG
The DNA here is from genome assembly GCF_965152235.1 of Eretmochelys imbricata. Lineage (NCBI taxonomy): Eukaryota > Metazoa > Chordata > Testudines > Cheloniidae > Eretmochelys > Eretmochelys imbricata. The sequence goes on along the minus strand of NC_135588.1, from coordinate 4,794,838 downwards.
GAAGTCAGCTCTTCAGAAATGGGTACAGAGTACAGTATGGAGCAGGTAGAGAGACTAACTGAGGCATCTGAGTCATGCATGCTGCCCTGGTTGGGAGCAGATGTCAAGGAAAGTGTGCGTAGCCCATCCAAAACTGAGCAGCACATCAGCAAATGTGTCCTTAATCTCAAGATTTCTCAGACTTTATTGCAGCAGGCAACAGATTCCCTTTACAGAACGGAGGTGAAATTAGATAAATTAGAGACTGTTCAAAACCAACACAAGCTGCTTAAGGAAATCCAAGCAGATCAAGTTTCTAAGCAGAAGTCCATAGAGAGCTACTTAGATAAAATTGATGATATTCTCAAAAATATCAAGATCCCCTTTTCAGGAGCTGATGCTTTTTTGTGGAAGGCAGTAGGCCCTCCATCAAGGAACTATATACCACCACCGCTGCGAGTGCCTGCGGTGCAAAGTGCTTTGGAGGTTGACCATTTCCAGGCTATCTCAAAAGCTGTGAAGGAACCAAGGGCAATTCAGAGTGAGAAGGTTGAGTGCTTTGATCAAAGGCATAAGAATAAAGATAATGACTGCCAGGATGATTTCAGCTCCAACATGGCGAAGAGTACTGAGGCTCAAATAGTGCCAAACTATCAGGTAAAGGGGAGAGGAGTATGACTGGCCATATGGCTATTAATCATATAACTATATTGTATTATCAGGAGTGGAGCACTGACAAGATGCACAGGTCTGGATGCTCTTTCAAAAGACGACACTGGTTATTGCTTATTTGAATGTTTGTGTACTATACATGTTGTGCATTGAATAGAAAATGATCAGTCTAGTCCTGAGTGCAGTAATGTCAGATTTTTTTTGCTTTATCAAAATAGTAATTTTTCATACATATATTTAATCTTTATTTATGGCCACATTCTGCTAACTTGTATCCCATGAAGTCTTGTAATTGATAGTAAATGTAGCAAGATCATCTGGGTCATATGTTTAAAAACTGGCCTCTAATTTTGTGCTCATAATTTTTGCATTGGTGTGCGCAAATCTGTTTCAACATACAAATTTTAAAGGCTGATTTTGAAGATGACTGAAAATGCCCATGTGTAAAAGCATAGGGAGGTCTTAGTTATATTTGCACATACAGTTGTTTTGTTTTTTTATTTATTTGAGTAATCTTCTGGTATGCATGATGCTTCACAGATACAGCAATCAGACAAGGTTCCTGTAGCTTAGTTTAATTGAGACCAATCCAGTGGCACAGTAGAGAAAACATTTTGTCATAAGGTGGAGGGAGGAATATCATGAGTCAGAGCAAGCAGAAAGGGAGAGGTGTTTTTTGGGTTACAGACATGTGAGATGTTGTGTCATGGGGACTTATAGGTGTTTTTGGATGTTGAAAGAATGATTTAACATGTTTAGCATGAAAGTGCTGGACTGTTAGTTAAAAAAAATGGGTTTGAAGGATGGATATGAGTCAACAGTGTAACACTATTGCAAAAAAAGCAAACATTATTCTGGGATGTATTAGCAGGAGTGTTGTAAGCAAGACACGAGAAGTAATTCTTCTCCTCTACTCTGTGCTGATTAGGCCTCAACTGGAGTATTATGTCCAGTTCTGGGGCCACAATTCAGGAAAGATGTGGACAAATTGGAGAGTCCAGAGAAGAGCAACAAATATGATTAAAAGTCTAGAAAACATTACCTATGAGGGAAGATAGAAGAATTTGGGTTTGTTTAGTCTGGAGAAGAGAAGACCGAGAGGGGAAATGACAGTTTTCAGGTACATAAAAGGTTGTTACAAGGAGGAGGGAGAAAAATTGTTCTCCTTAACCTCTGGTTGGCCGTTACAAAAAACTTCCTAATTGTCAGGGTGGTTAAACACTGGAATAAATTGCCTAGGGAAGTTGTGGAATCTCTGTCATTGGAGATTTTTAAGAACAGGTTAGACAAACACCTGCCAGGGTGATCTAGATAATACTTAGTCCTGCCTTGAATGCAGGGGACTGGACTAGAAGATCTCTCGAGGTCCCTTCCAGCCCTCTAATTCTACGATTTATGTACATTTCCGTAAATTGTCTAGCACCAGTAATTCCCAGGAGGCACTTGCAGAATTGGGCCCTTTAGGATATAAAGAACCTGTTACAAGCTTTAGAGTGTACTTTTTCCTACTCCAGGGTCTGAACCTGCCACTTTTACTCATGTCAATAGTGCCACTGAAATGGAGCCCAGTTAATAAAGAGTGCAGGATCCAGTGCTTTGTATGCATTTGGAGAAAACTAAGCTGATAATAAGCACATAGTGCCAGGCAAACTCTGAGTCATGGTGTGATGGCCTGATTTTTCAGCGATTGCATCCACGGTTGGTTGTAAGACGGAAGAAAAATGTCAACTTGCAACACCATAGAGGAACTGATTCAAGTTCTGGAGGAAGTGGAATCGAGGAAGAGAAATGGTGAGTTCTGTCTGTTACTTCAGTTCTAGTCACAAAGAAATAAATTCCTGTAGATTCCTCCCACTAAAACCTCGGTCAAAAGGAGACACTGCTAGGATTAAAACTGGCATTGCGTTTTTCTCAGCAAGCAAAAAGCCATCCATCCAGTTAAGAGCCTTCCATGAAACAGACTCATTGTCAGCTACAGAGCTGACAAGATATCAACCAAGAGAGCTTAATACGGAGTCAGAATCTGTCAATGCAGAATACCTATCCCTCTGGGATCTGTGCTCACCAGCCAAGAGGTGAAACAGGTAGGAATTGACGTGATAAATGATATCTCAGCATCTTACAATGGTTTTAGAAGTTTTCAATTCTTTTCTGTAACTTATACACGAATATCTGTTTGCATATATAACGTGTATGTGGAAACATCAATATACTGAAGGGGAGAGTGCCAAGTGAGTTAGTCTTAAACTGTGAAACTGACTAAGGAAACCAGTCTAGTTTCACTGTCACTGCTCAGTGAAGGTTTTTTTTAAATTTCCAAATAGCATGTCTGTCAGCAACTAAGCAGGATGTTTAAAGTTCCCTTGTAATATTCTGAGGTGCCATTAGCACCACAGTTAAAGGAATTGATTTTCTAATTGTTATTTTTATTTCTTGTCCCCTTTGAAGTACAACAGAATAAGTGTATTTTTGGTGTACGTGCATATTTTTGTTTGTGTAGATAGTAAGGGCCAAATCCTGGTCCCTGTGCATATTTTGATCCAAAGCTTAAAGTAAAGACTTCTGTTGACTTCCACGGGTCTTGGATCAATCCTTGTGATGCGGGTGGTGGAAAGTGAATCCTCCCTCTAAACCCAGTGGCAAAGAACAGAGAACCTGTGCAGCCCTTCAGTAGCAGCTAGTGCAAACCTCAGCATTATACTCCATTATATGCAGTTCCCCTGACCTGGTGAGATAAGCTGTATTTTGTTCTTCTTATCTCTCTGTACCTGATATTTCCATACAGACATCAAAGTAAACGACAAAATTAAGTCAATGGCAGAGCTGGGAATGGGAATAGGACCAGACACGTGTTCTAACCCTAGAAAGACTTCATAAGGTTAAACCAGCTAGAAAAAATCATGTTGCACTAACCTGTTAGTTTTTTTTGGAAAAAAGAGTAAGTAAAGGTGACCCTATGGATTAGAATCCCCTTGTTAAGGAAATAAATTACCAGACGACAAATGGGAAAGATTTGTCATGGGTTAAAAACAGGTGACATAGTCATGTCAGTCACTGCACTTTAGAATGGAATCAGGTTAATAGTTGGGTAGCCAAGGAATTGATAATGGGACCATTGGTATCCAAAATGGAGGTGCCAGGTGTTTTCAGCTCTCCACTGATCCGCTGATTGACCTACAGAGTATATATCTATATGACACTTAGAATCATATAGAATCGTAGAAGATTAGGGTTGGAAGAGACCTCAGGTCAACCTAGCCCAACTTAGCCCAACCTAGCCCAACTCCCTGCTCAAAGTAGGACTTGGTGATGAGGAAGGCATAATGCCAAGATTTTTTGGCTTGTCCTTTGGAGATGCCCAGAGCCTTGTGGGATCAGATTCTAAAGCACTGACGGTGTCATGCTAATCCATAATGGGCTTAACTCATCCACTGCAATCTAGGCCATTGGGAAATCAATGTGCTAGTTCTGAGGGGCTTTTAGAACCTGTATGGTGCGAGACCTAGACTACGTCTACACAGCGGAGTCTATGCCAGCATGACTGCTTTGTTTAGATGCAGCCTATCCCGACAGAAGTTTTTCTGACACCACCTCCCCAAATGATGTTACCTATGTTGACAGAAACATCTACTCTGGAGTTTTTGTTGGCATAGCTATATCATTTTTTCACACCCCAACCAACATAGCTATGCTGATATAATTTTAAAGTGTCGACTTTGCATCCCAAAGCTCTTGGTGTTTTGCTAAATGGGGAACGGTTAATGATACATTTCTGTATTTATTAACAGAGATTTGTTTGATGCATCTCGTAACAATTTACTGTAGGTTTTTTCCAAAATCAGCATCTGAAATTTATAACACAAGGAGAAGTGAGGAGCGAAGGATGGTGCAGTCAGAATGGACGAGTGAGTAAACAGCAATGTTGATTAAACACTGGAGTTAACTAACATGTCCAAAACATGTTATTAGACCTTCCAATGACATTTTGTCCCTCATGAAAGAGCTTTATGCTGCTGTTGGGGCTCCTAGAATCCCCCCATATTGTCCTGTGTTTAGACAGTCCTAATTCCCCCCACCCCCACAAGCTCCCTTTGTGCCACTCTCACCTTCTGTTACAGGTGTTCGCTGCAACTTTGCCCAGCCAGAGGTTCTGTGTGCCCCATTCCTCCTCCTCCCATATCAGGGTCTCCCATTCTCTCTCCCGACCCCTCCAATAATTCTTCTTTCTGAGTGGAGATAAATCATTCAGGGTGTCAACCTACTCAACCCAGTTGGGAGGAGAGTCAGAGAGGAAATAGAAGTATTGTTATGCTGGAAAGTGTTAATGGGTGCCATGGACAAGTTGTTTGATCTGTCAACAATTGCTTGAGGTGCTTGAGCTAGCCACCAGTTCACACACCCTCCATTTTCTCCCTCTCAGTTTTCTAATTTCCCCTCACATTAAGTGGGGTTTGGCCATTGATACTTAAAACATTCCCTGAAATTTTGGAATTGATCACATGTGGTGTTCAGAAATTATCACTTTACAGCAAGACAGACAGACTTATAAGTGCCATTGAGTTGAGTGTAAAGTCTTTGTAGGCACCTAAATAAAGGCAGCCTGATTTTCACAGGTGCTGAGCACCTGCAGCGCCAATCTACTTCACTGGGAGTTTTGAGTAAAAATGGAATAGGGTACTCGAGATAGAGCCCATAGTCCAGGCGGTTAATTGTCAGGCCATTGGTGTCTTCCTTTCTGTTTTTTCTGTGGTTTAAAAAAAAAAAAAGATACTGTGTATGCAACAGGGGCATCTTCAGTGTAGGGCATCATTCATCTTCCTCTTGAGGAAACACTGTGCATTCTGAAGGGAAGTCCTGTGTTCCCAGTACATCCAGCATGTGTGGGTTCAGTATAACCACATTAAGATGCTGTAGGAAACGTTAGCCCACTGTTCTTGAAGGAGTAAAAAGAACAGCCTGGAACGAATCCAGTGAAGTATATGCATGGGATTTCTCCCTTGTGAGTCATTGCAACAGCTGCTAGATGGCAGTATAACATGAGTAATAGAATGTTCCTATTACCAGAGATTGACCCATTCAAACATTCCTTGGTGAATGTGTATGTATAGAGGTTTCCCCATCAGTGTCTGCAGGATTTAAGCTTTCATTAAAACAGAAATAAGTTTCTAGCCAGTATGATTGTAAAGTAAAACCTTTTGGCTGTGGCTCTGGGGCAGTCTGCAGTCAGCCTGAAGCAACAGAGGGGAAGGACTGAACATCCAAATTGCAGGCAAGTTCTGCAGGAGGTTACTGAGAGACCTTAGTTTGTGACCAATGTTCTGAGAAGGTGAGCTTTGAGTATATACTTTTTGCCTAGCTGAAGTGAAGCAAATGGCTAAAAGAGTGGCGTCTGGGCAGCTGGGACTTCTCCCTCCATATCCGCCAAGTGAATGTACCTCAGAAAGCGACGCAGAGAGCATGAAGGAAGCCTTTCCACATATCACCTTCAGGGGCCAAGAATGTGCTGGCCGGCAGAGAAAGGATGATAGGTGGCACACAGGCGATGGCACTGAAACCCAGGATCTGGGCAGGAAGGAGATGGATGAGTCAGAGGAGAGTGACTTGGAGTCTGTATTCAGAAGTTTTACAGGTAATGCTGATGGAATTGGTCTTCCTGCCTTTCCAGACAGACTGTTATGGTCACAGATGGCATGGCACAGGGAGATTGGAGATTATTTGACTTTTGGAGTGATCATTGGCCACTGTTGCTTCTAACGTTGCCCTCTAAAGAAGGTCAGTGAAGAGTACAGACTATGCACTGAACTGAGAAGTATACACTAAGGGGCAGATAAGGGGTCCCCTCCAGGGGAGTACTGAGCTCCCTCAGCTCCCATGGGCTTTGATGGGAATTGAGGGACCAAAGCCCTTGTCATGTTAGAGCCCATAGAGAGAGTCACATGCCTATATTTTAATGTCTGTGTATGTCTATAGAAGTCTACTGGACAGTGATATGGTAGCTGTCATGGCAGACGGTTAATCTGATTCCTGTAAAAAAGTCACATGACACTCACTTTATCTCTTCCTGAGCTGTGGTCTCCTACAAGTCTGGGGTAATCTGAGGTAATCCAGTAGATGCATTGCCATGTTACAGCCAAAATAGATTAATGTGGCTTCATCAGGTGCTCCAAATATGGATTTCCCCAGCCCCTGCATTGTATCTGAATTGGCCCCAACAGATCTCCAAAGGGCTTGTGAATTGGTCCAGAGACACTGCTAATATACTCTCCATTTTAAAATTTGTAGCAATCAGGACTATATCTTCACTTCCTAAGTGGATTTAGCTACTGCTAAATATGTGAAGACATTAAAACACCCCCCACCCCCACCCCACACACAGAAAGGCCACTGCTAAGTTCACAAAGGAAGTTTTAGCAATCAATATCTAATTGACTGTGGACCCCCACTTGGAGGCTCTGTCCCTGAGATCTCATGAAGAAATCAGGTTGATGGCTTGCAAAAGAGGAATCCAGCTGCTATATGTCTCACTGTAAACTCATGTTCCTCACAACCACACTGGGTAATGACCAAGGACAGGCCTCTTGGCAAAGACATGTACACAGAACCATAGATGAAAATGACTGTGTTTTGTCAGTGAAATAGTCACACCCCACATGAGACCAATGATCCGATCCCTACACCATGACAAATGCCACTAGCAATAGGACAGAGTTCTGACTGACTTGTCCTATGGTTTGCATTTTATGTGCATGGAGCCTGAGATTTGTTCCTTATACAATGCATTGTTGCTGCATGGTGCTAGCTTAGATCCTAATAAATTGCTAATTGAGATTTTAAAAAATGAATCATTAGTGACATGCACATGGATGCCATTTTGAAGAAGAACATTTTCAGGACAATCCTCAGTGAAGATTCACGTTTGGCTTTATGAATTGGGCATTTAATTGTTATTATCTTTCCATTTCCCGATAGATCATGTAGCTTTATGGCTGTTCATAGATTTATTCACATTTATATTCCATCAGTTGCACAAACCATTCAAGCCACATTATCCTTTACATAATAATTGTGTTCCATTCTGACATGCTTCAATTTGTTAGGCAGAAGTTGGCAGTCTCTAGCAAAAGATGAGCAAGCAGAGTGCGGAGCAAACCTTCCTAAGAATTTAATCAGTACAACAGAAGCTGAGAATCCTTGCTGTGTACGTACAGTAATCCAAGAAATATAATTACTATTAGTAATCTATGAGATCAGTTTTGTGACAGGTAGTTGTATATTTGTTTTGTTGCGTTGCATACTGAAAAATGAAGGCAGCCAGATATTGCTGATCTTTTAGCTATGAGTTCCCTAGGAGTCCTCCATTTGTTGTTTGGGCCTGTAAAACCACTAAGGCAATGTGAGCAGTGGAAGGGTAGGCTGAAATATACAGCAATCAAATGAAATATCTAGCATCGAGAATCTAAAGAAACTGGGAATAGGAGAAGAAAAGGTATGTCCAAATCTGAAATTGATTTGTGCTTTTAAAAGTGATTTTCAGAGTGGTGGCAAAGCACATGTATGCCTCTGCAATGTAGAAAAACTAGGCAGGAATGCATCCAAAAACACCTACAGAAATCCTTTTTGCATGCAAAGCCCATAGAGAGATGAGATTTTGTCCCCTCAAGTTTGCGATATGTACGATTATTGTATGGCTCAGTCAATATGTGATGCACATTTTATATTGCAGAATTACGGGTTTTTTAATACTGTGAAACACCAAGAGCTGCTTTTTATAAAATAAAAATAGTTTCTGCTGTATAGACAGTTATTACAATATATATATATATATATACCCCAAAAAGAAAAGGAATACCTGTGGCACCTTAGAGACTAACTTGTTACTTGTTAGTCTCTAAGGTGCCACAGGTACTCCTTTTCTTTTTGCAGATACAGACTAACACGGCTGCTACTCTGAAACCTGTCTATATATACCCCAATGTCTTTAGGCACCCAAAGATGCAGATAGATAATTAGTGGGATTATCAGTTTAGGGACTAACTCCCATTGAAATCAATGAGAGCTAGATTATTGACATGCTTAGTCACTTCAAGTGCCTAAATACCTTTGAAAATCTGGCCTTATTGATTAAATTGCCCAGGTAATAATAATACTTCTCCCCTAAACCCACCTCCTCCCCAAACTCTTGGGAAAAGAGATGGGCCTTACAGTACATCTGGCAGGCCAACAAGATCTGTTTTACAACATGTCTGGGAGGTTTAACAGCACATTAGAACAGTTTAATGAAGGAAGTGAATAAAAACTCCAGGGCAATTTAGGTACCGTCAACAGTATGTAATTATCCAAGTTGGACTGTTGCCAGGGTAGACACTTATTCCAACAAAAAATGCCATTGGCTATTTTAATGACCTTAAGAGATCAAAAAAATAGTCCCTCTGGCAACACAGCACTCTCTGACACTGCTTCAGGCATCTGGACTGATTCAGAGGGAAGAATACAACATACTGAATTGACAGTTCCACTTCTCATGGTACTAGGGCCATGTGTACACTACAGAATTATGTTGACCTAACTTACGTCAGCATACAGCCACTGCAGTTATTAAATTGCTTGTGTGTGTGCACAGTTGGCTCCTTGTGTCAGCAGTGTGCATCCTCATCAGGAGCACGTGTATTGATTGTATTGTCAGTGTGGGGCACTGTGGGACGGCTCCTGAAAGCCAGTAACAGTCAACATAAGCAAAGCAGTTTCTAGACTGACGCTTTGCCAACCTAATTACCTTGACCATGACTCTGCGCCACTCAAGGATGTAGTGTTACTAAATCAGTATAGAGGGGCACTTACGTTGGCAGGAGCCAAATTTAAGTGACTACACTTCCGCAGCTAGGTCGATACAAGGCACCTTACGTTGACCTAATCCTGTAGGGTAGACCAGGCCTTAATGTCCTGGTGGGAGGTCTTTCGGAGCACTCCTCTAACATAGCTCCAGCTCTGCTTACCTGGGATCTGATGGGCCCACTGCACCAGGTGGTACACTAGCTGCTGGCACAATAGTCCCATAACAGCTGAAAGGATAATGCCAGAGTAATAATGTAAACGTAATAGCTATCCTAAAGGTGGACTTATTGAAAATGTAAGCAGAATAAAAGTTATACTCCTGAGTGAAGGAAGCTCATTGGTTTCAGTCTGAAATTACAATAAAATAACAAATGTTATTATTTAACGTTGTTGACTAAGAATATATTATACAAATATGGACATTGTTGTGAAGGCATCATAACTATGATATTTTATAACATCTTTCACAGGAGCATTCAAGTGAATTAACTTGTTCCCCCAATTCCTCTCCTGATATATCAGATGAGTTTTTCACTCCTGATCCGGATTATTTTTTCTCTCCAGCTGCTCAGGAAAACTCAGAACGAGAGGTAAAAGCAAAGTCTTCCCAGGAGTAAAATGTATCTCAAGCTTAAGGGAAAATAAAAACACCTGTGGTTCTGTTTATGTTGGTGTGGAAAAGAGCTATCTTTATTGTGACATCTTTATTGGCAAGCACTCCTTTTCCATACCCTCTGATAAATCTCTCAACAATTATCCCTATTCCTAAAAAAAAAGCAAAAATACCCCCATGTTCTCCTGGCTTATTTTTTACAGGGAAATTAAGGCTTTTGTGTAACCTTAAAAGTAAAAACTCTGCTGTTAGGCTAAGACATTTTTTTGGCCACTCTTACACTAAGTTTCCCCCTCCCAGCACTCTTCATTTACTTTTGCATGTTTGGGAGACAGTTTTTATTCATTTCCTAGAGAAGATGAAATTATTTGTGAAGGATGTCAGATATAATGCATGCTGTTCATTATTGCACTAAAAATGAAAAACTCCTGAAAGATTTGCTTCTTTCAACGCTGATTAGGGTGTACATTGCACAGGGACAAGAGTTCTCCTATTATAGCTTGCCTGTGAGAAATTAAATTTGATGCATTGTGTCTCTTCAGACCTCAAGTTCTGAAGATAAGTTAGAAGTAACCCAAGAAGCCTATGTACAGAAACCAACCTCTACTGATACAGGGTCAGGTAATACTTAGCTTCAACATTCTGATTACCTTCTCCAGACCTGAGGAAGAGCTCTGTGAAGCTCAAAAGCTTGTCTCTTTCATCAACAGAAGTTGGTCCAATAGAATATACTACCTCACCTGCCTTGTCTCTCTCATATCCTGGGACCAATACAGCTACAACAACACTGTTAAATACATGTTTCCTCCTTGCAGGGATACTTCCGTGTCCTTACTTTTGTGGTGCAGGACTGCCAAATGTTGGCAGGCCTAATATTTAGTCAGCAACTTTCCCAGTAGGAAGCTGAAACTGGATTCATTTTGGCCTGGTTGCCTCCATTCCCAGTGAGTTTAATGGGAATTGAGGGCGCATGGTATCTTGTAGGATCAGGCCCATACATGGTAATCAGTGACGTGTTGGAGTTGTGATGTTTTGATCATACACTTGTAGTAATGCAGCCAGAAATCTGTTGTGACCAATTTCTTTTGTACCTATTGCTGAGTTGGCAGCTTTGCATAATGTACTAGCAAGAGACATGGACATTGAATTAGAGGTTTTATATCTTCACTAATATTCCGATTGCCAGACTTCTCTTGGGTATGAGACCTGTTAGATCTGAAATAGTATGTCTGGAATGCAAAGAACAGCATTGTATGTCTGTTCTTTTGTCAGTTCTTATTCAATGAGGATTTGTAAATGTTTCAATATCCTCAATCCCCCATTGGCAGGATGGCTGGCAGCTGGAATATGTTTATAAAAATGCATCTTTAAAAATGCATTTGTCTCTTAGAACAACCAAGACAGAGGTCACAAGAACTGAAAATATAATAAAGTTGTAATTTCCTGTTCAATAAGTTATGTCTCACTTTTTTATTTGAAAACCCAATAACAGGGAACGTTTGCTATTTGTATTCAGGAGAGAAAATATTTATCTGCAACGCAGCAGTAAAAGGTCTTCGCAGTAACGAAGTGGGAATGAATCAAGTCAACCATACTCCTGTAGCCAGGTAGAAAGACTTATGCCACTTCAAACAAAAATTAGGCTATACAGAACATGCTCTCTCTTTATTAATCCTGCTGAAATACCTAATGCTCAAATAAACTGTCCATGGTGTTTTTTTTAAATGGTGATCTATGTATTTTCTAGCCAGGAAATATTGGAAGGGCTTTCACAAGCTGGATGAGTGAGGTTTTACCTTTTACTGTGTTACTATCCCTGTCTTTGCTTAATGAGGGAGTTATGATAAAAAGAGAAAAAATAATTTTATGTGTGTTAGATGTAGTACATATACTGAAATGCCACCATCTTAAACAGACTAATGCCAGGTAATTAAGATCAAGAGCTCTTGCCTTGTGTTGTGCCTTAGTATTGCAGCTCAGGTGGCACTATTCGTTGTTGTTTATATTGTGGTCGTACTAGATGCTGTAGAAACCTGAAGAGAGACATGGCTCCTGACCCACAGATCACCGTTTAAAAAGACAAAAAAGAAATAGAAGGAGGTGCGTGTGGTAGGGGAAGGATGGAATAGATGAGCGCAATGGACAGGGGTTTGTTGGTTCATGTTCTTTTGCTTGGTTTAATACATCTGAAATGTGAAACTTCTGCAACCTGTAAACACCTGATAAATTACAAACAGAGGCACAGCCAGAGCTTGGCTTTTAATTGAAACCGTATTGCTGTGTTTTTACTTACATTTCAAATAATATTGCAATGGCTCCCTAGGCTTTGCTGCCTGAGGGCCTCCTGTTGGACTTCACCTCTTACTGGACTTGCCATGAACAAGTCAGATGCTATTCACAGATGGCAATTCCTTGCTTTAATCTGCATCCTGGATGGAGTTGGTTATGGGAGGAGAGTGGGCAGAGACTCAGTCCACCTGAATTAGTACTGCATTTTGCACCAGTTTGCTGTTTAAGTAACTGGCTGGGCAAGTTTGCTGCATAGTAGAGAGCATGCCTTGTACAGGACACACTGATCAAAAGGATTGTACTATAGTACACCCCATAAAATCCACAAAGCTATGCAAAATAAGGGAGAGTTAATGTGTGGGTATGTGGGGCGCAGGGAGGTAAGTCCATATGCAATATCCCATTTGTATGCACCTTTTCTCACAGCTGGGCTGTTACTTGGAGTGATTCACGCTGAGTAGGGGCCTTATTCATGGGTGACTCAAGAAGCTTTCTACCCCCTTCTTCACCTTCCTGGAGGAATGGGGTGTAGCTAGTGAATGTTACAGCCAGTGGCAGCACAGCTTCTGTAGGAAGGGAGATCAAGAGTGTGGTGCAGGGTGCAGAGGTGCACAGATGCCACAGGGATGGTTTCCCTGTCTCCTCTATGGAGTTCCACTTCTCCTCCTCTGGATGGGAGGAGGCAGAATTTGAAGTAGACTTGTCCATGACCCCTGTCTGCAGTTAACAGTTCAGTGTTTGGAGACTTGCAGCCATGTTTAACTCTCAGATGGGGTGTTTATGTTTCCATTATTCTCATTTGTTTGTATTACAATAATACATAGAGGCATCAGCCAAGATCAAGGCCCCACTGCACTAGGTCTTGTACGTACACCTAATAAGAAAGAGTCCTAAAGAGCTTAGAATATAGAAAAGACGGACAAAAGGTGGGGAAAAGGAAGTAACGAAAAGTCTTAAACAAGTTTTGATTTAATTTTCAAATAGTTTTGTTTGAAACGACTGGCATTTATAATGCATACATTGATTGTGTAAGATACAGTACAGATTCATATCTACTATATACATAATCTTTTTTCCTACTCCTCTATACCTATGCTTCAAGACTTTAAGCAAGTTCTGATTTTGATGAGCTTCACGCTAGCCCAACAGAGCTAGTCTTTAAAGTTTCTTCAGTTTCCTTTATGCTCTTTAAAAAAGTTTATTTTCGTGATTTTTCAAGAGAATAGATGACTGTGAGCTCTTAATTTTTTCTCTTTCCAGTGCTGAAGCATCACAAGAAATGATACCTAAGGAGACACTGAAAGAGTTCAAAGAGAAAGATATGTAAGGACACACACTGTTTCATAGTGAAACTGTAGCAAGTCAATCATTACCATTATAAGGGTTTTCTGTTTATATAAAGTAAGAAAATGTGATGTTCAAATTCAGAAATTCAAAAACAGGATGCCATGCAAATTGCAGAAATATTATTTCATCATGATCAGCAGGGTGGGTAGGTACAAAAAATCAAACATCTACAGCTGACCTTAGCTTACTTCACAGTATTTTTATATCCGTGAGTAATTAAATTAATGAAAGAGAATGTCAGTTGGGTGTTGTGCATCGAAGTTAAAGTATTAGGAAATCACTGTTCCCTCTGAACATGTTAAATTGAAGATACAAACAAAATAACTTTAAATCATTAGTTTCCAGTTAAATACCTTTCACAGCAAACAAATATAGATCCCAACTAACATGATGGAGGTTTTTAACCTATTATTTTGGTAGGACAGGAGCACTTGGCAGAATGGATTTTGTGGACTGTGATTTTAAATTGAAAAGCGAACTTTTAAAAAAAATATGGGTGAAAGTCACATATAAACTTCTGAGACAATGGTCCACAGCTGAAATTTCCCTTCTGATCAACAAAGCATATTAAAGCACAGTCTTAACTTCAGAGTATAGCTGGTGGGGACGTTGGGTTTCTCGGTTTGGCCCCAGTCCTGCAAGCAGTTAAGCCCTCAAGAAGACACCAAGGTCTCTTTAGAGTATATGTGTGTAAGTTCCACTTAGTCCAAGTAATTCACTTGGAGGACAACTAAAGCTGTAAGAACCAAGAACGCTAAACTAGTCTGTGTTCCACTGAAGTCTCTTTTGTTCGTTCAGTCTTGAGATCCTTTCCTGAGCTGTGGAGACCATTTTGTTAGCATACTCTTGTAGAGGGGGTAACCTACTACTGAGCACCTTGTGGATTAAAATTATTGTAGGGAAGAGGTTTTGAAAAGAAACTCAAGGTCGGTAGCTCAGTTATCCTTCCTCTTTCTAAGCTCTTCTGGATCTCTGGACTAGGTAGCCCAGGAGACAGCAACCTGTGGCACACGTGCCAAAGGCACGCGAGCTGATTTTTAGTGGCACTCTGCTGCCAGCTAGGGTCCCGGCTGCTGGCCCCGCTCATCCTGGTGCTGGCCTAGATGGACGGAACCCTGGGCTGGCAGTGGGCTGAGCAGGGCTGGCGGCTGGGACCCGGGCTGGCAGGGACCAGCGGATGGAACCCCAGACTGGCAGCGGGCTGAGTGGCTCAGCCCGCTGCCAGCCTGGGGTTCTGTCCATCCAGGACAGCAGTGGGATGAGCTGGGCTGGTGGCTGGGACCCCAGACTGGCAGTGCAGGCAGCAGATGGAACCCCAGACCGGCAGCGGCAGATGGAACCCCAGACCGCTGCCGGTCTGGGGTTCTGTCCGCTGGCCCCTGACAGCCGGGGTCCCGGTTGCTGGCCCGGCTCAGCCTGCTGCCGGCCTGGGGTTCCGTCCTTCCAGGCCAGCAGCGGGATGAGCGGGGCTGGCGTCCGGGGCCCCAGACTGGCAGCGCGGGCGGCAGACGGAATCCCAGACCTGTAGCGCACTGAGCCGCTCAGCCCACTGCCGATTGGGGTTCCGTCTGCTGCCTGCGTTGCCGATCTGGGGTTCTGGCCGCTGGCCCCTGCCAACTGGGGTCCTGGCTGCCAACACTGCTCAGCCCGCTGCCAGTCTGGGGTTCCGTCGGGGGGCCCCTGTAAATGTAAAATTTATTACTGGCACGTGAAACCTTAAATTAATGAAGACTTGACACACCACTTCTCAAAGGTTGCCGACCCCTGCTGTAGCCTTTTGAGAACTCCGCATGCAGTCATAAGGAATTTTTCACTTTCCTCTAGAAAACCAAACAAGATTAAACAATTCTAAACAACCTTCTAGAACCTGAGAGTAGCATGATGTAGTAACACAAAATGTGTAAGGAGGTAACAGTTAAAAATAGGTCTTCTAACCATCTGACTCTCTTTCACTGTCAATCCTCTAGATCATTGACAGATATTCAGGATTTGTCCAGTATTTCATGTGAGCGAGAGAATTCTTGTAAGGATATAACTTGTAAAACACCTAGAGTGAGTCATGCACCAACTTGTGTCAGCACTCCACTCAGCCCAGGTAACTGCAGAGCAGAGAGGATCAGAGAATTACTCAACCTTTTGGGGCTAGGAATCAAGATTTCCACTACATTTTGATTATTGAGCTTAAATATTATTTTAAAAAATAACATGTTGCTTTACCGTGCTCCATATTCCTTAACTCAGTATCTCTATCAGTTGAGTAGTCAAAGATTCATGAATGTGTGTCGTCTTTGTCATTGATGAACTGGAGATCCCAGTCACAATCAGCAATAATACCACTGAATTTCTGTGTAGGGAGCAACTATTGTGGGCAAAGATTTTTCAAAGTTTGGTATGCAACCACATATGTAAATTAACCGTGCAATTACGTGCCTGATTTCTTTAAAAATCTGACTCTGTGTATATTAAAATGCAACAGCAGTGTAGTTACAACAAAATAAAAAGCGAAGTCCACTTGCTAGCTTTTCTCTCGCCTTTTCTTCACAGGGAAAAAAGTGTCATCAACCATCAAGAAATGCAGAGATTGCCATGAAATTCCCCTGGATACCTCTTGTTGGGCTACTCGGGAGACTTCTCTAACAGTGTCTAGTAGTTTCTTTACAGCCCATGAAAAGGAAAAGAACTCAAAAACCCCCTTCCTTTCTTCAGAAACCTACTCCTCTGGATTGACTGAGCCTGTAAGTGTAGGAAATTGTACTTCCTTTATGCCAGCTAAATTCCTAAACTCTGTCCCCTCTCATATATTTTCAAAATGCCTTAATATAACTGCAAGAAGTGATACTTATATGGAGTCATATAGTTTTGTAAAGATTCTGGGTTAAATACTATCTCTGTTGGAGTCAATGACAAAACTTATTGACTTCACTGGGCTCAGGATGTCAACTTCTGTTTTTAATAAGAATGTTAATATGCTTTGTGGAGTCCGGTGGTACCTTGAAGACTAACAGATTATTTGTTAACAAATTAATTTATTATTTAACACATAAATCTGTTAGTCTTTAAGGTGCCACCGGACTCCTCGTTGTTTTGGTGGATACAAACTAACACAGCTACCCCCTGATACTTGAATATGCTTTGTGAGTATAATTGTGTATGATAATATCTTCAAACAATTTGTGAACCCAGGATAGGCTTGGTATGCTATGAAGGACATGATAAAATTGAGAAAGTAATTTGTTTCATCTGTCTTATTTTTTGGCATCTTATTGGTAGGCAGGAAATCTCGCACTCCTCAGTGCATCTCACCCATCAATGTCTCACACAGCTCAGTATATAGAAATACAAAGAGGAAAGTAAAATCTTGCATTGAATCTGAGCTCTCCTAGAAGTTAGCTGTTATATTGCTTGATCTGGAGTGTACTGAGCAGTTTGTTTGATAAAGAATGAAACTGGGAACTCTTGGTACTAAGATCAGTCCCTTCCTGCTCTCAATCCAAAAGACTTGTGTGCATGTAGAAGGTGGTATCTCAGAAGATATCAGTACCGTAGTGTTTGCAACTGATTTATAAACCCCTTGATCTTTTTGTCTTGGTGAGGGTGAGAATTACATCTGCTCAGAAAGAGGTGTCAGTTTTCAAATTTGTAAATTTCAAGTTACACTTAGGAAGGGTGTCTTAAAATGGGGTTGGGGAGGGATGCGCAGGCAAAGAAGAATGGTTTCTTAATAAACAAGTTACAAATTGAAGCATCCTGGGCATAAGGGTAGTTTGGATGTTCACAGCATTCAGAAAACCATTATATTAAGGGGTTTAATTTGTCCTTTTACTATATGCACAGGATTGGCGTTACATTGTCAGTTCTGTTGTGTCAAAAAAAACCTCACTGTATAGAGACACCAGATTTCCAAGGAAACCTTAGCGTTTTCCACTGATCTTTTTGGAGCTGAAAATATTCTGGTGCCAGAACATTAGTTTGACTGCTATTCAAGAGGATTATATATAAACAGTTGCCTTAATGCCTTTCTTATTGTTATTCATTGGGGAGGTTGTCATTAGATTAAAGATTAAATTACGGTTTGTTCATCCAGAACAATGGCAGCCACATTAACTGTCTTTAGGTCAGCTCTGCATCTTTAGATTTGCAGGGCAGATAGCTGGAGTTCATTAAATACATTAACAGCACCATTCTGCCTTGACTTGCGCTGCAGAGAAATTTACATTGCTGTCACTTACTCTCCTGAAAAATCGCTCTGGAATGAAGTTTTGGTACTAAGCCTCTATTTCCATTTTGAAAACGTGGTCTTGTCTGTGGTTACACACCTTCCTCCTTGTGTATATTACTGGGACATTTTTGTATCTAGTCACGACTAGCTTTTATAATTATAGATTTGCATGCGCATTCATACACACACACACACACACAGAATCCTTTAGGCGAAACTAATCTCAGGGGATGACAAAACTGGCCTCCTCACGGAGTCCTGTCCAGTTTTCTGTGTCTGGAAGGATGTTGATAATGCTACAATGAAGAGTTAAAACAGATGAAAATGGGATAATCTGATAGTATCATTAAGGACTGGTAGATCACTTAGCCCTGGTCTACACTAGTAGTTTAGGTCGAATTTAGCAGCGTTAAATCAATGTAAACCTGCACCCGTCCACACAATGAAGCCCTTTTTTTAGACTTAAAAGGCTCTTAAAATCGATTTCCTTAATCCACCTCTGACAAGTGGATTAGCACTTAAATTGGCCTTGCCTGGTCAAATTTGGGGTACTCTGGACATAATTAGATGGTATTGGCCTCCGGGAGCTATCCCAGAGTGCTCTATTGTGACCGCTCTGGACAGCACTCTCAACTCAGATGCACTGGCCAGGTAGACAGGAAAAGGCCCGCGAACTTTTGAATTTCAATTTCCTGTTTGCATGGTCACCTGCAGCTTGCCACGCTGGCCAGAGCTCATCAGCAGAGGTGACCATGCAGAGCTCATCAGCAGAGGTGACCATGATGGAGTCCCAGAATCGCAAAAGAGCTCCAGCATGGACCGAACAGGAGGTACGGGATCTGATCGCTGTATGGGGAGAGGAATCTGTGCTATCAGAACTCCGTTCCAGTTTTCGAAATGCCAAAACATTTGTCAAAATCTCCCAGGGCATGAAGGACAGAGGCCATAACAGGGACGCGAAGCAATGCCGCGTGAAACTTAAGGAGCTGAGGCAAGCCTACCAGAAAACCAGAGAGGCAAACGGCCGCTCCGTGTCAGAGCCCCAAACATGCCGCTTCTATGATGAGCTGCATGCCATTTTAGGGGGTTCAGCCGCCACTACCCCAGCCGTGTTGTTTGACTCCTTCAATGGAGATGGAGGCAACACAGAAGCAGGTTTTGGGGACGAGGAAGATGATGATGATGAAGTTGTAGATAGCTCACAGCAAGCAAGCGGAGAAACCGGTTTTCCCGACAGCCAGGAACTGTTTCTCACCCTGGACCTGGAGGCAGTCCCCCCCGGACCCACCCAAGGCTGCCTTCCAGACCCGCCAGGCAGAGAAGGGACCTCGGGTGAGTGTACCTTTTAAAATACTATACATGGTTTAAAAGCAAGCATGTTTAATGATTAATTTGCCCTGGCATTTGCAGCTCTCCTGGAAGTACTCCCAAAGCCTTTGCAAAAGGTTTCTGGGGAGGGCAGCCTTATTCCACCCACCATGGTAGGACACTTTACCACACCAGGCCAGTAGCACATACTCGGGAATCATTGTAGAACAAAGCATTGCAGTATATGTTTGCTGGCATTCAAACAACATCCGTTCTTTATCTCTCTGTGTTTATCCTCAGGAGAGTGATATCATTCATGGTCACCTGGTTGAAATAGGGTGCTTTTCTTAAGGGGACATGCAGAGGTGCCTGTTCCTGCTGGGCTGTTTGCCTATGGCTGAACAGAAATGTTCCCTGCTGTTAGCTGGGGGCGGGGGGGGGGGGTGAGGGGCTAGCCACGTGGTGGGGGGAGGCAAAATGCGACCTTGGAACGAAAGCACATGTGCTGTGTATGTAATGTTAACAGCAAGGTTTACCGTGAAAGAGTGTAGCCATTGTTCTAGAAAATGTGTCTTTTCAAATACCACTGCTTCTTTTTTTTTTCTCCACCAGCTGCATGTGTTTCAATGATCACAGGATCTTCTCCTTCCCAGAGGCTAGTGAAGATTAGAAGGCGAAAAAAACGCCCTCTTGATGAAATGTTCTCTGAGCTCATGGTGTCCTCCCACACTGACATAGCACAGACAACTGCGTGGAGGCAGACAATGTCAGAGTGCAGGAAAGCACAATATGAGCGGGAGGAGAGATGGCGGGCTGAAGAGAGTAAGTGGCGGGCTGAAGAGAGGGCTGAAACTCAAATGTGGCGGCAGCGTGATGAGAGGAGGCAGGATTCAATGCTGAGGCTGCTGGAAGATCAAACCAATATGCTTCAGCGTATGGTTGAGCTGCAGGAAGGGCAGCAGGAGCACAGACCGCGGCTACAGCCCCTGTGTAACCAACCGCCCTCCTCCCCAAGTTCCATAGCCTCCTCACCCAGATGCCCAAGAACGCGGTGGGGGGGCCTCCAGCCACCCGGCCACTCCACCCCAGAGGATTGCCCAAGCAACAGAAGGCTGGCATTCAATAAGTTTTAAAGTGCTGTGTGTCCCTGTCCTTCCCTCCTCCACCACCCCTCCTGGTGCTTCTCTCCTCCACCACCCCTCCTGGGCTACCTTGGTAGTTATCCCCCTATTTGTGTGATGAATGAATAAAGAATGCATGAATGTGAAGCAACAATGACTTTATTGCCTCTGACAGTGGTGATCGAAGGGAGGAGTGGAGGGTGGTTAGCTTACAGGGAAGTAGAGTGAACCAAGGGGCGGTGGGTTTCATCATGGAGAAACAACCAGAACTTTCACACCGTAGCCTGTCCAGTCATGAAACTGGTTTTCAAAGCTTCTCTGATGTGCACCGCGCCCTCCTGTGCTCTTCTAACTGCCCTGGTGTCTGGCTGTGCAAAACCAGCAGCCAGGCAATTTGCCTCAACCTCCTACCCCGCCATAAACGTCTCCCCCTTACTCTCACAGATATTATGGAGTGCACAGCAAGCAGTAATAACAGTGGGAATATTGGTTTCGCTGAGGTCTAACCGAGTCAGTAAACTGCGCCAGCACGCTTTTATACGTCCAAATGCACATTCTACCACCATTCTGCACTTGCTCAGCCTGTAGTTGAACAGCTCCTGACTACTGTCCAGGCTGCCTGTGCATGGCTTCATGAGCCATGGCATTAAGGGGTAGGCTGGGTCCCCAAAGATACATATAGGCATTTCAAGGTCCCCAACGGTTATTTTCTGGTCTAGGAATAAAGTCCCTTCTTGCAGCTTTTGAAACAGACCAGAGTTCCTGAAGATGCGAGCGTCATGTACCTTTCCCGGCCATCCCACGTTGATGTTGGTGAAACGTCCCTTGTGATCCACCAGTGCTTGCAGCACTATTGAAAAGTACCCCTTGCGGTTTATGTACTCGCTGGCTTAATGCTCCGGTGCCAAGATAGGGATATGGGTTCCGTCTATGGCCCCACCACAGTTAGGGAATCCCATTGCAGCAAAGCCATCCACTATGACCTGCACATTTCCCAGGGTCACTACCCTTGATATCAGCAGATCTTTGATTGCGTTGGCTACTTGCATCACATCAGCCCCCACAGTAGATTTGCCCACTCCAAATTGATTCCCTACTGACCGGTAGCTGTCTGGCGTTGCAAGCTTCCACAGGGCTATCGCCACTCGCTTCTCAACTGTGAGGGCTGCTCTCATCTTGGTATTCTTGCACCTCAGGGCAGGGGAAAGCAAGTCACAAAGTTCCATAAAAGTGCCCTTACGCATGCGAAAGTTTCGCAGCCACTGGGAATCGTCCCAGACCCGCAACACTATGCGGTCCCACCAGTCTGTGCTTGTTTCCCGACCCCAGGATCGGCGTTCCACCGCATGAACCTGGCCCAATAGCACCATGATGCCCACATTGCCAGGGCCCCTGCTTTGAGAGAAGTCTGTGTCCATGTCCTCATCACTCACGTTACCGCGCTGACGTCGCCTACTCGCCCGGTATCGCTTTGCCAGGTTCCGGTGCTGCATATACTGCTGGATAATGCGCGTGGTGTTTATTGTGCTCCTAATTGCCAAAGTGATCTGAGCGGACTCCATGCTTGCTGTGGTATGGCGTCTGCACAGGGAACTCAAGAAAAAAGGCGCAAAACGATTGTATGCCCCTGCTTTCACAGAGGGAGCGAGGGAACGGGGCCCTGACGATATGTACCCAGAACCACCCGCGACAATGTTTTAGCCCCATCAGGCACTGGGATTTCTACCCAGAATTCAGATAGGCAGCGGAGACTGCGGGAACTGTGGGATAGCCACCCACAATGCAACGCTCTGGAAGTCGACGGTTGCCTCGGTACTGTGGACGCACCCCGCCGACTACATGCACTTAGAGCACTTGTGTGGGGATACACACAATGAACTGTATAAAACCGCTTTCTACAAAACCGACTTCTATAAATTCGACCTAATTTCGTAGTGTAGACATACCCTAAGGAGACCCATCACAATGTTTGTCTGAAGGGTGGCTGCTGCATTTGCTCCTTGTCTTCCTATTGTATTCTGTGCTGCACACTGAGTGCATGATCTGCCTCTGGGGTTATGGGCCAGCACTAAGAATAGAACAGTTGAACTTTATGCTAATTGATTATTGCCTCCTCTCATCTTGGGTTTAGCAGAGGAGAAGAACACAGAAAAACAGTTTATACTCCTATGCTTCATTTATACATGGTCTTTTACAGAGTGGTTTGTCAGCACTCAGTGCTTCTTCACTTTTGAGAAAGCCCAGGAAAGAATCTCGTAACCCATTTCCTGACACTCAGCAGAGTGACCTACGGAAAGGTACAGCAGATTATTAAAGAAATCTCACAGCTGCATTATTGTAAGGAACACGTTTCCAACCTGGCCTTAACCAGATCTCTACTTTTGCAGGGGCAGAGAACAGTGGGCAGTTTTTCACTTGCAAATGATTGAATTAAGTAACTCAAATCCCAGATTTCCTGTTCGCACCTGCAGATTAAGAATTTGGACACCTACTGTGATAGACCTAAATTATAGGTGCAAATAATTGTTGGCTCCAAATTGCATCCACAAAATTGAGGCCTGTAACTGCAAGTCTAGCTTTATGTCTAGCTTTAAATTATGAAATTATTGAAGGGTATTTGGTAGAATGTGAGTGAGCCCAGCTCAGGGAAGGTTTGTTAGATGTTGTCGTAATCAGAACTTTTATTATAATTATTATAGTCATCACTATTAGTTGATTAGACATTTTTTTCCAGCTGATTCGAGCCCAGCTTTCTCCCCGACATCAGACCACTTAATTAATGAGCTGCCTCCACCAGCCCAGGAGCTACTAGATGAAATTGGTAAGCAGTGTTAAAACCAAAATGTTTTGGGGCTTGCCAGTTACATTTTATATCCAGGGTCCTCCTCCTATGAATGATCAGGATTTCCCAGCATGATGCACTAATACAAAATGCATGGGTGACCATATGGGAGATCTCGACCCAGCTGTTGCCAGGAGATGAGTAACAAATTAGATGTCAACAACTTAAATAATTGGCACCAAACTTCATAATGAATTGGGCCTTGGGGCTCCTGACTTGGCAGATTCACAAACATCACAGAACAGTTGTGACCAGTAATCCTGCCAGGTGATGGCAGTCAAGTTGCTGAGCATTGTTGTAATTTAACATTGAAACAAGTTCCACAAGTGAAGTAAGGCTAAAATCTTCAAAGATGCCTAAGGGATTTGGATACCGATTCTCCATTAAGATTAATGGAAGCTGGGCATCCAAATCCCTCAGGCATTATTGAAGAGCTCATCCTAAATTATTTAAGTTTCTTCTCCTATTTGGACATACCGCCAGACAGAAAATACAGTGGAAAATTTTCCATTGTTTCCCCCAAATATTCCCTTGGTTGTACAAAATTACTTCCTTCATCTCCCCCACCTCACTCTTACATTCAGATAATTGAGGATTATAATTGAATGTTTTTGTATTCCCAAACAAAGGCCAAATACATCCTCAAAGGAGTCTCTATTTTTTAGGTCACAGTGTTCGGTAAAAAATGGTTCTGCCAGGTTAGCTTCATTTACAGTTTGTTACCACGGTTCAGCAGCACCATGGAGAAGTCACTGCTTTTACATGTGATACTGAAGGTGACAAACAGATTTGAAGTCACATATTGCTTCTGGTCATGTCTCCATCTAAATCTCTTTGTAAAAGTTGGAATTTTATTTTTATATATATACCTAAAGCAAGCAAATGGGAGGTTGGCACAGAGAAGGTAGCTTGTGATCCTGTGCCAAATTGTAAGATTAAATTATGGATCAGTTTCAGATTACATATTCTTTATCTTGCATGTAAATAGAAAAAGTAACACACTGCCCCAGATAACATGGAATGGATTTTGAAACAATATCTGAAGCAGTAAAGAAAGAAGTGCTACTTTTTTTCAACAGAAAATTTAAAGCGGCAAGATGCCCACTATCAGGACTTTGAGGAGAAAGGATCCCATACCCGCAACATGCCAATGAATGGTTAGTTGCTGATAATAGAGAGCAATGAGATTGAGATTGCAAATACAAATAAACTTTACGTTGATGCAGAGCAGTTCTTGTTCTAAAATTGAATAACTCAAATAATGACTACTGGTATGTTTAGCTGTTGTGCTAAACTTTTATTTGCTGGCTTTTTTGGATCTGTGGTTGCCATCCTGACACAGAGGTTTGGAAGAACTTGAAAATATTTCCAGACTGGACTTGGGTATCATCCTTTTAAATCAGAACCCTTCAAATCAGTAGCAGAGGTTCTTTCCCATTGTTGCAATCTTTCTGTCCACTGAGCTCTCACTGAAGTCTGAGAGAGTCTTGCATGGAGAGAGGCTGCAGGATTGTTCTCTTTTAGTGTAACTTTAATGGTATCATGACACTACAGTTTTCATCTAAGATAGGCACTATAACCCAGAGAGGAGGGATAATGAACAGCTGGCTCAGGTTTTGCAGCAAAAGAGAGCTCAAGTTGTCAATCTGAGAGCAAATCAGTAAAGAGTGCTCCTTGCATTCTCCAAGGGTGCATCCTAATGATGTGGCAGTTTATTTTGTATTTAGATTACCCTTTCACAGTTCTTATAACTCTATGATCTCATACTCCAAGAAAATTGCAGCTGTTTGGCCAAGATTACAGAGCACATAGTGCTCCAATATCATCTGGTTCGCAATCTGTTTTAAGAGACCAAAGAACAGAATACTGAATTTCTCATGCCATTGAAACCCAGAACGATAATAGATGGGAGTCATGTTTCAGATGCGTAGCTCAAGTCACCAGGTGAATAGAAAACCTAAAATTTAATGAATGAGTTCTGCATTTGTTATTAGGAAGGCAGAAGGAAAAGGGGGAAAGCAGGTGAAAGCAAGTCAGAAACCTGAGTAACTCTGTATAGAGGCTAAAAAGATACTTGAGTATGATACTGGTGTTTGTGTTGCCCTACAAGTTGTGAGAGATCTTTACCCATTTAAAATAGTTACCTGGGATAAAGAAGCCACTGTGAGTGTTGATTCACAGGGGTATCTTGTTCTTAGGTGATGAGGAATGCAGCATTCTGTGTTGCTTGCCGGTCAGTCAGCATGGGTTTTTGTATTTGCATAAAGTATAGCTATTTCAGATTTCATTCTAGTGACAGCCTGCTGCTGCCTGCTTATCATAGCTTAGCAGAAGGTTGCTGTGAATTAATTCATATGCTACAGGGAACAAAATTTACTAAGATAAGTCTAGGGAAAAATAAATAGTGTTGGATTCTGCTAAATGGGGCAGCAAAGCCAACATCTACAGGTTTCCTTTTGATTTTCTGCCATATCTAGAAGGGCAGGGGGGAAAGATTAAAGATTTATTTCCTCATGCATTTTCCATTTTACCATGCAGCAATATGTTAGCTTCTGTGAATATAGAAAGGTGGCAGATTTCACTACTTATCTGGGTCTTGCTACTGGCCATTTCTAAAAGTAGATCCACAATGGACTTGTTTAATTGAAAATCAGATGATTTGGGGCAGGCGAACGTTTCTGAAGCACAGTAGGATGTACAAATGCATTTTAATTTCTTTAACCACTTCACTTGTATCTTTAACATTAAAAGTCACTCTGTTTATGCAAATAGTTCTCACTCAAATTAATCCAGAAGACAAAGAGGAGGAAGAAGAAATTGAGAATAAGGGAGAGATAGATCACAACGTATGGACTAAAGAGATATTGAATTTAGCAGAAGAAACAGAAAGGTACTAAAAGAGAAGAGTAAAGAGGCTGTTTCCAAAGCATTTTAGATCTCAGGAGGCAAAGTATTAAAGTAGAGTTCAATATGTTACATAAGAATGGCCATACTGGGTCAGACTAATGGTCCATCTAGCCCAGTATCCCATCTCTGACAAGTGGGCAGTGCCAGATGCTTCAGAGGGAATGAACAGAAAAGGTTAATTTTGAGTGATCCTCTCATCCAATGCTGTAGTCTAATCCCATCTTCTGGCAGTCTGAGGTTCAGGGATACCTGGAACATGGGGTTGAGTGAATTTTCTGTTGCTTTCCTTCATCTGTTATATTTAAATGGGACTGTTTTACATTTGACTATTCCTCACTTTCACCTACCTGTATTTTACCAACTTCTTTCCTATCCCCTTTATGAGGGTACAGAGTTCCCCCTTTAATAAATTAATCCCTAATGGATGTCTCTGCCCAAATTTTGTGCTCCTCTGCATCTGTTGGCTTTCCCCTAGCCCTTAGTTTAAAAAATCTCTATAGCTTTTTACATTTTACATGCCAGCAATCTGATCCATTTTGGTTTAGGTGGAACCCATCCTTTCTGTATAGGCACGTCCTTTCCCAAAAGTTTCCTCAGTTCCTAATAAACCTAAAACCCTCCTCCCTACACTGTTGTTTCATCCATGCATTGAGACCCTGAAGTTCTACCTGTCTTTCTGGCCCTGCGTCTGAAACTAGAAGCATTTCAGAGAATGCTACTATGTTATAGGAGATTCCATGCAGATAGCAAGTTGTCCCCCTCCATTATCCTGAACATTACTTCTGACCACTGCTTACTCCTCTAGTACACACCTGATAATTCCTGCTCCATGTATGATTGCACCATTGTAATGTTTTATAACAAACATTGAGGACTTGATTCTCATTTAAATAAAGGGCCCTTTATACTGGGCCTTAAGGGGGATATAAATCCTTAACATCCGAAACTCTGCAACTCTGTGCTGGTGGATAAGAACCTGCAAGTGAAACTGACTATAAATGATAATAAAGCTGCCAGGCCTATTTCCCCAGATATGAGAAACAAGAAGTAAATAACATGAATGGTGAAAAATAAATTAGATATTTAAAATAAATGTTCTTTCAGTTTTAGTAATCTTGGGTAATTCCTGTAAAGAAATTGTTTGTTCAAAACATAAAGTATTTAACTTTACAGACTCCTTTTTAATCTCTCATTCAATAGAGCTCATTCTACTCTTGATGATCTCTTAGAAAAAATTCTCCAACCAATTCCAGAGGATGACGAAGTCCAAGGAGAACCTTGGGGATACCTTGTTAGGTTAGGAGATAATGGATATTTCATTCATAAGTATATTGTACTTTTATTTTGTGCATCAGACTATGCTGGGCCCTCTAGAAAGCAGATTGTCATTCTGGTGGCAGCAATGCTCTAGAGAACTTAGCAGGAGACATCAGGATTTGGGACTCTCACTACTAGACCTAGAGAGAAGTGACTGTGTTATTAAGGTAGTCTCTGGTAGGTGGAAAGTAAAAGTAGCTGTGAAACGGCATGGATCATCTTTCTAAAAGCTGGAGGTGACCTGCCATATTACTAGAGTTTGAAAAAATAGAAAAGAAGAATATACATAAAAAGAGAAGAGCCATGAAAGTTCTTTAGATTAAGGGATCTTATAAACAGAATGTTCTGATGAGGGCAATCATTCGTCAGTACAACTTGGGAAATAATTATGAAAATGGCAAATGTCATAGAAACATAGTTTAAAAAAGACTTTGTGTGTGTCTCAAATAATCTTTTCCCCCTTGTTAGCACCAGCCACTAGAGCCTAGCACATGCTGTGATAGTTGTGAGCAGTTCTCAGAAGATTCTGCCCCTTCCTTACCAACTGTCAAGTGTAATAGTCACTCCTACAATACAACTCCATTTTGGAGTCAAAGGAATGCACACAGTCCCATGTGGATACACATTAATTTGTTTGGCATCAAAATTTCTCTGCTCATGCAGCCCAAATATCCTGATGGAAAGGAAGGACATTGATGGAGGTGCAGGTAGGGTTACTTCAGATACGCACAGTCATGTTAGATAGAGGGGCTGATCCAAAGCCCATGGGTTTTGGATTGCTCCCATATAATGTCTAAGGTTTCAGGCATCTGCTGAGAGAAACCAAAGTGAAATACTGTATGGTGTCTACCTGCTGCTGTAGTACACATCTGTCTTAAGTGATAATTCCTGATCCTCAACGGAGGGGGATGGAGGATCACTGGAGTCTGATTGTAAATGTAATGCACAGCTGCAAACTGATCTCCTGGCTCAACAGCGGAGGACAAGAGCAAAAAGCAGATGCTTAGCTGTTTTAGGGACTTATATATTAATGGTCTCTATTAAACTTCCCCCAAATAAAATATAAAATTGTGACTTGACACACAAATCTCTGTCATTGAAGGGCAGCAAACCTTAAAGATCAAGGAGATGATGAAATGAAGAGTGGACTAGAGGAAGGTGGCACCAGGGCAGAAAGCAGAGAGACCGAAAGCTGTTCAGGGAATACCGAAGGTCTTTCTTAATTTGTAAAGATATAATATACTGTGCTTGGCAATGACTTGTTTATTATCCTGGCAGCGATGAGTTTATTAGTAATAAATATCTTGCACTGAGCAAGGCTGTTAGCTATTGTTGTCTTACTGATTCCTTTGCCCTTTGGAACTCACTGTTACCAGTTCTGTCCCAAGCTTTTAGAACGGAGGAAGCTGCTTTGGGGTAAAATTCTGTTTTATTATTAAACTTTGATTTTTACCAGCGTTGATCAAAGGTGTTAGCCTGACAGCCCATTGCTCTCTTGAGTTAAAGAACTGCTTACATGTGGGTAGTGAGAGTGCAGCTTCCCACACTGAGCTATCAACGCGCTTTGGAGGAACTGTGATCACACAGTGTCCATATCCCATTTAATCTGCTAAGGCACATTAAGGCCTTCACATTATAAAGGCTTTCAGCTACTGTTGGTGTGGGTTGGGGTTGAACACGTGACTTCCGCACTAACACTACCACGTCCCGGAGGGTTTGACTACACTGCAATAAAACACCTCTGGCTGGCCTAGGTCAGCTGACTCGGGCTCAAGGGGCTATAAAATTCTGGCCTAGACACTCGGGCTGGAGCCCTGGCTCCGAGACCCCAACATCTACACTGCCATTTTTAGCCCCGCAGCCTGAGTCAGCTGACCCATGCTCTAAAACACAGTGCCATGGGGTTTTATCACAGTGTAGATATACCCTAAGCCATCCTTCCCCTTTCTCCTCTCCTACTAGCGAGAGGTGGCGGAGGAGAGGAGTTGGTGAGGAGGACATACGTTCTTCATCAGGCGAAGGAGTCAGATCAAAGGAGCTTCCTTTGCTTTATATGCCTCTTAAAGGCGTAGTGGCCTTCCGTTGAGTAGTGCTTGTGGCACCTTGCTGCAGCTGACTGACTTGTATCATCCACACTGTCTTACGCAGGCTCTTTAGATTAGGAGGAAGGAGCTACCTTTTACCACGTGGTGATAGCATGGCAGCTGAGGCACTTAGCTGTTGGTGTTACCCTTCCCTAGTGACCAACAGCCTGCCAGTGGGGCAAACTGGGAAGAATGTATTAGGTTCTAAAATTCAAGAGCTGATTTGAAAATATAAAACCCAAACAATGGGGTTTTACTCCAGTGGAGCTTCCCCTAGTCAAACAGTGTGACTAATAATATACCCTTAGCCAGTCAAAGTTCCTGGACTTGAGTTCGGTTGTTGAGAAGCAGCCACATAATCATTAGGCCAGCTGACCCCCAGCCTGGATACAAGGAACTGCAGAAATGAGAGAAGCGGGTAGGGATGGTAGTGACAGGAGAGCATCCCTGTACTCTGGCTGTCTTAGGCAACTGCACTTGAGTATAATCCTCCCTAAGTCTAGATCTTCACTGGAAACAGTTAAAAAAGATGTCCTGGAATTTTACAGCTAGTGAGTAATGTCAAATTAGACAGTAACACTTTCCTATTGTTTTCATTCTTTACCTGTTAAGAGAACTTCATTTAACATGGGGGAAGTTCGTAGGTTTGGATTTGTTATTGTATAAACAAACATGGTAGAATCTAGGGTCTCGCTGCAAAAACAGGCTAATGTAGTCTTAAGGTTGTAGTCCTTGACTTTCAAAAGTGACTTGTGATTCTGAGTGCCTAGCATGAGAAGACTTAAAAGAGCCTGATGTTTAGAGAGTGGATGCTGAGCTTTCAAGTGGGGGCCCAAAAGTTGCAGTTCCCAAATTACTAGTCACTTTTGAAAGTGTTGGCAATATATTTAAACACACAAGTCTGGAAACGAAAGGGTTAAATTCTAACTTTACACCTGTGTTAACAGTCTAGGACAATTTCAATGGGGCTACTCCTGCAGGAGTTAGGGTGGCAGAATCAACCCCTGACTTGTTCAGTGCTGCCAGGAATGTTTTCCCCAGCAAAAGGTTCTGCAGAGAAGGTATAGTACAATCTACCTTTATAAGCACAGTAACAGATAGCCACTGGTTTCTGAATATAACTGCAGCTTAGTGGGCCCATTGAAGGGATTTTTAGCAGCAATCTCTGCAGCTTTTTTACATGCTGACAAAAAACCCCAAAGCTTTCCTAATGAAGTATTGTGGTGGTAGGATGCGTGTGTTCTTATTGCTTCTGTACTTCCTTTCAAGCTACAAATCCTGAGGATCCAAAACCCAGCTTATGGCAGCGGCTGCCTTGGCCTTCTCCATTCAGGTAAACCTTTATTAGATATTTGTATGTGTGAAAGTCAGTTGTTCTGGTGATACCACAAATATGTGCTCCACTGTACTTTAGCTAGTACAGTTGAAAGACAAAGAAGTTTCTCAACCTGATATTTGGCCTAGTGAGCAAAATAAATGGGATCAAAACCTAGCACAGTTTGGGGGTTTATGTTAAGTTCTGCCCTAAGGCCGACAATCTCAACAGTATTTAGCTGCCTAACTCATTGATTTCAACTCCCATTGGGAGGAGTTAGGTGCCTAAATACCTCTGAGGATCTGGGCCTGAGGTAGTGCCTATGCAAACCAAATTGTCACTCAGGTCGAAGTGAGAGAACTTGCTCATTCTCCTTTTACTGCGTGTGCTAGGTATACCTTTTGTTCCAGCGCTCTGGAGCCAGAAATAATGCTTTAGAATCCCATTCCCATCACTGCTTATGAACTGCTCATGCAAGAAAAACTTATTTTTTTGTTTAATCTCATTTTTTTATTTCAGGGTAATTGTCCTGGATCAGAGCAACGCACCTAAGTGATCAAAGTCGATAGCATATAAACCTTCAATAAGTTGTTTGACATCTTCCTATTTCTGTGATGTGCAATGCTGTTCACCAAATAAGCAGTCTTATAGTTCTCAGACTTCCTTTAATTGTAACAATCGATACAAAGAGACTGAATGGTTTGCTCTCCAAGTACATCTGGTATATTAAGTTTTGGTTCATTTTTTTTAGCAATCGCTTATAAATGAGAGGCAGCACTCTGAATTATGCTGTAAAATGGAATTGTTTTGCAAATATAACTGTGCCTGTTAAGCCTTCTACAGCTTTGTTTTCTCCCTAGCATGCACACTCACTTTCATAAGTTAAAGCATTTCTTGCTCTGTTGCATTATGCAGTTTTCGTTATTGACAAAAATGAGTCTCTTTAAATTGCTGCTGCTGCTCTTGCTCTCCTTAGCTTTTCAGTGCCAGGGAGTGGAACATGGTGTTACAGCCCACGTGTGCATTGCTTCGTTTGCTCATTAGATGTGACAAGGTAATTTCTTGTTTTCTCATTTTGTGGAATTCTTGTGACATAAATTGAACTGATTGAAATGATTTAGAGGATTTATCTTTGTGCAAAAGTGAATGAGAAAAAGTGAGTACTATGAAGGCAGCATAACATACATTTCTAGCTTCAGGCAGCGATGTGTGAATAACTGGTTTATAGTGTCAAGACCTCTCTTATTTAATCAAACCATGCCTCTGATGGGCCTGATCCAAAGCCTATCCAAAAGAAGAGTCCCATTGATTTAATTGGACTTCCAACCAGGTCCTAAATGGGCACAAGTACTTTAGAACTGAATGTCTGTTCTACAGCACTGTGTTGGTTCAGTAACCCTGTGAAGTTTAGAGCTGCTGCTGGTCACTTCAGCATAAATATTGTGCCACTTTATGTTAGGTTTTTAGCTGCACATGCTGTTATTGTGCACTTCATGAGTCTGTCTCTCTCTCTCTCTTCCCTGATTTTTTATGGTGAGATATTATGCATGCCTGTAGCCGTTACATGGGTTTACTTATCTGAATGTTAACAATACTAATAAAAGTCTTCTGAGTTTAGCATGCTGCAATGTGGTATTTCTTGCTACTATTTACTGCCTTATATAAATGTATTTCTGTTTTAGATCATACATTTGGCTAATTTTTCAGTTCTGAGCTATTTCTGAAAATAATAATTAATAATTACCTACCTCTTATGTAGTGCTTTTCATTAGTGGATTTCAAAGTCTTCAGAATCTTTTTTTAATGACTTTCTCCGCATAATCCTCCCGGGAGGCAGGGCCCGGATGTTATCCCATTGTGCAGGTGGAGAACCGAGTGGCAGAGAGGTGAAGTGACTCAACTAGCATCACACAGGAAGTCTAGAGAAGCAGGAAATTGCACCTACATCTCCCAAATCCTAGGCTAGTGCCCCACCGACCAGATAATCCTTACCCAGACTTTGTCAGATTTTGTTGGTGTTCTTTCAGTGAGCTCTTTTGGGGAAATGAAGTCCTTTTTCCAAGCTGATACCATGAGGTTTTCTTCTCATTCATCGTAATGATACTGACAGAACAACCAGCAACTGTGAGGTCATGGTTTCCAAATCTGCATCCTGAAGTTTGTTGTAGGCACAATTCCATGTTTCACTCGGTGGTGCTCAGTGCACTGCATGCGGGGTGGAGATTTCACTTGAACTCTTGTGCATTACATAATTATTTTTTCATCAAAGTTTTCTGTGGTAGGATTTTATTTTCTGCAGATGGGCTCATTTTATTAGCTTTTTTACAAACGCTTAAGTTTTCTATGTCTACATTCTGTGCCTTTGCCCCAGGCAGGTGGACTCTGGACTTGGGATAGTGTTGCTGGTGCAAGACTTGGTATGTGTCTACATGGGACTGTGGAAGGCATCATAATATGTTGCAGTCTGCCACAGGATCACGAATGGACAGTAGTGACAAATGGACACAAAGGCTCCTACCCTAAATGCAGTGTGAAATCCTGTCGTTGGTGGGTTGTACCTACTCCTGACAGATACCAGTGGGTATTTGTCTCTCTTACTCTTTGACAGCACGTGCATAAATTGCCATGCCAATAAAGCCTCACTGAATTGAACTGAAGTTGTGAAAGGCAAAAAAAAAAAATAATAATAATAAAAAATGGGGGCGTGAACCAGAATTGGCTACTAGATCTGTATGCAGCAGGAATCCAATGGCCCCAAATACCCTGGAACCAGCAGTTTATGTCCATTACCCCCCTCCAATGCCGAGCAGTAGCCTTGCTGGACTCGCTGTATATACCCCTGGGTCTCAGAGTGCTGTATTGGGGCTGAGAATTCCATCCCACCAGCTGATGTTTGACTGCATTTTTCCATCTTCCCAGCCTTTTTATTCAGGCTTCATTCCCTTTCTGAAGAGTAGGTCATACACTATAGAGATAAACATTATCTTATCTGACATAGTATTGCAAATCCAGGATAATCTTACCTTTGAAGGGCAAGTATTATAGCTTCTGGCATCTATTTCAGTGTATTAAAAATGCGTGAAGTACTGAATTTCCTTATTTTCCCTATGTTTTCACCTGATGAAGCAAATAATATCTGGTGACTTAGCTATTTGGGAATGGGTCTGCATATGACCATCATCTCTTTGCTTCTTCTCTGTCTGAGAGACTAAAGAGACATGCAGCCCCATTGTTTCTATAGATCCCCTGGCTACTGACCAACAGCAGGAGCTTTATCGGCAAATTCAGAAGGAATTAAGTCAAAATCTGCTCTCAGTTACGTGACTGCCACTCCCTGTTTTGGCCCACTGCTTACTCAGCTATTGGTCACAATATTAAAAAAGCAAGAGGGGAAAGGTGGAATTAACTAGGGAGAGGGAAGGATTGGTTAAGACACAACTCTTTAACAATGTAAGATGCATTGGCAGTCTTTAAGATGTGTTTTGATATCTTTTTAAAAGAGATGCTCTAGCTCAAACTGAAATTATGGACTTGTTGCAGAAATTATTGACTGGGCTCTTTGGCCTGTGTTATGTAGCAGGTCAGACTAGGTGATCATAATGGTGCTGCTGGCCTTAAAAATCTATGGAAACAGGAACCTGGCGACTTGGCAAAGGCATGCTGGTGAATAGACACATAGTGGCTGAGTACTTACTGACTTACCTATAGGTTGGTACTGACATATGGGTTGAATGAGTCAGGGAGAGTCGTGGGAGCTCAGCATTCCTGAATATCAGACCTGTAGACATGAAACCATTTCCTGAATGAGTTAGAATCATGCAGAAATCCTGGGAGGTAACCCCCTCTTTGATTCTCAGCTCACAACCTTTTCCTGGAGTTACCCAGGAATGGATGCCGAGCTCATGCTCAGAGACGGACTCTAGAACTGGGCAGTAGCTGCAGCTGGACTCTGAGACAAGAAGGAGCAATCCAGTCAGGCAACAGCATCTCAGCAGAAAGGTAAATAAACAAGAGAGAAACATTACCATTGTCTGTACATCAGTGTGAGTAGTTTAAGAGAAATCGTTGATGAGCTGGAATGCCTGTGATGGGGACAAGAGCTGACAGTATCTGAACTTTCTCAAACACAGTGGAATGAGTTTTGTTGATGGAATATTGTAGCTCCTTGTTCTGTGCTATACAGAAAAGATGAATTAGATCAAGTATGTGGGGGAGTAGGCTGTTCCATTGATTCACCCAAACTCCTGCTGCTGCCAGAAAGTCATGGAATCCGTGACTTCCGTGATCTCTGTGACAGACTGCAGCCTTATTTATTATTTGATTTACCATAATGCCTAGGAGCCCCTAGTCATGAACCAAGACCCCCATTGTGCTAGGGGCTGTACAAAACAGAGCTAAAAGATAGTCCTTGCTCCAAAGATGTTATAGTCTAAGTTCATATTAACTGCTCAGTGGCCCACTCAAACGAGCCATGTTTATAGAGAGCAGCTTATACTATCCCCTCTGATGATAATATCAGAACAGTGGGTTGATCTTAAATCACCATGTAGGTTGCAATATCTAGACAACAGCATGCTGAGTAACTGAGTCTGTGTCTATACTTAAAATGCTACAGCAGCACAGCTGCAGTGCTTCAGTGTAGATACTCACTACAGCAATGGGAGGCATTCTTCCATCACAGTAGTTAATCCACCCCCCCAAGAGGCAGTAGCTAGGTCAATGGAAGAATTCTTCTGGCAGCCTAGCACCTTCTACACCATGGGCTTAACTACGTCGTCCATGGGTGTGGATTTTTCAGTGTAGACCAGCCCTAAGTTACTTTTAGTTCCAGCCTTTTATTTTACCTGCAGTGCTGTTCAGAAGTTTACTTAATTATTAAACCAGCGGGTCTCATTTAACTGTGCAACTTTTGCCAATTTCATTCTTAATTTATTGCTAATTGAGAGATTTCACATGTAATTAATTTGATTGATTAAAGTTCAACAGCTGTAAATAAAAATGGGTAATGTATCAGATGGGAGAAAAATAAGGGACTGGTGGCATTTCTGAATGTTAGAGCTGCATAGAATTACAGCTGAATTGCAAAATAATTAATTGATTCAAGATAACTCCTGTTACATGATTATGTCCCGCATGATCTTGTCAATGTAACTTGCTCTCTCTTGTCACTTAATATCAAGCAGTAGGGGTTCAGGTGCACACATAAACTGACTTTAATGGGAAAAGCTGGCTCCTTTTGTGTCTCAACTGCCACCTAAAACAAAATGATGATATTCTTATTTATGATTTGTATTACAGTAGCATTTCCGGGCGCCTACTGAGATTGAGCACATACTAAGAGACAGCGTTTGCCCCAAAGCATTTGCAGTCTAAATAATTGTTTGGCTTAAGACAGTTTAATAGGAATACATTTGTCTATAAAGCATTTAAAAATACTGCATGCTTTCCTCTCCCAACAGCACTGCAATATTCTATAGCAATGGTCCAGAACTTGATAGCAGAGGGTTAAAGGGGTGCAGGGCATTAGTGTACAATTCTGTGGTTATTCTGAATCAGAGAGGCATTTTGTAGCATAATGGCCTCTTTTAACACGCAAAAAAGTGTTTTCTTCTGAAAATGGCAGGTTTCTAAACCATTCTTCTTTGTTTCTTTGACCTGAGGATTTTTTAAGTTTACAATATCTCTCACTCTGCTTCCAGAGAGGGCACTTATAAAGTAGCCCCAGTGATGAGTAACTTCCTTGTTTGCTTCTGAAAGTCCATAGTACCTGACAGGCCCCATTTTTAGTGATCTGACCCATTTATTTTTCAGTGCTGCATATATAGGAATGATATTATACAGATGGAGGCCTGGTGTGCTGGAGGTGTATATTTAAATCATCACAATTTTGATGGCCAAACCTCTCCGTGTGGTAAGAGCTTGCTCATGAGAACATGCCCTTCTAATGCAGTGTGGCTCATGGAGTTCCACAGCATGTTCCACTGTTGCCTTTTTCTTCAGTGCCTAAGTGCAGTCTGCAGATAACCTACTGGTCTGAGCATGCTGTGCTCTATCGTGATTCAAGAAGCCTGGCAGATGGAGTACTGTTTGTGTGGACCTGTCCTGTCATCTGTCATGGCTGCAGCTTCATCTCATAGATGAGAGTAGCTCCTTCTCATAGACAAGCTGCACCCCCTCAGGCTTCTTGCAAATGGCCAATGTGGCCCATGACTGGATGAAGTTTGGGTGCCTGTAATTCATATAAACATCAATGGGAAGACCTGGGTCTGTGAATGGGAGAATAGGCCCCATTGTAAGATGGTACAAATGGTTGTGGTGTGTATTGTTTGTTTGGTAGGAAGCTGCTGTTTAGGGTTATTGCTGATAAATAGGCTACTGTGGGGTTTTTGTCTGATGCTTTAGTTTCGGACTCATCTTTATCCTTTACCCAGTGCTATCGATTTTCTCTCTCACAGGCTGCATGTGCCAACTTCCCAGAGATGAGAGATGGTCAATGTCCTGTCAGAGAATGGTGCAAACCCAAAGTAAGTTACTGCAAGCCTGGCTTTACTGTTGGGATTTCACAATCTGTGGTTTTCTATTTAGAAGCCTCTTGGTGGGGGAGAGGTCTGATTTAACCAATGCTGTGATTGCCTGCTAGTTCTTAGTTAAAAATCTGGCAATATGGTACAATCAGCAGTTTTAACCAGTCTTTTTAAGAGCTGCATATTTGTCTGGCTCTGCACTCTTTAGCATCCTTGGGATTGTTCACAGCTTCTGGAAAATAATTCCAGGATTCCTTTTTGAGAAGATCCTTTGTTTTCATGGTGCAGTATGAACAGCATTAGTGTTATGTATGCCAGGACTGACAAAAGAGCTCTTTGGTCATCTAGTCCAAGCCCAGCCCTGTGTAGAGAAGGATTTGCCTTTACACTATCCCTCCAAGCATTCTAATTTCCTTCTGAGTGCCTCACTTCAATGGGAGTTAGGGACCTAAATATCTCTGAGGATCTGGAACCCATGTGTTAATGCACTGTGATGGATCTTCAGAAGAAGGATGAAGGATGTAATCTTTGTGAAAAATCCCCCTGACTAAAGTCCATTTCCTAGAGGAGATATGGTTTAAATTAGCACATTCTGATCAGCATTTATCTCAATGTTTTT
Organism: Eretmochelys imbricata; assembly: GCF_965152235.1. Lineage (NCBI taxonomy): Eukaryota > Metazoa > Chordata > Testudines > Cheloniidae > Eretmochelys > Eretmochelys imbricata. The sequence continues at coordinate 4,756,850 of NC_135588.1, read as the reverse complement.
CAGATTCTGGAACCAGTTTGAGAACATATAAAATATTTGCCAGCACTAAACTGGGTTCACAAGCCCTCACCCAATTAGATTAACATAAGAAAGATGAACTATAATGAGACAGATCTCAGATGGTGTAAATTGGCATAGCTCCATCTGGGTCAAGTGTTTCATTAAGACCTTTGGTGTAACTCAAAGTGTCCTTTGATTTCACGGGAGCTATGATAAATTACACCAGCAGAGGACCTGGCCCAGTGTTTCATTCAGGAGTTATTTGGATTGAATTTGACATACCTGCATAGGTAAATGTGGGCATATGGATGTGTGTGGATACAGATATATATTTGTGTGTGTGTGTGCAAGCACGTAATATTACAAATACATATCCAGTATATGCATGGAGTAGCATCATTTTTGCTTTGTTGCAAGGGTTAGCTAGCATGGCCATAATATTGTAGAAGGTCTCCAATTAAGCAAAGGCGTATGATAACCAGGGTCCCCCAGAATGAAGTAAAGCAAGAAAAAGCAAATGATCTAATGGTGGCATCAAAGAGGGTATGAACCCAACTACCGCTTGCACTTGTTACCTCATTGCTCTTTTCTCCCTACCTGTATTCACTAAGGAGAAGGGAAACACAGCTTTGGGTGCAGTTGGCATTCATTATAATACATCACGGCAATAGAAATAATTTTTCCTTCCTAAAGCTTTTAAAGAGGTTAAAAAAAATCACATTTCATAATAATCTGTGCACCTCGAGAAAGGCTTAGCAGTTGCCATTGTAGCTGCTTATTATCAGCAGATTTGGAATTACTAATAATGGGGTAAGAGCCATTTAATTGTGTGAACCTATAAATGCAGTTACCCTCTGACTCCTTCATTTATGTGTTCTAGCATCAAAGGCCGTAGATAGAAGGTCATGGAAGAGAAGGTCAGTGATCTTCTTGTCAGGAAAAACCATAATGACATGACACAAAAAGGAAACTCCTTTGAGAGCAGAGGTAACATTTTTCAAATGTGACTGAGGAGCCTAAGGCCTATTTTCAGAAGTGATCTTAGGCACTTTACGTCAGATTTTCAGAGGTTTTTAGGTGGCTAAAGATGCAGATAGGTGTCTAGTGGTATTTGGGAGCTAGGCACCTGGGTGCTTTTGAAAATTCCTACTTGCATTTTAGATGCCTAAATACCTTTAAAAATCAGACCTTATTCAGTGGGACTTAGGATCCAAAGTCACTTAAGCACTTTGGAAAATGTTACACTAGTGCTTGCAATGTTCTCGAGCCACTAGATATAATGAAGGAGGTCAAGTAATGGTTATTGGAGGAAAAATCGCATCCGTTTAATGTTGTTGAATTTCTCCCTATTCATGTTGTGCATCTTTTGCTTTCTGCTATCGTCTCAGCCTTTATGGCCCCGGTGGCTTTATTGTGTTTTTTTTGTTACGTGACACAGAATCTTTTACAGGCTTTGTTTCACCTTTATTGCAAAATCAATGACTCTAAGACCTTTCTTGTTTGCCTCAGCTATAAATGAAATACAAATCTGCTGGGCTTCAGGCCCCTTGTTTTTGCGATATTGATCTTCTCCTTTGTCTCAGTGAGTGTGGCATTTTTCATGTGAAATAAAACTCCAGTTGTGGTTACTGGAGGTTACACCCTGCTGTCTGTTGGGGCCCTTTGCTAATTGCTTATTTGCTAATTGACTGCCCATGACAAGGAGACAGTGGTGTTTAAATGTCTGGATGTTTATTAACCCAATCCACTTGAACACACCTGCTAAATTTTCATTGGTTCACAGCCTGTCTTGAAGTTACACAAAAGGATCAACCAACACAAATCCTACTGTGTCTATAAAATAATGTGTATTGAAAATGTGCAGGGCTTTCTCCTGTTTTGCTCTGTGCGGTGAAATATATATTTAAATGAAATGAAGCCTATGCTTTTCCTAATGGGATTACTACTGCAGAAGTGCTCTTTTGGGCTTTAATGCTGGTAGTTTAATTATTCCTTGGCCTAGTAAAAGGTCCCCCATTATCATGCTTTAGCACTTCCCCCAGGGGGTAAGGAACTAGGAATGGGGGCTATTCCCATTGGGAGTGTGAACTGTTCTCTCTGATATTTACTCTCTAATATGATTGCTTTCCTGCCATTGAAGGGAATGTGTTTTACCTTCTATCTAAGTTTGCAGTGACAGGGCAGGGTACAGTGAATATTATTGGGAGCTCTAAGAAGACATTTTTTATTACTTTCTGGTGTATATTTGGGCTGTTAGAAAATAGCCAGCCTCTTTGCTCCTCTTTGTATTTATGCCAAATGAAACTGAGACGAATGTATGGCGCTGGCAGCTGCCATTCCTCCATGCAGGAATTGAAGCATCTGCACTGTTTACGATGGAGTCACCTTATTTCCGCATCCCTCCAAGGCTGATGAGATGCCTTTGGGGGCACCAGGCATAGCAGGAGAGGTTTCCTGCATCCCTGACGGGTTGCGATTGCAGCACATCATTTTCAGCAGGCAGTCCCGGAACTAATTGGGGAAAGCACATGTGTTACAGGAAAATTCACTAGATAAGAGAAGAAGGCAGGCTGCTAAACACACCTCTCCTGGGTCCCTTTATGCCAAACTACTATACCAGGTTTTGCTTTACCCAGATGCTGTAACCTGTGAGTTGGTGGTGCTCCTGTGAGATGCAACCTGGATGCTTTTGGCACACATGTAAGAACTGCTGTATTGGCTCAGACCAATGGCCCATTTAGCCCAGTATTCTGTGTCCGACGGTGGCCAGTACCAGAGCTTCAGGGGGAATGTACAGAACAGGGCAATGCTGGAGAGAACCACCCTCGTCTCCCCCTTACCCGGCTTCGGGCAGTCAGGGTTGCCCTGAGCATGGGGTTGTGTGTCCCTGCCCATCCTGGCTAATAGCCATTGATGGATCTAGCCTCCATGAATTTATCTAGTTCTTTTTTGAACCCAGCTGTATTTTTGGCCATCACAACATCCCATGGCAATGCATTCCGCAGGTTAACTGTGCATTGTGTGAAAAAATACTTCCTCTTGTTTGTATTGAATTTAATTTCATCAGATGACACCTGTTTTTTTAATTGTGGGAAAGGGGAAATAACACTTCTCTATTCACTTTTTCCACACCATTCATAATTTTATAATCTGCATTAACATTGTAGGTAGTAAACCTCCAAGGCAGGGGCTATGTGGACAATACCTAGCCCAGCGTGGAATGCAAATAATAATGTTCGCAAAAAGAAAAGGAGTACTTGTGGCACCTTAGAGACTAACCAGTTTATTTGAGCATGAGCTTTCGTGAGCTACAGCTCACTTCATCGGATGCTGTAGCTCACGAAAGCTCATGCTCAAATAAATTGGTTAGTCTCTAAGGTGCCACAAGTACTCCTTTTCTTTTTGCGAATACAGACTAATACGGCTGTTACTCTGAAACAAATAACAATGTTGGGGTCAGACTGGTTAGTGCCTGATCCTGCTCTTTGCAGGCACTGGCAATTGATTGATAAACATCTGTCTGTTTGTTGTGCAAGCTCAATCAGGCAATTCATGATCCAAAATTTAGTCAGTTGCCCCTAGAAAATAATGGGTATGCAAAAGGATCGCTGGTTAAGGCCAGGTTGAAAATCAAGCTCCATCTCAATTTTATACCTTAGCCTTGCCTATTGTAAAGAAGCAATCAGTGGGATCTAGCATTTGACAGGAATCCCAATAGGATAGATATGCTATGCTATATTAGAATGCCCCATTACTGCTATTCCACTTCATTTCTATAAGCCCCTAGCTCTGTGAAGGCTCGTTTTCAATTGCTCTCTGATAATCTTCATGCTCTCACCTGTTTGTTCATGAAGATGTAGATAATTGGATTGTAAACTGTGGCTGTTTTGGAGAAGTATGAAGGCAGTGATGCTAGAGTTGGTTGGATGGGAATGTCTTTGTTTGTGGCAACCACCATGGCAAAGGTGGAATAGGGCAGCCAGCAGATAAGAAAGGCCATCACCATAGCAATCACCATTCGTGTCACCTTCCTCTCGGCTCGCTGACTTGTCTCAGATTCTTTTTGTTGTGCTGCAACCTACAGGCAATGTAAGGGAAACAGCGTGCTCTTTAATATGTCACTGCCTAATTCTATAGGAAATACTGATGTCCTATAAAATGGCATAGGCTGAGGGAAAATTTGCTGGACAAATGGGTATGTGGTACACTTGTTAGCCACATGATCCTCCCTTCCTGTTTAGTTGCCTGTTTGTAGTGTAGAAATCAACCTATGTTAACATCACACAAACAGCCATGAAAAATTACACTGAAAACCTGCGCTTGCAATGGTGTCAGCAGTACATGTGACCGTTCAGACTGAAATGTCTTTGTACTTACAGCTCGTAGTGTCATCAGCAGATTCGTATAGGAGAAGAGGATCAGACTGAGAGGAATAATGAAACAGGTAATAAATAAAGTCATGATGTAGCTGCTGTTGTTGCTGCCTCCGGTGTACCAGTTGGGACCACAGGAGGTTCTCAGACCTAGAACAATGAGATTTTAAACAATGCTAGGACAATCCTGAAGCATGATCAGGGACTTCAGTGGGAAAGGCACAAAGAGCAAATACCATCTACTGTTCTTGCTGAATTGTGCCTGTTTTCCGAAAGCAGCTCTCCAAATTCCAGCCAAATCACACAAACAACACTGGCGTCAGCCATGATGATTTCTGGCTGGCAGCACCATTATTATTAATTTGCAAACAAACCACAATGAGTCATAATAATAAAATTAAAGTACATTTCTAAATGAACAGGTTTTTAATAGGCTTGTTCTGTGCTTTAGCCATTTTGCTGAGCTACTCTGGGTGCAGTGACTGTAGTCAGCGACAGTACTCTGCTGCTCCTCTGTTCATCAGATGTTGTGTTAAGCATATGCATAATAAGAAAATAGATGTTCTGCAGTTTATTGTAATAAGCAGCTAACTTTTAAAGAGTGACATGTGAAAGGAAACCCTGTAATTAATGAGAAAACAAGGAGTCTTAGCACTTGGAGAACAAAGACAGCCACACAGTCAAAGACAGCTGTAAAATCATTGTGGTCTCTCCCCAAATATGTCATACTTAAAAAAAAAATTCCACCAATGACTGAAGAAAAAACTGTGCCCATCAGCCATTGCTGAAGCTACAGACTTGAATGCTTCCTTTGAAGAATGTGACACTCATACCTTCTGGCACATAGCTGCTCCAGCCTAACATTGGTGGGGCTGTCCAGAGAAGTGACCAAATCCAGGTGAACGCACAGCCCATCACTGCATGTTTGTGGTGAAATCGGAAATCTCCCATGGGTTTGCAGATGACGATATACCTTTCAAAGGCCAGGATCGCCAAGGACCAAAGCCCCACAATGCCTGAGAGAGATCACTAATGGTTAGTATGTGTGGAATAAATTTCAAATTGCTGTGCTATTAAATAATCTAGCAGCTTTCTGTGCTTAACTGCTAAATCTGAAGTGCCAGGTTTTCCTGAGCTATATTACTTCGTCCATGTAAGGACAGCTCCATAGAATGAGCTATATTCCAAGCAGCTGTCTTGCAGGTGCTTGAAATAGAGATTTCAAGCAAGCGGGCAAAACCAGCAGGGAAAAAATCTTTCAAATAACATCATATTTTGATTACCATAAGAACAGCCACACTGGGTCAGACCAAAGGTCCATCTAGCCCAGTATCTGGTCTTCCGACAGTGGCCAATGCCAGGTGCCCCAGAGGGAATGAACAAAACAGGTAATCATCTAGTGATCCATCTCCTGTTGCCCATTCCGAGCTTCTGGCAAACAGAGGCTAGTGGCACCATCCATGCCCATCTTGGCTATTAGCCATTGATGGACCTATCCTACATGAATTTATCTAGTTTTATCTAGAGTCTTATTCTTATTTATTTTATGATTGCACCCAGTACCCCCAGCGTTTCTTGTTTATTTAACTCTCTATTAATTAATCTGGGGGTGTCTGAAAGGATACGCTGTATTTCCTAGGACATACGGTTTCCATTTTTAAAGGCAGTTTTCACATTTCTCAATGGAGTTTAGCTAGGATGCCTTAACAGATATCAATACCACGTATGGTACTCTGTTTGATTCGCCAGCTGCAGGAGTGTCTGAAATGCAATTTCTCCACTGGAGTGTTTCCATCATGACACTGGAATTGGTGAATCATGTTCCTGATGCTCATAGAAATATTTTTAAAAATTGATATAAAAGAGCTGCAGAGTGGAATGGCATCAGGGCAAATGCCATGCACCCTGTTTCAGTGCCCCTTGCCCACACAGACACACCTCTGCTGGCCACTGATTGTTCACAGCAAAATGTATGAGAGCTTGTGTCTTCATTTTTATACCAGTACCATCACCAAAAACCTGACCATTCTGCCTTGTTAGCCCATGAACATCCAACCTAGCAGCTTGGGCAGCGGTAAGTGATGCAATCACGACATATAGCATTATGATAAATTACATGTGATATAAAAACATTCTATTTCTTCCTTTCCTGTTTTAAGCAAGATCAAACCTGAGGCTCTGCTCAACCAGTGTGTTCTGAACTCCCCAGGTGAGTAAGCACTTGCTCTCCCATTCCATGCCTGTGAGCATGTGGAATGATAACATGAATGATGCCCTGTCTTTGTTCTATGGTTTGAGAAGAGGCAAGGAGACATTTGATGGCCAAGGACAGCTAATGAGCCATAGTTGCTATGTCATAGTCTCTAGTCTTAGACCAGCTTTAGATCAAGTGCAGTGGCACGAGCAGAAGACAGAGAAAGAGACTAGCCAGTTGATTTCTGTAAATGTCCTTACCTGTTAAAGAGACCATGAAGCCTTCAAACTTGCACACCCTTTTGCCGAGCACAAAGAAGCCATTGATGTTATTCGAGAAACTGATAGTGCTTCCAAAGAAAGTCACCAGCAGATCAGCCACAGCCAGATTCACCAGGATGTAGTTCAGTGGGGATCTGAGTTTCTTGTACTTGATGGAAACCACAATGACCAAACCGTTCACAAAGGAGGCAGAAAACACTACGATGCCCATGAGCACAGCCACCGACGTGTAGATGCTTCTGGGCGCTAGGTGAGGCCACTGTGGACCGTCAAATGCGCTGGGAGTTCCATATTGCAGAGGAGCCTGAGAAGTGTTTGAAACATACATGTCTCTTCAAGGAGATGAAAAACTTACACCAACAAAGACAAAGCAGGTGACCTACCTGAAAGGACAGTGGACCATCTTTATAAAACCAGGGGCTTAGGGACCCCAAAGAGGATCTGTAGATTAAAAAGGCTTAAGGTGTTTTAATACAGAGTTTTTATAATCAGCTCTTTAATCATAAGGGGATAGAGAGTCACTCACAATCTGATGGATGAAAGCTACATCATTTAAATGAGTAGATTTTGATTGTGCTTTTTCTAGTAATGTAGTTAAATGGCTGCAGACACATTTTTATAAACACAGCCTTTTTAGAGCCTAATCCCCACCAATGTTGTATTTGAGTTTCCTGGAATATAAATGATCACAATCTCTTGTGTGCTTATGGTCAGTGTTGTATTTCACTTGCATTTCAATCAGAGTTTGGGCTCTGAATGCAGGGATTGAAATACATGAATTCTGGTAATATTATTATTGTTAATTTGTATTGACAGTAGCACCTAATAGGCCAGGGCCACATTGAGCTGGGTGCAATACAGACATATCACAAAGAGAGGACCAGCCCCAGAGAGTCTGCAATCTACGTATAAAACTGTAGACAACAGGTGGCTAAAACAACAGTTGTGGGGAATGAAGCAGTAGGAAACAGTGAGATTATACCAATCAGCATTAAGGGTCCCTCTAAGGGTGCAGGGAGCAGAATTGTCCTCGCTGTTGTAAGGCTGTGAATAAATACATTTGGTCTCTAATGAGAAAGACAGTGGAGTTTTTTTGCTTAAAGTGCTCGCAAGGAAATATGGTCTTGCTGACTGTGCACGAGTGGCCCTTTGTTAGGTGTTAAGTTAGGCTGGCGCACCCTGATGACTGCACAGAACACACGGTCATTAAGAAGGTCAGAGTTTCCTAAATGAAAGCACATCATCTTTCAATATATTGACCTGCAATGGGCCCAAATGAGCTTCTGTGGTTTTGGCTCAGAGAGGCTCTCTGGCCTGCCTGTACTGCAACAGGGTAATTGTGATTCTAAAGGGGGCATCAAGTTCTAACACAGGCCCTGGATTCTCCATTTCCTACCACTTGCCACCCCATCCCAAAATCAGAGGCCGTGACTGCATTTGGCTCATTTGGAAATTGATGCCAGGAAGACCCAAAATGTACTAACACTGGGGTGAATTCTTTTAAGGGGCCACCGTGGAAAGAAGCCCTTCAGCTCTTCTCTGGCTGAAAGGTCAGGCACAGAGAGCAGTTTATGGCTCATAAGAATGGCCAAAATTGTAAACCAGGGAAGGACTGGCTTCATAGCTTGGTAATAAACTAGCTGGGCACACAAGGCTGTCCTATATAGTGTGTGCTTTGGTTTGTGCCATTGCTTATGCAGACTCCTTTTTGTGTTTTTTTTTAATAGGGTTTTTGAGAACAGAGCCTGCTTCAGCTGCTGAGGGGTTTGCAGCTAAATCAAACAACCTTGGTATGTTTTGGATTGGAGTGTTCCTACTCCAGTGAGAGGAGTGTTAATAAGAGGTATGTGTGTGAGAGTCCAGCCTGAGAGAGAGCGAGAGCCCAAAGCAGGCCTGCTCACTCTAAGGTCAGTAGGGACCATCATAATAAGCTAGACCGCCTGCACATTGCAGGCCTCAGAACCTCACCCACTCATCCCTGTAATAGACTTCTAACCTCTGGCTGAGTTACTGTAGTCCGCAAGTGCTTGCCAGGAAATATGCTCTTGCTGACTGTGTATTTGTCTTTTAATACCAGTGTAGGTATAAGATTAAGGAGAGAGAGAAATGAGGTTGGGTAAATCAGTTTTGCTATTCAGGAAGCTATAGATAATGAAACACACACTAACCCTTTGGTCTCGGTGGACCCAGTGCTCAAACTTGGGGCCTAGTTAGGTTTCTAAATGGCCAGTAGCGCTCTGTTTGCAACTGTAGATGTCTAACTTTACTGTTAGATGTTTCTCTGATGCTCATCACTGTAGTGTCTGAGCATCTCACACCTGTTACTGATCTTAGCCCCCCAGCATTCCTGTGAAGAAAGGAACAATTGTCTCCATTTTACAGAGCAGGGAGGGTAACTGAGACACTGTGCTTAAGTGATGTGGCCAAGATCACGCAGGAATGATTGTGACAGAACCAGGCAGCCAATCCACCTCTGCTGAGTCCCAGTTCAGTGCCTTAATTAGACCATCTTCTCCTTTGTATCTCACAACTGTGCAATGTATAGTTTCCTTCTTCAGTTTCTTCCTGACTCTATATTAAGGGTTAGTCTACACTGGCAATGCTAAAGTGCTGCCACGAAGAGCACGGATCCCAGCGCTGGGGCACTGTTTACACTGGCGCTTTACAGCGCTGCAACTTGCTGCACTCATGGCGGAGGGGTGTTTTTTCACATCCCTGAGTGAGACAGTTGCAGCGCTGCTACTTGCCAGTGTAGACAAGCCCTAACAAACAGCAAGGAAAGAACAGAGCAGAGGGCCCAATTCTGCACCCACTGCTACCAAATGATGTAAATGGGAATTTTAAGTGGGTAAGGTTGCAGCACCATTGGGCCTTCAATGTTTTTAATAGAGGTCACAGGTTAGAACTGAATTGAAAAGAATATATATGAAATGCATTACCTAGACTGGCATGGGTACTACAAATCTAGGGAGCTGTTCTAATGATCTGATTAAAGTGAGATTTATTGTCTAAACCTGCTGGGGAGGAAAAGAGAGACAGAGCAGAATACAAGCTAAATGCAACTTGGCAGCGTTAGTTGGGGAGGTCTTCACTGACTTTGAATGGGATTTGTGCGCCTAAGTCCCTTGGGTACTATTGAAAACATCCTCCTTCGAGTTTGTTACTGTACTGTGAAAATGTCAGTGGGCATGTGAAAAGATATCTGCAACATTAATGCTCCCCGCCCACTATTACGGAGTGTTCACTGCTATTATTACTTGTCTAGTACAATTTTAAATATTTCAAGTGATGGGGCTTTTCCCACTTCCCCTTGGAGAGTTTTGCACAGTCAATGAGATCTTGATGTTAGGGTGTTTTTTCTGCTATTGAGCCTAAATGTTCTCTTCTAGTGATTCCCCCCCTGAATTGCAAACCAGTCGTTGCATAGAGTCACAAACCCTGTATTTGAAATCGCAACCCACCCCTCGCCACACACACACACACTTGGTGCTTCTACTGACTTTCTTCTGCAAACAGGCTTGTAAAATGCCTGCAAATTATTCAGTGCCAAAGGCTGGTTTGAAAACATGGCTTTGTATAAATAATACCTCCATAGATTTCAACAGGTCAGTATCATTGTCCCTACTTTACAGTTGGGGATCCTGAGGCACAGATAGGGGAAGTGACTTTCCCAATATCAGCCTGTAGGTCAGTAGCAGAGACAGAAATAGAACCTAGGTCCCTTGAGTCTCATTCCAGTGCTTTATCCACTAGGCAACAGTGTCTCTAACTGCATTAGCTATATGGAAGGTAGGTAGAGTCTATTTCTTGAGTCTCTGTATGTTCACAAATCAACATTTTACATAGCTGAAAGGTCAGCTCCTGACTGCCTTGCACCCTCAAAGTCTCTGGTGGGGTTGAGTAGGCAGGGAATGCAGTACAGTGTACTTAGATTGTTTTCTCTTTGGGGTGGGGGACCATCTTTTTGTTCTGTGTTTGTATAGTGCTTAGCACAGTGGGATCCAGGACTGGGGCTCCTACGTGCTACCACAATATCATTAATATTATTAATTAAGCCTTTTAAGTTCTGTCTACCCAGGAGCCAGATCCCCAGCAGGTGTAAATAGGTACAGTGCAATTACCTTGAGTGAAGCTACTTTGATTTACACAAACCGAGGATCTGGCTGATGGAGTTGTGATTGTGCAATGGAATTAAATATAATCTGATATTTTAAGGTGACTTTATCAAACTATTTGTGACATTTAATATGTAGCATCTTATTCACCAGCGTGATAGGTATGACACTGTGAAACAGGCACTCAGTAATTTTTCACATATGAAATATATTTTCAGTGGCTCTGATATACAGCAGGTAGGGCTGGTCCTGGGCACGCACGTTCTGTACTGGAAATATTAATTCTCATGTGTGAATGAGCAAATACGAAACAGGAATAGGTTTGGGAACTTTGGTATATGGGAGCATTACCCAAAATGGACTGTAGGAGGGGAGATCTTGATTTGAATAGTATATGCCAAAGCCAATGCATAAGCATTCTTTATTTTAACTTTGTTAAAAAGACAAGTCAAACCTAGTACATTAAATACAATGCATGCTGTTCCCTGCTTCATTAATTCAGTCCAAAAACCTTTGAAGTTACAACCAAATATTGATACAAACACAGAGGATTGCAATAAAAATGCCAGCCAACCAGTTTTACTATGCAAGTCAAGACCTAAGCATCTCCCCTATTCTCAGGAGAAACATGGAGGTCACAGAGAATAAGGGTGCAGGAGTATTAGAGACAAGTAAGAAAATTACAAAAACGACCTTCTCCTGGTATATATGGTAAATTTGTCCCAAGGTACTAGCTGGGGAATTCTAGTACATGAAGCTGTCCTTAGACCAAAACAGGTTTTGGATTAAAAGCTGAAAGGCAGACACTTTGGGTGGGGCGGATGGGAGGGGAAACAAGGTTTGGAGCAATGTTAATGCCCATTCAGTCTGTCAGTTTTTAAAAACATACTTACTGCAAAATCCAGTAAATATCTGCATTATGGAGCTGACTATTGAATAGCTGAGAATCTGCTGTGGTTGGCTGGAAAATCACTAACTGTTAGAAACTGCAATGCGTTTGGGGCAGCTGTGTAAACATAGACACTGAATTTTTTTGTTGTCATTTAGCTCATTTTAAACAACATCAAGAAAAACTTAATGCTCAGTTATTTCTTTGTCTATAGAGAGCATGAATACAGGAAGCAGTTAACAGTGCTGAGCATTGCCACATAAACTTCTGATTTGCAACTGGAGCTGTTTTTTGTAAGAACACAATCACGCACTTTGCAACAAACAGAGGACAGCTAGCCAAGATGAGATAAGTGTCCAAATCTAGTATACATTTAGTTGCATATCGTGTATTAGGCTAGGCAGTTGATAAGTTGGTCCTATGTACACTGATGGGAAAACACATGCAGTTTGATATTTGGTAACAAAGAAGGACTCATGAGAAGGGACTCTTGGGAATATTCAGTAGGAGGTTTGAAATTCAAAGCTACTGCCTTCATTTTGAGATGCTGAATAAAAAAGGCTAGTATTGTTAAAGAGCCGGTGCTCCCTAAGCTAGATGCCACCCTTTAAATAGGATCTTCACCTCTGGTACCAATTTAGTTACTCACTGTCTTGAACTCTGAATATAAACCCTTGGCAAATAAAGTTAAATCTTCCAAATCTACAGAACTCAGCTGAAAGTGGAATTCCACAGGTAGCTGTAATCTCATCTTTTGGATAAAATGACTTTAGAAATATTTCCTTGCTCCTTTATGTAGCTTTTATTTGAACAGCAAATTCACAAATTTGTCACTGCATTCCTTGACGCATATTGGAAATACTATTTATCAATCATCTTAAGAGCCACAGAGCGTGTTGTACCATTTGGCTAAAATAACCCCATGCACTGAAGCACTCTCAGAGCAGCCATATTCCTTTTAAAATGCCTCCCTGGTAATGTTACTAAATAACTCCTTTTAGTGACACTACTGGAAACCTCTGAACCCCACTCAGGGTTTTTCCACACAATTGTAGTGCTTTAAATTTTCAAAGCGATGTACAAACCTCACAATGCCCCAGTGAGGTAGATAAATATCCCCGTTTTACAGATGGGGAGGCAGAGGCAGAGTGGCTAAGTGACTTTGCCCAAGGCCACACAGCAAGCCACAAGAAGAGCTGAGATTAAAATGCAGATGTTCCAACTCCAAAAATAAATCCACTAGCTAGCTCTACTCTGGGTTTTAATTTTGCACCTTTGATTTCCCCCACTAGGAAATACCTCTTCATTGCTTAGTTCATCTGCTTCTGCTGCTTATCCCCCATGTGGATTTATAACCCTTTTTGAACCCAGCAAGTACTTGTAATGTCACAGAGAATATCTACTCTGAGTTTCTGTCAGGGGTCAGTATGCCTTGTAAAACAATCCTAAAGCAGCAAAACGATAGCATTTTTCGTGATGCACTTGTAACATTCCAACATTGTCCCAATACAAATTGGAAGCCAGATCCTGCTCTTCACTCAGCTGACTTCAGTAGGATTACTCACATGAGTAAAACAAGCAGGATTTGGCCCTTGGTTTTACAACTGGCAAAAGAAACATTTTTTTCCAGGTAGAATCAGCTGCTGCTGAGCAATTTTTGCCCCTGAAGTGCTCTGAAAAGTTAAGATCATTAAAAAAAGTGCATAAAATCCTAAACGATTCGTCTAGTGCCTGTGAAAATTGACACAACCTCAAAGGAGGTGAAAGTCTGTGTCATGTTCGTTGTCATTCCAGCATCTGAGAGTTTAAAATGCGGCATAGTGGACTGAGCGATTACTGTACAAATAGGGGGAGACTCAGAGCTGAACCTTTAGAATTCACCTTTTTTTTCCTTTTTATTTTGGGTTCTATTTATAAATATTAACAAATCCAACAAAAAGTACACATAGATAATACTGAAATACAAAATTGTTGTAGGATGCAGTTAAGGACAATTACTGCAGCCTTCACATTGTAGCAAAACATTGGTATCAAACATTTAACAAGTTCTTGCATGACAACAACCATCTTGCATGCAATTTATATATACAGCCCAGTTAAAAAAGACTTCAATACAAAATGAAAAAATGCACACATTATGTCCCACTCCACATTAGGCATAAACCAGTGTTATGGCAAAATATATGCTTAAACAAATGGTACTTTTAAAATAACTGACAAAAAGGGAGAGTCCCTATTATTCCTGGCCATTCTAAGAGCTTCATTATCAGAGCCCTTGAACACATGCAGCTCCCATGGACGCCAGTGAGAGCTGTCGGGGGCTCAGCACTTCTGAAATCAAGCCCTAAATATCCTGCTATATTTTAAAGTGCTGGAAAAGTAACATACATGGGCAAGAAAGAATTGGTGAGATCATCTAACTTGACATACTGTTGGCATTCAAATAAAATTCATGCATATCTGCATAATTCACTACAAATATTACATCGTTAAAAAGACCCTAAGAAGGTTTTCCCATATGTAACACGGTGTACTATTATTATAACTTTGAAAAATAAATGTAGATCTAAACAGATTTGATTGTTGCCAAAAAGTGACTTTCAGCCCCAAAATACATGTTTATGAACTACTACGTAGTAGAGAGTAAAGACTTGAATGTAACTATGGACCTTTTCAATAATGCATGGATTAAAGGCTTCTGAAAATTCTGACAACATGCAGCATTTTGCAGTTAGTTTAGCTCATTTGTGACTTCTTGTGTTTGCAGAAAAACCTGTGAACTGTCTTGGACAAGGTTAGGAAAATAGAACAGTGTGGTTAATGAAAGGAAGAGAGGAAACTTTGATCCAGTGTATGGTGTGACTGTGACAGAGTAGAGAATTTTGGTTTGGGAGCTATGTGTTTGGTAGCGGGAGAGATTCTAGAACCAGCTTTTTATTAGATTGGATCACACTCAATAACTCAGACTTGCAGTTGTCCCTTGCACATTCCACCAGGGATTGATTATGTTCCCACAAAACTACCAATGATGTCAGTAGGGCAAAATCAGGGCCTAAGTCTTTGGACACTGACTGGAGCCAGCCCAGATGCAAAGAACAGATTTGTAGAGGGGAATGGATAATTGGCCTACCTGGGGAGTTATGGAGTTACATACACTGTTAAGAAGGTTGAATAAAGGAAGAGACAAAGCCAAATTCTCTGTCCCTAACATGTGTGCAATGCCCACTGGAGTCCATGAAGGTTGTGTGCATGTAATCAAAGGCAGAATTTGATCCATGGCACTTACCGTAGCATCAAGTCTGCCTCCTCTTGCCCTTCTAGCTGGTGGCAAGTCTTTGGGGGTTCTGCTCATTCTCACTAACCTGAATGAAATGTCTGCACTAAAAGTAAAATCTGAAGGTAAGTTTAATTGAAAAATAGTCCTGTTCAAACCAGCTGTGTAGTTGACAGGAAGAAAGGCAGATTCATGGTTTCCTAAAAATAGCAGCTGCATGGAAGTGCTAGTGTGAAGTCCCACTGTCTATAACAGAGCAAGTGCTGGAATGGAATGGTCTGTTGATTTTCTGATCTTTCTTAAATATCAAAACTTCTCTTAGCAAATGTGAAGCCTTATATCATTTCTGGTGAGGCTGCAAGTGCCTACTGTATATAAGGAAGTATGTGTGTGTGTATATATATATATATATATATAGCCTTATATAGCTGCACAGCCCTTTTAGCATACTGGTATACTTCATATAGATTATCAGACAGGACAAGCATTACATTTCTGAAAGAAAAGCAAACAGTCCTCATCGATTATTGGAGAAGATGATCATTTCAAACCGTGATGTTTAAGTGCATTTCGACTGTTCGGGCCCAAACCACAGAAACTGACAACCAGAAATGTGGCACAGTCGCCTTAGTAAAACAGTTCCATTTAATAATGCTTTTTGCTCATAGTAGCTACACAAACAAAAAGTGATCCATTCATTTTGCAAGGCAGCAAGAAGATAATTCAGTATATCAAATAGTTAGTAAATAAGTCACAATTCTAGTGCATGCAGGCCATTTTTTCTCTCAATTGACCATGTGTATGTGTGTGTTGGAGAGAGGGGGTGCTCAGAGACACCTGGGAGAAAACCCGAGGGGATCGCACCCACTGAACAGAGAAAATAAATTGTGTCTTGTTCAGTGGTATTTCCCTGCAGCCTGACCATCAGTTGGAATTTACCAAGCCACTCTTCCTTGCTGACTTAGTATCCTTTTAAATGTAGTAAGTAAACTAGAAGTCCAAAGGCATGAATTGTTCCTGGTTCTGGTTGTGAGAGAGAGCTGGGCTATCTTCAGGGTCCCGGGCCTGTCTTTAGGGTCAATCGCTGAGGATGGCTCCTGGCAGCTCGTTCGTTAGTGTGTGCCAGCGCTCTATTTTCTTGTCCTTGTTTTTCAGGCAATCAAACCAGTGCTTCAGCCGCTCACCTTTGGCATTAATTCCTAACACTACTCCACCTTAGCACAGAGAGAGAGACAGTCAGCTCATTCCACAGAGGTAAGCCAAGCTATGCCAGTAAAGACAGACAGAGAAGTCTGTTACTGACATTTGTTCAGCTATCCAGTGAGATATATGCAGTGTGACATTGCAAAGCTTTCCATGCTCCTTGGTAGCTATTGGAAACAGCTGTTTAGAGGGGCAAGTGGAAAGGGAGTCCTCACTGTCACACACAGGTACATTTTCTTCCTTTTAGTGTGGGTGGATGGGTGGAGGCTGCTAGCGAGCACAATCACTGGATAGATGAAAGCTTCCTGACTAGATTATCCTGGCCCCACTCACTTGGAGCTGGGCGAAGAGGAAGGAGTACATCTTTCAAGCACTGCTAACGGGCTTGGCTCTGTCCCATGCTGCCTTTATGGTGCTGCCCCCATCCTCTGAGTTTAATACTCTCGACAATGTCAAATTACAAGTGATTTGTTTGTGTAATTTGTTGCCCTAGAAGTATCCATCTTGATTTAACAGGTCTCTTAGCGTGGGGGGAGGGGTTGGGCTAGAATCTGACCAAGAAATGGAAAGCCAGTTAAATCACATGCCAAAGTATTCTATGCTCAGGGAAGCAAACATGGAAGCTGGAACAGCCTGCCCTTTTTTAAGGATGGCCCAGAGCGGGACTGCAAATGCCCCTCTCATTCCAAAGGCATAAGGAGGTAATGAATTCTCCTTGGCCATAAATCATTATGGCCACAAACAAAATGACCTCTAAATACTGCAAAGGTGGTTTGAAGCCTTTGCATTCAACAAAGACATATTAAGCCTCCACTGTCACTCGTCTCTGGCTTTCAGAAGAAAAGGCTTTGAAAATCAAGGTGGATGGAGACAGGCTCGTCCTACTGCAGAGTGGGAAGCCAGAGCTGAGCGTAAGGGCTTGTCTACATGAATGCTTAGTGCATGGGAATTACACCCGCCTGCCACACAAGTTCACTGGGGTACTTTAATCTACTCCCATTTCAAAGCAAGGTAGCAAAGTGCACAACAGAATTTATGTGTGTGGCAGCAGGGTCCAATTGGGCAGGCTAGTGTGCGACAGATTTCTACCCCCGCTTGCCATAAGCTAAGTGGTCATACAGACAAGCCCTTAGTTGATTTATGTTAAAGGGCACATGCCCAAAGCAGCTTTAAACTTACTTCAAGAGCATCTTACTTACCAATAAAATCATTTGATTTTCCAATGTCATAATCCCACACAGTGACTTCTAAGGTCTTCTTTGCCAGGTCACCATGCTTTATTTCATAACAGAATTCCTGTTGGGGAGAAGAGATCGAATTCAGGAGGCAACATGTCATCTCCAAAACCCTAGCTATGCTAGCGCAGTGCAGTGTGGTTTTTACAGAGTATCCTCAATGCAGGATCAAAATGTTTCACAGGAAATGCTTGTAAGCTACAGCAATAAGGAAGGTTTGAAGGTGCTATTTAATAGGACTGACTGAGTGGCTTGCAGAGCATGTCAGCTGGATGCAACAGAGGAGCGGTAGGCCAGGAATAGAAGCAGTTGGCTCTGAGGAGCTAGTGCATAAAGAATTGCATCTACTTACTGGGATCACTGCATATGTCCCTTGGTGTCATTTGTTTTCTGGGTCAGGAAAATTCTCATTTAACAATGACTAAACATATGCAAAGGGAGGTGAATCATGAGCCAATGCTTATGCTCTGTGTCACGAGCGATTGAGGAAGAGAGGGCTTTAATTGTATATGACTAACATTCATTGGCCATTCCAGGTGGTCCTACCATGGAGAGACCTAGCAAGTGGTGCACAGCAAGGTTTCTTTTTCACTCGCATTAACAGAAATAGGTGAATGAGAGAAAGGATTATCCAGTGGTTAGTGCACAAGCCTGGGACTTGGGAGACCTGGGTTCAATTTCCTGCTCTACTATAGCCTTCCTGCATGATCATGGGCAAGTCACTTAGGCCCTGACCCTGCTGTTAGACACCTAAATACCAATGAGGATCTGGGGCTCAGTTTCCAGCATGTAAAATGAAGATAGTAGCACTTCTCTACCTCACAGAAGTGAGGAGAATCAATCCATTAAAGATAGTTAGGTGCTCGGAGGTGATGGTGATGGAGGTGGGGCCATAGAAGTACCAAAGCAGATAAAGCAAATCCTGTGCACCCTGCTGCACCAGCATGAGCCAGGCTAGATAACCACCCTCATCCTCACTGAGCGCTTGTGAAAAATACAACTGCATAAACCAGACTTGTGTCCACTTCCATAACTGAGATGGGGATAAGGTGCCTCTACACCAGACCCACTGGGGTGGCAGATGCAAGGATCCCAGCCAGGAGTGCCAGAGGAAGGGTGTTTATTCACTGCTCAGATTGCAATAGAAGTATTTAAGTAAGGCAAGCAGAGGCAGAATATGATTGGATGTCCTGCAGCCGGGGAAACTGATGTGATTTATAGACCTATCCTCTTGATATGTGAGGCGCTCATTAGAGAGAGCAGCTATCAAATACAGTGTGGTGCAAAAGTACCTCATTGAATTCAGGATTTAGTGTTTTCTTTTTCACTGCAGTCTTGTGCTTTGATTTCTTGTCCTCATCTGGTTTCAAGTAGCTGTAATTATAATAAAGACCTTGATCAGAACACACAGCCATCTAGCTGACAGTCAGAATCTCTTTTTTACAAGTTTGACCTAAGTTGTTCCCACAATCAGTTGAATTGTATTCCCAGCTTTGCTGGTGACTCACTGTGTGACTACAGGTAAACTACTGGCCTGCCTTGAGCTATGGCTTCCTGTTTTGTAAAACGGTGGTATTATTTTTTACCTATCGTCGTTGACGTTCTTTGAGATCCTTGAGTGAAAGTCATTGCAGCGGTGGAAGGTAGCCAGTGCAGCGGTGGAAAGTAGCACATTGGCCTCTGACGTTAAAAAGAGGCACTGCTTCAACTCAGCTGAGCAGCTGTTCAGATTCTACTATACACCTTCTCATAGTGCAATGGTTACACCACACTCCAGTCCCTAGAGGCCACTAGAGCTGCATGAACAGCACAAGTGTGCTCTGAATAATTCCTGCCTCCAGAAATGCTGGCTTAAATCCTAGGTAGCCATGCATTAAAGACTCTAAAGTAGAGTACCAGTCCACGTCCAGTGGCACAAATCTAGATCCTTGCTGAGATACAAAGAACATTTATGAATGAGAGAGATTAGACATCAGTACTGCCATCCCCAAGCATTCAAAAATCTTGAGTTGGGTTCCCAGAGTCCCAGTTCAGTGCTCTGTCCTGCTGCCTTCTAAAGGTCATGGTGCCTTCTAAAGAAATAGTCACTTTAAAAAACCCCCACATTTATGCCTGAACCATTTTTTACCTACTAATGTTACAAGCATCCCCTCAACTCAAAGAGGGTAGCAGGAACAAATATACTGGACAGCACTTTGCATGTAGCCAATTTGCTCTGCTCTTTACGTGCGTGTTTCACACAGCAAAGAAAAATAAAATCATACGGGAAGAAGGTGTTGAGCCTGAAATCTTTTAAGATTCACAAAGAGTTAAACGTAGTTAAAGTTGACGCTGTGCCTTTAAAAATCAGTTCTGTTTTCCTCTCATGTTTTCTGTATCTCACTCAGATTTAGGATTTATGCATGAAAACAACATACTTTTCTAACGGCTCCTGCTTCTTAGTCATGCCCTGAAGCCATAATCTACTGTTTGTGTTAGCACAATAGGCAACTGCCAAAATGACTGTGTGGTAATAAACAGGGACTTATGTTACTTTGAAGAATATGCAGCCAAAGCTGATGCGCACTTAAAAAAAATGCAAGGATTTATTTTTATGAAAAACACTCCATTCATAAAAAGCAATTAAGTAAAAAGCAGAAAACATATTGCACAGAAATGTGATTGATT
The DNA here is from genome assembly GCF_965152235.1 of Eretmochelys imbricata. Lineage (NCBI taxonomy): Eukaryota > Metazoa > Chordata > Testudines > Cheloniidae > Eretmochelys > Eretmochelys imbricata. Next base: position 4,736,619 of record NC_135588.1, on the reverse strand, counting down.
GCTGTGTTAACACCATTACCAAAGCAACACTCGAAGATGCTCTATTCTCATGGTAGATGAATTCTATTTCAAAACTGGGGATGGCCAAAAGAAGAGCTTCATTCAGTGCCTAGAGTGGCGTTGGAGTTGGGACTGGCCATGTGTCTGATGGTGCCAACTCTTACGCTGTCAGGGGATGTGACTATTTCAGCTTTCAGTGGCATAGTAAAAAAAGAGATGGTTGAAGACAGCAGCTGAGCACCCAGAGAAGTGTCTGGAGACAGAGTTTAAAGCTTTTCTCCTACAGCCCTCTCCCTTCCCACCCCCAACCAGGAAAAGTGTGTGGGGGAGGGGAGCTTCAGAATGCCTCTCACATGCACACATTTGGATACCCCAACCCCCAGGCTCAGGGCTTTGTGTTTATGGCATGCAGTGAGGCTGCTTGTTCTCAGTTCCCTGGCCTGGTCTCAGTGCTTGTGGCAGTCACAAAGCATGCCCATTTTCAGATTTTTTGGTCTTAGTAAGTTGTTTGTGGTATGAAATGAGCATGCGCACTCTCAGCAACTCCTCTCTTCTGGTCTCAGGGCTATATGCCTATGACATGCCCATTCTCAGCTCTCTTACAGTCACTGTGCTATGGACCAAGTAGACATGGTCTCAGCACTGTGGCCCAGATCCACAAAGGGACTTAGGGATGGCTACGCTGAATATTGCCACACCTAACTTTTAGATGCTCAGAAAATCACTAGAGCAACAACAGGCTCCCCAAAGACTGAGGTAGGCACTTAGGCTCCCTCTTCACTGAAGGGGGAGAGATAGTGACCTAAAAACAGGACCCACAAAAGCCAGCGCTCAAGGCAGGGAACTGCCTGAGCTAGCCACTGGGAGATGCTGAGAGGGGTGGGTATTAAGTCCTGCCTTTCACACAGGTTAGTGCCTGTGAGCCACACAGGATCCCCTCTCCTGGAGGCAGGGGACTTTGGGGCCTAAACTGTTTCTTGTGAGAGAGTTAGGCAGCTGCCTAACACCCTCAACCAACTGAGGAGAGAGGGGGAAAGAGCCAGAGGCCTTCTATGTAAACTACCCCAGTGGTTTGGATACTTGCCTAGGATGTCGTTCAGTTCCCCAGCTCGCTTCCTGAGGTGGGATTTGAATAGACTTCTATCTCTCCAGTGGGTTTCCTAATCAGCTAAGGGATGTTGTGGTGTGGGTTGCTCCTCTTCTCTTGCTGAAGCTTTAATTAATTAATTGGAGGATGGGCGAGACTGATGGTGGGGGCCCCCCTTCTTGCCTGTTGGAGCTGTTCCGCTTTACTTAAGTAGTGTTTGGGCCAGCCAAAGAGTTAGAAACGCTCCCTAGTCCAGTAGCTGGGGACTTGTTTAGGAGGTAGGGGATTCTGGTTCAAATCCTGGTTCTGCCTGTTAAAGGGATTTGCAGTGGGATTCTTTGCCTTCCAGGGAACTTCTCAGTGAGGTGGGAACGCCATGTGAATCTCCTGGCTTTCTTTGGAGGATGTTTGTCCCAGAGAAGGTGAGACTGTTTGAACAGGGACATCCTGCTCTGAAGTTGCGTGGGAGGTGGGTGAGTACTCGGACCAGTGCTATTAAACATGTTAATAAATTATCTATAAAAAGGCTAAATGATGAGGCTGCAAAATTTGCAGATGATACAAAATTACTCAAGATAGTTAAGTCCAAAGCAGTACTGTTTTGATTACATAGTTGCATCATCAGTTGTATTTAGCTCTCTGCCAATTTTAGTCAAAATTAGACTAAGTTTCGACAAGCTATTGCCCTTTATATGATTTTTTTGTGGTTGACTGGATGCCCAATAACATTTAAACATCCAGTGGTATAGAAAAACTTCACCACTTGCAGCATCTCCATCCACGTTGGGAATGACCATCAGATGTGTGTCTAACGTGTTAGCTATGAAATGTTTCTAGATGATGGGTTACCCCTAAGTGCCAAAAATGTGTACAGGCTGGTAGAATAGACTCAGCTCACACAGTTAGATCAGTAGTATCACCCTAAATGAAGCCAAAGGCCATTTGAAATTAAGTATATCCAAACCTGCTCTAAAAAGGATTAATGCCATGATCATCCTCTGCTGAAAAGGAGGAGGGTCATTACATAGCCCAGAGACCCTGGTCATACCTGCAGCGTGTTCTCACATCACCATGGGCATTGGCAGCCAGCAGCCTTTTGAATATTTTGTATGAAAACAGTCCAAAAGGTGAGTGGCTCTTTCTGGATTCCAATCAGCTAAGAGCTAACAGTGTGATTTTCAAGGCCTGATTTTCAAAGGGACTATCTCCCAGAACTCCAAGGAGACAAGCAGGTGCTTCCCCACAACCAGATTTGCATCGGATAGTAAAATACACAGGAGTATAGCAGCCCCCTTTAATGCCATGGCACCTTTTACAGGGGCGTCGAGCAGGAGTCACACCCACGACTGGCACAGGTGACCCACAGCAGACAGCCAGAGAAGAGTTGTGTGCATCCCAGCTAAGGAGCAGGGTATGGTCCCTCCTGTGCAAATGCCTTCATTTGGTTTCCAGTCCACACTCTGCTTGCTGCTACAGGTATGCAGCCGACAGGGATAGGAAATGGCATAAATATACCTTTAGCACTGGGGGTGTGGGCATTTTTGTCAGACTCCTTATATTCAGGCCATACAATTCTATCAATAGGAGCCTTGTTTTGGGTGTCGCATCACTTTAAAACAGCTCTTTGGGTCTTCCAATAACAGAAGTGTGTTTCGGGGAGGGAGAGCCCGCCCTCTGATGGGGATCGGCACATGGGTGCTAGCCAGCACAGCACGCATGGCTATCACAGCACGCATGGCTATGCCAGCACTTGTCAGTAGAAATTCAGTGACAGAACTCCACAGGGGAATCTAAAGTTAAGCCAAGTTATCAGTGGTCCCCAGTCCCTACACCCTTACAGCCTGTGCCCAGCTGATAAGAGACAACATACAATCTGAAAAGCCCCAGCAGGGCAATAGATCAGTCAGGCACTAATCAAGTTGTACTTGAAAGGGGAGGTCAAATCACATTCAGAAAGATACAGATTTAAAACTCAAATAGAACCCAGATTGGACTGCAGAGGCTGCCACTTCCCCCATGATTTACTAGGAACGCTACCAAAGCTGAGGGCTGTATTCCCCATGTGCTGTATTTATATCCTGACTCCTATTCCAAAGGGGTAAGCAGCAGCACACAAATATTGCATGGAACCCAGACAATATTTTAATATTGGATTGGTCTGTACCATGCACATATTTCCACTGCTCCATTTACTATGTAGGGAAAGAGCTCTGGTTCTCTGGATGCTAGAAACTCTGGATCTGAGTCTTAGTACAATAGTTTTGTATTTTAGGAAGCTCCTTGGAATCTCATTTTCTCAGGCCTGGTCTACACAAGAAAGGGCTTACAGTACAAATATACTGATACAGCTATACAGGCCAATTCTCCTAGTGGAGAGACAGCTTATAGCATCTAAAGAGTTATTTTGCTGGTTTTGCTTATACCAGTTCCCCAAATGAAATAAAATATGCTGGCAAAAGGCCATTTTTGCTGGTATAACAGTCTACACTGTGGGTTTTGCTGTGCAGCTGTGTTGGCTAGGGAAGTGATTTTTTCACACTCCCAGCTGACATGGCTATGCTGGCAAAACTTTTAAGTGTAGATCAGGCCTAAGACCGGCAACTTCAAGAGACAGTGCTAAGGCGGGGGGAGGGAGTTTTGAAAAGAGTACATGTTATTTAGAAGTAAGGGCTTCTCTAAAACGAAATGTAGGACTGGAAGAGACAGATCATCTCAATAGATCATCTCGTCCAGTCCCCTGCACTCAAGGCAAGGCAGAACTATGTAATAGCTAGACCATTCCTGACAGGTGAGTGTCTAACCTGTTCTTTAAAATCTCCAATGATGGAGATTCCACAACCTCCCTAGGCAATTTATTCCGGTGTTTAACCACCCTGACAGTTAGGAAGTTTTTCCTGTTGTCAACTTAAAAGTCACTTGCTGCAATTTAAGCCCATTGTTTCTTGTGCTATTCTCAGAGGCTAATAAGAACAATTTTTCACCCTCCTCCTTGTAACAACCTTGTATGTACTTGAAAACTGTTATCATGTCCCCCCTTAGTCGTCTTTTCTCCAGACTAAAACCAAATTTTTTCAACCTCTCATAGGTCATGTTTTCTAGACCTTTAATCATTTTTCTTGCTCTTCTCTGGACTTTCACCAATTTGTCTATGTCTCTCCTGAAATGTGGTGCCCAGAACTGGACACAGTAACGTGAGGCCTTACCAGCACAGAGTAGAGCGGAAGAATCAGTTCTCATTCTTGCTTACAACACTCCTGCTGATACATCTAGGTGAAAAGTCAGCCAAAGGGCATTTCAGGTATCCTGGATCAAAGTACATTTTCAGAGGAACAAAATCCTGCAGCCTACCATGTTTATCAGTTAGAGACTGGAAGATAAAACTTCACGGAAATAAATCTACTCTGTCCTGCTGGAATCTGCCCTGAGGAATGAGGAAGCCAGCTAAATCACATGCCACTGACTTATGAAATTGGCATCTCTGCTCTACACGCTCTCCTTTAATTGTTTGTAGTTGTCACAGCTGGAAGGGCTTGGCAAGGACAGCCACCGTGAGAATGGCATGGCTATTACAAAGGAAAACAAGACAGTCTGCCAGTGAGACACCAATTAAGTAGGGAGCAGGGAGTACACTGATCTCCCTTTGGTGAAGAAATGACACATTGTTACCTAGATGGGATCACACTCAGAAAGGAGTGAGATGTAGACTTGATGATGCACTAAACATGTGAAAGCTCTTTGCAGGGGGTTAGGAGAGAGGTGTGGGTGCACACACACAATACACCCACCCTACCTCCTCTCCAGAAAGTGCTGAAATAAATGCTGAGTCAACATGTCTTAATTCTCTTAGTTATAACATAGAGAAGACTTGGTTTGCGTCGCAAAAGATTCCAGATCTAATTTTGTTTGTATTCTTTATCTTTTCTTAATAATTTTTCTTTAACTAATTAGATTTTGATAAATTTTGTTTGTAAATTGTGTAATACAAACAATTGATTTATATTTTAACTATTAATGTTATATAGATAATTAAATGTTTCAAGAATAGCTAAGATTAGATAGCAAATGGCTAATATATTATTGGTGGCGGCAATCCCTCTTTCACAGGTGTTTATTTTTTATGGATCCTTTGGTGACTGATGAGTCTGATCCTTGGGCCATAGGCTCATTGGCAGGTGTTGCAGGTGGTGTCATCTGAATAGGAATCTCTAACTATGAGGGAACAGATTTACATGGGAGAATATTCCCCCATGTGCCCACTGTCTGCAGCATTCTTATACCTTCTTCTGAAGCATCTGGTGTTGGCCACTGGCTGCGACAGGACACTGGATGAGGTGGGCCTTGGATCTGACTCTGTCTGGCAATTCCCATGTTCCTAGACATTTCCACAGCAGCCTGTCAGAGCCAGGTATAGATTCAGCCCCACAAGGAGCATGGATCTGCTCAGTTAGGAGGTGCCATTTTATATGTGCACTTCTCTGGCTACACCCAGCACTTTACTCTTCCAGAAGTCTGGTCCTGAAGAATCATAACTCTTGAAACTAAAAACTGTCTGCTTGAAATGCTGCCCTGGTTCTCTTCCCCGACGGAGCCAAGAGCATCGCTAACCCCAACCCACCATCCCCTGCAGCAGATGAAGGAGTCACTGATTTTATTATCTCTCAGAGAAAAAATTGCACTGCATCTGAAAAGGCTGCTGCTCCTAACAAGCCTACTGTCTCTCAGAGTCCATGTATTATCACCCTGGAAGTGCATTCGTTTGGCCAGATCCCTGATGTCCTGGTTGGCTATGTCGCTGACAGCCTCTTGCAGGCCCCCTGAGAGCTGCCACAGCCCGTACTCATCAGGGGACCCACAACTTGGTCCCACATACTTCCAACATGGGAAAATAACTTCGAAACAAAACCTCATTAGGCCTCTCACTACTCTTTACAAGTTTCCCAGGTCTGCTCCAATGGCCTCTGCCTACTAACCACTCCTAGATCTCCCAACAGTCCTTGAATACGACTCCACTGGTGGGCACAGCTATTTGCAGGGGTGCTTGGACGCATGCACATGCCCTACACTGTATCTGCTGGTCTGATAGTGGAAGTTTTTCCACCTTGGTTCAGCTGTTGCTGCTGCCCAGTCTTTGGGGGCCTGATTACATCACTGTGCAGGGGGCACAAGGAAGCATGTTGAGAGCATTCGGTGGAAGTCTCAGAGGGAGAGGGACTGGTGCATTTAGGACAAGGAGAGTCACAGGAATGCTGCTGCTGCTGTGCCTGAAAGCCACTCACCTTATAAACCAAACTGAATATCCTACCGAAGGCAGCTAATGCAGTGGTCCTTCCAATGGTAGGCCTGGAGGAATGGCTCTGAGTTTGGAGGAGACTGCATTCGCTTTCTGCTCTTCACAGCTGGTGAGCTTTTTGTCCCCATCCTCCCAACCCTCCAATAAACTGCAGTCATGCTAAGGGGATCAAATTAAAAAAAAAATTTCATTCATGCTAGTTCATGGAACGGTCGCTTTTATTCAATGTCAAAGCACCCAGTCTGATGCTGGCGGGATCAGGGCCAGAAGCCAGATAGCAACATCTCTGGAATGGGAAAAAATTCCTATTCAGATGGCATCTGTCAGCAAGCAAAGCACTTGCATGCTCCTGCAAAGGGTATGCGGTGTGTTACAGTGCGGCAAAATCTCCAGCAAAGAGCTGGCACTTGAAGCCCTGCTCACTCTGCTGCAATATGTTACTGAGCTTAGCTGCAACAGAGCACTGGGAAAAAATATCTGATCAGATCCAGGGTGAAAACAGAACAGGGGAGCCTGTTCAGCTCATTGCTGCTGAAATCAGTTTGGGACTATAGGCTTGATGGTTAATGGTGCATTAAAGGGCTGGGGTCAGAGATGGTTTGAACAGCTTGTGCAATAGAATTGGGCTCCTTTGTCCACAAGATCTGCATCAGGGATGGGCAACCCACTGTGGTAAGATCCAGCCTGGCTCAAATGTTTGACCCGGAGGCCACTGCACAATCTGCCAACAGGCAGCTGGGCTGACTGGTCCAGCAGCAGCTGCCTCCTGAAACAGAGCAAACTTTGAATGTCAGGATCACATGGTCTGGTGAGGGGGGAAACCAGGTGAGCGGGGGCAGGGGTTAGAGCTACAATTACAGTGGGGGGTGGGGGCACTAGAACAGAACAGGGAAAGGAGAGAAGAGGAACAGGGAGAAGGGGTGAGGCAGGAACCTAGGAGCCATTCTGGAGCCTGTTGATGGCCCTGTGTGGATCCTTGTGCCCCACTGAAGTGGCACAAGGAGTGACAGGCATCTGAATACCTCCCCATTCCCTGTGAGCCCTACCACCTGAAGGATGGGTTGGCCTCCCCCGCCAATGAGGTGGGTTTGAAATCTTCACTGAGATCTCCCTGTGGCAACTGAAGGGTGATGCCCACAGGTCTCTGTCCGTGGGGAACTGCAGACCATGAGAAAGAACAACAGAATGTGCCATCAAGGTGTGGTGTGGTCCATGTCTCTGAGATGAGAGGTTTGATAGCAGATAGCCAGTGGATTTACGGTATATCCTTGTTTATCCAAATGGCGTGGGAGATCCGTTTATCCCACGCCCAGGTATCAGAGAATTGGACAGGCTGAACTACATTTCACTGACAGAGAAATAAAGGGAGTAAAGCTGACATTTATTTAATACTTTGTACTCTATTAAAGTGTAAAACACTAACTTTATTGACGCTGTCCTATCAATTGTCCTGTTGTTGCTGAAATGGGATAGGTCTGAGGGCTTGTCTGCACTTCTAGTGCTGCAGCTGCACCGCTGTAGCACTTAGTGAAGACATTACCTATACCGATGGGAGGGCATCTTCTGTCGGCATAGGTACTCCACCTCCCTGAGAGACGGTAGCTCTGTTGACAGGAGAAGCCCTGCAGTGGACATAGGGCTGTCTACACTGGGAGTTAGGCTGATAGAACTAGTTGCTCTGGTAGTGTAGACCAAGCCTCAGTAAGTGCAGCTGACTGCTCACATCTACTGTACAAATACAAAGCCACTGATTAGCACTAGCAGGTGCTAAGAGGCTAATTGAGAAGTTATTAGCAGGTGATTAAGTAACATAGGGCTTCATGGGGGACACACTGGATTCGGATTACTAGGATTTTCAGATAAAGGGAATTGGGGTAACTGGAATTATATTGAGGCAGGGACTGCCTTGTCCTTCTGTGTGTATTGCCCCTAGCACAATGGGCCCTGATCCTGCTTGGGAACAGGGTCTGGAGTCTGATGGGCAGTACAAGTCAGAAATAACAACATAGCTCCCACCTCCACATGCAGCACTGAGATCTGGGGTGGGGTGAGAAGGAAAAGTCTACATCTCGACTGGTGAAGCACTGTGCAGACCTGTGCCTAGAAAGCTTCCACAGGCTTGGCCGAACCTGCAGCACTTTTCTGGACCGAGCCTGCCAGGTCCTGAGGGATGGCTGCTGTACTGACCGAATGTCCAGCACTAGTTATTGCCAGCCAGCCCTGCTATCTGTCTGGCTAAATTCTCACATGCACGCTCCATGGGGGAAACTAACCCAGAAGAAAATGTTGGCGGGTTGTTTATTTTGTTGCTTGTCCACATCTGTCAGCCTTGTCTTGCTAGAACTGTCATCCATTCTAGTCTATGTTTGTAAAGCGCCTGGCACCTTGGGGGTCCCCCACCTTCCCGAGGGCCTACACACACCACCAGAATACATATCAACAACAACAGAGACAGTCCTGGCCACACCAGGGACCAGGGCAGGCAGTATTGCATTAAGCAGGCAGTGCACATGCTCAACCCTGTTTATTAGCAATACTCGACGCTCTGTTTATCTAAACACAGCCACCACACCTCACTAAAGTCCAGCATTAATCACACTCAAGAAGACAGTCATTTGGAAAAGAGGGAACAGCAGGTATTGGCTTCATCGGGACTGTCAGACCTGCACACAGCTGGCCTGGAGAATAAAGCCCTTTAATGAGCTAATGGAATCGTGCTGCAGGAAGAGTTCCGGATAGTTAGTGGGCGTCCCATCCTCCTCTGCCTACCTGGAGAGGAACAGCTCTATTTGGGAGACATAATGAACTGCTGGGTCTGTAGCTAAGCGACAGCTGGACTCAGGCGCCTGGATTAGACAGGCCTTGCCCACACTGGGAATTTGCCCCAGTTACAGGAAAACCCTTCCTAAACCACAACTAGTACCATGGCAGTTGACCCTTGATTCCACTCACCAGTGCAAATAGCAGCTTTGCCTGTCTACACACGGGGTTTTGATGGTACAGCTCTACTTAGACTGAAAGCTTTCTGGGGCAGAGACTGCCTCTTTGTCCACAAAAAGAAAAGGAGGACTTGTGGCACCTTAGAGACTAACAAATTTATTTGAGCATAAGCTTTTGTGAGCTACAGCTCACTTCATCGGATGCTCAAATAAATTTGTTAGTCTCTAAGGTGCCACAAGTACTCCTTTTCTTTTTGCAGACACAGACTAACACGGCTGCTACTCTGAAACCCCTCTTTGTCCGGTTCATCCAGCCCCTAGCATAACGGGGTCCATAACTAGGTTTCCTAGGTGCTACAGCAATAAAACAATAAATAATAATTAGCTGATGTAACCCTGACGAACTCCAGTGTAGGCAAGGCCATAGACTGGGACTGCAAACTTACCCACTATGGGCACATCTGATCAGCTCCTTCTACATTAGCCACTAGGGGAGAAGGAGAGAAGCATGTGTTCAGATTCTGGCATAATTTTGATAACACTTCTAATCCTGCTACGGGGGATTAGGAGCATAAATCCCGGTGGACTTTCATTGGCACTTGACTCCTAAATCATGTAGCTACTTAGAAATTCCCATCTGTAATAAAAATCCCAAGACCAGGGAATCTGGTGAACTTTGTTTTTCCCCTCTCCCCTTTTTAAATAAATTAGCATCCATGAAATGTGAAGGGTAAAAAGAGCAAGAAACAGAGGTTTAAATTACACAAGGCAGGTTTCCATGTAAATTATTTTGATGCGCTGTAAAATAATCACTGGGGAATAACATGCTTGTAAAGAAATGCAATCTGCCACCATGATGTCCTTATTTGCATATCTTAATGAGATCCGTTAATTTCAATTATGTGGGGGTGGAGTTTCCAAACATAGGCTGGCCAGACTGAACTTAGTTGGCATTTTGTACAGACCTAGCAGCCATGCATCTGAATTGGGGCCCACATACTGCAGGTTGAAAAGGATCTATAGGGTAAAGGCACAGTCTGCAAGGTTAGCATAGGCACACGCATCGTTCTATGGCGAGCCTTGCCTGCAAGACCTATAGTGGCACAAGATTCACAGGTAGCAGCTGACCTGCCTGTTGCTATGCTAGAAGGAAAGGAGCCAGGCAACAGCTGGGATCACAAATGCAAAACCTAGAAGAAATACAGGAGGTTGAGAATATATGTGCCCAGTTAAGAGAGCAGAGAAAGTGCATTTGTTTCTTCAAGTGGATGATGTTCCACAGAGCAGGGAAACAACCACAGGTAGCTTTGGACAGGTTCTCTCTAGTGACAATGGAATTCCCAGAGTGAATGGAATGTTCTTTGTATTCCTTTAGCCTCTTCCACCCTGAGGCTGGGATCTCCAGGTGCTGAGCAGAAACTCAGACTGAAATTTTCAAAACAGCTACAGCGTTTGGTCCCCCAGTTCCTGTTAATTTCCTATGAAAACTGGTTGCACAAATCTGACAGATGGATTTGAAAAATTTCAGCCTTAGATGTTAAGGCCAAAAGGGGCATCACACAGGCCAGAGACCCCAACCTGGTGATTCCAAACTCTCTCACAGTAATTAACCCACACAGCTCCATGTGAGACAGACAAGCATCATCCCCTATTTTAGAAGTCTCCCTTTCAAAGTGGAAACATCAGTCGTTGCTAGAAAGCGAGCCTGCTTACCTGCCCCAGAATGCATTCCTTAAGGGATAAACCGGGGCAACTGGATCGATAGGGGACTATCAGGATGTAGCCGCACTGAGAGTGTTTGCAGTACAAATGGCGAGGTGACCAAGAGGTATTCTCATGTAATTAGAAGTGGTTAGGCTGCTCACAGTTGGCATCACTGCCTGTACAGAACCATTATGCAGATTGGTTTTGCTACTGACATAATTGTCTCTCAGTATGGAACCACAAAATGTCATAACACCTGAGTACCGTGCATTGGACGGGGCTGATCACGTATGGTGAGAGCTACAGAGTGTTAGGCTGCACAGCACTACCCAGCTCCCGTTAGTAATATGATGGTAGCACTAAAGGTCTTGATTGGAGATCAGGGCCCTGCTGTTCTGAGCACTGCACATGTACACACTAGAGACAGCCCCTGCCCTGCCCAGCTTACGGTACGTACCGATACAGATGTAACACCCGGTGAGCGTTACGGGTAGTATAGGGTCTGAGCAGCTCTAGTACTAGCCCGGTTCTTTAGCTCAAGCTGTAGTCTCATGGGTTTAGCACTGGCCCCTCGCTCAGTCCCTGGTGTGGGACAGGATGGTGGCTGTCACAGAACCACCCACCCCGGGGCAGCACTCCATGGCCAGCACGCTTTCCCCCCGACCCTGGCCTGGGCCTTTTTATTTTTTGTTGTGATTAGGGTTTGCAGAATCCCTTTGGCAGGAAGGAAATAAAAGTCATTCCTGTGCTAACGCTGCATGCTGCACCTGCTCTCTGACACAGCGAGAGAGAAAGAAGCATCTCAATTCACATCTCTGTAATTTAGCCACATCGAGTTTATGGTGCACAAATGGTTTGGACCTTCTCCAGACGTTACCGGCGTGGTTTCCCTGGGCAAGAGCCTTTAGCTTCCCTATTTTTTGAAAGCTATTCCCCTAGGAGAATAATGACCACTGGGGGATTCATATAAAAAGCTATTGCAGGTGCTCTGTCACCCTACAAGCATGGAGTGGAATAGCAATGAGGTCAGGGAGCTCATGGGGGTGTACTCCGACTCTGCTCAAACAGGCCATTTCTCCAGGGGCGGGGGCCACATTCCAGCTTTTAGACATCAGTCTTTTACAGGGCAAGAAGCTGGGTCCGGCTTTGCTGAATAACAATTCTTTCCCAGTGAACGATCACAGGCTCTCAAGGTGCAAGACAAAAAGAAAATGTGCCAACAGGCCAGCCCAAGAGCGAGGTGCAAGTACATCTGGGGCCTCCCATAGATCACAACCACCTGCTTCTCTGTTCAGGAAACTGGTGAGCTTGTAAGTTCTGCAACAGAGTCCCAATAGTCCCTCCAGCTGCCTATCAACAATACAATTGGCACAGGCTGGGTTAGGCAGTAGTAATAAGGATGTCCTATATAGCATTTTGCAAACCTCAACATTGGCATACACAGGAATCACTTCATACACTGGCTGAAATGTAGCCACCTCTGGAGTGAAACACACCAGCTGCTAACTAGTGCACAGCAACACCTCCAATTAGGACAGGAAGCCTCTGTCTAACTGAACTGAAAGGGGTGGGCGGGTAGGCAGAATGTAATTACCCACTTTGGGACTGAGCCACAGATACCGGCGTGAGCACACCTGCTCTGCAAAAATAAAAATACCACAGGCTCTTTAGACCACGCCTCTAACACATGTTCAGCAGCACAGTGCACCCGGGGCCCTCTTGGGTATACATGCACCCCCAAAGGGCAAGGACTCAGGAGTGGGGGGAATGCAGGCAGGTGTAGAATTAAGGATCCAACAGGCACAGTGCAAGCGAGGAGGAAGTTCATGTCTCAGCAATGCTGTATTTCTGAGATGAGCAAATGCAATCTACCCTCTCCAACAGGCTCCGTTAGCCCATCTCCTCGGCCAGCCGTGTGCCCCTGCCAAGACACAATTCTGATGTCTGCAGATCCCGGGCTGGAACAGCGGCAGCAGCTGCCTGCTGTTTACAGGTCAGCTGATCCAATTATTTGTTAAGTGGTGGGACAGAGCTGGATGGGGGGCAGGGAGGATCATTCAGAACTGGTCCACTACACGCTACCTGCCCATGCACTATGGCAGGGAGCGGTGGGGGGAGATCATAGGGATACAGGGCTTTTGGCTTTTTCAGCCTGGCTGATTATCTCAGGCCACCTCTCACCCCACACCCGTCTCTGCACATGAACCACAGCCTGAAATGGAATTCAGCATACACTATCGCACCAATGGCTGCGGGCTTCTTGCATCATGGCCAGCACAGCCTGAAACACGCAGGACTCCCTGGTTTGCTATGGGTGAGACTTTCAAAGGGGCTGGGGATGCCCAATGCCCATCCAGGAACTGGATGTCACACTACCAATGGCTCGGAAAATCTCAGCCTGTTTCTACAGAGGCCTCCCCCGTGCCAGGTACTGCACAAACACATCCCTGCCCTGGGAGGTGTCCGAGGCAGTGAGAAGACAGAAGAGGCGGATGAGAGGATCGGGCTGCGGGCAGACAGGACAAAGGAGCAGCACGAACCGGAGGCTGTAGAAGAGACCAGCCGTGTGTACAGTTCACAGATGCCGAGTCGCAAGCAAAGAAATCACCATGTCCTCCTCTGGCTTCCCTTTAGCCAGCACTGTCCTGATTACTTACAATCACCAGCTGCTCTCTTAGCCCTGCAGGTCACTGGCCTGGGGCCCTGGAGGAGGGAGGCAGGAAATTGAGCAGGAGCCAAAATCATAAACCAGGAAGGAGGCACCTGTCTGTGACGGGACCCCGGACAGCTGAGTTCTTACCTGGAACCAGCAGGTGAACGGCTCCATGTCCGGCTCCCAGTCCCCCTAACTCCTGCCCAGGCTCCGAGATAAGATTCACTCTAACATCAGGGCTTCAATATCACGCCCAGTTCGCTCCCAGTCCACAACAAGGTGTGTCCTGGCCTCAGCCTTGTCCTTAGCAGATACCTGTGCACATCACACAGCCCACCCCCCACCCCCGGTGACACATGGGAAGTTTCTCCTCAGGGGAAGCTCAGGGCTGAGACAGCAATGGGGTAGAGGTTAAGAGGGAGGTGCTTTGGCAGAGATCCCAGGAGTGGCTGTGGGTCACAACTGAGGAGCATCAGAAAAACTACATGTGCGGGGGGAGCCAAGGGCTGGAACAGTAGGGGGGCTGCTGGTCAGGAGTGAAGAACCTTCAGAGAACATGTGGGGGATAAGTTTACTGCATCATGTCTTGCTCCATTGGCTGCTGTCTCCCTTTCACAGGCACTGGCTTTCACCCCCAACTCAAAATCAGCCTGCTGCATAGCCCTGTGCTATCCTTTAAAATCTATGTAAGGGAGGGAACTGGCCTGAGTTATTCTTTGGACTGAATCTTTCCAGGCTTCCCCAGCACAGGGAAATGAGCTCGTATTATGCAAACTATCAGGTTTGCTGAATTAATTAGGGCCCTAATCAAGATTAGACATCTCAATTATTCCCCCAAACTCTCCCCTCCCTTCTCAACAGCCAGAGGCCCCTGATATGAAAGAGAGGGAGGAAATTGCCGTGCTGGGGCTCCACAAACACACACACGCCCCCCACTGCCACTGGATCGCTGCAGCTGCTTGTAGCTGTCAGCCACCATGGGGTGATGATGGGAAGCCTCCAAGCCAAATGGCAGTGCCGGACAGACTCCTGGGGTGGGGGATCTGTTGCCCCAGAGATAATTACCCCCAGCTTTGCTGACAGTCTCACACAGCCTCCCAATCAGACTCCCAGGCCCCCCCGCTGCTCCAGGAATTGGACAGGAACAAATGAAAGGGAAGCTGCGACTCATTACTCATCTGCAGGGCATTAATGAGGGAGCCAGATTGGAGCGATGCAAAGCCAGAACCACCGCGACCTTTCCCAGGCATGGTGCATTACACCACATGCTGTTTGGGAGTGCGGATGGGGGACTCCATGCACGCTGTTCTGCTAACCATCCTCCCCATGGTTCAAGGCTCCATGCACCCAGCAGCTCCTCTGGTCCATGCACCCAGCAGCTTTTACAGTGCATGGACCCCCACAATCCCACTCACTGAGAAGATTCTGCTGCCTCCTTAACCCCTTCAGCACCACAGTGAGTCAGCATTCCCATTCCGAGATCCCTGCACCAATTCCCCTCACCCACTCAGTGTTTGGTAAGCAAAATACTATCTCCCAGGTTCCACCAGGAAGGACTCTGCTCTGCAGACTGGTGGCTAATGGCCCATGCTGTAGGTTGGGAAGCACCAGCCCTAGCAGGTTTTTGCTAACACGCCCTCGTAGTGCAGGTGCTTGGCCAGGTAAGTAGCGCACAGACGAATACTCCTGCTTATTCTTCTCCCGGATGAGGAACCTGGCAGCACTAAGAACGCTTTTCTCTGCCATAGCACCTTTGACCCATGGATCTCAAAGAGCTTTACACTGCTACGCCCCATACTGTCTCTCTGAGGGAGGCAAACAAAGCCACCCCTGTTTTTCAAGGCCACACAGGTGAGTCAAAGGCAGAGCTGGTAACAGAACCCAGGAAAGTTTGACTCCCAGTCCCCTGATCTAACCCTCTAGGCCTCCAGAGCATATGCCAAGTTGCCTGATCTGACCACACGTGCACCACTGGATCGCTCAAGTGCTCATCAGTGTGGGTGGATCAGAAGGCAGAGCATGGGTGGGGACAGTCTCTTGTAGGCTCCTCAAGCTCCTCTCAAGGGGTTAAATATTCCTGTCTCATGATATGGGCACCAGCCCTGCATAATGTTTCCTGATTGCCTTGAATAATGACTTAACTGTGAACAATTAAATCATTACGTTAGCTTGCAAGGAAAGTCACTGGATCATGTCAGAAGCAATTGCCTGATCACTGTCCTCACACTGGCAACTAAAATCACATGTGGGACACCTGCCTCGCCCCATCTGTTATTGCGTCTTTATGACTCAAAGAGTGAGGCGGTTCCGGCTCACCAGAACCAGAGGATGTTGCCGGCTGCGGGCGGCACCGAACTGCCTCTGCCCTTTCAAGTGGCTATTTCCCTGCTGCCCCATCGTCTTGTAGCTGTAGCCAGGCAGCTGGGATTCCACAAGAGTTTCGGAACCCTCCCCCACAGTGCCCGTGGGCATATTTAGGCTCCTAAATACCTTTAAAAATCTGACCCTAGGAGACTTAGCACCCACCAGGCACTGGGCTCACTGTAACACATGGGAAGCCTTTTCTGGCTGAGGATGGGGAGGGGAGCGGGTTATTCCAAAGTCCTGGTCAGGGATATGGAAGGGACAATCAGGACCATGTCCAGTTGCCAAGATTTCGCCTGCCTGCGATACAGCAGCCAGGACACACGTCCAGTGGTCGCCTCCTCACTGGGTGGGCTCCCAGGCCTGTGCTACACAGGGGGTCTGACCAGCTGATTGTAATGCCTCCTTCTGGCCGTAGAACTGAGGAATCATTAGGCGCTGGGCACCTCTGGCTCCTGTGACACTCCCAGTCTTCGTGGGCTATCTATCCAGGCTAGGGGCAGCTAACACCCCCCTCCACTCCCCCAGCCTCGTTGGCATGCACCGAGTCAGGAGACGGGGCATCGTCTTCTGGTCCCAGCAAATAAGCCCATGGCCAGGCTAGTTCAAGGCTCCCTTCTCTCCATGCCAACTCTGCACAGGACCGGGGCTGGAATCCCCTGCAACAAACGAAGCCAGAAACAAGCCCTGGCCCTTCCGCCTGGTCGCTGGGGTGGATCGGCCGCCTCCATCTTCAAATCGCGCATCACGTACTTACGTTTTCACGTAGGGATCAGAGTAGCCGTTGGCATCCATGGCAGCCAGGTGTGCGCAGCGGATGATGCCGACCAAGAGACCTTGCTTCTGGGAGCTGTACTTGAGGGAGATGAGGATCCGGCCGCGCTCCTCTAGGGACTTGTCTTCTGTTTTATCTATCTGGGGGAGTTGGGGGAAGAGAAACAAGCACAACTCAGTGAGCTGTTTGTTCCATCCACAGTGAAAATCCCATTGCCACCTGGAGCATTTTTAAAATGTTTTTTTAATATTTAAAAACTAAAAGGAAAGGAAACTTCAAAACAAAAAGTCATTTTGAATAAGACAATTGAAACACTTGGATTTTTTCAGATTTCTTTCCGACTGAAG
The DNA here is from genome assembly GCF_965152235.1 of Eretmochelys imbricata. NCBI lineage: Eukaryota > Metazoa > Chordata > Testudines > Cheloniidae > Eretmochelys > Eretmochelys imbricata. The sequence goes on along the minus strand of NC_135588.1, from coordinate 4,719,460 downwards.
CAATCTGGCGAAATGGACACGGATTCACACAGTGTTTCGGGGTCACCAAAACTGCATTTTTCACCAGGAACCCAGCTCTAGCCTTCAGCCACCTTGTCTGGGCTGCCCATTGCATCTGATGGACCCGGGCAGTGCAGCTACACCAATTACACCCGCTGCAGACGGGCCCCTCTTGGGCCAGTTCCCTGCTCTGGCGAGGAGCCATCCCAGTGGCTCTTTGCCTACACCCTGGGGTCCGAAAGCTACTAATACCGTAGCTCCACGGGCTGGAAGTCAGGGGCTGCTCAGGAGTGCTGCATGGGAGGGGAAACTCTCCTGGGCCCAGAGCCAAAGTGCATGAAACTCGGCTGACAGCGCTCGCCTGGGGTGATAAATCACTGCCTAGCTACGACGAGGGCAGTTCAGGCCTGTTTGTTATTGCCAGGCCCTGCTTGCAAGCCGGGATTAAAAGCAGGCCAAATGGTAACTAGTGGCACATCTAAGGAGGTTTCAGATTCAGTCACGGTGCCTCCCCCATGCACTCTTGGGCAAGGATTTCCTGGGTAGGGAATCTGGAGATGACTCATCCCAAGGCAAGCAATGTGTGGACTGGGCATGATGAGGCTGCTGGAGCACAAAGGGGATGTGCCTGGTACCCTATGATGACCAAGGATGGGGCGGGTGCAACTGGGCCACCACCCCTCTGTTTGAATGCAACCCTGCACCAGGGCCTGGCTTTGCTCTTGCTCAGCCTGGGATAAGGCTAGTGGCTTCAATGGAGCATCTCCCATTTTAAATGGGTGTGACGGGGGCACGTGGGGAACTGGACCCAGGGAGTTTAATGATCCAATCAGCAGACGGATTGGGAGGCGGAAGGCTGAGGTTTCCAGCTGCCTAAGGACTTGGGAGAATTAATGAGAAGCGGGTGGTTTGGAAAGGCTCAGCCTGCAGGCAGCCTGCTTGCTCTGGCCCCATCAGAGTCAATGGCCAAACTGGCTTTAATGGCCTGGATTTCACTCCAGGGGTCTGACACGGCTCTCGCTCTCTCTTGCAGCGAGTAGCAGGAGACGCTCAGTTGAAGCCAATGCTGCCATTGGGAGGGTAGGACACCGAGGTGGCTGCACACCTCAGTGTATCAACATCCTTCACGGACCACTCGCTGCTGAGCCTACACGCCAAGGAAACACACAGCTCTCTCCGTGCACCTGCCTGGACACCCCAGCGGGACTAGAGACTGCAGTCATCTGCAACCGCCCCCCAGGCCCGAGAAAGGACATCTGCCATGAGACCCAGGAGCCAATAAGCCTTGCTGGGCTGATCGGCAGGACAAAGAGATTGGCTGGCTGTCAGGGCTGCTTAAGGGGAAGAAAAGGATGGATGGTTTTAAAGGACAACAGCATCTGTGATCTGTGTGTCCTGCACAAGTACATGGCTTAATATCCCCAAGAAGTGATCCGCACTGATAAAGGAGTCGCTGCCCAGGGAAACATCCTGCAGCTCTGCTCCTCTTATCCAAAGGTGCTAGTGTGAGCAATTAGCCAGGACACCGGGCAGGATGACCTCTCCTCCCCACACTCTTCCAATGTGAAGAGTGGGATAAGCTGCAAAGCCAGCATTTCTAGGTGATCAGAGTTTAGCAGTTTGTTTATCCTACTGTAACAAGCCTCACTTCCATTGCACACCATGCAACACAGGACTGCAGGTGAACAGACCCCCCCTCAGATGCACACACTCCAAAAGCACAAACCCCAGCCATGTGAGCTAAAGGAGAATCTCCATTAGCAATGCGGGGTTTATGGCACATCGTCAAGTCGTTCTGATTCTATTCAAAAGGGGGCAGCGGTGGCACACCCTAGCCTGCTCATGACCACACTTACACAAGTTCTCCTCCAAGGCTAAATAAGCTATGCTCTGGAGCCCATCACACCAAACCAAGCTGCGCTGCACGAACACGTGAGCTGGAATCTCTTTCCTCCTGGTGCTGTGGAGGGCTGCTGGCTTTGCATCTTTCCCCTCTGGCTGGCCCAAGTCCTTCTAGGCTGCCTTAGCCTGTCAGCTGCCATGGGGGAGAGGAGGGTGTCCTCCACCAGGCTGTTGCTGCTGGCCCCTTTGCAGCCCGGAGGCTCAGCAGCAGCTCTGCTGTTGGCATGCAGCCAAGCACGAGCCTTTAGAGGCAGAACTCACAATGGCCAGGCTGGCGAGGGGGCACTCCCTCCACACCCGTTTGGGGAGAGGGGCCCCCAAAGCGCCTCCTAAGCAGCTGAGGGAGGGCTGAAGAAGCAAAAAGGAGACGAGGCCAAAAGCAGAGCTGATCAGTCAAAGCTACATTCTACTCCACTGCCCGGTCACCCACCCCAGAGCCTTGCCCTCACTCACCGGCAGCTGCTTTTCCAGGCAGATGCTGAAGGTTTTGGTTTGGTTGGGCTTTAGCTTCTTCAGCGGGATTCTCGTCTCCCCGATGAACTCATTGTGGCGGAACTTGTCTTCGTCGCAGACAGAAATTCTGAAACACACACCAGGGGCAGGAGAATCAGTCCTGAGACAGGCTGGCAAAAGAGGAGGGGACAATCTGTATTTCCTGCTAATTGGGGGGTGAACTGAATGCCACATTCAGGGCTAAGCCTTCAAAGCACGGCCCAGACAGAGACTGAAACGAGCGACTCGCCACCCCAACATGAGCCAGATCCTTCACTAAGGGCTACGCGGGCACTGTCAGAAACGGGATGTCTCAGAGGTTTAGCATTTCTCAGTGCAGTGAGGGAAGCTATCTTCAGTGCTCCAAAGAAGGGGGCCCATACTCGACTCCTCCCCATCAGAAAGAGAGGGGAAGCAGAGCAGCCATAGGTGCACATTCCAGGATCATTGAAGTGCATTCCTTGAAGGATCCCAGACCACTTTACAAAGAGTGAATACATGTACCACCATTAAAATGGAGCCACCTCTGGTTTGGGGGGCATCAGCTGATGTACAGCCATGGAAGGGGTGAGACAATGTCAACAGAAGTCCACGGGCAAACTGGGTCCTGCAACAGCTCGTCTGATCTGTAACTCCCTCGCAGAGCGGGAAGGCCAGGGTTTAAACATGAGCCTCCACGCACACAGCGAACTGAGCGTATGCACTTTGGCTGGAAGGCTGCAGTCAATGCTTCTGCGCTGGACCCTGGCTGCAGCTATGTTGACCCTGATGGTTACACTGCGAAGCCACCCCTGATGGCTTTGTGCCAGTTCTTGACTTTTGGATTTCACTCTGCTTGGATGGTGAAACAAGGCTGGTCAGTTTCATTATCCGGCTCCTGTGGCCTAGAACAAACCTAATAGGTGTTGGGGACAGAGCGCTGGGAGAACAGGAGCACAGGCTGAGGTGGGGTGGGGGAGCTGGCCCAGGAGTGCCAGGGAATGAGAGCATAGTTTGCATTAAACACTGTTCAGAACACAAAACCTCCGGTGATGAACTCTTCCCTTCCCCTCTTCTCTGCTTAACACAAGTCCTGCTGCCGAGGCCCGAACTAGCTGACTGCCGCCCAGTCAAACTTTTCACTGCAAATTTTAAACTCAGCCAAGTAAAAGGAGCAAATACAGGCACCTCCAGGCTGGAATCTCACTCCGCCACCACATGCTCTCAATGCTGGAAAGTTAAAGCAGCTGGAAATGTCACCTTGCATGTTGTTCCTCTGCGGCACTGCTTTTAAACAGCTAACGAGACCCAAAATGTAGCTAGAATAACTCAGCAGGCTGACCAGGGGCGATGCTGCGGATACAGCTCCAGGTGGGGGCTTCAAAGCTCCAAGCCCTGTAGCTGACAGACCGAGTTAGACTATGCTCATAGCTCATTTCCTGAGAGTGACAGCGTCAAGGGAACCACCGGCGGCTCTCAAACAATACGTGCTGGCGGAGGCAGGCTGGTGATCAAAGCAGGCGTGGGACTCACGCTCGCTCTTGCGTGTGCCAGTTGGCACCAGAGCGTGAACTGGAATAAGGCTCTCCCATGCTCAGCCCCCCTTGTGAGCAATGAAACACTAATGCATGCAACTCTCCTGCTTGCAGAGAACAATATAATCCGCCTGGCCAGCTCTCCCATACACACACACACATTCTCGCATGGCCCCACCTCAGGGTAGAGGCCACTGGCTCGCTGCCTCTCCCCTTGATGGCTCATTCAATATGCCTGGCCAATTTGATCCACTTTTCATTTGCTGGCAGCTGCAGAGCATTCATCATTCTGGTCAAGGTTGCTCTAAGTTTAAAATTACACACATTAACTTGTTCTGATGTAGCCTACAAGGCCAAAGCCAGACACAGTCACGGGTGGCTCAGAGAGACAGGAAATCCACCCCTACAGTTCTGAGGCATCTTATCAATACCCAGAGAGATGCACAGCAGAGGGGTTCTTCCATTGCCTGAGATGGACAGGTGAAAACTGCCTACTCCTGCACCGGCACTTGGGCTACTGCAGGGGCCATGCTCGTTCGCAGATTACTGGCCTGATCCTGAGCATTTCCACTGAAGTCAGCGGGAGTTGCAGGGTCAGGCCATAGAGCAGCAGGAAGCACTGCCGGGAAAATGGAGTTTGGGCTCCTGGATTCTAATCCCATCTCTGCTACCGATTAGCTGTATGACCTTGGGCAAGTCTTTTAACTTCATGCTCACCTAATGCTTGGGGCCAGCCTTATAGTGTGCTCTGAGATCTACAGATGAGACGCACCATCAAGTGCCAATTTATTCCTATTAATATTTACCAATTTGCATTACAGTAGCACCTAGAGGGACCCAACTGAGATCGGGGCCTCACTAGGCTGGGAGCTGCACAAACCTATAGGGAGAGACAGTCCCTGCCCCAAAGAGCTACTAGTCTACTCTAAATAAACAAGGCAGCCAAGGACAGAGGGGAGGGGGAGGAGATGTGTTACTATCCCCATGTGACAGGTGGGGAGCTGAGGCACAGAGATTGAGTGGGATTTCCAAAAGCACTCCAAGTAGGTCTAACTATGAATGGGTTGGAAAACTCTGGCCCTAAGTGACTCGCCCAGAATCGCGAGTCGGCGGCAGGGCTGGAATGGAGCCATGCCAGTCTGAATCCCAGCCAGGAACTCAGCAAGAAGTAGCTGTGTTTGTATTTTTGGCAGTAGCATTTCACAGACTCATAGATTTCTGGGCCAGAAGGGATCACTGTGATCACCTAGTCTGACCCCCTGTATAGCACAGGCCAGAGAACCAGCATTCCAAGAAAATCTCTGGAGCAGATCTGTTAGAAAAATGTCCAATCTTGATTTAACAATGGTCAGCGATAGAGAATCCACCATGACCCTTGGTAAGTTGTTCCAATGGTTAATTACCCTCTCTATAAAAAATGTATGCTTTATTTCCGGTCGTATTTTGGTCCCCTTCAGATAAGATTTCTCTTGGGGAGAGGCTGATCCATAAAGATCGCAAAGCACTATTGGCAAAAATAAGGCCCTAACAGATTGTTTGCTCCTCAGTACAGAGACCACCTCTGTTTGCACAGCACCTCGTGCAATGGTGTCCTGGCAACTCCTAGGCATGGCCACCGACCAAATAATAAAACAACATTGGTGAGGTCTACTCACATTTCAACTCTGGAACATTACATTCTGCCTAGCTAAATCCTCTGCCCGTTTCATTTGGGTAAAGGATTCTGCTTCACTTTCTGTCGCAAACTGGTTCTGTCCTGCACCTCAGTTGTACCTGTATCTGAGTTGGTGTTTGAAGAGATCCTGCAGTTTAAAAGGTGCCATATAAATTCCTATTTCTTAAGGTTTCCTTGGCTCCGAGTGGAAAGAAATAATAAATATTGAGGGGAAAAATCCATCTGTATCCAGAACACTTTAATTTTTGTGTATGAGAGAAGTTATCATGTGGGTTTTATTAGAATTTTAGAGCCCAGGAGCAGAAGTGGCCACATTAATTTTAATTAAAGAATTCATGCATTCAGAGAGGTTTCACATTTGACATTAAAAACTTTCCCAGCCACCAACGCACAGCTCCCAATCGTTGATCTCCAGGTATTTTTTCTTATGGAAACTATTATTTGCAGGATTGTCTCTTACTATATGTATGCACAGCACCTAGCACAATGGGGCCCCAGCCTCTGTGCAGGTCTCTAGCCACTATGGTAATAGAAACAAACAATTTATGGGCCCAATCCTGCAGCCTGGCCCCCTGAAGTGAATGGGACTCCTCACCTGAGTGGGGATTGGGTCCTACATTTCCAAAGTGCTTTAAAAACACAAACACACTGTTCGTAATTATATGCATCACACTAGTGCTCAGCAGCCCCGATTTGGATCAGGGCCCCATTGTGCTGAATGCACAGAAATAAAAAATAGTTCCTGACAATCCCCAAGGCCCATCATGGATGCTGGGAACCTCACTTCCCTTTCGACTCGGTGTTTGTAAGCTTCTTCGGGGGGGGTGTGTGTGTGTGTGTGTGTGAGAGAGCTCCTTGGGGCTGGCACGGGTGTGTCCGTCTGTCTTCCAGGAGCTAACAATAAATAGGGTAGCCCGGATCAAGCTGTCCTGCAGACTCAAGAGCATGAGTACCAACCTCAGGGCAGACTGCTAAGACCCAGGGCACAACCCCCAAGTGGGCTGAGTTCTATATTTAGATTTCATCAACCAAGTATCCAGTATATATTCCTCAGGCAGTATAACAGCCAAACCATGGAGTCACAGACAGCCCCCTTGGGCATCCCCATCTGTCTCTTCATCTAGACAAGACTGTCTTTATGAGTGATGGGCCCTTGCCCCACGAATCACAGCAATATTCTGGTTATATCCAGTCCCAACGGACCAGTCACTCACCCCAGGTCAATTGCACCTTAGATCTCACACCAAGAACAACGCTAGTAGCCAATCCTATCATAAACTATGTATTGATTTATTAGTAGGAAAAGGAAATAAGAGAATTATTTACAAGGTTAAAGCGGGTAAATGTACACACCCAAATGAGCTAAAGTCTTAAGTTTCAGAAGGTAATAGAAGCAAGCTCTAGATGTCTAGGGGTTTGTTACAGAAGTGGGTGGGTGAGATTCTGTGGCCTGCATTGTGCAGGAGGTCAGACTAGACGATCATAATGGTACCTTCTGACCTTAAAGTCTATGATTCTATGTCCTTTAGGGCTAACGCAGGCTAAGCAACTGAGGATCCCTTGCATAAGCCTAGAAACCCCTTGCCCCCAGAGTCAAGCAACAATGAGGTCCAATTCCTCCTTGTTCCCCCTTCTGCTCTGAGCAGCAAACTCAGCTGATGGGAGGAATTAACTTGCAAGACTCATCTTCATGTGTGTATGGAGGAGGAAGCGGGGTGGAGGGGGGGAGTAACAACAAAGTGTTTTGTCCTTTTCAATGTTCCAGTCTAGCCTGTCTGGCATCGATAGGCCTTCCTTGTCAGGCAGGACACAACACCTTTGGTTGGGGACCAGCATTTCACAGGAGTTAATGTGTCTCTCCTGTCTGGTGGCTTACAATGCAGATGCTCAAATATCCCTTATGCCTTACAATATGGGATATAGGTGGCAGCAACTCACAAGCATTCAATGAAGTCTAAACGCTAAACACATTCTTATAGTTCTAATACCTATTTTAACACCACCAGCACACAGCTGAGCCAGACTGATTCCAGCTCTGTAACTGTCAGCTTTCAATTGAGGCCTGGGGACCTTGGCAATGAGCCACCACCTAGCCTGCCAGCCTCAGAGCCTGATCCCCCATTGTACAGCAGCAGACTTCGAAAGGCCAAGGTTAATGACCCACTGTCAGAGATGCTGAGCATCCACAAGTCCCAGCAAATCAGTGGCAGCTGCAGGTTTGAAAGTCAGGAGACAAGGACCCAATGCAGCCGCCTTTGAAGTGAACAGAAAAATTGGCTTCAGCGGGCTTTGGATCGGACCCTCCGTGACCTGCCCAAGGTCTGAGTGAGTCACTGGCACAGGGGGATGAGGCTCAGGATTCCTGTGGCTGGCGCTAGGCTGGAACGTTGGACCACTGAGGTGCAGAAGTTGCGGTGTTGTGTGTGCAAGGCTTCAGGCACCCAGGCAGTGGAGCTGCAACACCTGCCAGGCACCTTTCGCTGCCTCTCGGAAGCGCTGCCTCTGGCTGAAATTCAGGGTCTGGGGAGGCAACTGCTGTTTGGATGAGGAATCAGTGAAGCAGGGGCAGGGTATCTCCTCTGTGTGATTTGTGAACATTCTCTGCTGACACAAGCTCCTGTTTCCTGGAATGGTACTGGGAACAGACCTGCCTGCAGACAGCTCCCTTGTGCCGGAGTCTCAGGCCAGGTGCCTTTCTGCCTTGTTCCTCTCTCTCACTCTCCAAGGATCCACACAGGCATGGCCCCTCAACAGAGAGACAGCCTATGACAACAGGATTTTGTCTCTCAGTGTAGGAGCATCACCATGTGGACAGAAGCCCTCTCCAGCCAACACAGCTGTGTCTACACTGGGGGATTTGCCAGCATAGCCGTGTCAGTCGGGTTTTTCCACATCCCTGACTGATGTGGCTACGCAATGCAACTTTTAAGTGTAGATCATCAAGCAGCAGACACTCAGCAACACGCACACTCTGTTGCTCACTGCCCACACACCAATTTGATCCCAGCCCCCTAGTTTGAAATCCAGTAAACCCATTAGCTGTACGCTCCCCTCTGGGCCATGTGGCCAGGTCACGTGACTCTGGGTGTCGGCCCTTTCCTTTGGAGGTGAGTGCTTCGGGCACCTGTTTGCTTTAACAATGTTTCCAACCCACGTTGGTTCCAAGACACCTGCCATTAACACCGGGCTTTCATCCCCATAGCTTGGCTGCCTTGCAGTCCATGCAGACTGTCTACAAAGCGTATGCACAAAACCCTGACAACGCGGCTGGGTTTCTCACTCTACCCAAGGCATCCCACCTGGGCTGCCAATGCACATGGACCTTGCTGCTCCTCTGCCTCCGGTTTCAGAGCACGCTCTCACTCTGTGTGTAGGCGAAGAGGGATGAGAGCCCTCCCTGTGCATCAAGATGAGAACAAACTCCCGCGTTTCCAAGTCGCGGAGATAGTTGATGTGATAAGGTTGTCAAATTTATTTTAATTACAGTGGCTCAGTGTTCTTTTCCATGAGGAACTGGGGCCAAAACCAACATAATTGGAATAATTTAAATGTTACGACGAGTGCTTCCATGCATGCAGGATAAATTTTTTTTTGTACAGGGAAGAACAATTTAAAAAAATGTGACCAGTCTAAACGATCAAGGCAGCAAGAGTGCTAATAAATGTGTATGCTAACAATTCCAGAGCCTGTATTAGCAGCTAATGAAATCACCAGAGATTGGTTTATCATACTGGAGTCTATTCTCCATTCCGTGCTGGGGAGCACATTACTAGCAGAATCCAGCAGGGGACAGATTCCCCCCACCTCACCCCCTCTATTGTTTCCCATTAGAATAAACTTGAATTTGGATAGAATTTTTTGAGGTTAAAGCCAAGGAAAGGACCCCAAGGGAACCCTGAAGAAAGTCCCCACGTTAACAAGGGCCGCTTTGCTCCAAGGGAAGGAGAACCCTCTTAGAAGAGATGGACTTAAAGCAAAGCAGCCACAAGTGCGGATGCAGCTACAAAACATTGCAACTCGCCGGGCTAGGGGTTGGGGAGAGAGGAGATGGGGAACTTCTGGTGTAAGAATGGGTCCAGGGGACGGCTCATCTCCAAGGGCTGCATGTGCAGAAATAGCACCTACAAGGATGCTGTCCTAGAACATGCCTCTGGGTGCTAGCAGGTGGGGAGGAAGCCACACCCCAAGCCCTCCTGCTCTGACTCATGCCAGGCTAGCTCACCAGCCTCTATCTTCCCACTCCTGCTCTGCATTGGGATTGCTCAATCTCTGACATTCTGGTCGGCTTTGCCTGCATGTGGCTCCTTGCACCTTCTCTTCCCCTGCTACTTTCATCTAAAGTACTTATCTGTCCCCGACATCCGGACACCTCTCAATGTTTAATGGATTTATCCGCTCAATGCCCAGTGAGGCAGGGCTCTTACTCCCATTGTACAGATGGGAACCAAGGCACAAACAGGGTAAGTGACTTGCCCAAGGCCACACAGGAAGTGTGTGGCAGAGCAGGGAATTGAACCCAGCTCTCCCAAGTCCTAGGCCTGTTCCCTAACCACTGGTCCGTCCTTCCCTTGAGCCTAGACATGTACATAGAGACAATGTAAGCCACCAAGGTGCATGTCTCAGTCCCTCTTTGCTCCTTTCTGGGACAGCAGGCAGGTAGAACAAAATCAGCCCTCCTTGATGCAATACAGAATCACAGCCTGCCATGATGTTATTCCCCCTACAACAGCCGGAGGAGTCATTTCCATTGCAAGATGAAAAGTCACATCGAACTAGGGGCTATGCAGGCAGTCTGTGGCTACTTTAATGGGCCAAGGGATTCTATGGTCCTTCTTTTAACCCTCCCCTTCTTCCTGTGGTAATTGGTTTGCCATTAAGCAGGAGCCCAGTAAGCTTCCCAGACCTCTCTCATGCTTTGCCCGGCAGCAAATTAACAGAGTAACTTAATTACCATGTACTTTCTTTAAGCAATTATTATAGCTGACCTCTTGCAAAAGTCACTTTCCTCAGCTGCTGAGTAAAAACAGAAAGCGCAGCCAGAAGTGCCTATAAAGAATAAGAGTCTGAACTGCCTAGCGCAGGGTATCTCAAACTTTATTACACCGCAACCCTCTTCTGACAACAAAAATTACTACACGACTCTGGGAAGGGGGACTTAAGACCAAGCCCCTCTGCCCTGGGCAAGGGGCCAAAGCCCAAGCCTGGGGGGGGGTGGGGGGGAACAGGAAGCCAAAGCTTGAAGCCCTCAGCCCTGGGCAGTGGGGCTCGGACTTTTGGCTTCAGCCCCAGGCCCCAGCAAGTGTAACGCCAGCTCTGGGTTGACCCACTTTGGGGTCCCAACCCACAGATTGAGAACCACTGGCCTAGCATGTATGGGCATCACCCCCTCTACTGGATGGAAACAGAATTGCTCAGTTGTCTGTCACAGGCCCTGTACTGCAAGCGGGGAATCTCCTTGCGCTCAAGTGATGGGGACTGTAATTCTGGATCTGCGTTCTAGCCCCGCTAGAATCTGCCCTCTGATTCTGAGTGGTCAGGGTGTGCAGAGGAGCGATACCTGAGACGAAAGCCAGGATTTGTTACATATCTAACCTTGCTGTGGGCTTATTTGTTTGCTTATTTCATCCTCTGAAGAATTAATGTGGCAGACTTCAGTAATGAGTTTCTGTTTGCAGAGCGCTTTGGAGCTGCAAAGCCCTGTACAAATGCTAACCTTTTACCAGTTACTACTATCCATGTGAGGCTGGTCCTCACTCCAGAGGCTAGCACTAAGCTCCCAAACGCAGCAGCCTCCCAGCTAGGGGTTTATCTTCCCACCATGGACCCAGAGATATGAAAGACAGAAGAGAGCCATTTGGGTTTCCTAAGCCTCTTGCCGTCAGCACAGGAGTGTTCCCTGGTACAGCCCAACTGGGCCATCTGTCACCAGCTGGAATTGTCGGAGCATTCTCTGCGGTGGCCTGCGAATCACCTCCCCCAATCCTCCAGATACACCCACACAGGGCTCAGCTGCACCACAGCTGAACCCAGTATGGGCTAGTGTGGAGTGGGAAGAGGGCAGCTAGGGCATGCAAATCTCATGCCTTTGGGTACCTTGCTCCTTTAGGCCTCTCTGAAAATCCCAGCCTGGATACTTTGCACCCTACTGACACCTGGGGGTTGGTAAGATCTGGGGCATCCTCCCCAATACATCCCAACTGATGCATTCAGGACTCGCAGGAGGCAACATTATAAGTCAGTCCCTAATGGCTTGTGTGTGAACACACGTGCAGAACAGGGGATAAACTCCACCAGGGGGAGAGAAATCCAACCCCACACCCTGCTGTCCCCCATAATGCTCACGTGCTGAGCCCAGCCCCTGGTTATGAAAAGCACAGGGGTTTATGTAGGCGACTCTCCTTAACTTTAATCACAGCTGTGGATTGGGTAAGGCGAAGGGGAGGGAAAGGTGCATCCAACTGGGATGCTCCCACCCAGCCATCCCCAAGCAGGGATGGGTGGGATATTTTATAGGCAATTCTAGCGGTGTAATCGCCAGGCTCCTTTCTATTTTATGGCGCCTGTGGCTGTCAGAGGATGCTGGAGATCAATGCAGAGCTCCTTCCACCTCAATCGAGCTGCATTAGCACCATTTCCAAAAGCCTTTCATCTCCACAGAATCCAGTGAAACCCCCTTCCCTAGCCAGCCCTGTCTGGTAATGACATCGAGGCCAATTCACTTGAATCGCAAGGCATCAAAGATTGCTTGGATGGGGAAAGACACATAACACCCACACTCAATACACAACTGAGCCAAGCTAGTTTCGGTGCTAGAAATCCACAAGCAGCCACTACCAAAAGGAGGAGATGTAGCTATTTCCAACCTCAGATCTTCTCAGGAGAGATTCAGAGTAGGACTGTTTATGTGAAAACCAGAGAGACAAGGTGGGTGAGGTGATATCTTTTATTGGACCAACTTCTGTTGACGAGAGAGGCAAACTTTCAAGCTTACCCAGACCTGAAGAAGAGCTGTGTGTGGTTCGAAAGCTTGTCTCTCACCAGCAGAAGCTGGTCCAATAAAAGATATTACCTCACCCACCTTGTCTCTCTCATATCCTGGGACCAATACGGTTACAACACCACCGCATGAATCTATGTGAACATTAGTATTTACCTCCGACGAGCTAAATAGTCTACGTAAATCTCAACTTCCTAATTGGTTCATAAGAGGTAATGCTCCCTCTGGTCCTTGGACCTGACCTGCCTTTGACAATGTTGATTCAGAAGTTCCACTAACGCTTCTTTATGTTTTTTTTTCTAAATTAAAACCCCCTGTTACGCCTCTGAAATTCATGGCTGTACTGGAGAGATTTTCAGACACTCCTGCTGCAGGCATGCAGAATGCAGGTCACAATCCATCCTCTGACTTCAGGATTCAGTGAACATTAGTGTTTCTCACCCTTTGAAGAAAATATTGACCAAGCCTCAGTCAATAACGACCTCTCAGGTCAACATATGTTGATAACCATAACTCAGTGCCTGCTTATTACAGATGGGCAATGTAGCCACAGAGAACATAGGAATGGCCAGACTGGATTAGAACCCAGGTCCATCTAGTCCAGTGCCCTGTCTCTGACAGAGGCCAGCACCAGATGCTTCAGAGAGAGGTGGAAGATAGGGATGTAAAATATTAAACAGTTAAATGGTTAACCGGTAAGCATGAGTCTTACTGGTTAACCCACCCTAACCGTTAACCCCAGCCCTGGGCCGACCCACCAGCCGGAGCTCTGGGCCAGGCAGCCGGCGCGACCCCAGCCCCAGGCCGGCCGGAGCAACCCCAGCCCCTCGCCCTTTAATCAGTTAACCAATTAAACAATATAATTTTCATGGTTTAAACAGTTAACTTTTTAAACGATATTTACATCCCTAGTGGAAGACTCCCACAATAATAGATGTAGGATAATCTACCCCCTCACCATTAGGTCTCTTCCTGGTGTCTGATAGTTCTAGATTGGCTTAAGCCCCTGAAGCATGAGGTTTAATATTCCTTCCAGAATTGTTACCACCACTAATCATGACAACTCTGGACCTCCTCCTCCTGGGATCTTTGAGTGACTTGCCCAAGGTCACACAGCGAGTCAGTATCTGAGCTGAGCTGGGATGATCTCTTTGCGTGTGTTCATACAGTGCCTAGTTCAACAGGGCCCCAGGCCAGGATGGGGGCCCTGAGTGTGACCACAATGCAAACACTAAATAATAAAAGAATCTAGAAACCATCCTTCCCAGTCTCCACTTCTACCCACAGGATGCTTCTCCACTACCCCAACATTTTCTACAAGGTAACCCTAAAAAAAACACAACTTGGGAGCCCCGAGTGCCTGCAAGGTCTTTCTTTCCCAGCTATTACCAGGTGACATCAAACACTAGTACCTAGCTGGTTAGAGGTTTAAGCTGCTCCTGACACTAGAATCCTCAGCTGTGGAGAGAGATTTCTCAGACAACAGTGCAGTTTACTGAGTAGCGACAATACCTTTGCAGAAGCGGCTTCATTAAAAGAGCTCTAATTAAGAAAAACGGACAAGGCAGCAGGAAAGCACTAAAATGCACTTGGCAATGGACACCTACCAGGGTGGTCAGTGGGACAAATCACCTGACACACACAGCGCACTTGATAAGACTCACTATGAGCTGAGGCAGCCCCCCAAGATATCTTAAGAGCAAACTGACTCCAGCAGCCTGCAGCCTGGCACAGCGAGCAGCAGTCATGCAACTCCGGGCTGGTCGCCTTGTTACCTTTCCTCTATTGGAATACCCAAGTCATTTGTGACTAAAATAAAATTATTCAGAGCCAAGAGCCAGGCTGGCTGCTTCCTCTCCTGCCTGACCATGCTGCCAGAGAGGGCTCTTATTAAATTGCCTTCAAATGCCAGGGGCAGGAGAACCATGATTTCATTCAGCAATAGATCGAATTTTATTAAATTTTAATGAAGTCTGCACAAGTGCAGCTCCTAATGTCTTGCTTTGGAGAGACCTTCACCACCCAGGCTACCTCGCTTATACCAGTGTGAATCCAGAGTAAACCCACTGCCATTAATGAAGTTACCCCGGCTGAACAGAGACTGCAGACTGCCTTAAATTAATTCCTTTTCATCCAGCTAATAGAAGGAGTCTGCAGACTGCATGTCTTTCCAGCTATAAACTCCTAAGAGGGCTCCAACCAGTTAACTAACAAATGGCTCATTTCAAACTGCAGGCGCTGAAGCAACAGGCCTCCCTGCTTAACACCCAGTGATCAGTGCTTTCCAAACCTGGGGCAGGGGGACAGGATTTGCCCCCAATATTATCACAGTGCAGTTAAACTGCTTTGCAAGTGTGAGTTGTAACAAGTCACGAAACAGAGGTAAAGCAGGCGGAGAGGTGCCAAGGGTGCTGTCCAGGAGGACACCGGGACAGGAGCAATGATACACACTGCCTCAGGCTCTCACACCTTAGAGGGCATGGGCTGCCCGAGAAACAAGGTAGGGGGAATGTCTTTGGGACACCAGGCTTTCACAGCCAGGCCCATAGGACCAGCTTGCACACAAGCTGAGGAGTCTATCAGTTTTCTTTCTGCTTATGGTTTTGCTCTTTTGTACCAGACCTTCAGGAAAAGCCCTTACTGACCGTGATTTTTTCCTTCTGCTGAGCCATGAATCCACCTTCTTGTATTCCAAGAATTCTGTGGGGAGCAAACTGAGGGTTTCCTCTCGGGGTCTGGAGTTCAGAGTGAGTTTAATGTTGGACATGGCCAACCACATCCCAAATATGTTCCAACCCTGCTGATGATGCTCCACCAATTAGGTATCTCCAGCTACACAGCTCTCTTAACAGCAAACAAACAGAGGTGCTGGCTGATTGCACATAATGGCAATAATTTGCTTACAGAGTTTCAGTGGTGCTCAGAGAATTTTCATCTCCATGCTAAATCTATAAATGCCTTTTCCGCACTGGCAGTTAATGAGTCATGTCTTCATTACTTTGCAGAGACCACTCTGAGCTTCAGGAGAGAAACCAGTGGAACGATAAATGCTCACTGCATGTGGAGCATCATGTTCCCTTGCTGCATCTTAAACTGTGATGCTTTCAAAACTGATGGATGTTTACTTGAATCAACTTAAGGCCAAGGGTCCATGCTTCACGCTGTGAGGGCTGAATGCTCCCAACAAAGGCTGTGCATGCTTGCTTATATCAGGATGTCTTGGGCTGATAGCACGTGGTCTGAAGTAGGCTTTACAATGGTCTTAGCCCCCTGGTGAGCCCGCAGCCTGCAGAAGTGCGTGACAGAGGCAGCCTTGCAAGAGAGCGAGTGCAGAGATAAAATGGCAAGGAGCGGGGAGAGGGCAAAGCACACATAAGAAGGAACGTGGGTAGGAAAGAAACAGCTCAAGGCTGTGCGCTCTCAGCAAAAGCGGCTTTGAACAAAGGGTTTCGGATCCATTGGAGGGAAGGAAGGGTCTCAGGCTGAACATGGGATGCTTCGTTCTGTTATTGTGTGTCCACAGACACTGGGCAAGAGGATGGGAGCAAGGGCTACTGGCAGGGTGCCACAACTGGTCCTAGGTTGTATACAATTGTGTCCCCTATGCAGCATCAGGGCCTGCCAACGCTGTGAAAGGATGCTGTGTTGGAACACCTTTTAAGCTGCACAATGTTAACACACACCAATTTTGGGCTCTGCCAGACTCCCTGCATGACAGCAGTTGAGTTACTTTACCTCTCTGTGCCTTAGTATAACAGGCATAATGACACCTCCTTTGTCCTGTCTACTTAGCAAGCACAGGCCAGGGCAGAGACTGTCCCTTACTATGTGTATGACAGGATGGGAAAGGGAACTAGAAGTGCAGGGAAGGAAGCATTTAACAGATGAGAGTGCTTTCAGCTTTCTTAGTACAAGTATATGTTAGATAATAGAAGCTACCGTTGTGACAGAGGCAGGAGGCTCCCAACACTAAGCACAGTGCAAGCATATAACAAATCATAATCCTGTTTAAATTCACTGCCCATCCAGCCATCACGTTCAGTGCCAAAACCCAATTATCCCTGACCAATCAAGAACCCCATCCAGTCCTCAGCCTGTCCCTTTCTCAAATGCCCAAGGACAGTTAACACCTTATCCACCAGTAAAATGCAGCCAACTCTTTACTTTGAGGAAGGTTGGCAAATCCAGGCTCTGACAGTCACAGTGTGAGGCAAAAAACCCTTTAGAAAACAGAAATTCTATGTGTTAAGTTTTTGAGTTTAGGAACCTTCAACCAATCCCCAAGAGGCTGAAAATATGTAACCTATTTATTTAAATTAAGAGGACAGTGTCTTAAGAGATTTACCATTAACCAAGTCAAAACCAGTCGTTCCATTAACCAGTAAAGGGGAAAAGTTGGACCAACCACCTGTTCATTAGTTACTCCATTATCGGAGCACTGGACATGAGTTAGCATCGAGCACCAGGGGGCAGCACTTGAATCTGCATTGGACAGACAGAAAGCCCTCTTTCCTTGTGTTGCGAATGTTGAATGATGCCAAACCATTAAAACTATTCAAACTCAAGTCCCACTAAAGCTGAATTCTCACTCTGAGCAACTCATCAGGATGGACAAAGACAGCAAACAGGGGTGGAGAGAGTCAACCCGCCCACAAGCAAGCCATATCACATTGCTACCGACCAGGTACGCTCTTCACCCAAGCAGAAAGGATCCTGTTGGCTGACAGCTAGAAAAACCTACGCTTTTGTAAAAAAACAGAGGCAGGGTGGGGAATTCCCTCTGGGTTCCAAGAGAATTAAAGCTATTCATCGTAAGTGCTGCAAAGTCAATTCCCTCCAAGGATGCAGTTATTAGCCCATCAGTAAGAACTGGGTTAATAAGATAGCAGAGGCTGCAATGGAAATGGACACAGATGTAACAGGATGAGGTCCCGTCGACATTCTCGTTTGGATACAGCCATCTATCAAGGAGTATCAGGAGTGTTTGTGCCTTTGAACAGAGGCTAACGGTTTCACAGGAGACATGTTAACGTTTACAAGAAAGCTCCAATGCCAGTAGAAACAGGATCTTTCTTTAATTCACATCAGCAACCACAATCCCTTTGACCTGCTCGGTGCACCCGAGTTATTTGCAGGTTGGGATGTGGATGTTAAGTGTGCTAATGTCATCTTCTCTGCCTATCAGGGCTTTTTAAACATGCTATGCTAGAAGTGTATGAGTCTTATATTTCATTGCAGCGAGAGTATCACATCTGTTTGCAGCTCCCCACCTAGCCCTTCCCTTTGGTAACAGATGTAATTCAATTACACTTGTTTGAATTTTATTACAAGAAATCAATGCAATGGATTTTTGTACACTGTGGGTTATAAAATCTGATCCATGAGAAACCGCAGTAGCAGAGCATCTGTCAGAAAGTTTGACTTGGCCATTATGAGTCCTTTAAAAAAAATTCCAGCCCCCTAACCCTAATCATATTCCATCGAGTCTCCCTTTTGGTTTGATGGCTTTTAATAGGGACTTGTTCCTGTCTTTGGCTCCTCGGTTTAGTAACGGTAAGAAGTATCTCTGGAGAAAACGAAGAAGCAAGTGAACAATCATTGCTCATTAAACTTTATGCTCCCTCCCACTGAATCAGGACTTTTGGGTTCTATTTCTGACTACCGCTGACTTACTATGTGATCCCGGGCTCATCACCACCTCTAAATCAGAACGCACAACTGTATAATAGATGTAACAACCTACGTAAGCTTGGGAAGGAGGGGAGAGGCTTGGGCACTTAGTGCGTTCCCATGGGGGTTCTCAAACTTATTCATAGTGTGATGCACATCTTATAGATAGTGCCTCTCATGGACACATCCCTTCCTAGCTGCAGTCCCTCTGTGTCTCTGTGGCAATTTCAGCAGGTGCTTAAATGGAGAAGTAGGTGTTCAGGTTATGCCTAGCTGTCCTTTAAGGACATCTGCCAGCCAGAAACAAGGAGGAGGAGCCAGTGTCAGGTGACCAGCCAGTACACTGGGGACAATGATATGGACTTGCCTTGTGAAGCACTTTGGGATCTGTGTGTGATATAACAGCAAGGTGTTGTTGTGACTCCATGGGCCACTACCAAGGGCTCCACTAACCAAGGCTTAGGGATATCGTCATTAAAGTCAGTAAAGTATTTTGGGAACCTCAAGTGAAAGATACTCCAGAAACATACCCTCTTTCTCCCCCCTCTCCATCTGTATCTGTTGTTTCTCGTCTTATATTTAGATTGTAAGTTCTTTGGGCCAGGGTCTGATTTTTGTCTGATATTTGTACAGCACCTGGCACAGTGGAGTCCTGGACCATGACTGGGGCTCCTGGGCACTACTGTAATACTCCTAATAAATACCAATTGTAATGTACAGCACCTAACAATAGCAGTGGGGTCAGGGGCCATAGCAAAGGTTCCTGGGTGCTACAGTAACAAATAAAACATTAAAAATGTATGTTATTTATTAGATGTACTCAAGATAGTTAAGTGACTGTAAGCAGACTACGAAGAGTTACAAAAGGATGTCACGAAACTGGGCGACTGGCCAATAAAATGGCAGGTGAAATTCATTGTTGATAAATGCAAAGTAATGCATTTTGGAAAACATAATCCCATCTATACATATAAAATGATGGGGTCCAAATTAGCTGTTACCACTCAAGAAAGAGATCTTGGAGTCATTGTGGACAGTGCTCTGAAAACAGTCACTCAACGTGAAGCAGCAGTCAAAAAAGCTAACAGAATGTTGGGAATCATTAGGAAAGGGATAGATAATACAACAGAAAATATTGCCTCTACATAAATCCACATCTCGAATACTGCCTGCAGATCTGGTCGCCCCATCTCAAAAAAGATATATTGGAATTGGAAAAGGTTCAGAAAGGGGCAACAAAAATGATTAGGGGGTATGGAACAGCTTCCATATGAGGCAAGATTAATAGAACTGGAACTTTTCAGCTTGGAAAAGAGATGACTAAGGTGGGATATGATAGAGGTCTATAAAATCATGACTGGTGTGGAGAAAGTAAATAAGGAAGTGTTATTTACTCCCTCTCATAATATAAGAACTGGGGCGGGGGGGTCACCAAATGAAATGAATAGGCAGCAGGTTTAAAACAAACAAAAGGAAGTATTTCTTCACACAACACACAGTCAACCTGTGGAACTCTTTGCCAGAGGATGTTGTGAAGGCCAAAACTATAAAAAGATTAAAAAAAAATTAGATAAGTTCATCGAGGATAGGTCCATCAATGGCTATTAGCCAGGATGGGCAGGGATGGTGCCACTAGCCTCTGTTTGCCAGAATCTGGGACTGGGTGACAGGATGCATCACTTGATGATTACCTGTTCTGTTCATTACCTCTGGGGCACCTGGCATTGTCCACTGTCAGAGGACAGGGTATTGGGCTAGATAGGCCTTTGGTCTGACCCAGTATAGCCGTTCTTATGTATGTTCTTATGAACTGCTCCCATTTGTAAAATTATGCTTTTGATGAGTAATGCTGCTTGTCAAATTTATTATTAAACAAAGATTATAGGCATAGTAGACCAGCACTATAGGTGGCTGAATATTACATTCAATTAATAATTAATTATTTCTTCAATATATTTTTAGAAGATTAATTTTACTACCCAATATCTGACCAGTTCTAATATGTATTGGGTATAGGATTTATTTTATTGCATATCAGATTTAATTTAGGCAATTTGGTCTGCCTATCTACATTTATGCTGTTGCTTCAACAGAGTATAGTATTCTTCACTGGTAGTCCTTCCTGACATGTAGTGTTGCTTTACACTGTTCAAAACAGTAAAAAGCTGCTGCATTACACCCCAGAGGGGGCTGACTTTTAATGGTGGGTAAGGGCAAGGGATAATTGTGCCTGTTGAAGTGAGTACCTCTGAAGTCTCAGGTAATACGCATATAATTAAAAAAATTAGAAATAATAGTTTGGAGCTTGACCCTGACCCTATTCAAGGGGAGGGGAAACCTTCCACTACTGCGAATGGTACAGGAACCAGTGTCCACGCCTTCAATGAAGGGGCTTTGAATTGGGCCTTTCAAAAGCCTCAGCCTCAGGTGTTAGGAGAAGTCCAAAGTGGCTGTCTTATTTTGGAGGGTTGATTCATTAATACTAGTGTCTGTGTCCTTATCTCTAGGAGAGTAAGTACACACTCCATGCACCACTGGGCTGCCGAAGAACATCCCTGTCCTACTATACTTGCCATGGGTCTGTCAGCTGGACTGGACCCATCTGCAAGTGGTGAGTTTCTCCTGTTAGCCCCATGCGTTGTTCTTTAAAAAGAGTTATAATCCCGCCTGGTGCTTACACCCCCCTCCAAGTCTGACCCCCCTCCCTTGGACCATGGGAAGTGATCAGACTGATGAGCAAGCGACGAGAGTTGGCTCATTACGGGATATTCCCCCTGTGAGTGAGACACTCTCATTCCTCACCCTCCAATGTCACTGTCCTTTGGGAAGAGACAGAAGGAGAGAGGGAGGACAGGGCTGATTAAGGAAGGTTTCTCTGCAGTGACATCGCTACAGATGCAGCAATTCCATTCAGTGCCAGGTTCTCAGGAGCAAGGCCCCGGCCCGAACACACTATTCAAAAGCACTTTAAAAACAGCAAGCAGCCAGCCAGCCCAGAGCGGCGATCAACCCAAGGCATCACCAGGACAGCGGGGGTGGTCACCTGGTTTACAAGAGCCATGCAAGTCATGAAACAACCCACTGTCTTGCAAAAAGCTGCCCGGGCTGGATACTGCATGACTGGTAGCTTTCAGCACACTGTCTGCACCAGTCTGTGGCACTGTCCAAATGGTTAGAGCACATAACTGGACTCCTTAGGTTCTATTCTTGCTCTGGAACTGACTTTCTGCATAGCCTTGAAAGTGTCACCTAATCTCTCCGTGCCTTTGGTTACAGGCCTGAATTTTACTTCCCAACATCCCAGGCTGGTGGATGGGTTAACCGTTAGCAAAGCACTTTGGCCTTGATCCAAAGCCCACTGAATTCAATGAACAGGCTTTGGATCAGGCCCTTCAAAATCCTGAGTGCTAAGGCAGTCCATGAAGTAGAAGTGTTATTTTAGGGGGTTGATTCATTAATAAAACCTTCCCTCCCAAGGGAATTTTCTAGGCTGTTTCCTCATTTTATTTCTCTTGTGGAGGCTTGCACTGGCCTGTGGAGCTGGATGAAGCCAAAGCACATCCTCAAAGCGTCGCTGTTCTCTTTTAATGTTGCCTCTTCCCATGACTCAGTTCATTAGAGCAGAGCCACCCCTGAAGCGCTGCTGAATTTTGACCCACTGAGCTGACAATGACCTGTACTTCCCTGGTGCCCAGCCTTCAGCAAGCGGCAATGTTCCTCTGCCACCCTGGAGACACAATGTCTCTGCTGCATTGGGGGCGAAGTGGGGGGGAGAGTAATCTGGTACAGCCCTTTGCAGAGGTGCCCCTACTCTGATCATCTGGGGGTGCGTAGGAGGCAGGTTAGCCATGGCTCTACATGCTCCCACTCATGAGGTGGGAGCATGTGGGAGGGAAAGCATGAGGCAAACAGCCCCTGCTCTCCCCCTGAGTGCCTGGAGCGACAATCCAGGCAGCATTAATGCCTCCATGAAGGAAGCATGTTCACCCCCTGCACTGCTGCATTAGACCAAGGCATGATCCAGTCCATCAACCTTTAAAGCCAAGTATGGAGTCCGCTAGCCCGTGGAGGACTTGGCTTGGGAGGGGAGGAAGATTTTTGGCTTCTGTTCCATTCCTGCTCTGCTGAGTCACCCAGCTTCCCAAATGGCAGGGAGGTGGGGACTGGCGGCAGCTTTGATTGGGTCCATTCTTTTTACATTAAAGAGACTCCAACATCGATTTCCCTGCCAGGCGGTGAATTTCAGCTCCAAAGAGGCATCTGGCAAGCGATCCCCTCTCAAACCAAGGGGGCGTCGCCCAGGTGCTTTCAACTTGTTACAGCTGCCTTTCAACGAAGCTGGGCTGATTAGCATGAGCACATCCGCCGTCCCTGCTGCTTTGAAGCACACGGTTACCCACAGCACGCCAGGCATTTTTCATTAGATTATGGTCATACAAAGAACAGGAGAGAGGCAATATTCAGCAAGTGCTACTTTCACATTAGATTTGCACACACACGCACACCCTGTATGTGGTGTGGTTGTGCGTAAGCTGCAGCATCTTATTTTGCATGCTGTTTTGCTGTTATTTATTTGTATGATAGCAGTGCCTAGAGGCCCTATTGGGATCCCATTGCACTAGGTGCTGTACGAACACATAGTAAGAGGCAGTCTCTGGCCTGGCCTGTGCTTTCTAAGTAGACGTGACAAAGGAGGTGTCTTTATGTCTGTTATACTGAGGCACAGAGAGGTAAAAGTAACAACTAAAGTCATGCAGGGAGTCTATGGCAAGGCCCGAAATTGAATCCCGCTCTCCTGAGGCCCCATCCAGCGCCTTAACCACACGGCTGTCCTTCCTCTTCACGGAAAAGGCAAATGATCTTTCAAGCATATGGCCTGAGGATGCAGTTTACACCTTTGCTGCATGCAGAGGTGCAATATTTCACAACCTTACACCCATTCACCTTATTTTACATCCTCCATGGAAACTCAAGCTGTGAAGGGGAAAAAGGAAAATTTCCATGTTGTAGCAAATCTGTGAGAAGTCTGATCTCATCTGCAGGTTGACAATAAGATAATTCACTAAATAAAAACTGTATTGACTGAATTCCCCACTCACAAGGCAATAGGAAAGGAATGAGCAAGTTGGGAAATATTCTTAAGGAAAATGAGGGCTACTTGAATTTTTTTTTTTTGGCTCCCCCATGGAACTGATAAACAGGATCACTGTGATGGAAAACTTCACTCTGCCATGTTAATGTGTTGGCCACCAAAAACGGTGAACATTTCCATGTGAAATTTTGCTAAATTAATTCAGCAAGGCATGTCAGCACATGCTTAACTTTAGGCAGGTGCATAAATCCCATTGACTTCAATGGGATTTAAACCTACGCTTAAAGTTAAGCACGTGCTTGTCTTGAATGATGAGTGCTTTCGTGAACGGACCCTAGATGAATGAATAAATTAATGTTGGCACGACTTGTAGACTAGTGTCATGGTAGGAGGGATGGAAAGAGTGGGGCACCAGAACAAACCTCAGGCCAGACAAAAAGACTGTTCACTACAGGTGTGAAGAGCTGTGGCTGTACAGAGCAGTGCTGCCCTGCTGATTTCAGGGACTGCAATTCTTTAATTCCTTCCTTGAGCCTCTTCCGGAAAACAAACAAAGCGCCCCGAGTCAAACTTTCCCAGTTTTTGTTCACAAAATCTTCAGGCAGACACGGTGGAGAATCTAAGCCTGTTTAAACCATGGTACATTCATTCTGAGGTTTAGGTTATCTTTGTGGCTCCAGTCGCCATAGTAACATATCAAGAATGCAATTCCCCCTTCCATCCCATGCAATAAAATGCTAATCCATCAGCCCAACTGCTGGTGCAGCAATGCAGAAAAGAGCTCTTAAAGTGCATGCAGGGGGGGAGGAAGGGGGATGCTGGCGAGGGTTCCTAAACTTTGAGCCTTGAATAATGATGGTAGGATGGGCACCTCAGTGACTCAGGGCGGGCAACATTTAGCCAGCTGCTCCTTTCCAAATGGCTGCTTGGCTGGGAGCATTTTCATGCCAGGCATGCAGGCGATGGCAAGTGGGCTTGTAGTCTCTCAACGCATGCTGTCACATCAGCTTTGGGTGGGGATAGATTTGCACTGAATTCAGCTGTGTGGATTCACATACACACACACACACACACACACGCTCCCAGCTGCAGGTATATAAGTCACCCTCTACACACGCTCCCAGCTGCAGGTATATAAGTCACCCTCTAACTAAGGTGGAAGGGAAGGAACTTCCCGCGGGCCGTCTTATATCTTCCCCTTGTGGCATATGGTGCTTGTCACTGAAGGTGATGGGACACTGGAAAGGACCCCTGGTAATTCCTATGCATACAACTCCACCCTCAGTAAATGGAGGTGGAAGGATAGACAATACCTCCAAAGGGGCAAAGGATGGGGGCGGGGTTACATAATAGATAACAGGCTGCTCTTCACTTGGAGCTGGGGGTGAAATTTCCAGCTTGCAGAGAGATGTACCTGCGCTTAGCTCTCATTGAGCTAGCATGCAGCCAGGGGAGGGACAGGCTGGCTGCCCCAGGCACTTGCCTAGCATCTCCGACGGGTACGGACTTGGGGCAGCTAGCCAGGCCTGCGACTTGCGTCACCGCAGCTACGGTGTTGTTAGCCTGCTAGCTGCATGGGAACTAGTGCAGCTACATCTACATCTACCCATGCTGGGAATTACACCCTCAAATCCAAGTGCAGATGTAACCACAGTTAAAATAAGCAGAACTGCTCCCTGGCGGAAGGGACTCAATACTCCCAATGCCAGCTGTAACCCAACGCCTGCCCGGCTTCCCCAATTGCTGTACTGTGGTGCTCCAGTATCAAAGAGAATTACAGAATGGGGCTTGCTGCAGCTGGCAGCTGCTCTCCCCCAGCTGGAAGCTGCTGTCACTAGCTTCCCCTGCCAAGCTCTTTGGCTTGTATGGGTAACGTTTCCTCCTCTCCAGCCTGTCAGGATGCAACTCTGCTTCCTAGAAGATCTGAGGGCAAGAAGGGCAGTGGCATTAGACCTTCAGGAACACGGGGCATCGGTTTGCACAAGTCCACTAACACCCTTTGGAGAGTGGCTGTCCCTGCTCTCTGTGTCCACAAGCAGGCTAGGGTGCTAAGTGCAGGGGTAGCTGGGTGAAATCCTGTGTTATACGGAGAGGTCAGATCTGACCTTAAACTCTATTAATTGATTTGGACACACCCCACAGGCAGGCAGATTTTCTAACCTTTGGGTAGCTTTGGTTGGGCACTAATGCAGTGGCCCCGTTTGCTGACAGCCTGGCTACGTGGAATAAAGGTCACTTGCTCTGGATTTTCCATCACCCTCTGGCAGGGAGCCAGGCTCTCCAGGACCAACAACATCCAAAGCCAAAATCTTTGTCACACTCTGTAGCACCAGAGAAGCGATTCAGCAGTGGGGCACTCTCCCTGCTGGCTCTGTGTTGAGCCAAACAGCCCAGCATGAGCTATGCTCCTGGGAGCAGTGCTGGGGACTCAGGAAGCCCTGCCCCGTATGTGGGGGTCTCTCCACTACCACTGCACTAGCATAGGGAAGTCCTACTCCCATTTTACAGATACAGAAGTGCAAGGAACTTGCCCAAGGTCTCACCATGTTGCACTAGTGGCAGAGCATCCGATGAAGTGAGCTGTAGCTCACGAAAGCTCATGCTCAAATAAATTGGTTAGTCTCTAAGGTGCCACAAGTCCTCCTTTTCTTTTTGTGAATACAGACTAACACGGCTGTTACTCTGAGAGCTGGGACTAGTATCCATGATTCCCAATTCCCATGCTCCAAGCACACTCCACTCCCTCCAAAACGAGAGGGATGGCATGCCATGCAGCTAATCTGAAAGTTGGGGGAAGTTTGGCCCCATTATGGTGTGCCCAGGTTACCATTCAATGCACACCCTTACAGTAGTGACGGTAGGCAATTCGTTACCCCGAGCGTATTGTATGGTTCCTCATGATGCAGGAGCCCAGAAAGGTTTTCAGTCAGTTATCTGCAAACACCAAGAAGTGAGAACTGTATTCCAGGTGCTCCTAGGAAGTGTGGAGCTAAGAAGAGACACAATTTCAATCCTTAATTATCACCTAATTAATTGAGGAAGTTGCAGCTGCAAAGATGTGATCTTAATACCTAACGGGGAAGAGAAGAACAAACTTTCAGAAGTTTGGCTGTTAACTTTTCCTAAAAGGAGGCGGCTCAGAATGTCACATAAGCAAGTGGCTTAAGATTCCGAATTGTATAGAGTGCTTTCAGCCAAGCAGATGTTATTCCTAGCTGAAGGGTTGCTTTTAACTAGAGGATCCACCGCAGCTTTTCAGAAAGCTTTACCATCATCTTAGCATAGTTAGCAACTATATCCATCTCTGGATATCTTATCAAGAGGCAGGGGCGCACGCACACACAGTTGAATTTCACACCCTGTCCAAAACTTGGGTCTTTTCTTTGACCCAGCAGCCTAGGTTATGGCTACATAGCCTCAATGTGAATGTACCCTGTGTAATTGCCCATTAATGGCACGCATGAGATTTCCATAATCGACTACCGGAATTCAAACTCACCACTCAAGCTCCCAGGGGAGTTGCCTCTCCCTGGTATAGGAAAGGGACTGCTCCCATAGTGCAGCAAAGTGTGGGATGTGATATCTAATTAGGTCAGTTAAGTATCAGTAGTGGAGCAATCTTCTCCCACATCCTATGGAGTAGGAAAGGGGCCTGGCACAATGAGACAACATTCAAGCTACAAGAGATTCTCTGCCTGCAGCAGTGAGGGGGAAGGGAAACTTAATTAACACAAATGGAGAATAACTGTGTTTCACATTCAAATTCCATCTGCCTGAATTCTAGGGGGTCCCCATTTACCATAGTGACAAAAAGCCAGGATTAATCTGCTTTGCTTTCCTCCATCTGGGCATCCAAACTGTTCATGAGCTATCCCTAGAAAGCAAACTGATGCACAGATAAAGCCGGAACCTCGCCCTGGTGGAGGGCAATGCCATAAGTGCACCACAAAGCACTAAAACCCTGAAAATTCACCTCTCCTGTAACACCTACAAAACACTCAGTGACAATGGCTAGGACGCGGATGTGCTTGCTGCCACTACTGTTCACAATCCTTCTCTGGCACATGCATGGACAAGACAACTGATTCTCCTCTCACTGACACCTGTGTCACTCCCTGACTTCTGCGGAGTTACTCCCAATTTGTACCAGTATACATGGATCAGAATCAGGCTCAGGAGGCTCAAATGTCTGTGGCCAAATCCTGAGCTATGTTGCATGGATGCGCTGGGGAACATGAGACTCCTCTTCTCCATATGCAACTGCAGGGTGTGATTCCTATCTAGGTTCCTAGCACAGATGGTACTCAGAGGGGTCTCAGCTGCTTGACCACATCCCCACAGGGTCTGGTTTGCTGTCTAAGAGGTGTTACTGGTCTCCCAGTCAGCTAGCAAAGACTGTAGTTGTTATTACATAACATTAGCAGGGTGCAATCAAGCAGCATTAGAAGTTTTACGCCATAGGCTAGAGTCGGAGATGTTACGTAGAGGGAGTAATGTCAAACTTTGCCCAGGAAAAGAGAGGAAAAACAAAAAATCTTTCCGCTGCCTGTGTTGCCCAAGACTGATTCCTGTTAAACAGGCACCAAAGTGGTGGTAAAATAAACCAAAGATCGCCTTTGGAATCTCATCAGCCAGACACTGGGACTCCAACCCAGACGTGGTCCAGAATCTCCTAAGCAACGAGACGGTGACAGAACAAGACCCCAGCTCTGCTCCTCTCAGGCTGTTACATGGGGTCCAGATATCTCATCTCACCAGTCACTGACACTCCTCTGCTTCCTCATATCATTTCCTTTTGTCTCTCTTTGTCATTTCATTGGTGTGGTTATAAGTAAGGCTAAGATTTAGTCATGACTTTTACTAAAAATACCCATGGACAGGTCAGGGGCCATGAATTTTTATTTTTTGTCTGTGACCTGTCCATGACTTTTATTATAAACACCCATGATGACTAAATCTCTGACCCTGGGGCTCTGCTGCTCTGGGGACCCCTGCTCCAGTGGTGGGGACTAACTACCCTCGGCAGCCTGTTGCTCCAAGGCCCCCAGGGACTGCTTTCCCGATGACCTCCAGGGCCAGCCGCAGCTCAGGCAGCTCTGGGGTCAGCTGCACCGGCCACTTCTGCGACCTCCGTGACAGAATCGCAGCCTTAGTTGTAAGTATCAAGATAGCCCTCATCAGCCCTTTACGCCAGTGCTGCCCAAACTTTTCCTTGGATGCCCCCCCTTACCAGTAATGCAATGTGTCTGCGCCCCCCTGGGCCGGGGGCTGGAGCTGCTGCCAGGGCCGGAGCGGAGCAGGGGGCAGAACAGGGCTGGCCAGGGTGCACTCTCCCCACCTGACCCAGGCCCCACCGTGCCCCCCAGACATTCCTCCACACCCGCCGAGGCCCCACAGTTTGGAGACCATTGCTTAATGCATGCTCAGAAGCCTGTGGAATTCACTGCTGCTGGAAGATATAGTTAGATCCTATATCTGGACTCACCAACCCTGGATAATTTAATAACCAACAACATGTGAGGTTGCACCTGTTCAAGCAGGGCAACAGAACCTCATGATTAAGGTTTTCAGCTAACCACCTTAGGGATTGGGAAGGAATTCACAGAGGGGTTTGCACACCCAGCTGCACTCTCCGGTGATTCTAACTGTGCTCCAAAGCATCAGAGGGCGGCTACTGCTGAATGCAGGATCTGGGGGTGATAGAGCATCTGGTATCACCTGGGGCAGCAAATTACGTGCTGAGATGTGATGTAGGAAAATCGTCAACATATACACATAGCTCTTACACAGCACTTTGTAATCTACAGATCTCAAAAGTAGTTTAGTAAATATCATTATCTTCATTACAGATGGGGGAACTGAGAGAGGGAAAGTGACTTGCCCAAGGTCCAACTGTGAGCCAGCGGCAGAACCCAGGTCTCCAGTGCTCCACTCCAATGCTCTAGCCACCGGGCCTGCCATCAGATCGAGATGGTGCCACTCCCCACGTTTTATTAACGTCTTCCCCCCTAAGCATCCCACCTCTGTGGTTCAAATTCTTTATAGCATCCCTGCTTCCAGACTCCTGGAACGGTGAACACAGCTTAAGGCAGCAGGAAGCTGTAACAAAGCCCATTCTCACACGTGGAAGTTGGGGCTCTCGACCCCTGCTGAGGAAAGCCAGAGAGTGGAGGAAAGAGGAAGAGAACCCTCTCTGCCAGTTATTATTACTAATAATTATTTGTGTTGCCATAGTGCGTAGGAACTCCTGTCACGGACCAGGACTCCCTTGTGCTAGAGGTTGTACGAACACATCACCAGCTGACGAGGAAGATGACAGCTGTGTCAGATCCCAAGATCAGGGATGTGCTAGGAATTGTAATTCCACCAGGAGGAGAACAGAGAGATTAAAAACTTTCAAACACGGAGGCTCCATTCCTACACTGCACTTGTCTGATCCCAAGAGATGATCACGCCACCCCAGTGGGGCTGGCCAGATGGCATTTCCTCAGCAAGAAACAATTAAGAGAGCTGATGGAAAGGTGAAGTCTGGATCCAAAACACTTTTTCTTCCCAGTGCATTTCAACAAACAACTCAGCCAGGCATCTTTCTATAAACCAATTTTCACACTTGAACTAGCTGAAAACTTCAAAGGCATGGAGGAAAAAAAATAACAAAACACAGGCTTTCCAGCCTGAGAAACCCACAGCACTTTCAGCATGACTAATATTTTCCATGTGAACTAATAATCTAGAGAGATAAATTTCTCATCAGTAAGTGAGTTATGGATGACAGGCAAGCTCAGAATCCAAATTCACCTACTAGTAAATAACTTTGTTACAGTGATATGTTTTCATTGCTTCCACGCAAAAATAAATTTACAGCATATACTTTAAGTAAAGATGTTCAGAATTCAGCCACGGAGCTAGAAAGCTGTCAATCCTAGATGCGATATGCAAAATCCTTCTTTATTTTAATATATCTTACATTGATTTCCTTCTACATGGAGGAGCTTGCTAGAACGAAGAGATTTACAGATCATATACATAAGGAGTCAATACACCCACCACTGGGATTGAGCACGGCAATGGTTTAAAAGGCCAGAGCTAAAGGTTAATAGAAGTCTCTCCATTAACTTCAACTGCCTTTGGATCAGGCCCTAATAGCAAGAACAAGGGTTAAATGAGTGGGGCCCAGTTAAGCAGAGCCAGTTGAAGTGAGGGGATGTAGTTAGGTAGCAGGGAGTTATCCCAAACTGGAAGTTAGCCAAGACTTTATGGCAAACATCTCTGAGTGGCTAAAGGGACTTCAGTGTTGCATCCCATCGCAAAGGCAGCATTTCCTCACTGCCAGTGCCATGCCAGGTTCAGAAAAAGGAATACCATCTACTGAACACACTGCCACCACTCCCTGCGCTCCTTGACCAGTCAGGACGCTGCTTTGCTTGCAAGATATCAGATTCCTCATTTTTGCCAAGTTAAACCAAGTTCCATTTAGTTTTACAGCAATTTACAAATGCATTTCTGCCCTCCTCCAAAACTCATCTTCAAATAGAGATCAGCAACTCAGCAAGAAGCAATAAATAAATAAGGTATGTTTAGCAGCTTTGGGAATTATAAGGTTAAAAAAATTGCAGCTCAGACCCCAAGTTGATCAATTACGAAGCTTATAATGATGAAATGCTACAGGGCTCTTCACCAGCTATTCAAATCCAGGCAGTTTATAAATCAAATGTCTGTCACCAAAGGGCTGCAATTGATCCCTGCAGGAGGAGTGTGCAAATGAGGGGCCTTGGGAAATAATAATCATCTCTCGATCCGCTGGAGAGAAGGAGCTATAAATGTCCGATCAGGATTTCGTCTGAACAGCACGTGCACAGGTGACTGCTTGACACAGGCCAAAGGGAGAGTTCTGTGTTGTACCCTAATTATTGATATTCCATTATAAACACATCCCAGGCCTGGCATAGCCTAAAAGAACTGCTAGCTACATGGGCTGGCATTTTCAAAGAGGTCTGAAGAAGATAAGATGTCTAGCTTCCAATTATTTTCAGTGAGAACTGGGCACTTACCTCCCTTCAGCTCCTTTGAGCATCCCAGCCACGGCTGCTAGCAGTGAAAGTTTTAGACCTCTGAAGCTGGACGCCCGGTAATCTCAAAGAATGTCACATCTATTCTCAGTTGGTGGGCACCTGGGTGCAATGCGCTGTGTGGCTGACTGAAGGTGCTCAGATTTAGCTGAAATACAATGGGCCTGATTTTCTGGTGCTCTGCACCTTGGCTGGCCATTCACAGCAGTGCAGATTGGTGACAGCAGGAGTATGGAGTGGAGTGGGGATTTTACTGGCTTCCCCTCTCAACGCATCACTGCAATATGCATTCTTTCCCTTCCCACACATAGCTCAAGTGAATACAAAGAAAGCTTTCTTTCCAAATAATGAGACATACGACCCACTCCGCCTGCATCTCCACGAGATGTCCCCAGGGGTACGCCTACCTTAGCGTCTTGCGAACCATATCCTCGTCTGTGATGCCATAGTAAGTGAGGGTCTCATTCCAGGTGGGATTCAGAGTGTTCCGCAAAGTTTTTGTTCTTAGCTTATTTGCCTGGAGAAAGCAAATAATACACCTGGTTAGTTAGCCTGCCCCAGGTAACTGCTTTGGTTTCAGGATGCAGGCAATGAATAAACCCTTGGGAAACGAAACAGTCCATGAAATGATGACACAGCATACCCGAGCAGCTCTCCTTTGGCCCTCAGTTCCAATACATATCTAGCCACTTTGCACCATCCTGCTGATCCTCCCTGCACAGGATGGCAAAAATCCCCCTCAACCAGGCTGGTGCAGCAGATATCTGGAGGTGCATAAAGGCAGTGGCCTTGTGGGTCATTTATAGAGCAATCCAATTATCCATCCAACACCCTGTACAATAAGCAGCAAGATCACGGGCAGCCTGGAAGAGAGCAGTAAGGGACCAGGGACTTCATTTTTGGGGGGGTGACGGGGGAAGAATTAACTCAGGCTTATTTAAAAAAAACCAACAGTTTGCTAGTCTGGATGTTTATGTGCATCCCTGTGTTTAGTGCAGCTACAGTTCCTGTCAGACCCAGAACCGTTTCCTGGATGCACATTTTATTAGATGTGGCAGCTTGTTTTAACTCCAAATTGCAAGGTGGCCTGTTAATACAGTGCTAGGTTGTACTGGAGGGACATGACACAGCGCCATAGCAGAGGGCAATTACCTTCCTAACAAGGCAAGAGGAAACTAGAGAGACATATCAAGGCTTGGTGTTGGAGCTTGTGAGGGACAGTGAGGGTGTTCTACCAAGTTCCACACTCAGTTCCAGAGTCCCCAAGTGTAACACAGCCCCTTTGGGACCAGCTGGCAAAGGGTTCACAGCAACTCCTCACAGGCCTGACCGACTCACTACACTTAGCACACTGCTTTCAAGAAACTGCGCTGGAAAGCACAGCCTAGGAACCCAAGGGACATTGTGACAGCTAAAATGTCACACAGAACTAACATGGGCATGGGGAAAAACACAATGGACCCAAAGCAGCACGACTATGCAGACAGGGATGCTAACCCACCAGTTTCAATGCTGGTGGTCCAATTTTCTAGCACAGAGAAGGCCATAACAGCTAGAAACCCTCAGTCCAGCTCCTGCAGAACAGTGTCAAACCAGGGACAACACCTTGTGCAGCAGGATACTAGAATGTAATTCTAAAACAGCACAGGGCCTTTTCCATAAAGCATTGGCACCATAATTGAGTGTCACTAAAAAGCAAAATGCTGTACCAGTACATCAGATCCATTTCTGAAAATAAGTAACCATCCCAATGAGTATATTTTATTAATGAATTATTGAGATGCTTCCAAGAGCCATTGTCTGGATGGATTTATTTTCCTTTTTTTGTTCTTCTCTCAGTGCACATTATTAAATCATTGCTCATTCCTTGCAAGGCCTTGTGGGAAGTCTGCTCCACCTTGTTACGTGCACTGGCCACACCCTAGGGCACAGAGTTACCCAATACCTAAATATTAGCCTGGAACAGGCACTAGGAAGCTTACTGGGAATGTGTTCCACTCCCAGTGGAGATCACCAGAGCATCCCAGCTGCTTTCTGCCTATGAAATGAGTCAAGGCCCTGGCTTGTTTAAGGGTCTCTCATCAGCATATAAGTCCTATGGAGCCTTGCCAGAATACAGGCTTGTGAGGATCTCATTTTCGTACCCCTTGGCTGAACCACTTGATGAAAAGGCTGCCAGATCATTCAGTTTGCTCCAGAGTTTGAATAAACCCAGTGGTTGCCAATGTAGAGGCCAAAATTAAGTGTCCGAGTCCAAATCCAGATGGTGGAAAATCTGTACTTAGTAGCCCCACACCACTACACTGAAACAACCAGAGTCTGTCTCTTTCCCTCCACTGGCTTCTGGCCAAACCTGCTGAGCAGCAGGACGTTTACAGGTAATAAGTTGCAGAACAGAGAAAAGCCACATCATGAACCACTTCCCCAGCTGGCTTGAATACCGGCACTTTCCATAGCGGTGCCCAGGACAGAAAGGCAATGGAGACGACACCAATCTCCTAACTTCGGGTCTGATCCAAAGTCCATTGCAGTGGGTGGACGGGAGAGTAAAAAGGGCTTCTCCCCAGCTTGCAAAGGATCCACTACCACACCCACAGGCTCTCTCAGGCAGTTTTACTGTCCCCACTTAAACAAAACAAAGCCATATCCTCAGTTTCCTGTGGGCTACAAACCCAAGGATGGTTCCCTTAGGCTTTACCTTTCAGGCTCCCACCGCCTCCCCTCCCAAGACTCTCACTGTCCTGCTGCTCCTGTGCCTATAGCTTCCTAACTCTGACTCACTGGATCTCTCTCATTAATAGGTCTCCCCCCACACACCCCAGCCGCCCCCTTTTAAAGCCTAATTTGGGTCAGCTGATGCGGCACAGGTACACTGGCCCTGCTCCCTCTTAAAGGGCCAGCATCATCCTGGATAGGGACTCTTTCCATTGGCTTTGCTAAGTTATGGCAGTCCTTTACAGAACGAGCCGGGGGCAACTGAAGGGCAGTCTGGCCTGCCACTGCCCATGCTGTACCTGCTCTGTGGAGAAAAGGAGAATGCTGTATCAGGGCCTAAGTCCATACCTAACTGCAAGCAAATGATTGACCCCCAATGGCTTCAGTGGGATTTGTGCATATGCTGTAACAGGATGAACCTCAGCATTTTTTAAAAGCAAACACACTTGCTTAGAATCACGACCAGAGAGGGGACTTCACACTCTAGGACGGTCAACCCTGCATCTTTCCCCAGGTCTGAAGTCCTTTTAAATCATCTTAAAGTGAGACTTGTCAATTCTCTCTTATAATTGCTCTTTCAGGGCACTATTGTAAACTCAGATGATTGTTTCACAACTCTTGCGATAGTTGGTGCTTTTCTCAAAGTCCCAGCTCCTGGAGTCAGGTGATCATGTTAGAACCTCAGATTTTTTTTTTTCATGCAACTTTCTAGCCCTTCTGGTTGCATAGAAAAGCTTGAAAATGTAGGAGGGAAAATCCCACCCAAAACCCAACATTTTTTAAAAAAATATCATGATATTGGGGGGAAAGGAGGAGCTGACTTGTAATTTTTGAGCACTTGGAATTGACAATACCAGGGTAACCAAAAGAAAATACATATGCTGCCATTGTATAACCACTGGGAACAGTAGATGGAATGGTTAGGAAGAATATCCAGCAGAATAAAACAAAAATGCGATGAAGACGGGCAATAAAACTATAAAGCATTAAGGGAATGGATACATAATCCATGTCACTTAAAACAATTTCTAGCTACGGTAGGAAAATACAGAGCAGGAATAAATTGGGTGGAGGCCCTCAGCTGCCCAGAATATGCAGCAATGGCAGCACAGGCCAAACAAAGCCTGATTTAAACAATGCCATCTAGACTAACGGACTAGTTACTTCTGTTGTTCTTTATTTTGGACATCCTATCACACTCCTGGCAAGACTGCACATGGCCAAAGCAAAGGCTGATGTGAACTGCTGATGCAGCAAATAAAAGCAGATGACAGGAAAAGTAGAGGCATTATCAAGCTGTAGGATGGCATAAATTAAGCCTTGCTTTTTATTTCTATTTTTCAATTTACAAAGTAACAGGAACAAATAATGAAAGACGCAACACCAGAGAAAACATGTTCAGAGCTGGGTGAAACCTTGTTATGGGCTGAGGTAAAACCTTCTTCAAACTGATGTGTGAACTCACCCTTTGCTTAAGATAGTTTGTAAGAAACACTTAGGGTGCAACACCTAAAACAAGGCCTAATAGATTCTGCCCAGAAACCAGCACCGCATGGGAACGGTGACCAAGCGGGTGTGAAGAAAGGCAGAACACACAGAAACTGAGAACAGACAAACCCCAAGAGAGAGACAAAAGCAAGAAAGACAAGCCCGTGAGTACAGTGAGATCCTAGAAAAAGCTAGACATAGCTTTTGGGTCTGTCGGCTAAAGAGGCTTTTTTGGCGGAGGTACTGGGGAAGAGGGATGTCAGCGAACGAACAGAATGTAAATTCAAACAAATACAAGGCAATACTTCCTTGCCCAGCGTGTAGTCAGCCAGCGGGGATCACAGACACAAATACTGCTGCTGGGTGTAAGATGGACTAACCAAACCTCATGAATTGGGGCATAAACTCATGACCTCCCAAGGGTTAGGAAGAAAGCCACACACCTCATCACCCACATCTCCCGCACAGAACAGCCTGCTTGACTGGGCATCAGATGTACCCCTCTGCTGGCAGCACATAGTGAGGTGTCGCAGCCCCGCAATTCCAGCTGGCAGGGGGATCCAGAGGGATGATGTTTAATACATTCCCAGGCCGGGCTCATGCAACCACAGCAGCAGAGAACTGGTGTGACAATTGTGCCCCATTGTCTCCACAAATGAAAGAAACTTATTCTAGGGGAAATTTATTACCTCTGCGCACAGCCCATTTAGGAGCAAAAGAGGCTCT
This sequence comes from Eretmochelys imbricata, assembly GCF_965152235.1. Classification (NCBI taxonomy): domain Eukaryota; kingdom Metazoa; phylum Chordata; order Testudines; family Cheloniidae; genus Eretmochelys; species Eretmochelys imbricata. Next base: position 4,683,120 of record NC_135588.1, on the reverse strand, counting down.
TTCAGAGGAATACTGGATGGCAAATGTCCCACCTATCCCCACCCTTCATGGTCCTTTCTACAGCCTGCTTTAAACTTGAGCTGAAAGATGTTCCCGCCAGGGGCCTGCATGAAACGAGTCTGTTGGGTCTCAGGCTATGTCCATGGGGATAGGTGGCCACATCATAGATGCTGCACATCCCAACCTGCACAAGCTGACAGTCTCCTTGGAGAGGGGCTAAGTACTCAATGAAGGCCTGAGACAGAACTTGCTGAGGTCAATGGAAAGATTCCCTTTGATTTAACTGGCCATTGGATCAGGCCCTGGAGAACAAGCCACCTTCCTCCCTACTGGTGGGGCAGCAAAAGTGTGGGGCACCTTGCAGCACCACTCCCTACCATTTTAATCATCTTCAGGAGCTAGAGAGAAGGGGCCTCATCTCCAGGCTGCCGATCCAACATCTCTCTCCAGTGCTGAGTTCACGTAGCCCAAATGAGTGCTCCCTGAACAGTTTCATTCCATCACCAGCTTTCATCTTGGAGCCCAGAATGCCTTCTGGGCGAAAGAAGAAAGCAGAATCCCCGTGCTGAAAGTACGATCGATTTTAAGACAGGCTCTGTTCCCTCTCTCCGTCTGCCTCCTCCTCCTCCCCCACAGTGATAATGATGGATTGAGCTTAATACAACTTAGACCATTTTTTCCTCCCCCTGTTGGGGAGGAGAATGACACATCACTCTGTAGAAGAGGCCTGCTGATTTCAGGTAGGGCTTTTCCATTAATTCCCTGGCAGAGGGACAGGCTGAGCAAGCAACAATTTCCACTGTAATTGGGTGTAAAGTGGGAGAGTTCAATCCTCACTCTGGCCATTTCTCAGCGTAATCAGCTCTGATTAAATCAATACGTAAAAGTTGTCTGCAGAGTATTTCGGATGCATTGTTACATTCATCATCTTTGTTTTGCAAGCTCCACACTAGAGGTAAGCAAGGCACTTAGCACACAAGGAAGTAAAGGGTCTCTCTCATGCTTTAAGAGCCAGCCTTGCTACTCAGATGGACTTGCTCCTTTACAAAAGGCATTCCAGATTCCGGAGCAGTTTTTCATTCCTGTCAAAGAAACTACAGAAAAAAAATCACCCTTCAATTATCTTATCCAAGGGTTAAAAGAAGGCCTCCTGACCAGAAACACCCAACATTCATCAAGTAATCTGGCTTTAAGCTTGGCGTAGATGAATAGGTTAAAAACAACCAAAATTCTTTCTTTATCGTCTCCTAACCAAACTGGAATGTCCCTCCCAGCAGAGAACAGACAGGACTCTACTGTAATTAATATATAAAGGGATATTTTATCAAGACCTCTGAACAGACAGACAGACCGACCCTGTGGTTCCTAGCAACCTGACAAACCAAATACAATCTTTTGTTGTCTGGTGTCACTAAGAAGGTGTCCCTAAATCTCAGCACACACTAATGGCTTGTCTACACTTGAAACACTCCAGGGGCACGGCTGCAGCTGCGCCGCTGTAGGGCTGCAGTGTAAACACTACCTATACTGACAGGAGGGGTTCTCTCCCGGCACAGATAACCCACCTCCCCGAGAGATGATAGCTAGGTCACTGGAAGACTTCTTCCTTCACCTAGCGCTGTCTATGCTGGGGGTTAGGAGGACTTAAATATCTCACTTGTTAAGATGACCTAATTTTCTACGTAGACCAGGCCTAAGCAATCGTGGGATGAGGTTGCTGACTATACTGCACAGAACCTCACCCATGATTCAGACAGAACCCAGAGGCAGCAAAATCCAACAGGCAGGGGGCTGGGAGAGGAGTCCAGAGACCTGGGCTCTGGTTCTTGCCTTTTCCACGGACTTGCTGTGTGACTTTGGCTAAGTCACTTCCCATCCCCTCCCACCTGTCTGTCTTGTCTATCTAGAATGTAAGCCCTTTGGGGTTGTAACAGTCTCTTAGGGCTTGTCTACACAGGGAAGCTATATGGGGGTAAAGCAGGGTGTGAATGTAAACCTTTCTAGTTGTGCCAGTGCAGCTCCTCCATGTGGACACTCTTATTGCAGCATAGGAGAATCTTCTTCCAGTTTACCTTATGTCTCTTTGAAAGCAGTTTAAGCTAAAATGAAAAAAGGCACTCTTATTCCAGAATTGGAGTGTCCACCCAAGGAGCTAGAGTGATATAAATACAGTGGTTATGGAGTTGAGGTTAACTGGTATAACTGGGAAAAGCTCCCATGTACAGAAGCCCTTCCTACATATTTGTACACCTCCCAGCACAACAGGGCTCTAATCTTGTGTGCATTATAGCAGTGCCTACAGGCCCCAACCAACACCACATACCAATCTTTGGCTGGGATCTGTGCAAAACATACCCATGTCTCTCCCCAGAGCTTTGTGCAGACCTGGTTCATTTGGATTCATGTGGATTTAGGCCCTCTAGGATGGGAATGTCTAACTAGCATTTGACCCCTTCTATTTTGTATTGCTCCTTTTGATAGTTTTCAAAAGCAGTCTGGATTTGCCAACACTGCTAAGGTTTGTACAACACTGCTGAGGTTTATTCTACTATCATCACACAGGAAAGTTGGTTGGAAGAACACAAGAGGCTCCTGTAAGTGAAAGGGTCTTCTTTTGATCCTTCGGCTCCACCTAGAACACAAGGAGGGAATTGATTTATATGAACATCTAACACCCTGCAAAACCAATCGTATTTCATGTCAGTCAAGCAGAGCTCCCTTTCAGCATAAAATAAAATCAGTGAATCAACTAGTATGGCTGTCAGGTCAGGAGGCAGCTTAGCTCTTCGAAAGGAAGCCCAAGTGAAAACAATCACTGCCTTGCAGGAGATGTTTCCATGGGGGGCAGGAGAGGAATAAAACCCCACAAGACCGCAAAAAGAAATGATCTTTTCCAGCTTCAGCTGAGGTCGATTGTAATGCCTTGTTCACCTTAAATGTTTCCCAACTGTGTAAAATAGTTTCAAAATTAGACAGGTTCTCGCAAGAGAGATTTAAGGAGGCACTGACAGCCATTTGTCTTCCTGGCAGAGTTCAGATCGTCTCTCTTTCATTTTATTAGTATCATTATCAACGGCACCAGGCATGTCTGGGAGCCACAGGCCAGGGGGAGGACTGGCTGTAAGTCTCCAGGCTCGCTTGGCACAAGATAAGCTGTTTATTAAGGCCGATTACCAGCGTGTTTTGAAAGATGGAGTAACTCAGTCGCAGGCAGGAATTGCATTAGGACAGAACGGCCAAACAAGCATGGAGGAAAACGCATGCTAAACAGTTCGTGTGTGTGTGGAATATTTTTGATCTCTGGCTGCTAGTTTGCATCATGCACTTAACAGGCCAGTGACACTGAAGTTCTGCTTCCCCCAACCCCTGGGAGGTTATTTATCATTTTCAATATATAGGAGAATGCATCTACCATGTCCTCAAGGTGTGGATACAAGAAAAGTAACTCTCTGATCATTCATCAGCTAATGATACAGAAAATCTCCCGGACAAGGCAAGGAACTACACACTTCCTCAGGAAAGCCCTGGGTTAACAGGCCTGAGAGCACCCGCTGAAAGTCAGGATTCAGTCAGAGCAAGGGAGGGGAGCAAGGACATGCTCAGCTCCCAATGTCCAGAGAGGAGTGAGTCGAGGGACTGTCAGCTGGAGGGGTGGCCTCCAAGGATCTAAAACGCACAGTGTTTTATATGGTAGATCAAACATAACATCCTAAATTGTACCCAGCAATTGACTGGGGACCCAAGCATGAAACACAGCCAAGTAAGTTGGCAACACTAACTGAAGCTTCCCATCAGACTCCCAGGAGAAAAGCATTGCAATAACCCACTATAGGAGATCACGAAGGTTCCCCATACAGAGCATTAACCATTAGCAAGAGAACAGAACAGACAACTCAAGAAAAATGCACCACTCACAACAGGGAGACAAAGCAGCTGTGGAGATTTTATTTGCTTTACAACAACAGTGGCCTGCGGTTTGGGGCTTTCCTGGCTGTTAATGATCACCTGGGATTAAACTTAAACTCCTCTGCCTGCTTGTTAATTTTCTTGTTTTAATATGGAACGCTTCACGAATTTGCGTGTCGTCCTTGTGCAGGGGCCATGCTAATCTTCTCCGTATCGTTCCGATTTTTGATATCCTCCCGCCTGAGCCTGCTCTCCCCTATTTGCACGAGCAGCACCATTCAGTGGGAACACTGGGCGGAAGACGGGAGTGGGAGGGATGGCCCACTCTCAGCCACACTCACTGAAGATGTCAGTATTTATTTAATTTCTCAGAGGCAAACTGAACGGGTTATTAAAACATGCAAAGGCTTCTATCCATCAGTGGAGGAAAGGGCTGGCATTTCACTAGCAACCTGTAGAGGGCCCCATGGGGGGAAGGGGTTGCTGGTGCTGTGCCAGTTTTTCCTAGCGTCACCTGAAATGTAGTTAGGCTGGGACTGAGGCATTGTTCCTGAATGGCCCTTGAACCTCCAGGCAGAGGGTTCAAGAGAAGCAGCTCCTAGTGCTTCACCAGGCCCACCAACACATGGAGGCCTGCTGGCTGGGGGAGGGAGGTAGAAGGTTATTTCTTTGTCTTGTGGATCATTCTGGGGGTTCCTCCTCTCTCTCCTATCAATAACGTGACATGTTCTAGCCACACAGATTGACCAGCAGCTCCGCTAGGGCCAATATTCCAGCACCGATCAGCTGACTGGGAGGGAAATGCAACTGATGCCTTTGTATGTAACTTACTGTACAGCATCTCCACACTAGTGCCTCGTGATGAGAGCCGCAATCCAAGAGACTCCTTCCATTGACTTTAGTGGGAGTTGGAATAGGTCCTAGGGTGCGAACCCTTCTCCCACACACCATCCCGTAGTACTGTGGCTCTTCCAACATACTTCACAAACCCAGGCTCTCCCTGGGCAGTCAGGGCAGTGATCCTGGACCTGAGTAAAGCTTACAGGAGGAAATTCAAAAGCAGGCAATGCTCATCCAGGCTTGGGTTTCATTATAAACCTGAAACTTGGGCCTATCTTCCGACAGACAGTGAGTGATCAAAGGCTGGCTGTTTCACGTAGTGGAATGGGCACTGCCAGAAACCTGGGGAGAGCCAGCTGATCTGAGTCAGTATATAATGAATAAATGAGGAGTACTTGTGGCACCTTAGAGACTAACACATTTATTTGGGCATAATAAATATGGGGTTAAAACCCAGTTCATCGGATGCATGCAGTGGAAAATACAGCAGGAAGATATATATACACGCAGAGAACATGAAAAAATGGGTGTTGCCATACCAACTGTAATGAAACCAATCAATTAAGGTGGGCTATTATCAGCAGAGAAAAAAACTTTTGTAGTGATAATCAGGATGGCCCATTGCCAACAGTTCACAAGAAGGTGAGAGTAACAGTATGGGAAAAAATATGCCATCATGTGCCAGCAATGCCCCTCTGCCATGTACATGGCCAAACCGGACAGTCTCTACGCAAAAGAATAAATGGACACAAATCAGACATCAAGAATTATAACATGCAAAAACCAGTCGGAGAACACTTCAATCTCCCTGGTCACTCGATTTCAGACCTAAAAGCTGCAATTCTCCACAAAAAAACATCAAAAACAGACTCCAAAGAGAAACTGCAAAATTGGAATTAATTTGCGAACTGGACGCCATTAAATTAGGCTTGAATAAAGACTGGGAGTGGATGGGTCATTACGCAAAGTAAAAACTATTTCCCCATGCTAATTATGGTATGGCAATACCCATTTTTTCATGTTCTCTGTATTTTCCACTGCATGCGTCCGATGAAGTGAGTTTTAGCCTACGAAAGCTTATGCCCAAGTAAATGTGTTAGTCTCTAAGGTGTCATCCTAGTTTTTTTTTGCTGATACAGACTAACACAGCTGCCACCCTGAAACCTGTCACCATGCAAGGCAGTGAATACATGCTGTGCCTTCTCTCCCAAGCACTTACTAAAGACTATACCATCCACAGTTATAGTCAGACTCCTGCTAGGGCACCTCCGACGCTTAGTTAGTGATCGCTCGGCTAGCTAGCTGGCTTGCCTAGGGAGGTCTGATCTGCTAGAGCAAGTTGTCTCAGACTCTCCGCAGACCATAACAGAGAAGTTTTCTTGCATGCCAGCCACAATGGCCTGGCCCCACCTCTTCTCCCATTCTCCACTGTGCAGACCACTCCTCTCTCTGCCACAACCCCACATCACCGCGCAGCTGCTTGCATGGCAGAGTAACATTAGGAGACCTTTCCCATGCCTTTGTGTAGCTTCTTTCAATGCAAGGAGCAGCCAGAGGCAAAGAGGAGTTAGCACCTCACGCCCAGCCAGCTCTGTGCGTCACCAGTGTGGCCCTGTGGCTCTCATTTTGAGAGCTGTTGCACTGGAGGCATTTACATGCACCCTCCCAACTGCAGGAAGAGAAGAGAAAGGGAAAAAGAAAAAGCACACAGGATGGGACAGAACCACCTAGATGGGGCATCTGTTTGTAATGAGCTGGGTTTCCAGTGATCCCTTCCCAAGCTCAGGTGCTAAGGAGATGCTTTTTGGATATCAGGCGGTGATGGACACAACACTAGCCCCTGAAGCACAGTGATACTTAGACAACGGATGGCAGCGTTTCCTCCTGCAGACCTGGAAGAAGCTGCAGAGAACACAGTAACCAGGAGAGCTGCGGTAGGGTGACAACAGCATGGGCGGTGTGCTAAGCATCAGACCAGTCCTGGAGAGCCAGTGCTGTCATGGTGCCACCACCATCCCCTGACCTGCTGTGAGCCAACACATTACTAATTCATCAAGGAAACCAAGATCAGCAAGAGACAGGGGAAATCTGCCAGTCATCACTCATCACCCAGCAGCTAAAAGGTGCCCCGCTGTTAAGCCCTAGCCCATGACTAATCCTGGTTTGTTTGGTTCATGCCGGGGGTTTCCAATTCACTTCCCACAGCGGTTGTACAAAAGATTCGGAAGAGGTTTGCTTTATGAGGGGGGGGGGGGTCAGGGGGCAAGCCAGCCCACCTAGCAGTGTGACAGTTACCCTGCCTGTCTGCACAGGTAGAATCTAACTTAGACATGCCAGGGTGGTTGGGTGAGGGTAATGGAAGAAGCTCAACTTCCCTTTTCCCCCCACTTTCAAGTTCCTATTTGGGTCACTTTTTCTACTTGCTTCTCCCACCTCCAAAATATAAACACAGCAAGTTTAATTCTGCCCAGTGTCTTTCGTAGCAACTCAGTCTCCCCCAAGTGCAGAAACACAGTTACAGAGCAGGGTGCATACCTGGGCACCCAAATCTCACACCTCGGCACTGAAGCAGGCCCCTGGGAACTGAGGACTGGTACTGACACAGTTAAATGCTCTTTGCAACCTACTGGTATTGGAACACCTACATGTAGGTGCCCAAATTAGCACCTAAATGTGATGCCCAGCCAACTGCTAGTGGAGAACCTACATCCAGATGCCAGACCTAGGTGACCACATGTAGCGAGACAGAGTGGCCTCCCTGTGGACCGGAGAGCGAGGGAGCACTACACTCCCTTTGGTGGGCGGAGCCAAACCCACCCCGCCCCCTGGCCGGAAGTATAAAAGGAAGGCTCTGCAGCTCAGGTGGGCTGGAGCCAACAGATGCCTCTGCCTTGCTGCGGCACCCAGGAGTGGAACCTGCACTCTGCTGCGCTCTGCCCCCAGAGGAGGCTAACGCAGAGGAGTTGCCAGGACTACCACAGGCTGTATACCCGAGGCGCCCGAGGACCTGTGGAGGCCAGAGGTACCAAATCCTGGGGAGGCAGGAAGTCACCCAGGGGCAGCTGATGACTGGCCAGCTACAGGGGCTGACCACGTCTCAGTCGGCTCGGCGTGTTGTGGCTGGATCCCCGCCAACCCAGTGGCGGACCACTCTGCCACTGTTAGGGCCCTGGGCTGGGACACGGTGGAGTAGGATGGACCCGTGTCCCCCTGCCATCCCCATCCCTGGGTGACCGACTCCCCATCTTAGACCAGGAGGCCTATGCTCCGTGAACCCCCCTGCTAGCACCCTAGACGGTCTGCCGGGGTCACAAAGCCCTTTCAGGGCCCCTAGACTGTGTGGGCGCTCCCCCTTACCTAAATCCAAAGACTGTGTGTGTTTGCCAGCTGCCTGAGCTCCCAGATGAGGCTAAAGCCTGCCCCTTGCTCTGCCCTGCCCCAAAGGGCTAGAGCTTATTGACTTGGCATGTCTGCTGGCTGCCTGTGCTGGAAAGCTTAGGCTACATCCTGCTACTAGCCCAGTCCTGCCTATTGCAGGGCTGTGTGCGAACTAGAGACTACACAGGGCACTGCCTAGCCCAGGGACAGGGACAAGGGGCCCAGACTGTTGTTGTTGTGTTTGCCTCTGTCAGACTGTCCCAGAGCTCTAGACTTCTGACCCCTCAGCCCTGCTGGTGCGACCTCAGGCTGAGGACTAAACCCTAAGACAGAGAGGCAGAGTGGCCTCCCTCCCCACTGGAGAGTGAGGGAGCACTACACCCCATATGAAAATTAAGCCCAGCAAATTAAAGAAAACAAGAGCCAAAGTGTTAGCTGAAGGTGTGGAGGGACCGTGTATGTGTGTGTGGGTGGGTGGGGGGGAGGGGAGGGTGTTGGGTGTTCTGGGCAGTTTGTGGAGCAGAAGCAGGTGGTGGGGAGGTATTAAGAGGTGGGCCTAAGACGGAAAAGGAGGAGAAGTAAATGGAGCTGCAGAGCCAGTGATGCTACCCAAGCAATGCGCTGTAATCCTTTGATCAAAGCAGCTTTCCCCTCCATGCACCATTTTAATGTGCCTTGGAGACAAAGGGTTAATACAGACCCTTATTTTCAGGTTGTTTTCCCAAGAGGATCCCAGTTTCCAGACACAGAAAAGGCCTGATGGACCCCTTCCCCTCCGCACCGCAGCAGAATCTTGTCCCCCAGGAGGAGGTGCACTAGGAAGGTTATTCTGCTACCTTCTAAGCAGAAGGTTAAGAACCACTCTGTTGCTGAAGGGCAAGGCAAAGAAGGCATCCTCCTTTTCAAACCCATGCTGGCTCTTCCTTAAACTGTCTGCACCCTGACAGCTTGTAAGGGAGAAGGGGTTGTTCACATCTGTGCTATAATGAGCTCCCTCTCTTTGAGAAGAGCCTCCGACCCCTTCCTAATATGACCCAGTGCTTTGAGGACTGAACTGGAAGCCAAGACTCCTGGTTCTATCTCGGCTCTGCCGCTGACTTCTTGGGTGACCTGGAGCCAGTCACTAGGGGGTGGGTTTTAAAAGACACTGGAGGAAGTTAAGTACCTATGTCCTTTTGATGGGTAATGGAGTTTAGAAGCCTAACATTCAGAGCTTTAGGGCTGAACTTTCTAAAACATCTGTGTGCTTCAGCTACACAATGTGTAAATAGCCATAATGAGGCTTAATCATCTTTGCAAAGCACTTTGAGCTGTGTAGATGAAAGGCCCTACATACAGTAAGTGCACAGTACTACTGCACCTTATAAAAACTAGAAATTTTTGGCACATGAATTTTTTGCAGCAAACAGGACACTCCGAATGCAAGTTATTCTAGGTGCAGCTGCATCGTTTATAAATTCAGCCAATCTCAAGACCGCTCCATTGCTCCTACTTTGCCCCTGCTACTGAAGAGTAGGAAATGGGATAGGAAAGTGTGGAGACTTCCACTTGCTCTTCACTACCTACAGCAGAAATTACATCAGTGGGTTTGCAAAAATAAAAGGGACAGATAATATATACTGATGAAAGTGCTCATGGCTTTCCTTATCTTTAATGAAACTGGAAATGCACCATGGTAAAAACTCCCTCTAACGCCCTGGGAATTATGAATTAATTCAACTGAACTGCAACAAAAATATACCTCCCCAAAAAGGCCTGGCTATTTTGGTGGAAAAGGAGAGCGAGATTAATATTCATTATATATATTCATACAGTATTTAAATTCACCTACTTCATCAGTTACACTGACTTCTCACTACACTGCAGCATCATTAATTACATCACTCGCCAGCAAATTCAAACCATACATATATGGAAATATTTTCCTTCCAGTCTGTAATCTGTTTTATTATGGACTGCGGAGCTTAAAATGCAAAAGAAGAAGAGAAAGGAGCTGTTTGTCCAGAAACGCCCTTCTGCCTGGCTTGCATAGGCTTTACAACACTTCCACACCCAGCTGCTTTCCAGCGAGTTCCTGAACTCAATCCACTCAGCCCCAGTAGTGAGCTAGAGGAGCTCTGCTGGTCATGCCAGCACTGCATGAGTGAACATGCAACTCTAGGCTCACTGTGGGAAGGATTTTCCGTGTTGAGGAAAGGGAGTCTCTGTAGAGTTGTGAACTATGACAGACATAAGCATCTGTATTAGTGACATCTGTATTAGTGACTGTATTAGTGACTGGCAGCCTGCTCTACTGTCACTCAGCAGCTCGCTTTCAGCAGGCTTCTTACTGGGCCCAGGAAGCTTGTGAGCACTTCCATCACTCAAGATAAGTCAGTCATGGACAATGATTCCATGGCGTGGGTCACTATGCAGGCATAACATCTATGCATCTCACTGGTGACCATCCCAGACCTGAGTGAAATTCAATGTACTAGGGATCATCTTTAAAGCCCAGCATGTCTGGGACCCAGTTATTAAAGAGTGTGTCTGCATCTGTTGCAACAGCCAAGAGTTTTTCGATGGTGCGAGTGGCACAGTCTCATTGAAAGGCCTCCCTCTCCTGTTAGCACTTGCTACTAGAGTTGGTCAAAAACTGGATTTTCTTTCTCTGTGACAAATTTAGAGATTTTGAAAACAAAATTCATCCTGGATCAAGATGAAAAGACAAAATTTCTAGTTACTTTAGACTACTAATAGCCTCTCATTAGAAAAAGAAAACCAGATCTGATGACTATATTCCTGTGTAGTATCTCTCTAAACAAAAGCTCACTGGGGTATGGATTATCGTTTTCTTTCAGATATTTACATGGCAAGGATTTGTAAACCTGTTAATAAACAGTCACATCCATTTTTTTCACAAAACAAATTTGCAATTTTGTTTGTTGGTTTGGGGTCAACTCACACACATTGTTTTGATTCTGACCCTTTAAAACAGACATATAGATATACATAAATAAAGTAAATTTCAAAATAAAAAATAAAAAAGCTTCGTTCTGAAAACATCAACATGGGACACTGACATTTCTGAAATTTTTCCAATTTTTTCCTCTAAACAAGATTTTGTTGAAATCTATAGAATTTTGCAAAAAAAATTGGTTTTGTCAAAATGACATTTTAAGACAGAAAACTGTTTCGACCAGCTCCACTCGCTACTCAGATTGCCCATGAACTCCAGATCACGCTACATTTTTTGTGCAGTCAGACTTTTGCCCTGACTGTACCTTGTTGCTTGTGCCTGGTTCTTTCTTTGATTGGAGAGTTTAGGCCCAGTAGACATTTAGGAGGGATACCCTAAACTCAAATCCGAGCTCTGTAGCTTTTGCTGGATGCTGTACTAAGCCCCAAAAGGTGAAAATCCTGGTTCCATTAAAGTCAATGGCAAAAACTCCCATGCTCAGTCTGCTAGGCCTCTCTGGTTTTTGGAAAGGAGGACGTGTTTGATTGGGTAGCTTTGACTTCAATGGTTCCAGGATATCACCCTATGTGCTTCTGACAGAGATGCTTACTAAGATAGTAAATGAAAAAGGTCAATGTACATTTTGAGTGTATGCAATTTAATCCGTGCACCCTTTCACCTATGTCTCTCTGCTGATACCATTGCTTACACGGTCATTCATCAGTGTGCTAACTCAGCCCCTCTCTCTTTAAGGAGAGAGACTCTTTGGGGACTCTCTCTTTTGTTGTACGGTACAGCTCCAAGCACATTGGCAATGCTAGAACATGGATGTACTTGCAAATTGTGCATGCATATTCAAAGGAGGCTTGCTGAAAATCTCCCCCCTAAAATACAGCACATTATTTTACATAGCCAACTTGCACTGGAAAATAAATCCCAACCCACAACAGCAGCATTATATATTGCTATACCTAGTCAGTATATGGTACAATTTCACAAGGCAGGCAGAATTGCATAGCTGAACTGTGCACACGACACAGATTTCAGATGGAATTTAAAAGACAACTCACCTTACTAGCGCCCGGGAGTAAGTGCAATTTGACATATGGATCAGCCAAGCCATTATGATCCATTGGCTTCAGGCCCTGAAGAGGAGATAAAAAAAGGCAAGAAAGGTTACAAAGATTACAACAGAGGCCAGCTCTTTACTAATCCATTTTCTATATCAAGAAATATACCCACCTAACAATTATCTCATTTCCCCGGAACTGGTTGATAGAAATGTATCAATGCCATGGAACCCAAGCTGTGCAGCAAAAAGCCAGACATTCAGAAGTCAAATGCAGGGTGCAATTCTGACCAAGAAAGAGCCTCTGGAAGACTTCACTCCCAGTACTTAGCATTGGTTGTATCACATCCCTGCTGTTATTTTAGTAGCCAATCCTGGCACCCAAATCACAATTAATTCAAGAGTTAGGTAACTCAGCTCAGCAATTTTGGAGATAAAATAACAGGGTTCTGCCGTTCCATAATTGCTTATGTGCAAACACACCTCTGCTGTTGTGGCGGTACTTCAGTGCACACGATGAGGGGCTGATGGCACCTATCTAATCCCCGTTATGAAAGCACCGTGTGAGGAAAGAACAGCCTTCGAACAAGCAGGAAGCTGCTGTCAACTGCCTGATGCTTTATTTGCAATGAGACCCCGGAGGCAAGAGAATATGTAAGTAATGAACCTCTCACAGCCCTTACACTGATTATAAGGCTAGAGGGACCATTGTGATCAGAAAAGCCAGGTCTACACTACAAATCTGGGTTGACACAAGTGATGTTGGCATGAAGCTGCCAGTTAGCACATCGCGTCTGCGCATGCATGCTCGGCTACACACAGCACCGATGCAAGGACTCACCAGGAGTGCTCGTGTCAACGTACAGTCCTGTGCACTATGGGTAAGTGTCCCACTGTGTAACCCACCGCCATCCAGTGCACTGTCTTTTGGGAAGTCTGGCAATATATGGTGGGGCAGAAACAAATTGCTCAGGCCACCTTGACAGCGTGGAGGAAAGATTAAACTATGTACTCAGCAGGTGAGGAATGACAGTTGGATGCACTTTTGGAAGACTGAAGGGACGCTGGCATTATTACTCACAAGGCTGGATCTCACTGAAAAAACATCCCAATGGTTATAGCTGCCTGCTGTGTCCTGCATAACACCTGTGAAGCAAAGTGGGGAGAAGCTGCCACTGGGGTGGAGGGCAAGCTACTGTCTGCTGAACTTGAACGGCTAGACACAAAGGCGATTAGAAGAACTCAGCACGGAGCTATAGAGCTCTGGGAGGCTTTGAAAGAACACTTGGGCAGTGAGCCACAGTAGTGCGTTGTGGTGTACTGTGCTCTGCCTGGCCCTGCTGTCCTGGAGCCTGTTAGGAATTTTGTGGTGCTTGGTGTACATCTGTGAATATAACACCGTCAGTGCTCTCGTTAATCTTGCGGTGCTTACTGTGCATTGATGACGATTACGCTGCGTTTGTTACTGATCCTGTGAGTTGTGTCACACTGCACAGTAACAAATAAGTAGGTGCTTTCAGAACTGCCAGGCACTCCGCAGCATACGTTCGGAGCTAATAAAGAAGACTTATTTTCCAAATAATAGAATTTTATTCAGTAACAAAACCAGCACAAACTAAAATCTGTGCAATTTAAAGGCAAATACATTAAAAACTTAGTAAATTAACGGAAGAGAATTTAACAAGGGGAAAGAACATTCCTGTCCATTTTACCTACACATCTAGCAACCGTGGGTCTCACAGGTCAGTGTATGTGAAGCAGTGGTTCCCCTTAATGTCCCCTCGGGTGGAGTGGGATGGGCAGGAATTGTGGCCCCTGATGCCATGTTGAACGTTGAAGGGGGAGTTGAGAGGTGCTACAATGGAGTTCTCCATGGACTGCAAAGGGAGGCGAACCTGCAATAGCTGAACCTGCAGGACCACAAGAGTCTGCAGCATCTGTGTTTGCTGCTGGAGAAGCCCTATTATGCCCTGGTGCATCTCCCTCTCCTTTTCCTGCCAGGACTTCCTCCTGTCCGCTCTCTCCTTCTCCTGGCTGTTTGCAATGTCCACCCTTCAGGCCCTTTGCTCATGGTCACACCAGGCACCGCAGCCGCTGAAGAGCACAGGCACCAATCGGCCTCCCTTCAGCCCCTGTGCCAACAGAGGGATGAACAAAGCCCATTATCTCTGACCAGGAGAGAGCATGGGTGCATTCTCCCACCCCGGAAGCCTCACTAGTCCTGACATCAGCAACGCAGCTACCCACGCAGGTTACCTAGGTCCTTCCCTGATACCATGTCCCCTTCCAGGCCATATAAACCATCCCCGTACATTCCAGGGAGCTTCCCCTCCTGAGATGGAATGGCCCCATGGAAGCACCACTCTCTCAGATTACTCTCTTATGTGGTTTCCCCACTCTGCTCACTTGCCCCAGTCAGGCTCCTTGCTAGGCTGTGCAGTCCAGATGGTCCTGTATTCCTAAAAGCCACCTGGGCATCCAAACAACTACAGAACAGCAAAGGTCAGCAGTGACCTTTGGAAGTGCAGAGCAAGCAGATCATGTACACGGGGCAAAACCCTGACCACCTCCCATACTGCAAACCCCATGGACCCTGTAACAGGCATTTGCTGGAAAGCTGAATATGTGGGTGGGGGCTGGAGCCAGGCGGATGGTGCCAATAGCCCTAGGGACCATCTGAGCATGGTGAGTCCTTCTTTGTTACTTTCCACGAACACTGAAGTGCATGGCTTCTGCCCACACACTAACAGCTTCGGAAGAACTATTTTATACCTGCACACAGCTCAGGGTATTGAACAGTTCACTCTCCTCCCATCATCCAGTCAGGCAGCAGCAACCATACCATGTGACCCAGTAACCCACCACACCCCCTGCATGACAAAGTATGTATTGTCCAAGTTTAATCAGAGCAAACCACTGGCAGAAACATATTCACATCAACTACTGGTCCAGTGATTGCACACAATGAATAGGTTTGTGGAGATCGAAGCCTGCTTGTGGATAACTCAAAGCGGAAACATTGGGTTAAATCACTGGGATACAATACAATAATCCACCTAGCTCCATACATTGTGCATGACCTCGGGGTGGAGGGGTCCTTTATTCTCACATATCCTGGATTTACAGAGCAAGAGTTCTGGCTGTCTCTGGTTTGAGGGTTCTTGCAAGGAGTATGATGCTTCTTGTGGGCTTGGTGCATGCAGACCTCTCTCTACCCTACAGGGAATGAGTCGAAACAGCATTCTGGTCTGCAGAAAAGTGAATTTTGCTTCTAAATCAGAGCCATATAACCGCCAGTTGAAGGGATGAAAATATCATTGGTGAACACAGGCTAAATGGATTTGCTTTAACAATGTTGCATTTCAATTAATCTCCTCAACCCAGCAAATGAGGAACAAAAGGAAAGAGAACCACTGGAGAAAGGCGATTACATTAGTTATGGAGCCACTGCCTGATAGGCTTCCCAGCTCCGGAGCTAGGCTCATGATACATAACAGAACAGCAGATCTCCTCTATTGTAAAACCTGGGGCCAGATCTTCAGCTAGTACAAACTGGCTTAGCGTCAGTGGCTCTACGCCAATTTATACCAGTCAACGATCTGACCCTATGGATTCAAGAAGAAAATAACAGACGGCAGCATAGTCTAGTTGGTAGGGCACTGGCTTGCGAATTAGAAGAGCTGGGTTTTCTTCCCCTGTTTCCTCTCCCACCCTATGTCTATCATGTCTCTTTAGAGAGTGTAAGTGCTTTGGGGAAAGGAATGTCTCTTTGTATAGCTTTGTCTACACACAAACTTGCATCAGTTTAATTTTGGCTTAAGAGTGGCCTACTTTGATTTAGTTTAAACTTGTTCTCTGTCGACTTAAGGAAAAGTCAATTGGGAACAGGTTTAAGTTAAACTGAGAAAAGCCACTCAAACCAAAATAAGAGCATCCACACAGAGGTTGAACCAATTTAACTAAAATAAGTTTAAATTCACATCTTCGCTTATACCAGTGCAACAACTTTCCTGTGTAGACAAGCCGTGTGTGTTTGTGCAGCGCCTAGCACCATGGTGCCCCAATCTCCATTGATAATAATAAAGAACAGGATGGGAGAGACCAAGCTGGAGTGGGATAAGATAGGGGAGTCTCCAATCTCTGACAGCACGCGTTACTGGTTCACCTGAAGAAGAGCTCTATGTAGCTCGAAAGCTTGTCTCTTTCACCTACAGAAGTTGGTCCAATAAAAGGTATTTCCTCTCCCAGTTTGTCACCATTCCACCTGTCAAATGTGAACTCAGCAGAGCAAGACGATGCCATAATCCACCTCGTAAACCAAACTCACCATTTTCTTCAGCCTCTGACATTTCATTACCAAGCAAATCCATGGGGTTATAATTAGGGAGGTATATAAGACTGTTTATTCCAAGCAGATGGCTGCAAGAGAGGCTTGAGCCAGCACTGAGCTTTACTGACAACACACTGTAGCAGACAAGATTCAGAGCTGGGGATGGGGGTGCAGAAGCATTCTCTCTGCAGTATTTATTCACTGACAGAGAGTAAAGCTTGGGGGGAACTAGAGAGCAACCAGTAGTGCTTGTGATGCATGTGAGCTCAAACCCACAAAGCTGTTACCGTTACACCCAAAGGCCGCAGGTCTAGATACTTTTTGCAAATGATGCAATGATCCAATTTTAGGAATATTTTATGAATATGCATCACCTCATTTGCATTAATCCAACCCACCGTTAACTCCATCAATTCCCATTCTCTTCCCCATCAAATTAAAAAAATCCTCCTTCTCAAACCCATAATTCCTGCCCAGCTCAGTTGCCCTCTGTCAGGAGATAGAAGCAGCAGTAGTAAATATTTATTTTGCCGGAGCTTCCGAACACTCCAGTTGGGATCAGGGCCTCAGGGCACAGGGCATGCACAAACACAGGTGTGAGACAATCTTGGTCCTGAAGGATTTGCAATATAAAGCCTAGAAGCAGCTGCTCAGGAGCACAGAAAAGGGAATCCAAATTCAGGAGTTTCTAAGCCAATTTGGAAGACCAACCTACAACAACATACCATAGCTACCCCACGCTGGTTTCAACTTGGATCCTGGTAATTTGCTGAGAATCCAGCTGCAGGAGGAGAGAGAAATGATGGCTTTATCCCTAATCCTCTTGAATGAAGGTGACTGAAATAGAAAATGGCATGAGTGTAGCTCAGTGGGGCCCGGGCCTCCCGGTGCTACTGCAAAACAGGTAATGAAAGCCATAATCTCTTCTCCTTAACCCCATGTCTTAACCAGAGAAGTTCGCTACTTATGCATGAAGTACTGTGCTAATGAAGAGAATGGCCTGATTCTGCCCCCACTTGCCCCGTCAATCGGGAGTTGCTCTGCTGAAGACAATGGAGTTAACTTGGGGATGGAGGCAACATTGGTGTTCACCACCTGAGAGCAGTTGCTCCCCCATTTACATTAGCTAATAAAATACGCAGGTGAAAGCACCCTCCTTGCACAAATTGTTCCCATCAACCAAGGATCCTAAAGCCTTTCCCAAACACTAAAAGCCCCTGTGAGACTGGGCACAGTATTATCCCTATTTCACAGACTGGCTAATGCAGGGGTAGGCTTAGCTTGACACATGGCTGAGGCTCATTTCTTGGGAGACGGGATTAAGGAGGTAAATGGAGCAGCAAGCTGGAAACAGAATGTCTGTACTAGTGAAGACAAGGGAGGAACCCCCAGGGAACTGTTCACAATGGACAAGAGAAGTCAGGAATGCAAAGATGAGGTAAAGAGTAAGTCGTGCATGGACAGAGCATACTGTACAAGGATTGGTTCCTGCAAAGTGATCAAGCCAATCCCAAAATGTGTGATGCAATGTATGGGAAATGCAATGTAATGTGTCAATGTATATAAAGGAAGAGGTCTGCTGTGTAACTTTGAATGTGTGGTATGCCCTATATCCACTGAGCAACTTCACCTACCTTGTTGTATGCCAAATAAAGGAACCTGAGCGACGAGACTCAAGTTGGACCAAACTCTTGAGGAACCGAGTGAAAGAAATCTTAGGGGAACCCCAACAGCAGGCACAGAGGGAAGAGGGCATTGCAGAGAACAGAGAACCTGAGCTGTAGCCTGCTGAATTCAGTCTGAGTTTTTCTAGAGACATTACTGGGTTTTGGACAAGCCCAAAGTTCAGGAGCTTTGATTCCTGCTGCTTGCCTTTTATCACTAGGCAACATGCCCTTCCTGCTCTCAAGGGGGATCCCCAGTACTGATAGTCCCAGCCCTGGGGGCCAGCCTTGCTCACAGCCTCCCTCTGTAAGGTGCTTTGCACTTGTCCGTCATGCCAGGCTGCAAATAAAGAAGTAAATGAGCGAATCCCTCATGAAGATAGATGGAAGAAGACAAGCCACTTTGTAATTCACCCACTGATTCATTTCAATTAAATTACCTTCAGAGTAGGCTATTAAGGGCTTTTTAAACAGATGCAGCCAGGAAAGCTGAGTGACAGAGGTTTGGAAAATGGTCAGAAGCTCCTGATGTCATTCCTCTCTCCCTCCCAAACTGCTTGATGTGATTTAGGCACATGGTATGGCTAATTTTAGCATGAAATAGACAAGCCCTTGCTACAGCCCAGTAGCTGCAGTTCATGTCTGCTGTGAATCCCCTCCCAGCTGGCCTCAAACACCCCCAGCTCCGAAGCTTGGGCCAATGTGCATCCAGCACTAGGATCAGGCAGCACCCACCAGAGGCCTTAGCTCCATCCCCATTCAAGGCTAGATGATTCTGGGCAGCCTCTATGCATGGGGCAGGGGAGAAAGCACAAGGAGTTCCCCCACCTTCCTGTGCCTGGCATAAGGGCTCGCCAGAACCTCACTGGGGAGCACAGGCCCTGCTCCCAGCAATTGCTCCGGCGGCCTGTGTGGAGGTGTGTCCATCGCGCACACACCACCCAGCAGGGCCAGCTGCTGTGCTAGGTGAGAAACCAGCCTATTCACAGCCTCACGGCAGAATCTTGGCCTCAGAGACACCCAAAGCAGTGCCACAACGAAAGCTCTCGGGTAGCATCCCAGCTCCCGCTGCCCCACCTCTGGAGCAACAAAGCCTTAGAAAAGCTCAAGGTAGAAGTTGAGTCTGAAGCTTAGGGCTCTGGACAGGGATCGGCAGATCTGGGGTCAGTTCCTGCTGAAATGGAGCTTGCAATCTGGGCTGCTCAGTTCCCCAAAGTAATTAACGTGAAGCATACCCTAGAGGTGCCTTCGCTCCAACACGAATGTGCCTTGCCCAGCCCTGCATCCCCACAGTGAAGTGCAGACTCAGCTGCAGCCGATCAGTGTTTAAGCAATACAATCCGATCAGCATAACACCTTCCAATACAAACGGTGGGTGACGTCACTTGGGTTTGCAGTATCAAAACAGGCTGAGAAAAAGTTAGATGGTAAGGATACTGACTGCCCTCACTGGGAGAGTGGGTCACCGAGGCAGCTTTCACGTCTCGGAATCTGAGTCTCCATGCTGGTTTAGAAGGTCAACACATGAAAATATGTTTGACCTCCTCCCAGGCCCCTTTGTCATGCATCACAAGGTCAATGCACTATTTGATGTGACTATCATGACTACTCAGGAAAAAGACGTATGACAGGAATGGCAGAGGTTGGGGGCTCCAAGTCTGGGTGGATGTCCATCAACAGAGCTGCGTGTGGGGAGCTGTGAGTTGAAATTGAGCAGCATCAGCACGGCTGTGTAGAGGCAGCCTAGGACCAAAGTATACTAGGACAGAAGAGTTTAGCTGCATAGACAAAGCTGGCTGATCACACTATGCATGGATCTAGGTGATCCTATTACACCCTGATCCATCTCCTTTTTACACATCAGTGGACAAACTCCTATGGGTTTTAATGTAGTTTCCCATTGGCTTCAACAGAAGTTGGATCTACCCCCACTTTCATGAGAACTCAAATCCATTCAAGCCCAGATTAATATAACAGTTCCCAGGATCCTCCTTCTTCCCTTTTTTAAAGATTGGCACTACATTAGCCTTTTTCGAGTCATCCGGGACTTCCCCCGTTTGCCATGAGTTTTCAAAGATAATGGCCAATGGCTCTGCAATCACAGCCGCCAATTCCTTTAGCACTCTCGGATGCAACTTGTCCGGCCCCATGGACTTGTGCACGTCCAGCTTTTCTAAATAGTCCCTAACCACCTCTTTCTCCACAGAGGGCTGGCCATCTACTCCCCATGTTGTGATGCCCAGCGCAGCAGTCTGGGAGCTGTCCTTGTTAGTGAAGACAGAGGCAAAACAAACATTGAGCACATTAGCTTTTTCCACATCCTCTGTCACTAGGTTGCCTACCTCATTCAGTAAGGGGCCCACACTTTCCTTGGCTTTCTTCTTGTTGCCAACATACCTGAAGAAACCCTTCTTGTTACTCTTGACATCTCTTGCTAGCTGCAGCTCCAGGTGCGATTTGACCCTCCTGATTTCATTCCTACATGCCCGAGCAATATTTTTATACTCTTCCCTGGTCATATGTCCAACCTTCCACTTCTTGTAAGCTTCTTTTTTATGTTTACGATCCGCTAGGATTTCACCGTTAAGCCAAGCTGGTCGCCTGCCATATTTACTATTCTTTCGACTCAGCGGGATGGTTTGTCCCTGTAACCTCAACAGGGATTCCTTGAAATACAGCCAGCTCTCCTGGACTCCTTCCCCTGGGGGACTAACATGAAGGGGAATCCTACCCATCCGTTCCCTGAGGGAGTCGAAGTTCCCCGCTTTCCTGAAGGCCAGGGTCCGCATCCTGCTGCTTACCTTTCTTCCCTGTGTCAGGATCCTGAACTCAACCAACTCATGGTCACTGCCTCCCAGATTCCCGTCCACTTTTGCTTCCCCCACTAATTCTTCCCTGTTTGTGAGCAGCAGGTCAAGAAAAGCTCCCCCCCTAGTTGGCTCGTCTAGCACTTGCACCAGGAAATTGTCCCCTACGCTTTCCAAAAACTTCCTGGATTGTCTATGCACCGCTGTATTGCTCTCCCAGCAGATATCAGGAAAATTAAAGTCACCCATGAGAACCAGGGCGTGCGATCTAGTAGCTTCTGTGAGTTGCCGGAAGAAAGCCTCATCCACCTCATCCCCCTGGTCCGGTGGTCTATAGCAAACTCCCACCACTACATCACTCTTGTTGCTCACACTTCTAAACTTAATCCAGAGACACTCAGGTTTTTCTGCAGTTTCGTACCGGAGCTCTGAGCAGTTTTGTTCAATATCTTCATAAATGATCTGGAGGATGGTGTGGATTGCACTCTCAGCAAATTTGCGGATGATACTAAACTGGGAGGAGTGGTAGATACGCTGGAGGGCAGGGATAGGATACAGAGGGACCTAGACAAATTGGAGGATTGGGCCAAAAGAAATCTGATGACGTTCAATAAGGATAAGTGCAGAGTCCTGCGCTTAGGACAGAAGAACCCAATGCACAGCTACAGACTAGGGACCGAATGGCTAGGCAGCAGTTCTGCGGAAAAGGACCTAGGGGTGACAGTGGACGAGAAGCTGGATATGAGTCAGCAGTGTGCCCTTGTTGCCAAGAAGGCCAATGGCATTTTGGGATGTATAAGTAGGGGCATTGCCAGCAGATCGAGGGACGTGATCGTTCCCCTCTATTCGACATTGGTGAGGCCTCATCTGGAGAACTGTGTCCAGTTTTGGGCCCCACACTCCAAGAAGGATGTGGATAAATTGGAGAGAGTCCAGCGAAGGGCAACAAAAATGATTAGGGGTCTGGAACACATGACTTATGAGGAGAGGCTGAGGGAACTGGGATTGTTTAGTCTGCAGAAGAGAAGAATGAGGGGGGATTTGATAGCTGCTTTCAACTGCCTGAGAGGTGGTTCCAGAGAGGATGGTTCTAGACTATTCTCAGTGGTAGAAGAGGACAGGACAAGGAGTAATGGTCTCAAGTTGCAGTGGGGGAGGTTTAGGTTGGATATTAGTAAAAACTTTTTCACTAGGAGGGTGGTGAAACACTGGAATGCGTTACCTAGGGAGGTGGTGGAATCTCCTTCCTTAGAAGTTTTTAAGGTCAGGCTTGACAAAGCCCTGGCCGGGATGATTTAATTGGTGATTGGTCCTGCTTTGAACAGGGGGTTGGACTAGATGACCTCCTGAGGTCCCTTCCAACCCTGATATTCTATGATAACAATGCGATCTACCATGCTACTTGCCAGGCCGCGAGGAATTCTCCTGAAAAAGATTCATTTTCCAACTGCAAAAAAACGCACCACAACTCTCCAGAGATCAACGGCCTCGCTGCATTCTAGCCATTGCCAATTTCTCCCTGCACCCGCAACATGTAGCTCACGGCAGATCAATAGCATTTAATTACAAGCAGCGCTAATCAGCCTGTCTATTAACTACACGTTAGAACTGTATAGAAATCACAGGAGATAGATCGATTCCACCACCCTTGATACACACACAAAGTGGTTTCCGGAGAGCACTCTGGGCAGTTAAGAGGCAGCCTAGCAACCACTCTCTCAGAGCCTGAGGGCTCCTGCCATTAGTCAAGTTACCACAACAGTTCCCTAGACTGCCTTAGAGATCTAACCATACTCCTGGCCCTTCCCGTCAGAGGATTTTACAGCAGTGTAAGGCGGGGGTATGAATTATCACCCCTATTGGTAGGGAAGACACACTAACCATGGAGGCTGAGAGGGATTAAGAGCCTGGTTTCCAGAAGTCCTGGCCTCCCACATAATTCAATGGATGCTAGAGGTGACCAGCCACTCCGCAGAGGAGGCCTTCGGGGGCTTGCCCAAGGTCACTCAGTGGTGTCAGCGGCAGAGCTGAGAATGGGACACAGCGCTCCCAATTCCTAGTCCCCTGCTTTGGCTGCTAGATAATGGGGTTTCCCTGCATGGACCCCCACTGCCTGACAACGTGAAAATGAGAGGCTGCCAGGCTCTAATCATTAGACCATACTCCCTTTGTACAGCCAGCATGGGCTCTACAGTGCTACCAACCCCAGTTCCAAATGTAGTTTTGCACAAGGATGCACTGTGCATTTTAATAAAGGAAACATCCAGCCCCAGAGTCTTACCTTGGGGTGAAATCATCCCTAATGGTTTTCCTGGCTATTTCTCTTCATTTGTAGTGAGTGTTGCCCCTTGCATGTCATTCTGGAGTGAGCATGCTGAGCCTGCAGCTTCCAAAGATGGGAAGTCACCATAATGTGACAAGTTAAGCAAGCCTTGGCTGGGGGCAGTTTCAATATCCCAGGAGTCTGACGTCCAACCAAATGATATTACCAGACTTTTACAGGGCCTGCTCAAAATTACTCAGAATTTCACAATTCAGGTCTCTGCACTTCTGAGTTGAAAAGGCTCCCTGCAGCCTCTTGCTCAATGAAATGAGCCAAATGAGCCAAAGTCTGAGCTGGCTGAAAAAAGGATTTTTCCAGCTAACATTGCCTCTTCCCTACAAGCTAGCGCTAAGGCAATTGCCTGATTCACTACAACTGGGCTCATATGGTCTTTCCTCTATTCAAGGAGAGAGTGTGTTAACCCTCTCCTCATCAAACACTGACTGGAGTCTGTACACAGGGGAGCACATTCTGCTCTCATTTACCCAGTGTGAATTCAGAGTGACTCTCACTGAATTTACGCTGGGGTAAGTGAAGGTGGAACCGATGAGGAGGCAGCCACGAGAAGATGGATCCTAATGAGATAAAAGTGAATGAATGAAAAACCCTTTGCTGGCACAAACCTTGGCATCTATTTAAGGCAAGTGCAGCTGTTTGGATCCGCTTTTTGTGCTGATGTACGTGTTTCATAAATAAACTTATCTGAAAATATAGGAACAGCATTTGGTGCCTCATCAAATGGAACAGTCCCATTGGCTTAAGCAAACAACAGTAACCCTACTGAGCATTGAGAAAAAGCTGGATAATTTTTATAACCGTCAAGAACATCTGTGGCTATGCATGCTAAGATAAGGCTCAACATCAGAGCTCGTGCTTCAGGGTGTGAGCTACTGGGCTGCAAAGATCAGAAAGGAATTCAATCTCTTCTCCAGCATGGCAGAAATAACAAGGTTTACAATAGGGATGAATGGGTCTCCCTCTGAAGCATCAAGACAGTGACCACTGTCCTGGAGGAGAAACAAGACTAGAAAGGCCAACACTTAGGAAAAAATTCTATGGCATTTAATAGCAATGAAACCAATAGGGTTGTACAGAATTTAACATAGAACTATATGCTTTCTACTGAGCCACCCAAAAGAATTTCTATAGCGGGGTATAATTCTCTGTTATATTCTACAGCAGGGGTTGGCAAACTTTCAGAAGTGGTGTGCTGGGTCTTCATTTATTCACTCTAATTTAAGGTTTCGCGTGCCAGTAATACATTTTAACATTTTTAGAAGGTCTCTTTCTATAAGTCTACACTATATAACTAAACTATTGTTGTATGTAAAGTAAATAAGGTTTTTAAAATGTTTAAGCAGCTTCATTTAAAATTAAATTAGAATGCAGAGCCCCCTGGAGCGCTGGTGAGTGACTCATCCTCTAACATCAAACAGATAGATCTGGACTGAGAGCATTCCTTGCTCTCTCGTCCCAGATCTTTTACTACCTCCATCCTCCAACGCCCTCTGCTAATACATTCGGAATCATGCTCAGCTCTCAGAAAGTGCTTTGTATTTTCAAAGCTCTTTTACAAACTGGAATTCCTTTGCACATCCGTGCGAGGTGGGTGTGTGCTGTTCCCCCCATTCAACAGCTGGGGAAACTGAGGCACGGAGATGGGAAGGCTCAACTGTTTGGCACCCAAGTCCACACTTAGGCATGCAAAGAACAGGCCTAATTTCCAGAGGAACTGAGGACCCCCAGCTTCCCATAGTACACAGCAGCTCTGAAAAATCAAGCCACCCATTATGGATTTAGGAACCCAACTTTAGGCACCTAAAGTGACACTGCAAATCAGCGTCAAGAGCAGGAGTGGAAGAGAGAAGTTCCTGAATCCAAGGCATGCTGCTTCTCCTGACTAGACACCCATTCTTCGCTGCCTGGAAGCGCTGGAGTTTGGATCCTTGCAGAGAGCCAAAAGGCAGACCTGACGCAGGAGAGAAGGGGACATCCATCTACCAAGGCTGTTCAGGTGGCATCAAAGGGCCTAATTCACCACTGCCATAGGTTCCCTTCTCCCACCCTTCTTGTCTGTTTAGCCTGTTAGCAGTTTGGGGCAGGAACTGTCTCATACTATGTGTGTATGCTGCATCTAGCACAATGGGGCCAAGATCTGAGCTGGGCCCCAACAGCTACCATAATGCATGTAACCCGAATGGCAACACTGCGCTATTTGAGCTTCTTTAATATTCAAATCTGCAAAACGCATTTCAGTTCTAATAATCTAAAACATCTGCAGTAAAAAATGGTGACCTACCTTTCGTAACTGCTGTTCTTCGAGATGCATTGCTCATGTCCATTCCCTTCTAGGTGCATTCGCGCCCACATGCACAGTCGTCGAAGATTTTTGCCTTAGGGATGGTGTCCTGGCCGTGGGAGTAAAGATGCGCCAGATCCTTGAGAAACCTGATTGCCATGTCCTGAGTGAAAGCCAACCCCCCTTTCCCCGAAGCAGAAGATGGAAGGCCAAAATGGTGGCCAAGTGGACCTTAATAGATGAAAGAGACAGATCCTGAAGCTTGAAATGCAGAAGGTAGTCCAGGATTGACTGCAGTGAGGCTCGCACAGGCTGAATATCTTGGTCCAAGGTCCGGCACATAAACTGCTTCCATTTGGCCATGTAGGTCGCCCTGGAGGAGGGCTTTTTGCTCCCCAACAGAACTTGTTGGGCATGGGCCGAGCATTCCTGTTCCTCCGCATTCAACCATGCAGCAGCCAAGCCATCAGGTGCAACACTGCCAGATTTGAGTGCAGAAGGCTGCCCTGGTTCTGAGACAACCAGTTTGGTCTGGCCAGAACTGTAGAGTGCAACTCGAAGATATTATGTCAAGCACCCAACGGTCCAAAGTTACTTGTGAATATGCCGATCAAAAGGGGAGCAGTTGATTGAGGAAAAAACAGGAGGATGGATCCTGGAATGTGATGGGAGTGTAACCTCAAAATGCTGGAGATGGTTTGTCTGAGGTGGCCAAGGAGGAGTAATGGGAATATGGAACAGGGATCATGGGCACACCTCAAGGGTTCCAAAAGGCCACTGAGCAGGCCACTGGCCCTGCTTCCACACTGATGCCGTGGTGGATGCTAGACCGGTTTCTGGGGCCAATGGGGATCCTCTTCTCAGCGAGGGGCTGAACTCTGGCTCCAACTCGGACCATTCCCCTTCCGGTGACCAAGGCGGGGCTGTGGAAGACTAAGTCTGCAGGAGGACCTTTGTCAGAGACCAATGCCTAGGGGGCAGAGAGCGGCATCTGTCCAACAAGTGGGTACCGGAGCAGTGGAGATCAGTGCCGCAACAGCAAGACCGACACCTGGGAGATTGTCTAGGCGATAGGGACTTACACCGGGGGGATCTCTGTCAAGATGCTGGCTGGTACCGAGAATATGGAGACTGGTGCCTCAATTCCGGTGTTCCATGCCTCGTGGAAGGAGAGCGTGGTGCCGGAGACCTGGGTCTTCTGGCCAGAGACCAAGGTTGTGGGGATGGGGATATATGTCTGTGATCTGGGAACTGATGGTGCTTCACCGCTCTCTGGGGGAGGGGTCCCATGGCTGGCGGTACCAGCAAGCCCATGAGGTTGTTGGCCGCCTGGGCAGCTTTGGGTGTTGAAGGTCCCAATAGCAGCCAGGGTCCCCTGCCACTCCCAGGAGTCGGATCCTCATTGGGCTAGGGGGTCCGACTGTAGCAGTACCGCCTTGTAGCTCCGGGGCAGGTGGGTGCCCTGAGCTAGGTCCTTTGCCCTTGAGCCCCCTTCCCCTCCTAAAACACCACTGGGGAGCCTCTTCTTTTCCAGCTTTTTGGGCACTGGTGAGGGGGAACGGTGCCAGACAGAGCCTGGTGCCGGCGGGGAGCTCTGTACCAACGCCAAGGTGCTAGGAGTGAAGACCAATCAAGAGGGCTCTGACGCTGGATGGAGTGCAGCCTCCATGAGGAGGGCCTTCAAGAGGATATCCCGCTCCTTCTGAGTTCTGGGACAGTTCTTGCAAATTCTGTACTAGCCTGTTGCATGAAGAACATGGTTTGAAGCCCGGGAACAGGGCATGCCCCGCTCCAGGGCAAAGTCTGAGCCCGGACCGTAACAATTAAACTAATAACAAACATTGAACTAAATGGCTAACTAAGTACCTAAGAACTATATACAAAGAGAACAACAATGGGCTGTTAAGAACTGCTAATGTTCTTGCAATGCAAGACAAGGCTCTCTGACCAACTGTCATGGGAGGGGATAAGAAGGAACGGAGAGCGCATAGGGCCGGCAGCTCCTAACATACCAACGCATGATCGTGGCAGTCCAGAGGGTGCCACTGCTGACTCGACGGATACTGCTAAGGCAAACACCGACGACTGTGCACGTGGGCGTGCACACACTTAGAATGGAACAGCCATGAGCAACACATCTCGACCAAGGACAAAGGTAATGGAATTATGATTTTTATCATGACTGTGTCCCAAGACCATATTCCAGACTGACAGACAACTTCTACCCACTGTTGTCTGAGAATAGGACCTTCATGTTTCTGCTCGTTTTATTTTTCTATCTACTTTTAAAAACAATAATTTTCTAGGGCCCCAATCGTGCAACGGAATCCACACAGGGACCCCATTGTGCTAGGTGGTGACACACACAGAACAAAAAGACACACTGGCTCAAAGAGCTAACAATCTAAGTAGAATTGCAGGATCATGGCCTAATTCCTTTAATGCTCACAATTTATATTGAGGTTACATCTATAAAGAGCTGATAAAGTGTCAATAAACAATTGCAAAAAGAAAAGGAGTACTTGTGGCACCTTAGAGACTAACCAATTTATTTGAGCATGAGCTTTCGTGAGCTACAGCTCACTTCATCGGATGCTAGACATTACAAGCATGTTACAGACCTGAACAGTCTGTATTCCAGCTGGCTGGAAGACATCTGTAGAAGGTATTCTAGATGTTTAGACTCTTGGATTCTATGTCAGCTGATTAACTATTAATCATTTATTAATCCTTTATAAACTATTCATAACTGTGCTCTCAATACAAAGCACAACCTGCTGAAGTCAACTCTCTAATTCATTCTGGCAACTTTTTAATCTAATAGAGGAAAAAAAGAAAAAAAACAAACCCCTGCTGATGAAACCATAGTGACTCAATTCTTGCCAAGCAGAGCCCAGAAGTTGCTGTGTGTCCTGACTTGCCCAGAAGAGTCTGCAGGACACTGCTCTCCATCCCTCTCCACCTGCCACGTGGGCACAAATTGAGTTCCAACAGTAAAAACCACCGTCTGCAGAGTGCGGGGAAAGGAGGGGGCTTCGTTACCTGGCGCATTCTAAACATTTGTCTTATTTATAGACACTAAGGAGAGACTGGTCTGTGCAGAGGCCAGCTCACTGAACTGGAACTTCTGGAGGAAAAGAGCTTGGCGAAAGCTTGTATGGTCCCGTGAGGCCCGCTTCAGTCAGTGGGGGTTGCATGCGGCAGAGTGGCGCTTCCTGCAGGATTGGGGCATCAGGGAGAGCAATGCCAGATGGAACGGCAGTGTTTATCGGGTTTTCATTTCACTTTCTGCTCAACCTCCCCGCCCCACGCTCTAGTAAATTCCATCTAGCCCACAGGCCATTTTGGGAAACGATACCACTCAAAAGCGCTTTTTATTTATTTTGTTTTTTAAAATGCTCAAGCAGTGCCCGGTTATCTATTTCCAGTAGCTCCTACAGATGAGTCACTTCCCCCTCTGTCCTTTACTTCTCCTGCCTGTATAATGGGGACAGTGACACTTGACTGTTCTATGCAAAACAAACAGAGCTCTCGAGTTGGAAGGCTCTGTATAAGAGTTGAGCGTTTTTACCATCTAATTGCCAATAACAATGACGCTTGGCCTCCAAGCGGCACTTTTCAGCCTTCTGTCTCAAGTTGCTTTTGCAAAGACCAGTTGGTATCGTTATGAATCTCACTTTGCAGATGGAGAAACTGAGCCGCCCGCAGAAGAAGTGACTTGCCCAAGATACAGGCCAGAAGGCAGGGGTGGAGCATGGAGGAAGAGAGACTCTTAGTTCAGCCAGAGCTGCCTCCCGAGAGGCACATTCTGTATGACTGAGAACACAACAGGCCTGATTCACAGTTACTCGCGTCCTGAGCTGGTGGAAGGGATGGAATGGGAAGACTTTAAGCCACCTGCGCACTCCCACAATTCAGAACCCATGAAGGACCCTGCCGAGCTTCCACTGTAAATTAAGCAGCTTCAGGACTCTTAGCATCTAAGCATGCCCTAGTCCTGCCTAACTCCCAGAAAACCCTTCCTCCACCTCTCCACTTGCCCAAACCTCCCATTTATCTAACTCACGGCACGTTTACATTGGGAACCCCTGGAAATCAGTAGTGCCTTTTCTTGAATGCCTGGAAAGCACCGAGCATCCTGATGGTCCCGCTGTCAATAAATAATAACAAAGCAAACCCCCTAACCTGTACCAGGAAATGTACCACAGAACACGTGCACTGTGCTGGCTGAATGGCCTAACCTTCCAATGAGTTCAATGGACAAAGGCTGCAGAGGAAAGAACTGCCAGCAATAGGATTCAATACATCTCACGTTATTTGATTCAACCTGCAGTAAATGCAGGCCAGGACCTCCTAGCCCCAGCGAGGAGCAGTTATCAGGACTCAGTATACTCATAAACAGATATAAAACAGCAGAAGATCAAAATAAATAGACAATAGCAGGAGCAGATCAAAGGGGAAGGAGTTTTTATCTAAGAGGGGGTGGGACATGTTCCAAGAGCGGATGAAATACTGAAGGCTTCTAAATGCTGACTGTAAAAGCAGAGATGTAGCCTCAAGGATGTGTCGTGCTGGAGAGACAACAAACTAGACTCGTCCCTGGTGGAGCCTCCATTGATGCCAATGGACATACATGGAGTTGTCCCAACAATCTCCCTGGCCAAAGGTGGTATTACTATTCATTTGTATTGCGGTAGTGCCCAGATGCCAGGCGCTGTACAAACACAAATCATCCAAATGGTTCCCTCCTTATCGACTTACCCGTTCCTCCCCTGCCCCCAATTCTCTCACAATCTGTCTAGATTTGATCACACTTGAAGGCAAAACCTTTACCAGTGACCTCAGCACCTCCCAAATGCATGGAGTATGACAGTCAGCTGTGCTGACGATGTATTGAGATAGCGGATGTAAAAGCAGTGAGGTCACTGGGATGTGAGTTGAATGATGCTGGGGGTACACACTGCTTTTGGATATGCACTGGAGATGGAAATAGAAGCCTGAGGGCATGCTGGAATTCATACTTGACAGCACTGCAGGCTCTTGGAAGGTGCCAAGAATGCAAGAGTCTTGCCACGTAACCACTTACTTCCAGGACTTAAAGGCTTGGGAAGAATGGGGTGAGTCCTGCTGCAGCCTTAACTGTTACCAAGTGCAGCATGTGTTTGTTAACCCTGTACATCTCAGCACAGCTAATACTCAGCCTCCCTCCCTCCCTCTCTGTGCAGGAAGACTAGCGTATACGTATCAGTGCCACAGACAGGAGCCTGTAATAGGCTTCAGCAGCTTTGGCAGTCAAGAGAATGCTCCTTTCCATTAGCTTTATCCAAGCCAAGCTTTAACGTGAATATTCTCCCAATATCTACACACAGTCACACTGGGTCAATCCAGCAAACTGCATTTGTAATGCTATCAGAGCAATTCATTACCGAATACCACTCACACCTTTCAACTGGATTAGCAAGGCTCTGGGTGCAGCTCATGGTCTCTGTGTATATAATGTCTTCTGCAGTTTCCACAGCATGCATCCGATGAAGTGAGCTGTAGCTCACGAAAGCTCATGCTCAAATCAATTGGTTAGTCTCTAAGGTGCCACAAGTACTCCTTTTCTTTTTGCGAATACAGACTAACACGGCTGTTACTCTGAAACCAGCTCTAGGTCTACATCTAGTTCTACATCTCTGCATCTACATAAAAGCTACATCTGGGAGATGGGGGTCCTGACCCTTACCTTTCTGTGAGTGAGTTTTGGCAGCTTTCCCCAGCCAATAGATGAAATGAGGGTGGATGGATGGCACAACAAATAAAACAGAAAAGTGGAGAGAGTGAGAGAAGGATAGAAATAAACAGAACAGTAACGTTTGAATGTCATGGCACAAACAGGCTGAGTTTTAAAGTGATTTTCCAGGATCAAGAGGCCTGTTCCCACCATTCACAGTGCTGTACAGCACCAAACGCAACAGGGCCCCAATCTTGACTGAGGCTGCCGGCAGCGACTGCAGTACAAATAAGGACGCACGGGCATCCCTCATGTTAATCAGAACAGGAGCTCCCCACAGCATAGCAAGGGAGGGAGGAGAATAATAGGAGAGGAGAATCTGCAACACTTACCCTGGTGGAGCAGTGCTTATGCCTGGGAGTCGTCCCAGGATGCCCAGCAGGGTATCTGCAATTCACTGGGACATCTCCCCAGCTATAGCCATTGGGAAAGACCATCATTCCTCCCTGGGTCCATGAATGGAGGCACTGGGAGTGGGAGCCCTTCTACGGCTGGGGATCTGGCCTCTTTCACTGCCTGTATAGTTACTGGACCTTCCCTGCCAAAGCACCCCCCCTCCCGCCCCAAGCCTGAATTTCACAGGATGGCACTAGGCCTCCTGTATTAAAGGGGACAGAACAAAGAGACAATCCCTGCCCACAGAGCTTACACGTCACCCACAACACCTGAATCCTTTCAGGCAACCCACAGCAGGACGCCTTCCCTGCACAGAGGCCAAAGGATGGCACCTCCCCCAACCCTCCTGTTAATCCTGGTGTTCTGACTACTGCTTCAGTCTCACTTCCTAAGAACCCAGTGTCGTGCATGCAGAGAGCAAAGGAGGGTGTGGAAGGGGGAAGCATGAATCCACTCTAAGGGAGCAGGAGGATACGGCTAGTTATCTGGAAATGAGTCAAAGCTATTACTGACCCAGCTACAGGAGTAACGGGCTGGAAACAGAAGCATCAGGCTACATAGGAAAGGCTCCTCCCAGGAGATCACTGACCAACCCACCCAGACACTTGGGGCTTTTCAAAGTCCCTGGACAGCTGGTTCTCAAGAAAATGTCAGCCCAGACCATGGTACTCTGTGCAGTTTGGATCAGCTGTCAATCAGCATTTGGATATTGGGGTGCTTATTCAGAGTGAACCTCTTGCCCCTCACTAGCCCAAACACACAGGATCAACCAGAGGGGCAAAATGGCAGCTTCAAGGTTTCATCTCTCGAAGGGAGCTCCCTCAGGTGAGACCCCAGGCCCACCCCCCTCAGGTGGGATGCCAAGAGCAGCTGCAGCAGCTCCAGACCAGTAGAGTTATTGAAACTTGGCTTCTCGGGAGCCCCAGACTGCAGGTAATTTGATGCATTTGATAGGAAAGTTCCAGCCACAGGAAATTGGTTGGGTGCATTATGTCCTGCCCCACTGCACACTGCCCCTTTCCTGAAGCATATTTTAATAGGTTCATTCATGTTTCACTCTCCTTTATTATTGTACAATGAGCTCAGAAACCGAAGAGTGCTCAATGCAGGGAAAATGGAAGGGCAGCTTTGTGTGCGTCTCCCTTTGTGTGTAAACAAGGGTCCTTGCTGGTACCCAAGAGCTGCCAAGAGCCAAAGAAATAGGAAAAATTCAAGGGGGCCCATACTTTTATACAGCCTTCAGCATAAATTAAAATGGCTCTGAATCCCTTTTTGCCCAGCTAACGGTTCCACAAGATCAGTTGGGGGAAGCAAACCCCTCTGTTTCAGATCCAAGACAGGCTAGGAAAAACAAACCCTCTGTCATTTGGGATGGGCTTAATTTGGTACAGGGAGTTGAGTCTTGTGGAGAGACTGGTGGTAAGATCAAAAGCACTTTCCAGACTTAACAGGCCCTGTTCAGTCATCAAAGAGCCCATCTAAGGTCCTGGCAGCTTGACAGCAGGCGGGGAATGGCAAATGCTGTGCCACTCTTGGCTGGTCACAGACACAACTGCTCTTCTCCGCGGCCAATGACAATGAACCCTTTTGTTTTCGCTGTGGATTTGTCCACATGGAGAACTGATTCCAGAATAAGGCAGGGGGTGAATCTAAACAGCTACAGCTATTCAGGAAGGAGAGTGTTCACACAGGACATGACTCTGTAGTGGCTATTCCAGTCAATTTCCACCTGTAGACAAGGCCTGCCTTTTGCAGTTGGGTCTCTTCCAGCTGCCTCGCCAGGCAGGATGGCTGTGGCACTTCCAAACAATAGGGGCACCTCAAATGGCCTGGAGTTTGGGCTTGTTTCACAGACGCACCTGAGGGTTTAGTCTTCTTTGTCTGTATTATGGTTGCGCTGAAACGCCACATGGGAGCGACATCAGTTCACACCAGCTGCGAATCTGGCTCACTGGCTCCAACGGAGCCGTGCTGACTTACACAAGTTGGGGATCTGAGCCCACCGATTCCAATGAAGCTGTGCCAATTGACACGAGCAGGGGATATGGGATGAGCTCTACAGACAAATCAGTCCTCATAGCTGGTAACTTCGGGCTTCACGTGTGTCTGTCTTTACCCCTTCAACGCCCAGCTGTGTGCTGGGTCTGCCTCATTTTGCACTGATCAGGTGAATAAGGCCTGGGCAGCAGCATCAAGAAGAGGAAAAACTAAAGAAAACCCAACCATGGCCACTAAAGGAAATAGTAAAAGAGTGCAATGGCTGCTGTCAGAACGAGCTGAAAGAGACTGAGCAGGCGGGTAATAAGTTCTGGCCTTACCAGATGGCTTCGTTCTGGAACAGGAATGGGTTCCCCTCTCCCATACCTGCAAATTGTGTCAACTTCTCCTTCAGTCTCACCAACAGTATATATCACTCTCTGCCTTGAGGTCTCCTTCCTCCTTGTCTTCCTCCCACTACAAACCCAATTATAAATATCCTCCTCAGCACAGCTCTCTAAATAAACCAACGGAGCAGCCTGACAATGAGGACTGCTTGAGCGTCAGCATTTTAAATTCACTCACTATGGCTAGGAGGACAGGAAAAGAAATCCCACCATTCATTTCTCTTATTGATCTATAATACCACCCCGAACTCTGCCTCTACAGCTACACCTCTCTATAGCTATAGGAATGCAGCTCCATGCTTTCCATTCAGCCACCTGACTCACACAGCACAGAGATTCATTCAACCGCATTCTCTTTTTTCCCTGCCTCAAGCATGTACGCTGTGGGGGGAGGGGGGACAAATAACATCTTGTATGTTACACATTCATATTAAAAAAAAGGTGTTGGAGGATCAAAAACGGGATATTGATTAGACGACAGGACATCTTCCGACCCAGAGTTTAAGAGGAGGTTTCTTTAAGGAGGGAGGCAGTAATTCTGATGCCTATCACGTTGAGGGGAAAACTGATTTTAGAGCTGGAGATGGCATAGCGGGTACAATATCTGGGCATGTTCTGTGCACAGGGCGGATCGTCGCCTTTGTCCAGAAAGACACAGCACTGCTCCACTATGCACGGTGCTGAAGCAACACGTTCATAGAATATCCACCTGCAGGATGAAATTAAGACCTTTTCCTTTCCAGTGTTTCTTAGGGTTAAAATCTACCTCCTCAGGGCTTCAGGAATCTGTATTTTCTTGTCATTTTGACTTAAAGCTGACAGAACAAATGTAGCACTGCACCACATACAATGGATCAAGCAAAATTTGGGAGGCAACTTGTTAGGAATACTGGAAGCTACTTGATTTCACTGCAGCTGTTTGAGAGGTAAGGCTGGGTGACTAGCAAAGGATGGGACGCATACCATAGGTAGATAGCAGGGTGGCTGTTCTCTGGATAGCCCAGATTACCAGGGACAACCCTGCCAGATTCACACCTTAAATGAGGTCCTGCTATCCTAGATCCTTGTCAGCCAGAAGACATCCTGCTTAAGACTGTAAGCTCTTTGGGGCAGAGACCATCTTTTTGTTCCATCTGTACAGCTCCAAGAACAATGAGGTTCTGGCCCATGACCATAAAGTACATATAAATAAATAAAAACCTTATCAGGCTTGGGTGGGGAGAATATTATAAAACAATTCCCATTATTTTCAGTCCCACTTCGCCACTTACTCCTGGGAGATTAACTCATTCCTTTTGGCAACCACGAGGCAGATTCAACTTGCAATGGATGCCCAAGAGCTGCTTGTACTAGGAAGTTAGCACTCTGGCACTGTCCCCTTTCAGACCTTGTGCTCCTCACAGCAGGGATTAACTCCCTCCATCTGTGAAAATCTCATCACCTTCAATCAAAGGAGGCAGCCAGGAAATCATAAACAACATTCTCCTCCACTCTACAGAGCAGCAATCAGCTGCAATACGGAAAAAATCTATCCTCTCTCGAGATGCTCTTTCTAGGCTGCCAGCTGTTTGAAATGGCCCCCTGCTCTGGCGCAGGCAGTTTAACTAATATGCTGACAATGTACTGACCAATGGCACCCAGTAGGAGGCCAAATTCATCCCTACTGTGATCACAACTGAGCCCTAGTTTGCCTGCAGACACTGACCCCCAGGAGTTAAATGGAACAGTAGAGAGAAGGCAACAATTTCACTTATCCCAGCCACCATCTTTGGTGGCATACCCCTAGCCAGCTTGTCACCGTCGTCTTTACTGGATTATTTATTGCACTGCTCTAGGCTTGGCTATCACAGTCCTCTCACAAAACCTACTGATCGCCTTTCTCATCAACTTCGGCAGGAACAGAATCAGGCCCTAAGTAGGCAGTTTCTGCTCCAAAATGAGCATAAAAACCTAATCGCTTCAATTACCCTGACAGCAAAGGCGCAGAGGCAGAGTGCTTTGTGGCAATGATTAGCAGCATTTAACAGAGCCGTTTAAAAACTGACAGCCGGTCACAGCGTCAAGTAAATAATCATAATGTTGGATTGGTCTCTCTCTAGCTCTCTCTCTCTCTCTCTCTTTTTTTTTTTTGGTATAAATAGCTCTAACCATCTCCTCGATGCGCTAGTTTAAAAACCATTAAAAACAAATGGCCATCAATCTCTCTCTGAAAATGCCACAACAAGAACAACAAAGCCAGAGGGCGGGTAGCTGGGGAAGGGCTGCATGGGCTGGCACAAGTGGTGACTAGAATACCAGAGCCACTGTTAGGATCCTCGGGTGGGAATTCTGAACCTGCAAAGACACCTACCCTCCTCCTCCAGTTACTTGCACATGAGAACAGTAGGGGTTTCACTGCAATGGAACTGAACCCATCTAGTGGCCTAATCACCAAACCATCCCTGCTCGTGCTCATATCTGTACACTGCCATTTCACAGCTTCTTCACACACCACAGGAAAATCCAGGTGCCTAGGGGTCAGATGGCCTAAATGGGTCTCTCTCCATGGATGTCAATTTACACCAGCTGAGAATCTGGGCCTGGTTGCATGATGCTAAGCAGGGCAACGTTGCTGTCAATACCGATGGCCTAGCTACTCTAGTTGGCCATGAACTGTCTCAAGATTTGAGCTAAGAGGTTTTAACTCAAGCCACTCCATCATATGAGGAATCTTTTGAAAGAGGCCAGGGGTTAGATAGGATTGTGAAGGCAAATTCAGACTAAGAACAGGACCAGTGACTATGCCAACAGCACTTCCTACCTCTGAAAACAGACAAATCAAAAGTTTAAGCAACCGGATTTGTTGTTCGCATAGGATACACTAGATCCCATCTACCATGAGATCTCCACCTACTCCCCCCTACTTCTGAATTGCACATTCCCTGGGCTTGCCAGTAGCATAGCTTGTGTCTACCATAGTGGGATCGTGGCAGCTCAATGCCTCTCAACTCAGCTGAGGTGCTGTACAGTACAGAAAGGGTCAATGAGCACCTACCCATGAACTGGGTTCTATGGGATACCTGGCCAAAGGCATCACATGTCCCAGCAGGAACAACCTGAACATCAGCTTTCAGGAGTCCACTGATCTTTTTCTCTGCCAAGTCAGCACCATTGGACATATCACTGCTTGTCAAGGAGTCCTACCTCCTGAAGGGCTGAATCAGCAGAGGGCCATTGGCCAGTGGGGTGATTAACATCAGCAAATGCTATGGGATGAGAGTCAAACCCATAGAAATCTTTCATAGACCAGGGGGCAAAGGAAAGAAAAGATATACAGGAGCATCAAAAACACAAACAGAAAGAGGAGGAGGGAAGCAGGAAAAGGAACGAGTTGAGATGAGGCCAGAAGAAAAAAGAGAGGGAGATGAGGGTAAAGGAAAGCAAGATAGAGAGACAGTGATAGATCAAGGCAAGGGATAGCTACTCATCCTCCCCGCTCCTTTCTCCCTTCAACTCGGATATGAAACCCCTCAGTGCTGCCCTGGAGATTGGAGGGAGACCAGCCATCTAACCACCCACTCTCCCATGAATGCCACAGCATGTTCAGCCCCTGCACCACTCCCACATTGCATTTTAATTTTAGCAAATACTTCAAAAGAGAGAACCTAGAACTCCAGGGATTTAGCTGCAGCCCGTGCAATGGAAATTCACAGAGCATCGCAGCCTATTGCTTATTACAGATCCACGAGTCACTGTCTCCGTAACAGATAGGAGCCAGAGTAGAGGTCATTAGATCTATGCATATTTAATTCTTGCTGCTTGTAGACTAGCATTGAGACATACCTTGGCTTTATTGATTGTGCAGTGGAGAGCATTGTTTTCTTGGTCGTACAGCAAACTGAAATCTAGTGTTCCCAGCGTAGCTGAAAAAGACAAAAGAACCTTGTTAATGTGAGCTGCCCAGCAAATGCTGTTTTTACTCTCACTAAAGGGGACTAAAGTGGAGGACTGCTGGGGAAAGGGACCCAGGGAGATGCAAAAGATTCCGCTACAAGCCTGGTGTAAAATAGCCTGCAAAGTCAGGGCCTGATTGTCAGAGGTGCTGACCAATCCCAGGTGCCGCTGAACTCATGGTGGGTGCTCAGCACTTTTGACAATCGGACCAGACACGTACAACTCCAAGGAGCAATTCACGAAACTCCCATTGGAACCAGGTCGGACACTAGCACATACAATCACACTTAAGACACTGATGCTTTCAGCCACCCACGCCCTAGGCCATGGACATCCTCAGCTGGGTCTAGGAAACTGAGCTCCCAGTCTCATAAAGCCATCTCCCTTGCAGGACGGCTGGTCACCCCTGCTGAACTGGGAATAAGTCCCGATCCTTCTCTCCTGTAACACTGTGTATTATGGCACAAGTTCAACCCACACCAAGCGGGCATAGCACCCCTCCATCGTAATGGGAGCTCCGCCCACCTGTGCCATGGCTGAATTTGGCTAACATAATGTAACTGCTAATTCTCCACCCATTTGATTCCACCCACCCCTGGCAGCCTTCAGCTCCTACCACCCCGATCCTACTCCTCACTCCCCCGCCCCAACAGCCCCCACCTCTTTCACACCCAACCTTGGCAGGGTCCAGCCACCCTACAATCCCACTCCTTGGCAGGCTTCAGCTGTACCCCACACCCTGCCTTCCTCCCAGGTTCCAACAAGGAGCCAGCTCCACTGCCCCCCCAAATCCCATGTTCCAGATTTACCCCAGCCCCACTCCCACCAAGGGGAGGCTTCTGTGCAGGAGGCAAACAGGGTAGGCACCCTGCTGGGATCCCCCCAACTTACTGCAGTGTAATGGAGAGAAAGGGCAGCTGCTGCTGAGCTCAGTGTCAGGGGGCAGCTCCGCCGTGCTCTCACTACTGGAGGGTGCCCTGCTCAGAGCAAACAGAGACTGCAGGCAGCAGCTACCACAGCCCCCTGCTTGACAAGCAGACTTTAGTGGCCAAAGCGGGAACTGCAGACAAAATCCCCCTGGCCGCTGATTGCCAGGCACCTCCCAGACCATGACACTCTTGCTGTTCCTGCGAGCGTTGAGCAAGTGCCGCGGGAACTGGCTCCAGCCCTTGACGGGACACTGGATGCACTTTCAATTTAGGTCAAGGTGCCTGAATATTACAGTGCAGGGCAGGTAGTGAACACACAATACAACAACAAACAATCGTTCCCGACCTTTGGGAGTCAGTGGGCTAGCAAGCACACCCTTCCACCCTCAGGGAAAGAAAGATGTGCTTTACCATTGCATCGCGAGGGCTGGCAGTTTGCAACTGACCCACAGCTATGGGAATTTGCTTGCCTTGTTTGGCCCCAAGCATTCCTTGCAGCTGAGAAAATGGGAGACAAGCTGATAGAACCGCAGAGCTGCCATCTGCGATCACCCAGAATAACGAGTGAAACCCAGAATAACCTTGGCTGCACAGCAGCTTCAACAGTCGGTGTAGCAGATGGGTGCAAACTAACACCCATGACAGCGGCTTCCTTTGAGGGGGGCCCGATCCTACTCTCACTTCCCCCTCCCCTTGCAACCTCGCTGGCCTCATCTACTCCAACAAACTCATTCTTGCCAGCCACCTCCTAATGCTGCTCTTTTTCCAGCTGGGTTTGCCATCGCTGGGGCCCATGAAAAGAAAATCACGAAGGGTTTGTCTACACTGCATCTGGCAGCAAGCCACCCAGCCCGGGGCCATAGCCTTGTGCTAGCAGGGCTCGCGCTAGCATACTAAAAATAGCTATGCAGACATTGTGGCTCATCTCCCCGGGCTTGGCTCCAGCCCAAGCCACAACATTTACACAGCCATTTTTAGCAAGCTAACGCAAGCTCTGCCAGCACTAGTCTGTAGATCTGAGCCAGGAAGCTCACCTCCAGATGCAGCATAGACATACCCTCAGGGATCAGGCCTGCACAAGAGGCCTTAGCTGCATTAAGGGTGCTGTTTGACCACTGATCCCCATTTTATCAACCACAAGTGGCATTAGGAACCAGCAAGGGCAGCAAATGCCCAGCGGTGTTGATAAACGGAAAATCTCCTGGCTTCTCAGTCATGCAATCCAAAGCCCTCTCCTTCTCTGAAGTACTAGTGGGGCACAGCAGGTCCGAGATCTCCCAGTCTTTAGGGAGAGGTTCTGTTCCAGGCCTGTCTCTAGACAGCACATATCATGCAGCTTTCATGTGTTGAGGTTTGCAGGGTGTGGCTCTTGGATCATCGATTACTGGCTCCCAAGGACAACGCAGGTGATAGGTAAAATCCAGAACAGGCATGAGCAGCTGCAGCTCCAGGGACTTCAGTAAGGCCCCTTAATGCAGCCAAGCAGCTCTCAGCACAAGTTCATGTATGCCTGTGCACCTGCGTACATATGTGCATGTAAGCTAAACCCCACTTTGCACATCCCCCTACCCCCAGTCCTGAGGCCACCTGAGAGCTGGGCCAGTTTCCAGCATAAATTAGAGCAGCCAATGGGTAACCACGTTGCTTACAGCCCTAAGGAGCTGTTCTGACAGCCAGAGGATAAGGATGCCCTGGTCTCACTCCCGTTTCCCAGCCACCCTGTGCCAGTGGAAGGGAGGGAGGGCCCTAAGAGTAACTATGGTGGCTTCACACCACTCGAGGATTCCCAGAGGCTGAGGCGACCTGTAGCCAATCCTCTGGGGTTAAGGCTGCTCAGGCACACCAGCCCCAGTGTAGTCCTAGTGTGCAGACGAGGGCCCAGGTCTGAATGAAGCCAGGCACCTGGGAAAGCTTCCCTGAACACAGCAAGATCAGGGGTAACATTGCTCAGCATTTCTGTGCCGCCGAGTTCCCAGGTTCCAACCCAAACACCACGGTTTCCAGTTTAATTCTGCAGAGCCAAGAGGCCTGGGTAAGCATCCAAGAGTCTGAGAGCTCAGAACAGCCAGAGCTCTCCAAGGTTTCCCAAATGCTCTGTGCTCTATTTCATCCAGTCTAACCTAATCTCCTCCATCAGTCTAGCTATCTATGAACCCCTCGTGCGCCCATCACCCGAGTCTAGTTTCTCTCACTTTCTGAGGTTTGTCATGGGGAAAAGTGTCCCACAGCTTTCTGGGCAGCAAATGGATAATTATGGTACAGCGAGTGGGGGGTAATTTTCTCCCCAAATCTGTTCAGAGCAAGTTTTGTTCCACAAAATCCAGACTGGAGTTCCTGGGATCTGGATGTCATTTATCCACATCTCTAAGCTGTGAGGGTTTGGATGAACCGTTCTGATTTTGGCCCATCACTAGAATAAATAACTACCCCAAGGTGAGTTTTCAGAGTGCTCCTGCCATACAAACCTCCTAGGCATAAGATGCACTTGAATCTCTGTACCCTTCTAGTTCCTGTAAAGCTCCTCCTGGCCTGCCTCCCTCAACCCAAGTCTCTTTCAGGCCCTCCATGGTCTATAAATTCAAAACACTCAACACAGCTATCCCCATACCCCCACAAGCTACAGGGGCTCAGAGACCTTGCCCTGTGCACCCCTATCTGCTCCAGGGCCAGCCACAGAAGCAAACCTCCAGCATGTCCCCCTTCAACTGAGTTCTCTCATCCCTTTATACGGATCACCTAAGCCAGGGGTGGGCAAGAATTTTTGCAGGGGGAGCCACTCCACAAATTCTGGTAAGTCGTCACGGGCCACACATTTCTACTATATTAATGGAGGGGTGCGAGGTCTGGGAGGGAGTTTGGGTGCAGGAGGGGGCTTTGGGCTGGGGCAGGTGCTTGGGGTGCGGGACGGGTGCGAGGTGCAGGCTCTGGCTGGGAGGAGCTTACCACAGGCGGCTCCCAGCCAGTGGCATAGCAGGGCTCAGGCAGGCTGCCTGCATGCTGTGGCCCCATGCCGCTCCCAGAAACATCTGTGGCCAGTTGCTGCTGGCACATCTCTGCACACCCCTTGTGGGGAGGAGGACAGCAAGTCTCCATACACTGCCCGCGACCACCACAAGCACCGCCCCCGCAGCTCCTGTTGGCCTGACCTAACCCCTTCTCAGTTCTGGGTCTGATAATTGAACCGGGCTGGCTCGCCCCAGGTGCCCTGGCCCTTAGAGGGGCAGGTGCCCCATGACAGTCCCCTTCCAAGCAAGGTAAGCACTGAGGAGGAGCCACACAATGTGGGGCTAAGAACAGGTATGCTTTAAACACTGTGCTGTGTACTTACCTTTGACCTATCAAGCCATCGCAGATGGTTTAAACAGAGGCACATTAGAATTCACACCTTACGATCCACATTTTACAGAACAGGCACCGAGAAGTTAAATGACTTGTCCCAGGTCGCACATTGAGCCTGTGTCAGAGCTGGGATTACAACTCAAGTCTCCCAGTTCTGACTCCCAGACTCAGGCTGTAAAACTAGACCACATTGCCACCTTCTACTACTCAGCCTAACAGCACCACCCATCGACTCGTCTCACCAAGAGGAAACAGACATTCAGAGCACAGTATCACCACATAAACAGCACCATGAGGTCCCATATTCAGTCCCTCTCAGATCAGACTCAATCAGTTTACAAGATGTTTTTCCTAACTATCCGTCCCATCAGCTTAGCCTGGGATCACCCAGGAGTTTAGAAGACTCGTGTTAAAGAGCTGGTGACTGCCTTACTAGCTAAGGAGTGGATTTTCCAGACACAGCACCAAGGATGTTCTGCGACAGGGGTTGCGCTCTCTCTGTGATATCAGTGAAAAGACCTTTATTGACTTCAAGCAGCTTTGGATTGGGCCATAGCTGAATGCAGGGAAAAGATTAAAAACAAGGGGAAACTGACTTGCTAAATTTAACTGGTTTTAGCATAAACAGTCGGAGGAAAGCATTTGAACACCAGCAATAATAATGATGAGACGGGGAAAATGGTGAATAGGCTTTAATGGGAACAGAATAACATCCTGCGCTGTTGTTGCTTTTTAAACTCTGACTCTGTGTGGTGCCTTGGTTTGGAGTCTAGGCGGGTCTGAGGGCACAAAGGAAATCTGCGTTCCATTCAGCGCTCCAGCCGGATGAGCAGGAGGATGCCATCCGGATTTCAGCACCTATGGAAATTGTAGAGGGTGATTGCCTTGGTATTATTTACACCGCTGCTTCTTTAAAACAAGTCAGAGCCAGATGGCCTGGCTTAGCTGCACTGCTCTGTAGTGCCACATGGGAGATGCAGGTTTGATCCCCCAAGCTGGTTGCTCACAGCCTGCTTTTCAGGGGAGCTGAGCCTGTAATCTTTGAGAGAACACCCGTGCTTTGTTTACACAGGGTCACCCAGACGCTTGTTTATGGAGGGCCAGCAATTTTGTCTGGCTCTTGTTCATTCTCTTTGGAAACAGTTGCATTCTCATGCCCTTTTTCAGGCAGGTTGTAGGCTTCGTTCCCTCCAGCTACCAGCATGAACACTGACCCGTCCCCCTCTCTGTTTCTTTACTTGATTGTCAAGCCAACTTCATCAGCAAATATAACAGTTCATGGGTCAAG
Source organism: Eretmochelys imbricata (assembly GCF_965152235.1). NCBI lineage: Eukaryota > Metazoa > Chordata > Testudines > Cheloniidae > Eretmochelys > Eretmochelys imbricata. The sequence goes on along the minus strand of NC_135588.1, from coordinate 4,639,521 downwards.
CTCTCTGCTGGCTGATGTAGCTCCACTGATTTCAGTTTACACCAGCAAAGAATTTGGTCCCAAATTCTTTAAAAAAAGTCTATCCACTGTCACCCCCAAGATCCTCCTTGTTCCCCAGACTCCTGACTCTCATGCTAAGACGGAAAGTCTACCTCTCTCTGTACCTTGTGTGCTAAGTACGAGTCTCCTACATGGAGGCTTTTCCCCCACAACTGCTGCTAAGTTTCATGTACATCCTTCCTGGACACCAGTATCTTTTACTCCTTCCTGATGCAACTGGGGCAAGGTGAAGTGAGGGCTTGTGTGTAGTTCGGCTTGCCAAAACAGCAAGAACTGAGAACAATTAGCGCAACAAAGTAATTGTGCATGCCCACTGCACAACCACCATCCCCTTGGTACAGTTCACTGCCTGGCCACTGAGCCTAAGAACTGTTCAGGTGTAATAGTAATTACAGCTTACTGTGCCCACAAAGGCACCCCAGAGTCACTAACATTGAAATGCAGCCACCTCTGGGGTGACCTCGAATGAAAGGACCTCACTCTGCAAGGTCCCCTCCAAAGGCCACACACACTGTTTGCAGCGTGCTCACTTCATCTCCTGTGGAAGGATGAAGGGCTGAGCCAGCGCTGCTGGAATCGGAGCTTGTGTCTCCACAGAATTCCAGCTAACCTGATAGCCTCATCGATTTCAAAGCCACAAGTATCTTTACGACTGTCTAGACTGCAGAACGTAAGCTAAAGAATTTCACACAGCGCATCCATCTGCTGCATGCAACAGATGCAGCTACTGAATAAGCCACGCACTCTCCTGGGGAGCCAGGATTACAACCCAGCTTCTTCTGCTCCAAACACACAAGTCTCTACCCCTTAAGCTAGAGAAGACTGCCACAGACTTGGCTCACTGGCCTGCCCCATCCCTGCCACGCACCAGGTAACAATACGTCCCTGGTTGTTATTTTAAAACAGAACCTGCACTGTACGATAATTAATACCTTTTCCCTTTCCAAGGATGTTCTGCCTCCCATGTTGGAGCCCCGAATACCCTGCCCCAACCCCGTTACCCCCTGATTTACATCCTCTGGAGGAGGAGGTGACCCACACTGCAGCTATAGGCACCGTTCCCTTGGGTAAATGGAGTGGAAATTACCATCAACACTGCTCCTGAATCGTCAGAGGGATACAACACGGACAAGAGATTAGAAACAGAGAGAGATGGCTGCTGAGCCTGGAGAGAGGAATTCATTCCTGCTCTTAGTATTATACCTTTTGCCCTGAAGGAAGCAAACAGCGCGTGGCCCTGCCATCGTGTCGTTTGCTATTGCAGATTTTAATGGCCCCAGGTGCAGAATAATTAGCACCGCTGTGAATGCCATTCCGTGCGGTGCTTGTTCTTAATCGGACAGAGGCAGGTGCACTTTGGGCAGCAGCGTCCACTGCCTCAAGCTGAAATGTGCCGCTCCCGGTCTTAAACGTGCACCTGCTGCCAGGAGTCTTTGCAAACACCAGGAGGCTCGAAGCAAACAGAGCTCCAATAAGTAATTTTCAGTCAGGAGGAGTCTGGCATTTCCCTACATGAGAGGATAGCACTATATTAAGATGGACTCAAAATTCCGCCGAGCCGCTCTGTTAAGAGAACCAAACTGATTATTTTCCATCTTGGTAAGAGTTAAAGAATGCTCTGCACCAGAGACCATGCCTTGAAATATGATCCTGTCCATGCACTGACCACATGCCTGTCCATGGAGGTAGGATCAGATCTGTTCCCACATACACATGCTGGAAACGACTCCACAGTAGGCTGAAATAACTGCTCCACACACCTGCTGTAATTTCCACCATTCTTGGCATAAACAGAATGCACATTTGTATATTAACCCCTCTAGCCAAATGATCCACCAATGGGCACTATTCTCACGTCCTGCTGGACCCCAAATGTAAAACTAACTTGAAAAAGATATAAATATTTTGGGGTTAAATAAATAAAAACACAATATATTTTAAACAAATCAACATTCACCTGTTGTACATGCAACCAAGACACTGCAGCACTAGTAAAGTGCATAAGAATAAGAAAGTAAAGCTGACAGGAAACCAAAGTGACAATGAGTGGCCCAGTTTCATGGTCCCAGATGAGTGGAATGCAAAATACAGCAAACAAACAGTATGACTGGTGAAAAGCAAACTGGATTTTTAAATTCCTTTCTCTTCGGATGATCAGATGGATTGTCACTAACCCAGAGCTGTCTGTCCTTTACAATACTTATAGAATATGAAGTAACTGGCTTAATCTGCAGCAGAGGAAATTTAAATTAGAAAGCTTTTTTCCTAATATCTAACTCTAAGGATAGACGCACTGGAACAGGCTTCCAAGGGAGGTTGTGGAATCCCTGTTATTGGAGGCTTTTATGAACAGGTTATACATCTGTCAGGAATGGTCTAGGTTTACTTGGTCTTGCCTCAGGGTGGAGGCTGGACTAGGTGATGGTCCCTTCCAATCCTACATTTCTAGGATTCTATGGTTATCCTAAGGTGTCCCTTTAAAATAGTCCTTCTTCAGAGACTCAGAACCATCTCCCCTACTCCAGCCAAATGAAGCCCTGGATTCTAGCACTTTCACTCATCCCCTAACAATATTTTCCAAAGTACAGCAGAGCCTGCCAGCAGTCCCTCAAGTTCAACAAAGTTTTTTCAGGTCACAAGCTCAAAGGGACATGAACTCACCAGCAGGCACGTTTTCTGTTTGTGCATTGTACACACGCATCTACCCTTTTGAACTCCACCCTCTGATCTAACACCACACCCAATCAAAAAATGGAATCCCACAACTGTTCCCTAGGTAACAGCACTCTCCTCGACATCACATACAGGATTCAGATAATGGAAAGAATCAAAACCAACATGCAAAGCATTTTCAATAAAATTACAAGATTCGGTGACTAGAAGATGAAGTTAGACAAGTTCATGCTAGAAATAAGGCACACATTATTAAGTGAGGGTAATTAACCATTGGAGAGCAATTAAATTAGGGAGGTGGTGGATTCTCCATCACTTGAAGTCTTTAAACCAAGATCAGATGTCTTTCTAAAAGATGTGTTCTAGCTCAACCACAAGATATGGGCTCGAAGCAGGATTTACTTGGTGAAATTATGTGGCCTGTGTTAGTCAGGAGGTCAGACTAGATGATCCCTTCTTCTTTAAAAATCTATGAATTCTGAATGGCTAAAACAATGATAATCTAAGCAATGCGCACATTACAGGTGCTGAGAGGACTTGACCGCTGAGGAAAGAACTGCATAACTCACAGTATCCCTCTCTCGAATTAGGATGCTTGTGTCACTCACAGACCACTGAGGGCACCAGCAGTCATCCAGGCCCAACCATCACGTATATTCCACATGCGTATACTTTCACATACGCACAAATTTAGAGGTGGTGAGTAAAGCAGTGTAATTTAGGGAGTTTAATCAGGCCTACTTGTACCCATTCGAGTGATATCCAAAGGAATCTGAGGGCTTGTCTACACAAGGAAATCAAGCAGAATAGCTATTGCAAAATGAGATATTCCACAACAGTGATTCCAGAATAGCTCTTTATGTGGACACTCCATTCTGCAATAAAAGTGACTTTATTCAGAGAATCAGTTACATGATTCTAACCATATAAATACTGAGCTAGAAGGGACCTCAAGGGGTCATCTCATCCAGCCCCTTGCAGTGAGGCAGGACCAAGTATACCTAAACCATCCTGACAGGTGTTTATTTAACCTGTTTTTCAATGACAGGGATTCCACACGTCCCCGAAAGCCTATTCCAGAGCTTAATGATCCTTATAGTTAGAAAGTTTTCCCTAATATCTAACCTAAAACTCCCTTGCTGGGGATTAATACCATTACTTCTTATCCGTTACTTACTTTAATGGACATGGAGACCAATTGACCACAGTCCTCTTTATAACAGCCCTGAACATACTTGAAGACTTAACAGGTCCCCCCTCCTCAGTCTTCTTTTCTGTAGACTAAACATGCCCAGGTTTTTAAATCTTTCCTCATAGGTCAAGTTTTCTAAACCTTTTACCATTTTTGCTGCTCTGCTCTGGACTCTCTCTAATTTGTCCACATCTTTTTTAAAGAGTAGTGCCCAGATACAGTTCTCCAACTGAGGCCTTACCTGTGCTGAGTAGAATGGGACAATTACTTCCTGTGTCTTACATATGACATTCATAATAATATACCCTGGAATGATATTAGCCTTTTCGGAACTGCATCACATTGCTGACTCTCATTTAATTTGTGACCCACTATAACCCCCAGATCTTTTTCATCTAGCCAGTTATTTCCCATTTTGTAGCTGTGTGTTTGATTTTTTCCTTCCTAAGTGTAGTACTTTGTACTTGTCTTTACTGAATGTAATCTTGTTGCTTTCAGGCCAATTCTTCAATTTATTACGGTCATTTTGAGTTCTAATCCTGTCCTCCGAAATGCTAGCAACCACTCCCAGGTTGGTGTCATCTGCAAGTTTTATAAGCATACTCTCCATGCTTTTATCCAAGTCCCTAATGAAAATATAGAACAGTAGCACGCCCACGACAGACCCCTACATTAAAATGAAAACTTGTCAAGTTCTGCTGACTCAGCATTAGCAACTGGGCTAGTTTGCAGTGGAAAATGGGAGCTATGTCTCTCAGTTTGCTGCAGGGGTGCCCGTTTACCATGAAGGATTCAGCTAATTATAGCCACAACTTATTGCAGAATAATTAGTGTGCTTCCAAATCCACTTTTATTCCAGAATACTGTATCCATGCAGGGAGTTAGTCTGGAACTGTTACTGCAGAAGAGCCCTAAATCAGTATAACATACAACAGAGAGCTCGAAGATGTAAATTAAAGCAGGACGAGGGCTAGATTACATCACCTTGCACATTATTTCTGAATTTGGCCCACAGAGTCTAGTATTATCTAGAGCGTTTAACTTCCTATATCATACATTGCCACGCTGCCAACTACTGGTGGCTGCACTTCAGGAGCAGGTAAGCGATCCCTGCTTATAGTTTGTAAAGCATGTTGGGATCCTGGAGATGAGGAGTTATAGAGACATAAGATCATTATTATTCAGACGCCAGAAAACGGTGGGCTCCATCCAAGTCTTCCACAGCCCTCCAAGCTGTGGCTATAATTAGTTGAATCCTCCATGACAAACAGGCGTCCCAGCAGCAGACTGAGACACATAGCTCCCATTTTCCAATGCCAACTATCCCATCTGCTAAAGCTGAGTCAGCCGAACTTCACAAGTCTTCAGGTCACCTTAGGTGTTGAAGAAATCTCCCAGAATTGGAGTTTGCGTATTTCCATGTGTTTGCTGAGAAGGCCCCTTAATCATTAATTTGCTGAGATCCCTGAATTCTAATTGTCCTGAGTTCAGCTAGAATAGTTTAATCTCATGAAGGGAGCTTTTAGCCTGATGGATTCTGTAATCTAAAAAACAAATTACAGGCTTGGCTTGAAACCGGAATTTGGCCAGGAAATGAACAAACCAATCATCCTCCCAGAAACGACTCTTCACCCTCAGGTGCTGCTGGTGCACAGAAATCCTAGTTCCAGCAAGGCAGACAAAATTTAAAGGAACCAAAACACTGAAGCAGATGCTCATATGTTTCTGTGTTTCTTTTAATGAACAAGTGAAGCATGCTGAGAACTGCAGCTTATCTCCTTGGTGGAAGAATCTGGCCTCCTCTTTATCATGACTACTGAGATCAGCACTTTCTGCCGAGAGGGCCTGAAACTTTTGTTTGTATCCATTCAGCACTACTGTTCCATAAAGGTTGTCCGCAGACAAGTTGTAGTCTACATCCTACAGCACCTTTGCACCATACAGTTAGTTCTAAGAGGCGGCAGCATGACCTAGTGGACAGAGCACTGGACTGGGAATCAGAGACTTGGGTTCTATTCTGCTCTGCCGCTGCGAGACCTTGGGCAAGTCACTTCACCTCTCAGTTTCCCCATCTGTAAAATGGGGCTAATAATACTAGCCTCTTTTGTAAAGGGCTCTGAGAGCTACAGATGAAAAGCTGGGTGAAGATGAGAGATAGGTATTATCACCTTACTAATGTGCTTGAGCAGAACCTCAAGCTAAGCGACTGGCCTTAAAAGTCAAACTCTTATGTGGTGATTGACAATGGGATAGGGAACCTTTTATCTCAAGGCTGGTCAGAGGTCTCAGCACAGTTCTTGGCAGGCAGCTGTCCATATTGGCACCTCTGTTACAGGTCAAACTGGCCTGCAGATCATCCTCAGACTCAACCTTTTAGGGCCTGATCTAGCTCTCGCTGGAGTCACTGGGAGTCCTTCCATTGACTTTAGTGGCTTTAAGACTCCCCCATTGTTAACAATCACCATGTCAGAGCACAGATGCCAATCTAGAAACAGCTTTTGCTCTACAAATGTTATCATTCAGATTGAACAGCTATTAGAGGCCTCAGCTGAGAGCTGCATCCCATTGGGCTGCCCAGACACCCAGGAAGAGCTTACAGCTTACACAGACAAGCCAGGCTAAGAGTGGAAGGGGAAACAGCAGCAAAGGGAGTTGAAATGACATGCCCCAGGATGCAGCAGGTAAGTGGTGGAGCTGGGAATAGAACCCACGTCTCCCCTCTGCCAACCCAGTACGCCACCCACTGGACTACACTAGTTCTCTGCCTTCTGTGAGAGTCATTCATCCCGACAGATCCAGCTCACCTGCTCCACCTAATGTATTTAAGCATTCACAAGATACCGCTCACCTTATTAGCATCAGCTGTCTGTGTGTTCCTTCCCCATCCATACCCAATTTCTCTAGCTCAGCTTCCCTGATATCAGGTGCTGAATCAGTTGTTTCCTCTGGGGTTCCCACAGCCCTTTCCACTCACTGCAAAGCCTCCTTTACCCAGCAACTCAAAGTTAAAGGTCTGGAGCAGTCCACACAGCCAGCCTCACTTTCCAAAACTCTCATGTATACAGCATCCTCTTTGCTGGAAGGGGGGGATAAAAAAGGACCCACCACAAAGAAGTCCCTGGAAGATTAAAGATACTTATCCTGTTTCACTAGCTGTGGCAATAGGTCTATCGGGTGACATCCAGCTGTATTTGTTTTGGGCTCTTAACAGAGAAGCGCAAATGCATTATCATCTTGTCTCACATGTCAAGACACAAAGAGCTAGTATACCCACAGGAAATTACTGAATTTTATATGCCTGACCCCAAAGCATTTTGGAGTAATTAATTTAAAGGACCCTCCATGAGGCATGTGTTTAGTCTTTGGATGGCTATTTTCCCCTTTTTACTGGGTTTTCTATGGGGGTAACATAGCACAAAGTCTGGAATAACACATCAGTCTTCATCTAGAGAGAGGCTCAGACTGGAGCACAGCCCCCACATTTTGGGAGTGCAGAGGGATAAAAGTCAAACTCCCCTCTCTAGGTCAGAACGTGACACTGAGGATCCAGACCCTACCCCTTGTATGCAGACCATTCCCATGAAAGGGTTTGACTGTGCAGATGCACATGGTGTACATGAGAAGGACTCTGTGAAAGACTCCCTAATGCCTCCACCCTCAGCAACCTGCCTGGCAGAAAATTATAATGGCATATCTCTGAGAAAAGGGCTTATAGTGGATAGGATGACAGTTCCTGTAATCATATGTTTACTCGCAGTATATTATTCAGCCACTAGAGGTCTCTGTGTGCTGTACAGAGTTCCAAGCAGGGTGTGGTAAACAAAGGAGAAAAAGCTGGAACTCAAGCTATGGGGGTATCTGTTTGATTGTGTCTGTAGCTATTTTTTTAAATACCTACTGTTTCAGAAAACATGTGGATTCCATATATCATGACCTGGTGCCAGAAGTAAACCTGTGAAAGACTGAGTGTTCATGACTGTAAACAAGATGCCTAAATTTGTTGAGCTGGAGCATCTAAACTTTACCAGACTCGCAGAATGGCCAGAATGGAAGCAGCGTGACACATGCTTTCAGGTGACCATCAAGCTCAGAAGAGAGAAAGGTGGCTTCCAGGTGAGCTCTTTCATTTATACATTGTGTAGAGAAGCTGAGTATGTTTTCAGCACTTATGTGCTGGAGGAACAAACACATCTGAGGGACTGAGACACAGTCCTTAGGAAGTCCGATGGTTGCTTTGTCAGCCGAAACATACCGTCATCCAGGAAAGTACTTGCACCAGTGCAGTACAGAGCCCGGAGAACCAGTCAAAGCATGTGTTAGAAGTCTACTAGGAGTAAGAGGAACACTGGGAATTTGGGGCCAGTAAAAGTGAGCACATTTGGGACAAAAGCATAGCTGGCATTTCTGATAAGGACTTAGAAGATGCCATCAAATTTAGATCTCACACGACAGAATGCAATTGAGATGCCTCTACATTCAAACTATTCAAAGCCAAGAGACGGCAAATGCACTTGAAGGAATATAATATCCCCAACCCAGCAATGGAAGCAGATGGTGCAAACATTCACAGCCAAAATACCTACACCACAGACAAGCAGCAGGTAATCCACAACGTGCACTCAACCTCAGTACTTCCACCCTTTTTTTCAAGTCACCTTTAAGTGATGGGCCTTCATATATCAGGACCTACAGCAGGATTCCTCTATTAGAGGACAGAATTAGAGTCCAAAGCTTATCAACTCTAATGGAAAGACTCCCAATGCCTATGTAGGCTTTGAATGGGGCCGTTAATGAAGCTAAGCAGAATTCTTGCTTGCTTTGTTACTTTCCGCCCCCCGGTTTTTACCAAACGTCACATTTGAGTTGAAAACTAGGATGGTGCTTTTGAAAAGCAAGTTTCTCAAAGATGAAAGGACAGCAATTAGACCGGAAACACTGCTTACTAGACATATTTTAGAAAGTTCTGGGCTATTCCTGGCACTGACCTTTAATCATACAGATTGCAAATAAAAAAAATTAAAATAAAATAAAACAGGCCTCCATAAGGAATTATAAAACTGCCACATAGAAATCTCAAGACAATAGCCAGGATACATTATTACATTATAATTCTGCTCCTATGATAAAATAACCATTAGGAGACCTGAACTCATTAGTAGGTTTTGATCCTTTTTCCATCTATAAACTATGAAAGATTGATGGGAAGGTGCTAGCCAAGTTTGGCATTTAACACAGGATTTAAAAGGGAGATAAATCTGATGTGTACAGGAACGTGGTCTCTTTTATTGGCAGTCCTTGGACATTAGGATTAATTCAACAGGCCACAAAATAATTTACAGGGTGGAATAAAATGCTGATGCATCTCAGAACCTGGCCTTGAGATACCTCTCATCTGTTTTGGAACCTACCAGCCAATGAGGTGTCAGGGAGTGGCAGTTTGCATGGCTATTACTGGCAAAGTCCAGATAAACTGTTTACTGCTGGCATTTCCTATCAGCACGCTGGGTGACTGAGAGGCTGAGGCAGGCAGCTTCTATTTATACCCTCTGAATAACAGGCAAGTACAACAATAAATCTCTATTTGTCTCCTAAACTATTAGGGCCTCAGTTTATAAGGGATGATAGAATGCATGGGCTCTTTCAGACAGCTTTCACTGACCAACAGGTCAGAAAGGTGCAAGGGCGCTGGAATATTGCCAGAATCAATTAAAGCTAGAGATTGCCACAGAATTGAGATTTGGATCTTGAGCATCCCAAGTGAAAGGGACAACCGTTCTGACCCACCTCAGTCTAGACATTAAACAGGCCCTCTATCATCTTGGGACCAAAATGCTTCCCTTGCAATATAAGTCAGGTGCCCTCTTGCTGTATAATGCCAAAGAAGAACTCAGTGCAGCACAAAAGCTTGTCTCTTTCACAAACAGAAGTTGGTCCAATAAAAGGTATTACCTCACCCACCACCTTGTGTCTCTGATACCTTGGGACCAACACGACAACAACAATGCAAACAAAATGTTTTACATGCTCAACTGGCGTCATCGTGGTTCAACCTTCTCGAGGATAAACAGCAGCTAACCAGGACTGCATAGGGCAGAACTGACTGGCTAACCTTGGCCATCCAGCTGGACATGGATAGGCATCATACTGGGTTTGGTTCTGGGCATCTCATTATCAGAGAGACAAGGGAATTCAGAGAAGAGCAAATGAAACAATTAAAGGGCTACAGGGCTTGACTGTCTAGAAAAGATGGAAAGAACTTGCATAGGTGTTACTTGGCTTAAGCAGCAACCAGCAGGAGGATATTAGAACCATCTCAGACTATCTGCAGGGTGTCCATGACACAAAGAAAGAAGAATTATTTAGCCCAGTGCAAGGTGCTGACATTATGTCACAGAATATCAGGGTTGGAAGGGACCTCAGGAGGTCATCTAGTCCAACCCCCTGCTCAAAGCAGGACGAATCCCCAGTTTTTTTGCCCCAAATGGCCCCCTCAAGGATTGAACTCACAACCCTGGGTTTAGCAGGCCAATGCTCAAACCACTGAGCTATCCCTCCCCCCAAATGGGAGGCTATTCAGCAAAGGTGAAATGTTCCTGATGGTGAGATCTATTCAGCTGTGGAATAGTTCCCTGGTGGGATGCGGACGAAGCCCTATTGTTTGGATAACTGGACCAAACTTAGCAAAGCAATTGTAGGAACAGTCTTACTCCAACTAAAGGGGAAGGAATTTATTACTTGAGAGAGGTTCCCCCCTGCCATTCCTATTAAGTTTTACATTTCAGGGACTAACGATTATTGGGGAAAAAACCCACAAGGTTGTGTGGTGGAGAGAAGGGAGGTGTGTACCAAAACATGCTACAGAACTAATTACAAGGGAGTCTGTAAGCTTTAAGTCCCTATACTTATCAGCAATACTGCTCCCAAGATAATCTGCTCATGGATTTTGTGCCAGGCAGATCAGAGGAGCCATGAAAAGACTGCCAGGGGATTGGCTGGATTAGCTCGCCCTCAGAGAAAGCATAGGTTCAGTAACCTTCTTCAGAAACTGGGTTTTTAAAATGCACTATAAAAGATAGGTCCCTGTTCTGCCACTGCTTTAATTCCTCCCCCCATTGGAACTAATTTTTAAGGCCCCGAAAAGCAACAAGTAAAGCTGTGAATTTAGAGCCCCATGCAAATGTCAGTACATGACTCCTCAGAAGGAACGGAGATAATTTACTGCAATTTCAGCCAAGTATTACCCAAGATCTCTTCAGCAGGTAGAGGCTCAGGCGCTCTTGCCTCCGTTTGTAATCTAATTACAGCTCGTCAAGGGCTTTTGGGGGGTGAGATAATGCTACATTCTGAATCAACTGCATGCTGCGAGCTGACATGTAGGTGCATTTGTGTATCTGTTGCACATCCACAGGGTTTTTTTTTTTTTTTTTTTACAGCTGCAAAGCCTGATTCGCCCCGGCTTGCGCTGGTGTAAATCAGGAATAAATCCATGGAAGTTAATGGAGTTACACTGTGTAATCCAGCCCAGCAGTTTACTAGGGATGACGGAAGAGCTGACTGCTTTCTCCACAGCAGCTGTGATTACAGTCAGAACAGTAACACCCTCTACATCTATAGCGCTTCTCATCCAGACAGGAACCCCAGGCCCTTTCCAGACTAAAGTATAAAGGGAGATCTCTCCAGCCCAACAGTGACCGCTGCATGGTCTCACAGCACTCGCTGCGGGTCCGTGGTGGGTAAGGGAGCTGAAGCTACTAGGGATCGAGAACAGTTTGCATATGACACTGCAACTAACATGTCTACCTTGGTGAAAAGTTCCAAAGGACTTCTGGGGACAGATCCTGCAAGGTGTGAAGTGTGCCCACAATACCTCTAGACCTCGATGACCATAAGCAGTCAGGGCTTTAAGGTGGGACTTATCATTGGTCTAACTGCTCCTGTTGAAGTCAATGTGAGTTTTAGCATTGACTCCAAATGGGGGGGGGGGGTGAGGAGGGGGAAGAGTTAGGCTGAAACTGAGTGCTTTTGAAAATCCTGCCCTTCAGACTATCCAAGAGGCATGCTAGCACTATCCTTGGGAATGGGTTCAGCACGGATTCAGAGGACAGGACCCTCCACTGGATTACCAACCTCCCCTTGCTGCAACACCTGATTTTTCCATGCAAGTCTCCCATCCCCGGATTGCCCCTGGTTTACTCCACTGAGCTGGTGAGGTCTGGTAAGGTCAGAGCCCAAGGTGGGCTGGCTACAGGCTCTCTGGGACACAGGAGAAAACATTTCAATTCAGACAGTGCATGCCTTCAAGCAAACAGGAGAGAGCAGGGGTCCTTTCCTGCCTGTGGGAACGGATTCTACTCCTTTCAGCCACAAAGGATGTTTTTCTGTTGACTTCAGTGGAATCAGGAATGAGAAAGTAACAAAACTCTTCAAGCTTCCACCTTCTCAGAAGATTTTTGTTTGTTTGTTTTCCCCAAAAAAGCTTAAGCCTACAGGCTTAATGACTACTTCTCCATTTTCCAGAGGTTACGGACCAAGATAGTGTCGAACCTCTGATGGGCTCCCGCCTGCTGAGCCCATTCTTTGTGTAGCCAGATGATGGAGTGCTCATAGGTCTTCTATCTTCTCAAACTAGGAGCATTCACTTATCTCCTCAGAACAGTTCAGAGATGCAATTATGTTTTACAGTACTAAATGGTCCCTGATGTCATGAGCAATTACACTTTCAGCAATTTCAATTTAGAAATGGCCTTCAAATCTCTCTCTCTTGCTCTCTTTTTTTAATGAAATTCAGCATTGCAATTAACAACCAAAAATATTGCCTTTAGTGTTAAATATAAAGATGAAGAACTTAGCAAGCACTTGGGCTTTGGAATATCTGAGCGATGAGTGAACAGATCAGTCATGGAGCCGCTGGTAAGAGGAGGTCCCTGCACACATGCAATGTGACTCACCAACACAGTACAACAGCAGTGCTGCTGCTAAGGGGCCAGAGGAGAGGCTCACCACCATGCACAGGGGTCACTGACCTCTTCTCAGCATTAAGAGCCACACTGAGAGGAGATGCTTTTAAAGCCCTACCTTCCATGGCGTTTGACTGCTGAGCAACAAGAGAATAACTGCAAAGGACAGAAAATTATCCTGCAGAAATGTAGGGAGGAGGAAATCTTTGATAGCTACAAGCTCATACAAACCAAAACCAAGTGACTGGTCTTCCAGGAGCTGCCTGTGGAAATTCAGTCTCTACAAGCCAAATGAGAGTTGAGGGCACTGAGCACCTGGCAGCCCATAGGGCCTGTTCCTGCAGTGCCCTCAACTCCCATTAACTCCAGCCCTCTTCAGGGTCATCAGGCAGCTGCAGTCACAACTGTGACTCTCCTTCCTGTGCGCACATCCTGCTACCCTGGGCATTTTGCTTTTCAGCACTGGACCTATGACACATTTTGGAAGACCATATCCTTGGGAAGCCTCTTGCTGGCAGCACAGTAGTGGTCTCACTGTACACAGATGCAATTTAATAGCTATTTTTGGTGGACTAATAAAATACAGCACTATCCTTAATGATCACCCATGCCATCGCTGCAGGCATGCTTAACGAAGATGCTGTGCCCAGGAGCACGTGCAAAAAGCTGAGAAGGGGGAAAGGAGGAAGCTGCATTACCTGGGCCTGCTTGAAAGCTTCTTGGAGTTGGCAAGAATCTTCCATTGACTCCAGTAGGCTTTGGCTCAGGGTGGATTTGATTTAAATTATGATTTAAATCACTAGTCAGGAAGACTATTTAATTATGGATTTATACATAAAAGTGCATTCTCGTTGATTGTTATAACCTTAATACATATTCTTCACAACTCAGAGATAGATGAGACCCAAACTGGTGTCTAGTGAGAGAATGGTATTGTAGATCTCAAATCAATGAAGGCTACACTCAGAAAGACCTCAAGACTTCTGGAATATGCTGCTCAAACAGTTTCACTTTTGTTTCTACTGCCTGTCCCTCCCGTCTCACATTTATCTCCAGACTTCTTCTCCTTGTCCAGATCTATTCCTCCCCCAACAATCTTCTATTCATTGAACTTTTTGAAACTTTGCCCTTTTAGAGCGAGGTAAGGGATGGACTCTGTGTACACAAATTTGCAGAGGGACAATTTGAGGTTGTGGTCTATTCTTTCTCACCTCTATATATTTATTTATTTATTTAAAAACATTTTTGCTGTTAACAAGCATGTTATCTCTGGAGACACAACCCCACAGTTTGAGAACTGCAAAATTAAGCATCTCTGATGGTATCTTCTAGACTTAGCACTGAGTTCCATTGGGTAGATAGAAAGATTAACCTTAATAAACTATACAGAAGCCCCTGGAACCCCATAAGATTGGGTCCCTAATCCATGAACTATTGGAACGCATTTACAAAGCTTTTCTTAAACATTACACGAATATATTCTCATACTATAGAATTAGAATTTATAATCCCTATTCCATGATGAGATATCTTTGAGCTACAATTTACCTTAATTAAAACTATCTTTAGATAGGTTTTTTCCTCAAAAAGCATTTTAACCAAAAAAATCCGATTTAAATAAAAAAATTCGATTTTTTTTTAAATCATTGATTTTTATCCACTCTGCTTTGGCTCATGGCCAATGGGAGTAAAATCCATGGCTTGGGAGATGATTATCTCCAGTCAGCAAGTTTGGTTACAGAATCCCTTCTGATCCATGGCTGCCTATTTTGCTACTAGCAATTGCCTTGGAAAGGAGCTTGTCTGGAGTGTTGACCTCCTATACAGCCTCCGCTGAAGGAGATGGGATGAAAAGGTTAACAAATGGCACACTGCAGGGGGTGGGAAGAGCCAGCCCACTCAAAATTAGGCCTATTATTAAGATGATTCCACATGGTCCACTCATTAGCCTGAACTGCTTGAGGCTACTGGCAAAATGGTTCCTTTCTGTGGCAGGCCTGTGCTCAGATCTTCACTGCAGCCAGGAGGACGAAGATGGACACCTGGACAGACATGAGCACTGTGTGCAGACTGCCCCCGGAGATCCTACCTGAGTCTCCCCTCCTGGGGTCTCAGGAGGAGGATTGGGAATTGGGGAGACAGAACACAAGCTAGATTGATCCCCGACCCCTGCCGCTTTGTGGAGGCAGATAACATCAAGCTTTCCTAGATGCCACCCTTAGCTCACACAGAAGATGTCCTGGGGCAAATTCAACCCTGGTGTAAGTGGAGACAGTCTTACATGGTAATAGCACCTGGTTTCTCTGGGGGCTGAGTTTGGCTCACAGCTGGGGACATGTCAGGACAGAAGACGTAGCTGGTATGTAGAGAGGAAGAACAGTCTAGTGATTAAAGTACTAGCCTATGACTTAGGAGATTCAAGTCCTTGCCCACCACAAACTTCCTGAGCGACCTCTGGCAAGGGTATGTCTATGTCAGCAGAAGGGGTTTTTCTCCTCTGAGAGGGGGTAACTAGGCTGACGGAATAATTCTTTCAACAACCTACCGGCATCTACAGTGCAGTTTAGGTTGACTTAACTACATCACAAAGGGTGTAATTTTTTCCACAGCCCTGACTGATATTGCTAGGTCAACCTACGTTTTAGGTGTGGACCAGGCTCAAGTCTCTCTCTGCCTCAGTTCCCTTCCATACACTGGAGATAATAATACTGCCCTACCTTATGGGGTGTTGTAAGGAGAAATGAATTAAAGATTGTGAGGTGCTCAGACACAAAGATAATGGAGGCCAAATAAGCACCTCAGATAGATGGGAATTCCAGCCTGGTCCCACCCTAACAGTTCTCTACCAGGAAAGAGTCTGATTAGCTTAGACAAAATCCATTTACCTCTGAGCTGTTTTGTTGAACGCTTCTCACAGTAGCTACAGTGCCAACAAGTGCCCCCCGAAAACTGCAGCAAAAACACCTCAGAAAGGAACAATGCCCTACTCCCAAAGAAAAGCTCTGAGCCCAAAGGGTACCGGAGCTCTTGGTGAACTACATGTACACAAAAAGAAAAGGAGTACTTGTGGCACCTTAGAGACTAACACATTTATTTGAGCATAAGCTTTTGTGAGCTATTTGTTAGTCTCTAAGGTGCCACAAGGCATCCGATGAAGTGAGCTGTAGCTCACGAAAGCTTATGCTCAAATAAATGTGTTAGTCTCTAAGGTGCCACAAGTCCTCCTCTTCTTTTTGCGAATACAGACTAACACGGCTGCTACTCTGAAACTTGTCATTATACATGTACACAGATCACATTCCCCACCACTGAAATGCAGCCACCACTTAGTGTGGAACATGGCAGCTTTTCAACAATATGCAGCAAAGCTGCACTATGTCTCAGGGTAAGTAGTAAAGAAGATATATATTTATCCCATATAAATGCCTTTCAATCAGTAAAATATCTCAAGTGAAACTGCAAGGGGACTTCCAGGTCTGATTGGTTCATTACTCAAGCTGGAAGCTGGCCAACCCCCTAGGTTTAACACCTCTCTACTTGCAAAAAGGGTCACAAGCTCTTTAATGCACTTAAACCTTGGATTTAACATCTCACTTGTGTGTATAAAACACTTCCATTGCCTTTATGGGCTGCTGGCAAGTTGGACTTGATACAGTGTCAATAAAATTACTATAATATTATCCAAACACCTGTTGAAATCAATGGCAATTTGTGTAGTAAAAATATTCTTTTTGCATAATCTGGATCGCAAAGACAAATGAAAGGTTATTAATAGCAGCAGCAACATATGCTAAGGAGCTGCTTTGAGGATGTAAATATCCTGATCATTTCCAAACTGTTTTCTCTCCCCCTTGCTTATTCTCAGCATCTTTGTTAGCAACTCTGTGTTGTCTGCTAACATTGCCATGTCATCTGTAGATTCTGCATCCCTTGCTACTTTTGTTCTTATCACCACCTTTAAACAGCTGGTAATTAATATCTTCATTATGACTTTGGCTGCTTAATGATTTTCTTCACCCAAAATAAGTGTCTTCCTAAGAAACCTCTCTCAGTGAATCACTTGTAGCAGATGTCACAAGATGCAATACATCAGGATAGGCCTGCGATCTGGGCTAGAAATAATATTTTCTACAGCTGATATTTATAACACTATCATGGCTGAGCTGCGTGGAAGCAAAATTCTTCTGCAGGGCCTTGCAGGTCAGCTTCCTGTCGGAGGAGTTTGGGTATATTCTAAATGTAATTTCCTTCGATTACACATACACACCCACCATGAGACAGAGGCAGGCACAAGTAGCATCAGCAGTCTCCTCTTTCAGAAATCTCAACCCACCTGCCAATGCCCATGTTCCCAAGGAACTACCTCGTCGCAAGAACTGCCTTCAAAAATAAAGTACCGAGCAAACTCTGCGGTATCTGCCACAGCTTCTCTCTGGCAAAGACCAGCGTATCACGAACAACAACGCAGCACTTCTTCAAGAACTAAAAGCTCACTCACACACTGTGAAAAAGAATTATTAAAGTATGTGTAACAGTGCCCTCCAGTGACTCCTGCCTTAACAATTCTGAGAGTTACAGTGTTCCTATAATGCCTACCTATATTGCATTCATATGGCACTTTTCATCAGAGGATCCCAAAGCACTTTACTAAGGTAGCTAGGTATTATCATGCTTGTTTTACAGGTGGGGAACTGCAGCAGAGGATAAGGGACTTGCCAAAATTCACAGACAGTCAGTGATGGTGTCACAAACAGAACCCAGTTTCCCTGGCTCCCAGCCCTATGCCCCAAACACGACGCCATGCTGCTAAGATTGGCTTACTTTATATGTAAACAAAGATATCATTAGTGTTTGACAGACCGTCTGGGAATAACCAATTACTCTGGACTAGCGAGCTGATTGTGCAGCAAAAGGAAACATGAGCAACAGCTGTAACAATGTGAATGCAGCCCTGAGGATGATCTGGCATAATTTCCCTAAGAACAGCAAATACTATAGCAATAATTAATAAGTGATAATAAAATCCATGCCCATGCACTCTTTGCAGTGTATTATAAAGGAAACACCATAGAAGACAGTTTTTCAATCTATTTTGCTTTCTGTACTTATGTTGGTGCCCAGACACCATGGTAATGGGTGCAATACACAGACTTGTTTCACTGGAAGGTTGCAGGCTACTGGGAAGTAGATGAGAAAACTATGATGTTCCAATAAATCTATAGTGAGTTCCTTCCCCACTGTCAAAAAGACATTATGTTACAATTACTTCTGATCCGATAAAATGCCCCAAACTGTGATTTTTTGGGTGTTTGCTTTTTTTTCTCCCCTCCAGTCACTACCCCCTAAAGCTCTTTTCTCCTCAGTTGGTATAAGTGCTTTGACACCTCATTAGCAGCTCAATTATGAACAATGAAAACCATCTGATGAAAACAAACTCAATGGAACAAAGGGTAGTACTTCTCAAAGTCTCAGCCAGATTTTGAACCATGTATAGCAAGCAACCTGAGTACAGGAATAAAAATCCAGCATGTTCCATTGGCACTGAGACCCCACAGAGAGAGATGGACACAGCACCTCCTAAACATGCACAAGCTCATCTGGGAAGTGTCATTATCTCTATAAACTGGTTAGTCTCTAAGGTGCCACAAGTACTCCTTTTCTTTTTGCGAATACAGACTAACACGGCTGTTACTCTGAAACCTGTCATTATCTCTACAAAACACTTTAGGCACAGGGAGGGGGAGTGACTTATCCAAGGTCTCAGGGAAACTCAGAGCAGTGATAAAACCAAAGAATCTTGTTTGAGTCCTAGTTCAGGGCTCCCTTCCACCCCTAGGCTGACAGACATTGCAAGGGCCACTGATGACAATCAGCATTTGCACTTGAGGCTTAAAGCACACTTCTTGACAATGTTAGGCTGTTGGTGTGCTGAGACCACTGCTGAGCATGCTGACCAACGTTGTCTCAATGTTTTCCTTTGCTTCCCTGTCTGTTTCCATCTCTTGTCTTATACTTAGATTGTAAGCTGCCTGGGGCAGAGACCGTCTGTGTGTTCTGTGTTTGTACAGCCCCTAGCATTGCAAAATGGGGTCATGGTCCGTCCATGACTGGGGCTCCTACAAGCTATAATAATGCAATTAATAATAAATAATAATAATTCTGTGGCCCTCAGAGTATAATTGTCTAGTGCTATTCCTCCCTCCAGCTTGCCTGGTGTGCCACGAACTACCCCATTGGGAGAGATTTCTCCTTTCGCCTTAACTTTCTAGCTTCACCCCTTTGATCCATCAGGGATTTTATTCCTCAGTCACAGCTACTTCACTGGCTTCTCCTGCCTTTGCATCAACCTTTCCCTGTGGCCAGAATACAGGGCAAGGGGGCAGGAGACATGGTCTGGGCTTTGCTGTTCCCTTCTCTATTTCTCAGCATCCCCATCTGTAAGCCAGGGATCATGCCCACTTGCCTGTCAGTGGTTTGTGAGGCTTCTTTCACCCCAGTTCGCAAAGTACTTGGTGATCCAGGGATAACTGGTATTGCAGAAGGACCAAGTGTCGTTATAGTATGATAAAGGACCTTGCAAGTGCCCCCTGCCCTGACAAGCATGTCCATTGTGTATGTGATGGTAAGGGCTGGCTCCACACTACTCCCATCTCTCCCGGAGCCTTCCTGACATTTCCCCCTCATTATCTGCTCCACTGGGCCCCTCCAGGCCTGCTCGCTCACTGCAGCTCTCGCAGCCGGCATTCAACAGGCTGATTATTGCCTCTCCTTCGCTGGTCTGTGGGGACTAGAGTTGTTTTCCTCAGCTCCTCCGAAATCTTCCACAGCTCCCTGAAGAGCTGCTGTAACCAGGCCACTGTTCTATTCCCCTTCACTGCAATCTGCGTCTGTTCCCTCCTCTGGGGGCTCTCTCCCTGGTCTATTCCTCCTTGTTCTCTGCCAGTCAGGGCAAAGCCCAGGCTGAGCCTTGGGCCCCTCTCTCCTGGTGGAGAAGACCCAGTGCAGCAGGTCCCGTCCGGTATGCACCATCTCCGGCAGCTGGAAATTCCAATCCCAGTGGTTTCTCTCTGCACCCCTAAGCCTTGTGTCTGGATCACTCCCTTGAAGGAATCCTCGTTCCTCTTTGCTCCTTATGATTTTGATTTAGCAAAGCACCAGAATTAAACACACAGTTCTGCTCTTAAAAGCAATGATGCAGACAGCGGATTTTCTCCCTGCATTCTCTAAGCCTTTGGAAATTTAGAAGAATCTCTAAGAAGTAGACAAGATGTAACTGAAGGCTTCTGCCTCCTGGGCTGAAACCCCGGTGGAGTCCTTACTCAGTCTTTCTTCCCTTCTTGCTCAGCCAAAAAACTCCCCCAACCTCAGTAAGAGTTTGCCTGAGGGATGCACTCCTCTGGAAGGAGGGAGTTGCTTGCTAGAGAAGCAGATGGTTTGAAGGGGGTGTCTAGGAGATAGGTTAGAGTAGATTACTGATGGCGTTTTAAAATGGGATTGGACTGAGGGCTGGAACCTCCACTGTAAGTAGCAAACCCATACTGTCCAGAGAATGGACCAGAGGGGACCTGGCAGGTCCTTCTAGAATGTCTCTTTCTATGATCACACTGGAGACATTCCTATATGGGTGGCAGGGTAGGGGGGCAGGCCAGAAGGCTGAACAGGTCTGTTCCATTTCTCTCTTCTGTCTGAACTGATTCTTCAACAGTGATCTCAGTGGGGGGCCACAGCTTGCTGGTCCACTTGGCCACCTCCTGCCATCTCCAATCCCCCTCCTGCTACCTCTGGAACTATTGGGGGGCAGGGTTGGGAAATACCCCAGTGTCAAAGGAGAACGGTCAAACTGAGAAGAGCAAAAAATAAAGGTGGTGATGAAATAACATCAGGCTAGAAGTAAACCGAGCTGGAAAGGAGACTCTGGGCTACTCCAGAACAAGGCTGCCTGATAATCCCAAAGGGCCTTCTAAACAGAAGGGAGTTACTACCCCCTGAAGGGTGGGTAAATTTCATTATTCCCATTTTACAGGTAGGGAAACTGAGGCACGGATTGGTGAAGTGACTTGCCTAAAATCACACAGTGAATCACTGGCCAAGCCAAGAATTGGAGCCACATCACCTGACCAGACTTTATCCACAGCATCATCCTTCCCCTCCAGGCTGTGCCAATACCCACAGTTCATCCCTAGGGAAGGCTGAATGCTGTTACCCATCACTGGGAGCGTCTCCTTGGAGCTAGGTGAGAAGTGCAGCCATAGGGAGAGCTCTGTGAATCCTCTCTGTGGGAGATAATATCTAGTAATAGACGTTTCCCTGAGTTCCTGCAGCATTCCTGCAGGGCAAGACTTGCATTTCAACAAGAGAGGCTGAGTGCAAGATGTGATCAGCAGCCTGTATCTACCTGATGCCTCACTAGCATTGCTTTGTCATGGTCAGCAAGGAATCTCACAAGCCAGGAGGGAAGCTTTTGACACTGAGGCCCATGTGGGGCAGTGACCTTGCTCCTCTGGGCTGAGCAGATGATGCCTGACGTCTCTTCACTCAGATCATCCAGGGCTTGGCGAGATGCTGTCTCAGTGGTAATGTTATTTCCCTGGAAAAGCCTGTAGAGAGTCCAATCAGCTAGGAAGTGTTCTGACCTTTGGAACCCCAGAAGGTCCCTGTATTGTATCTTGCACAGACACTTTGCTCACAGCACTTACTGCTCCAGGAGTAAAGGCACCAATGCTTCTAAATCATCACTGTTATTTCTATGCCAAGACATTAATCTAGGTGTTCAAGGGCATTCCAGATTCATGCATCAGTCAGTGAAGATGTGAGGTTAAGGTACTGGACTTAGACCTAGGAGATCTGTGTCCAAATCCCAGCTCTGACACTGACTTCCTGTGGGACCTTGGGCCAGTCCCTCAACCTCGGGCCAGTCCCTCAACCTCACTGTGCCTCAGTTTCCAATCCCTAAAATAGGGATAATAATCCTTCCTTCACCAGTCTTTTCTATTTAGACTGTAAACTCGGAGGAGCTGTTCCTTACTATGTGTATGTAGAGTGACTAGCACAATGCAGCCCCGAACTCGGTTGGGACGGTTAGGTGCTGCTGTCATACAAATAACCACCAAGCATTAACTGCTCTGTCACCAGCAGGAAGAGCTTATTAGTTCTTGCATCTTTACTAGTGGAAAAATAACCACATCTGGCAAACCAGCATCAGCAGTTTTGCTGCCACCTGTTATACTGTAAGAAACATATTTTTAACTTTAGCTGCAACAAGACAAACACCAGCTGGCCCACTGGAAACCAGTTTAATTGATTCCATGGTGTCAATGAGAAGGACCAGGATGCCCTTAGTCCTTCCAAATGACTACTTAGTGGGGCGTGGGAAGTGGGTTTTAGAGCCCAAAGCTGAACATCCTGAAATCCTAGCAGCTGATCTTCCAGTAGCCAAGAAAAGAGATGCAGAGCCCCTTAGCACTTTGCTTCTGCATGCATCTCTGCCCCCACCACTAAATGCTCCAATTTCTATTGTCAGGATGAACAAAGATGATCCAATAATTAGAGTAGCAACTAACCCAAATCCGGCTAAAGTTGTTATTAACAGTTTGGCTGGGAGTTCAGCTTAATACTGCACTTTCATCACTTGCAGACCAGAATGGTTCAGCAAGACAGCTCCCAAGCAGAGGGCATGTCCCACCAAACCCGGGTTACAAGGCCATGAACACAGAAAAGAGTAGTTCGGGGTTCTCACTTGCTCAGAGTCACCAAAGGCCAAATTCTGCCACTTTGCCAGCAGTTTGGACCACTGGATTCATACTAGGCAGATTCTGATCTCAGAGGTCGCTGTACAATTTCCAGGGTAACTACAGTGACTTTAAGGGAGTTACTCCAGGGTGATCAGGATCTGGCTCACGTCTGCAGCCTGAGTTTAGCCAGCTATTGGCAAGGAAGCATAGAAGCAACAATAGACGGCTATGACGTTTCTCAAAGAGAAGACTACACCCTTCTCAATGCAGGACCCTAAAGAGCATCTGTAGCTTCCTGGGGGGTCCTCCTTTCCTCCAAGTGAGGCTCAGCACCTCCGGGCAATGTCGGCTCTTAACTGGTCTCCTTCCCTAGTCATCTCCTTGTTTCAAACTTTGAGCCTGAAAGGAGCCAAGCACCCTCAACTCCCATAGGCGTCAACGCCTGACAGGATCGGGCCCCTCTTCATTAACTACAGGCAGCTGCTGATCCAGCCACCCTGTTCAACGCAGCCAGACATCCACGGCTCTAACACCGGGCGGGAAGGACATTGCGGGTGGGGAGGGGTTAAATCTAGCCGCAAACACCCGCATGTAACAAAGCGGTGCCTTCTGCAAGGGAAACACTTAACATGCTCCGCCCGTGCGGCTCCCGCTCCGGAGTTGCCCGAGGGGGGTTGGCCGGAGACTTGCTGGGCAGCGGCCCCTTGAAGAGCCCCGGTCCGCGAGCCTGGAGAGCCCGACACCCCCCAGCGAGCTGAGCCGCGGAGCCCCCGCCCCGACCAGGCAGAGCCGCGGCAACTGGTGGCTCTTTGCAGCCGGGGACCAGGGCACCGGAGGCGCGGTCCCTCCTCCAGCCCTACATGCGCTGCCGGGGGCGGGGGGGGGCTCTCCAGGCGAGCTTCGAGCCCAGGACCCGGCCGGCCGGGGAGCGCCGCGGGCGGGCACTGAGACCCGGGCCGTGGGGCGGGGAGCTCCGGCCAGGGACCGGGGGGACTTGGCAACTTACTGCAGTCGTCGGACTCGTAGCCCTCGGCGTCGGCCGCCTCCTCCTCGGCCGGGCGCGGGGCCGGCTGCTCGGCGGGGCCGCTGGCGCCGTACGCCCCGAAGAGCCGGTCCACGTCCTCGTCCTCCTCGCGGGGCGGCTCGGCGGGGCTGAGGGGCGGGCGGCTGGCGGGGCGGCTGGCGGCGGCGGCGGGCAGGCCGCGCGGGAAGCGGGGGAAGTAGTCGGAGATCTGCTTGATGGGCTTGATGGGGCCGGGGCAGACGTCGATGGCCATGTGCTCCTGGATGCTGATGGTCGCTCTCTCCCCCTTGCGGAGTGTCATGCAGGCGGCTGCGGGCGGGACGCGCCCCCCCGGCGGCGGCGGCGGCGGCGGCTGAGGAGAGGAGAGGAGAGGCGAGGCGAGGCGAGGCGGGCGGGCTCCCGGGGGCAGCTCGGGCGGGCGCTCTCGCCCCTGCCAGCCTCGCCGCGCACCGCCGCTGCCGCCGGCCGCCCTGGCAGACAGTGCCCGCGCCGCCCGCGCGCGCGGGGGGAGAGGGGGCCGGCTCCGAGGCGGCTGGGGGGGGGGCGGTGGGGGGGGGGGGCGGCACGCGGGTGATGTCACCGGCTCGCCGCCAAGCGCTGCACCGGAATGCGGCCGGGGCAGGTGCGCGGCTCGGGGCCCCCCCATCGCCGTGCCCGGGCGGGGCCGCTCCCGCCCCGCGCCCCGCCCCCCAGGGGCAGGGCACCGGCTCCCGCTCCCCTGCCCCACGCGGGCAGCCACGCGCCAGCCTCAGCGCGGGGGCGAGGATCGCCCCTTCCCCCGCGGAGCGGAGCTCGCGGCTTCCTCCGGTGGGGGGCCGCCCGCCCGCCCGCCGGTGCCCAGGCTGGAGCAGTCCTGCCTCGCCTTCCCCTGCAGCCCGGCGGAGCGGGGCTGAGCCGGCTCCGCGGCGCGCCGGGGCTGTGAAGACGCACGGGGACTTCGGCCCAGGTGGGCTGCAGCGCCCAACGGGGGGAGCGTTCACACGGAGCCCCGCTCCGGAGTGGGTCTTGGGCAGCGCACCGCAGCAGGGAGCAAGAACTCCCATGTCCTGCTCTCGGGGGGGGTTCCTCTTCAAGGCTGTTCTGGCTTGCTGCACAGAGATGGTTTGTGGTTTCAGCGTAAAGAAATTAGTACTGCCCTTTGGTCCCTACCCAACAGCCTGGGCTGCAACTGCTGTTTCTGCACTGCTATGAGACTCAGAATATTTTCATTTTGGTCACTGTCCACATGGAAGCCTCAGATATATACTTTGTGTTTAGGGGATTTAGACTGAGCGACCCTATGGTTAGGGGCCAAACAGACAAGGTCAAACTACATGAACATTACAAACAGCAGGAAGGGTAGTTGCTTCTAGGCTTGGTTCTGGCAGTATGTATTCATTTATCCAGTGCCCATTTCTGGGTGCAGCATAGGGGCTGCTTTTGGACTTCAGACAGAATTAGGCCTGATGTCCAGAAAATGCAGCTATTCTCTCATTCATTATATATATAGCCCAAATAATCATTATTTGTATTACTAATGCCCCCTTATTCTCAGTGATTCGTCACAGAGCTTACCTTCCAAATAGACAAGAAAGGGAGGATTTTACAAATGGGGAACAGACACACAGAGGTGAATGACTGGCCCAACCTGGTTTAACCTTAACCAGGAGGCCATCCTGTATCTCCATGTAACCTAGAGTAGTAAATTTATGATTCTTGGAAATCTAACCAACTTGGCAAAGCCAGGATCAGGGGCTAAATGGGGGACTCCCAAGTTCCCAGGAGCAGCAGCAGGTATTCAGAAACTCAGAGGAGGTTGTTAGCATCAGGCCCTAAGGCATGATAGGACTGTCACTACCCACCATGATTGGAAGGGTATGAACAGCACCAAGGTCAGGATACGGTTCTACAAAGAGGATGGAAGTAGGAGTGGGATCAAATTTAGAAAAGGGAAGTTTAGGTTAACTAGTCCCAGCTCTACTAAATTATGGGATTATCTTCCAGAAGGAAGAGATGGGAGCCCTGTCCTGGGGGCCTTTAGAACTGGGCTGGACAAAGTATTAGAAAAATCTCTTGCTGGAAACTGCCTAGATAACCTAATAGCTTTATAGTCTGTGGGACTGATCCAAAGCCTGTTGAAGTCAATGGGAGTCTTTTCATTGATCTTAATGTGCTTAGGATCAGACCTTATGACCTGGAAACTAAAGTATAAGATTATTTACATTAAACTCTTCCTATCAACCAACTCATGCCCTAGCATTTCACTCCCTTGCCCACACTTACACAGGCTGGAATCTCCAGGCCACAGCATACAGGATTATACTGGAGTACTGTACTCAACCAGACTTGCCATGTGCTTCTTTGAGTGTGGATTAGGCTGGCTACATAATCAGGTAGCAGACCTGACCTACACACATGCTGACAAGCCAACAATACAATAGGTAGAGGAGACACAAAAATAGTGAGAGGTATTAATTGGGCCGGGAGACAAAAGCAGGCTTGGGGATAGAGAACCAGTTTCCAGGTAAAGCTTTTAATTCCCACCGTCTGTCTAATGCCTGGAAAGTAACATTATTTGACCCCTAGCTCCAGCAGCATGATTCACTGCTACCGTACTGCACGGACGTTCCCTCTTTACTGAGAGGGGTGAATGTTCCCTTCCTAATGAAAGGGAGGAAGATACATGATCATTTAAATATTACAGAGCGGTCTTCAGCAGCCTGAGAACTCTACTGTGAAAGGAAGAGACTCTCAGCACAGACCCTCCCTGCTGCTATTGCACTGAGAGATCCTATCCTGGGAAGAGTGGGGGAGGGGGACCTTTATCCCTTTGAGAAGATGAAATTGACCAAAGCGAAATTAACATCAAAGCTGTAACCCTATGATGGCCAAGTAAGTACATCAACCCTAATGTACAACTGTATATTGTTGGCAATTACAGCACCAGCTCACTACACACAGTCTTGCAGGTCAGCAACTTGTGTTGCTCCTCAGAGTGACACTAAGCAAAAGCAAGGTTCAGCAACTAATTTCAGATCAAGGCATTGATCGATGTGCTGACATCCAAAGCAAAGAGGTCCTCTAGTAAGCAGAGGACTGGGAGTCAGTCATCTCTCCAACTCTGGCACTGATTCAGGACAGCAATTCAGCACATGCTTAACGCTGAAGTGAAGTGTTATCCTGAACGGAGATGGAAAGTATATGTGGTTAAATCCCAAATCAAAGCCTCTGCCACTGGCTCAGTCTGTGATCTTGGACAAGTCTCTTAACATCTCTGTACCTTAGGGAGATGACTATGGCTAGCGGTCGTACTGCACAGTCTGCTGCCAGCAAGATGTATAAAGATAGATGAAGTGGCTCAAAACAAGAAATAGACCAGATTTGTTTTGTATTCATTTTCTCCTCCCTCCCTCTGTGAAATCAACAGCCTGCTAAACCCAGTTTTGAGTTCTATCCTTGAGGGGGCCATTCAGTTTGTCACAAAGCCACCCCCTTTGTTGATTTTAATTCCCTGTAAGCCATGTTGTCAGTTGCCCCTCCCTCTGTCAGGGCAAAGGCAGACAATCGTTCCACGCCTTTTTTCTGTGCAGACGCCATACCATAGCAAGCATAGAGCCCACTCAGATCACTTTGGCAATTAGGAGCACATTAAACACCACACGCATTATCCAGCAGCATATGCAGCACCAGAACCTGGCAAAGCGAAACCAGGCGAGTAGGCGATGTCAGCGCGGTGACGAGAGCGATGAGGACATGGACACAGACTTCTCAAAGCACGGGCCCTGGCAATGCGGGCATCATGGTGCTAATGGGGCAGGCTCATGCAGTGGAACACCGATTCTGGGCCCGGGAAACAAGCACAGATTTGTGGAACCACATAGTGTTGCGGGTCTGGGACGATTCCCAGTGGCTGCGAAACTTTCACATGCGTAAGGGCACTTTCATGGAACTTTGTGACTTGCTTTCCCCTGCCCTGAGGCACATGAATACCAAGATGAGAGCAACCCTCACAGTTGAGAAGCGAGTGGCGATAGCCCTGTGGAAGCTTGCAACGCCAGACAGCTACCGGTCAGTCGGGAATCAACTTGGAGTGGGCAAATCTACTGTGGGGGCTGCTGTGATGCAAGTAGCCAACGCAATCAAAGATCTGCTTATATCAAGGGTAGTGACCCTGGGAAAACTGCAGGTCATAGTGGATGGCTTTGCTGCAATGGGATTCCCTAACTGTGGTGGGGCCATAGACGGAACCCATATCCCTATCTTGGCACCGGAGCACTAAGCCGCCGAGTACATAAACCGCAAGGGGTACTTTTCAATAGTGCTGCAAGCACTTGTGGATCACAAGGGATGTTTCATTAACATCAACCTGGGATGGCCAGGAAAGGTACATGACGCTCGCATCTTCAGGAACTCTGGTCTGTTTCAAAAGCTGCAGGAAGGGACTTTATTCCCAGACCAGAAAATAACTGTTGGGGATGTTGAAATGCCTACAGTTATCCTTGGGGACCCAGCCTACCCCTTAATGCCACGGCTCATGAAGCCATACACAGGCAGCCTGGACAGTAGTCAGGAGCTGTTCAACTACAGGCTGAGCAAGTGCAGAATGGTGGTAGAATGTGCATTTGGATGTTTAAAAGCGTGCTGGTGCAGCTTACTGACTCGGTTAGACCTCAGTGAAACCAATATTCCCACTGTTATTACTGCTTGCTGTGCGCTCCACAATATCTGTGAGAGTAAGGGGGAAAACGTTTATGGTGAGGTGGGAGGTTGAGGCAAATCACCTGGCTGCTGGTTACACACAGCCAAACACCAGGGCGGTTAGAAGAGCACAGGAGGGCATGTTGTGCATCAGAGAAGCTCTGAAAACCAGTTTCGTCACTGGCCAGGCTACGGTGTGAAAGTTCTGTTTGTTTATCCTTGATGAAACCCCCCTGCCCCTTAGTTCATTCTACTTCCCTGTAAGCTAACCGCCCTCCCCTCCTCCCTTCGATCACCGCTTGCAGAGGCAATAAAGTCATTGTTGCTTCACATTCATGCATTCTTTATTAATTCATCACACAAATAGGGGGATAACTACCAAGGTAGCCCAGGAGGGGTGGTGGAGGAGAGAAGCACCAGGAGGGGGGGTGGAGGAGGGAAGGACAAGGCCACACAGCACTTCAAAAGTTTAAAACTTATTGAATGCCAGCCTTCTGTTGCTTGGGCAATCGTTCTTGGGCATCTGGGTGAGGAGGCTATGGAACTTGGGGAGGAGGGCGGTTGACTACACAGGGGCTGTAGCGACGGTCTGTGCTCCTGCTGCCTTTCCTGCAGCTCAACCATACTCTGGAGCATATTAGTTTGATCCTCCAGCAGCCTCAGCATTGAATCCTGCCTCCTCTCATCACGCTGCCGCCACATTTGAGCTTCAGCCCTCTCTTCAGCCCACCACCTCTCCTCCTGGTCATTTTGTGCTTTCCTGCACTCTGACAATGTCTGCCTCCACGCATTCGTCTGTGCTCTGTCAGTGTGGGAGGACAGCATGAGCTCAGAGAACATTTCATCGCGAGTGCGTTTTTTTCGCCTTCTAATCTTCGCTAGCCTCTGGGAAGGAGAAGATCCTGTGATCCTTGAAACACATGCAGCTGGTGGAGAAAAAAAAAGGGACAGTGGTATTTAAAAAGACACATTTTATAGAACAATGGGTACACTCTTTCACAGTAAACCTTGCTGTTAACATTACATACATAGCACATGTGCTTTCGTTCCAAAGTTGCATTTTACCTCCCCACAGCGCGTGGCTAGCCCCTCCCCCGGCCCCGTGGCTAACAGCGGGGAACATTTCTGTTCAGCCACAGGCAAACAGCCCAGCAGGAACAGGCACCTCTGAATGTCCCCTTAAGAAAAGCCCCCTATTTCAACCAGGTGACCATGAATGTTATCCTCAGGAGAGTGATATCACAGAGAGATAAAGAACGGATGTTGTTTGAACGCCAGCAAACATACACTGCAATGCTTTGTTCTACAACGATTCCCGAGTACGCGCTGCTGGCCTGGAGTGGTAAAGTGTCCTACCATGGTGGATGGAATAAGGCTGCCCTCCCCAGAAACCTTTTGCAAAGGCTTTGGGAGTATATCCAGGACAGCCACGAATGCCAGGGCAAATTAATCATTAAACATGCTTGCTTTTAAACCATGTATAGTATTTTGAAAGGTACACTCACCAGAGGTCCCTTCTCCACCTGGCGGGTCCAGGAGAAAGCCTTGGGTGGGTTCGGGGGGGTACTGGCTTCAGGTCCAGGGTGAGAAACAGTTCCTGGCTGTCAGGAAAACCGGTTTCTCCGCTTGCTTGCTGTGAGCTATCATCATCATCTTCCTCGTCCCCAAAACCTGCTTCCGTGCTGCCTCCATCTCCATTGAAGGAGTCAAACTACACGGCTGGGGTAGTGGTGGCTGAACCCCCTAAAATGGCATGCAGCTCATCATAGAAGCAGCACGTTTTGCGCTCTGACCCGGAGTGGCCGTTCGCCTCTCTGGTTTTCTGGTAGGCTTGACTCAGCTCCTTAAGTTTCACGCGGCACTGCTTCGGGTCTCTGTTATGGCCTCTGTCCTTCATGCCCTGGGAGATTTTGACAAAGGTTTTGGCATTTCGAAAACTGGAACGGAGTTCTGATAGCATGGATTCCTCTCCCCATACAGCGATCAGATCCCGTACCTCCCGTTCGGTCCATGCTGGAGCTCTTTTGCGATTCTGGGACTCCATCATGGTCACCTCTGCTGATGAGCTCTGCATGGTCACCTGCAGCTTGCCACGCTGGCCAAACAGGAAATTGAAATTCAAAAGTTTGCGGGCCTTTTCCTGTCTACCTGGCCAGTGCATCTGAGTTGAGAGTACTGTCCAGAGCAGTCACAATGGAGCACTCTGGGATAGCTCCCAGAGGCCAATACCATCTAATTGCGTCCACAGTACCCCAAATTCGACCCAGCAAGGCCGATTTCAGCGTTAATCCCCTTGTTGGGGGTGGAGTAAGGAAATCAATTTTAAGAGCCCTTTAAGTCGAAAAAAAAGGCTTTGTCGTGTGGACGGGTGCAGGGTTAAATCTATTTAACGCTGTTAAATTCGACCTCAACTCCTAGTGTAGACCAGGGCTGAGCTTCCTCATCTGAAAAGTATTGGAAATACCTTACAAGGCTGCTGTTATTCTTATTTGTATTGCTGTAGCACACGGGAGCCCCTACTGTGCTAGGCTCTATACAAACACAGAGCCAAGAGACCATCCCTGCCCCAAAGAGGGAACAAACTTCATCTGAAGCCTGCTTCCTAAATGAAGAATATCTCTGTGGCAAATTTCAACCTAATCTTCTCATTCAAAAAGTAGGGCCAATTTCTGCTCTGTTACTCCAGATTTACACCAGTGAAACTGATTGTGGAATCTAGTCCACTAATTTCTTTGTTATGGCATTTACAAATGATCCTACCACTTACAGTGGAGATGAGAGTAGCATTTCTAAGGGATCTTTATTTATGGTTTCATTAGACATAAGCTCTGGGTATCCGCTTCTCTGGTGAAAAACAAAACCATACACACCAAGAAACCACCTTCCTGCTGTGCTTGGCAGGGCTAGTCAAGGTCACACATGGTTAGAATGATTTGCTCAAAACTGATCCCATGTTAAAGTTTACCATAAGGCATCACTACAAATAATAATTTACATTCCATCCAAGGACCTCAAAAGCACATTGAAACATAATTGTCAAGGAGAGCTCACTGCACGCTTGTGAGATAAGGAAGTAGCATTTGCCTCATTTTACATCTGGGAAAACTGATGCACAGACTGGTGACATGACTTGCCGAAGATCATGCAGTGAGTCACTGTCAGAACTTGAGAACAGAACCTAGCAAGTCCTATATCCCACTCCCCTGCTCTAACCACTTCCAGGGCTGGATTAAGGCATAGGCACTTTAGGCCAGTGGCTCCTGGAGCCAGGTGGTAACATTAGAATTTCATCTTTCCTTAAAAGTGTCTAGCTCTTGTGGTTGCAAAGAAAAATCTTGAAAATGTGATCCAAGCACACCTGCTGCAATATTGTCTGCCTGAGTCCGCAGAGAGCCTGAAATAATATCTCTGAAATGTGTGAACTTCACAGCGTATTGCAGAGGGCACTAACACCAAGATCCACTGCTCTGGAGGTGCCAACCCAAGAGAGGATTCAATTGGACAGAAGAGAAGAGAAGAGTGCAGTGAGCCTGACCCACCCTCCCAATCAGATCCACCCTACCTGTTGCCCCACTACTCACAAGGGGAGGGGGACCCCTCCTGCCATTGCAGGGTTTGGGGAAGGCACCCCACTAGCCCTGTGTGGGGGAGGGGACCCCTGCCACTCCTGGGGAAAGGTGGGGTGAGACCCTGGGTGCTGTGGTGTGACTAGGTGCCTTAATCCTGCCTTAATCCAGCCCTGCTGTTAGACATGGGCATATTTGTTTTTTCCTTCTAGTGAGCTTCACTACAGTGTGTGTGGAGGGGCGGGGGCGGTGAGCTGAAAGTCATTGTGCACCTTCCTCCATGACTGACTATGGTGCACTACTTCCTAGTGGATGCTCAGCTGTTGGGAATGAACCTACTTCCTCTGAAGTCAATGAGAGTTCGGCCATCCACTACAATGGTATCTTGACGGAGCCCCTTACATGCACGGCACATATCCTACCTGGTTAAACACTCATTGCATTTGCTAAATAAAGCAGTAAGAGCAAGTAGGAAACTTGGTTAAATCATCCCAAGAGGCTTACTACAGGCTGGGCAGATTCAGGCTCCTCAGCAGCATTGTATACATGGCACATCCTGGCCTCCGCTGTTAATCTGTGCAAGTAATACACAAGGTTATCCATTCTCAAGCAAGTCCAGCTAAACACCATCATTTGACCAGATTTAACCAGTAATTACTGGCTGTGAACACTGTGGTAAAATACAGCCCACATGCCTTTGCAAAACAGACACAAACAAAACCCTTTTGAAAAGCCAGTCAAAATGCAAACTGCTGCAAGAAAGAGCCCTCTTTGCTCTCTTTATCACTGCTTAAGATTCATAAACATGGGAATGGATGGAGGATTTTTTTCTGCTTTCCTACCACCAGATCCATCAGCAAGGACATGGGAAAAAGCAAGAGGACATGCTGGTTTCTACATTTTCAGTGCAATTTGGGATGATCCCAGATTAGCCTGTGACTCACTATGACCATATGGTTAATGGCAGTGTTGCCAACTCTCGCAGTTTTGTTGCGAATCTCGCAATATTTGATACTTTTCTTAAGGTGGGAGCATCTGGAATCCAGTGATTACGTGAGAATCTCAGCTCCATTTAAAAATTAAGTTTTTAGCCCTCCTGATTACAGAGAGAAGCTTGAAACTGTGACCCAATTTTACCCTCATGGCTCAAAAACCAAAAGACAATGATAAAGAACCCAAAGATTCTGTAAAACCTACTAATTTCTAAGCCACTCCTGATTTTTGAATGCTCAGAGCTGGCAATACTCAGCACATATGCTGCCAGTTTAATACCTCCCCCTTCACGTAGAAATCCTTCTGCAATGAAGCCCAACTCCTGAATCAAGTCCCCCCTCCGAGCATATGATCACAGCATTGCTCAAAAACTAAGTGGGGTGGGTTTAGTTAGTATGTGAATAGGCAACCACGTATGCCCTAGCTCCCCTAGTGACAGTGGGTGCTCCATCACCTCCCGGCTAGATACCATCTCAGTTCTCAATGAGTTCCTTTACCACAAGCCAACAAACATCCTTATCTTGCTTTTCCGGACTGGAGGCATGCAGCAAGGGAGCTTGAAAGAGATGGATGTATTGAATTTTAGTGCTTATTTGTCAATAGTCAGAAGGTGCCTCAGGTTATCATGTATACAGGGCTGGGAGGCAGAAGGAAGGTTTTCAGAGGAAAGGCTCCAGCCATGTGGTATGTGACGCTGCAGCCTGTGTGCGTGTGTTACTGACATCAGTGGCACTATTACATGTGTGTGGACGACAAGATCTGGAAGCTTTGCTGCAGCTGAAGGTCTGAGAGAGTGTTTCAGGAAGAAGTTTCCTTGTTAAGATTTTAGTTGCCCAGCCATTTCAGTCTGAGACAGGCTGGATTATGACATGCAAATTATCAGTGCTGAAGAGCTCAGGAGAAATGGCAATGAAGTCTTAATTAAACACTGCCTCACTGGTTTGCAGTACAGAGGAGGGGAGTGTGCTGGCCCTTGATTCTTATGGGCTTGCATGCATTGCTCGTCACAGAGAAGGTTAAAGCCAAGACAAATCGATCATGAGGGCAGGCTGGAGGAAGCTCATGGCAAAGAGGACATCGAGATGGTACCTGGTGAAAGTAGCTTCATACCAAGATGCCCAGGGAGCTGTCTGGGAAGGCTCCAAGTTTGCTGAGAGCAGCTGTTGAATCTTTTGCTCTTTACACAACAAAAACAACATGAAGGAACCCCAAGGGCACAACCAGGTCCCAAGTACCCATGTTACCTATCTATACACAAACATGTCAGGCTGGTTACGTACACACCGCTGCTCTGGCAGGATTCTGGAGGTTTCTAACACGTAGAAGACAGCGAGAGATACTCCAAGCCTCACTAACTATTTAAAAAAAAAAAAAAAAAGGAGTACTTGTGGCACCTTAGAGACTAACCAATTTATTTGAGCACGAGCTTTCGTGAGCTACAGCTCACTTCATCGGATGCATACCGATGCATAAACTGCCAGTTTATGCATTGGTATGCATCCGATGAAGTGAGCTGTAGCTCACGAAAGCTCGTGCTCAAATGAATTGGTTAGTCTCTAAGGTGCCACAAGTACTCCTTTTCTTTTTGCGAATACAGACTAACACGGCTGTTACTCTGAAACCTGTAACTATTTAAAGGGACATTACCCTATTCCTATCCACTACAGCACTGATGGTAGCTAAATCAGTTTAGAGACCAGAAGAGACCGTGATCAGATGAGGGATTTTGTTCAGGCATATCTCTAAAAAGAATGAGAGAGAGCATTCCTCCCCACCTTATTATTTGTATCCAGAGGGTTCATTGCGCTAGGTAGAAGAGTCTCTGCCCCACAGCTTACAATCTAAACTCACAAGACAGATGAAATGGGAAAAAGAAGCACAGAGAGGGAAGTCTTAGGTCACTTAGCAGGTCAGTGGCAAAGCCAAGCATAGAACTCGGATTCCTGGCAGCTCCCACTCCAGTGGCTACCCACTGGACCACACTGCCTCTCATCAGCTAATCCAGCTCTCAGTCAATGCACAATGGTTCCCTTTGTCCAGCCCAATTTTAAATGGCCCAAGAAATGTCTTCCAGTGAAGACTGTTCCATGGTCTAATAATTGATCTTCAGTGGTAGAAATATTTTCCTAATAGCTATCCTCTTGTTCCCATTTCAATTCATTGTGTCCCCCTCAGTTATACCCTACCCTGACCCTAGATCCTTAGCAATGGCTTTGCTGGCCAGAACTGCTGGCTTCACTCTTTTCAGTTGCTGTGTCTCCTTTCCTTATGGAACTGTAAACTAAACTGCAGAGTAAACCTGATGTGTCCAAGGGTGGGGTGAGAGTACTGCATAGCATCAATTCCTGCTAGGCTAATTTCATCTGCTCTGAGTGCATCAGCCAGCCCGAGTCAGCATTCAGTGAGATTATCCAGCTGACTTCCCTGAGCAGGTTTTTTCCTGTATTTCCCTCTTATCCTCCAGCCTTCCCCTCTCGCTCTCACTCCAGGATGACGACAGCACCATTTTCCATTTTTTTGCTGGCAGGAGGGATAGAAACCTCACATTTACTCTGGAATCAATACCACCCACAGGGTGTGGGTCAGATAAATAGCAGCGCTCTGGAAGGAGCAGGGTCTTTATACAGGTGTATAGGGCCCAGAGGTCAGATTGGGAAGTGATACAGTAGTACCATAAAACATAGCATAGCATTGTGGGTATGGCCAAATGTCCAGAATTGCTGGATGTCCAGCAACCAAAGAGTTAACAATGACATTTAGGGCTTGGCCCTGCAGCCATGGAAGACCAGGACCTTATGTGATCATCATTAGATTTCAAGAGTCAACACCCATTGAGCTGAATGGGGGCATGAAGTCAATTTATCCCTCTGAGATCAATTCTTTCTATTTGTTTCCAGACTCAAATTGACCAGCACCGGGTCACATTGAGAAGGGTGTCCACCACTTCTGGCAGGGCTGGAAAGGAAAGCTGATACTTTCCATAATGGCCTCAGATTTTAGAAACCTGATGTTTTGGGAGATCTGAACATTAGACTCTTGGGCCACATTTTCAAGAGCTTGGCTTCACAAATTGGGACCAGATTCCCCAAAAAGCCCAGTTCCCATGAAGGCATCATGCCTCTCCATTCACCACAGCGCTTAACCATATGCTTAACTTCAAGCATCATTGGCTTTAATGGAACGTAAATGCACGTTTAAATGCTTTACTGGATTGAGCCTCCTCCCCCAGAATAATCAACACCACCACCATGCTCTTATATTGCACTTTTCATCAGTACTTTTCAAAGTGTTTTACAAAGGAGGTCATTATCCCCATTTTACAGATAGGGAAACTGAGGCACAGAGAGGGGCAGCGCCTTGCCCAAGATCACTCTGATCCATGGCAGAGCCAGGAACAGAACCAATGTATCCTGGGTGCCAATCAGCACTCTAGCCACTAGACCAGATTTTCAGAAGAGCTCCTTGCAAAATCTGGCCCCAGCTGGGAGGTTTCAGCAATTGAAAAGTCTGTCTCTTGGCTCTGATTTGCTGAGATGCTGAACACCCACAACTCCATCCATGGCAGCTGCAGGTGCTCAGCACTTTCTAAAAAAAACCAGGCCCTTGGTTTCAAGCTGGACACCCCAAAACTGATGCACCCCAAACTAGTGACTACTCTGGAAGGTGTTGGTCCAATTTTCATTTTTAAACAAATGCTTAAAGTGTGCAGAATCTGTTGGTGCCACAAGAAAGTCCTGGCAGGAGACACAGCTTCCATCAGACCCTTCTGTGTCCATGATTGTGGTACAGCTTGCTAGTAGGACGTATGGAAACCCAGAGTAAAAACCCGAGCTGAGCCATGCCACATTAGCACCAATTCCAGGCTTGATCCAAAGCCCATTGAAGTCAAAGGGAATCTCCTCCTGGATTTGGATCAGCCCCCTTAGCAGACACAAGCGCTAAGAATACACACACTACAAGGGAGACAAACTCCTGGCCTGCACACTCCTCACTGAGTTTTCAGGGCATAGACACAGCTGCAGAGAAAAGACCATCAGTGCTCCTGTAGTATGAAAATGCCACATGCTGAGCTATGGGGATTCATAAAAACAACTTATTGGTTTCACCAAATTAAAGAGCAATTTGGCTGCATTGAGAGCACATTATAAATACTCCTCAGCCACATATACATCAGACTAATGACGTCCTGTCAAAAGCAATCCAAGCAAAACTTTGCTTACGTGCTAACTGCTACTTATTACTGTAGATGTGCCTGTCACTGCCTCGAAAACGTTTGCACACCTCCATCCTTAGTGCTTCCCTACCCACTTCTCCCCAGGCCCTGCCAGGCAGGAGGGTAATTGTCCTGCTGCCTTCATCACAAGGAAGCTGTAAACACACATCGACTAGCTGAGTGGTGGCAAATCCTGGCTGTGCTTGAGTGAGCCCTTCCCGTTTGGAAGCTGCTGGGGTGCACAGCAAGGGAATGCCTCACACTGGATTTTTTTATGCAAAACCACTCTGAAAATACCATTTTCATGCCCCATGTCCCCTGTTGGGAGGAGTGACATGACACAAGGAACTGTCGGGGGGAGGGATAGCTCAGTGGTTTGAGCATTGGCCTGCTAAACCCAGGGTTGTGAGTTCAATCCTTGAGGGGGCCATTTAGGGATCTGGGGCAAAAATAAGGGATGGTACTTGGTCCTCCTGTGAAGACAGGAGACTGGACTTGATGACCTTTCAAGGCTCCTTCCAGCTCTATGAGATAGGTGTATCTCCATATTAAAAACCTGTGAGCTGCTAAGAAGAAGGGACCAAATTCTGCTCCCAGATCCAGTGGTGTAAATCTGGAATGCTTTTCATACATTAATCTGGCTCCTCAGCTGGTGTAAATTGATTGATACCAGCTTTGGATCTGGCCCCTCGTGATTAGAGAGAATGGCAGGACAGAGATACACTTCTCCCTCTGTTGTAGGTTTTGGAGACGGTAAGTAGGAGGAGAGAAAATGTAAACAGAAACTTCCTGGCAGCAAGATCTACTACATTAGGCCATAGATGAGGGAGTCCTCCCCAAGGAGCAGGAGGAGGAAGACCCATTGCTTAGCCTGAAAATAAACACTAGGAATAGAAAATGTACCACAGGGAGCTGGCCCTCGGCTTTTTCCCCTCCCTGCCTTCTTTGGCCAACAGCTCTGCACTCTTCACTGCTATCTACTGGCAAGAGGCTGCCAATACACCCCGCTGATAAATGGCTCCTGTCAGAGGCAGACAGGCAAGCCCTGAAGAAGTGACCTTGCCCAAGGTGAGTGGAGCCCGACAGCACGGAAAGAGGAAAGACTACGAGCAGGAGCAGCCATCCTAGACTTAATGAGGAAAGGGAGTTAGAGCGATTCTTCATTGTATTCTATGGCAAAGACACCAAGCTGCAGCTGCGCTTGAGAGTTGACATCGTAACCTGCCCCGGACATGAAGTTAGCATGTGGCTGGGAATAATCCCACTGTGAGTTGGCTTTTTTCAAAGCACTGTAAAAGGGAGGCAGTATAGGCCCATGGCTAGGGCTCCAGGCTCGGAGTCAGGAGAGCAGAGTTCCAGTGCAGGCTCTCCCACTTACCTGCTGGGTGCATGTGCTCTGTGCCTCAGTTTCCCCACATGTAACATGATAACTGGCTTCCTTGCTAAAGTGCTTTGAGATCAATGGATAAGGACAAAACATTATTATTCAGACTGAGGTTTCCTTCATAGGGTTTGCCTTTCAGGATAGGATCCTTAGCCCCTCACATCTGGGGTCTTGACTCTGGTGGTAGCCTGTACCGCATGCTTCAGTATGAAGTGAAACCCTCACCTTAGACACTTAGCTCAATTCCTTCCTGACCCCGGCACACTATCACCTTCTGCCTCCAAGATTACACTTACACCTTGCATAAGAACAGGCCATATTAGTAGCTTAAAATCTCATCTCCCTGTTTAAAACCGTTTGATCTGCTAGTATCATGTGGCCATGAGTTTCACAGGATGAACATACATGTAAATTAACTTGGGACAAGCTCATGGTCCCCTTGTTTTCATATCACAAGGGGGTTAAAGAGGAGGGACGGAGTGGGTTTCACTACCAAACCTGTTTCACTACCTGACTCTGTTACATCAACTATTATAGCTGCCCTGGGCAAGGGAGCTGGAGACTGGAGTGAGCCTACCCCCAGCACAGCCCCTGAAGCATGGGCTAGGGAGGCTGGCCTGTGTTACTGGCAGAGTTCCAGGTCCTGTGAGGGTACAGCTGGGAAGGGAGGGGCATCTCTATGCCCCCACTCTCCCAGTCCACGCGGACTAGAGCAGCTGTAAGTGCTGCCATTGAACATGCTCCGTGTCTGGAGCAATCTTACCTCCCTCCTGCCCAAAGAGCAGGGTTTTCACCATGCGTCTAACTCTGCTCCTGGTGTAGTGAATGTGCATTTGATCACGGACTTCAATGGGAGAACAGTTAGGCCAACACTAAGAGCTTTAATTCCATCCAGAATATAGGCAGCTCCCCTCCCGGGAGAAGCCCACCTCCTCCCGCACTGCAAATCCAGCCCCTGCCTCAGAGCACAGCCTTGCATAGTCAGTCATTGACAAGCCACCTGGAAGGGTAACTTTAAACAGGGTGACCAGATGGCAAGTGAGAAAAATCGGGATGGGGGTAATAGGCACCTATTTAAGACAAAGCCCCGAATATCGGGACTGTCCCTATAAAATCAGGACATCTAGTCACCTTAAGTTTAAATGACAAACTCCATTTTTTCTAGCTCTGCAGTTTCTATCCCAGAAGGGGGGTGAGCCAGAGGAGGGGTCTCTGACTAACTCAGAGCATAGATCACATCTCAGAGAGGTCATCTCATACCTACCTCCCCTCCCATTCACAAAAGCTCTGAGCCACCTCCCCTCCCATTGGCCATCATCACGCAGCCAGCCACAGGATTGCTTCCATGGGAAAATAGCTAATGGTTTTGTAGTTTCTTTTAATGCAGTTTAGCAGCTGGAAAGGATGATGAGCCAGCACCATGTGACTTGCCTGCTCCACAGATCAGGACTTGAGAACCTCTCAGCTGGAGGATTTTAGCCAGTGGTGAGAAATTCTCTACCCTGCTCTAAAGTCATGCTCCAGTTATCCTACCTCCCAGGTTCAGTGAGTCACCCTCAGAAGCGATGCTGGCTGGGCACTGAGCCCATTCCATTTCCGATTAGATCTACAATATATTTAGATCTGTTATCTTGTGTCAACCACAGTGAGTCAACATGGTACAATATCCACTCAGACTCAGGAGCCGCACCCCACCCCCAAGAACTTTCCATACCTGTTACCCAGGGAGAGCT
Organism: Eretmochelys imbricata; assembly: GCF_965152235.1. Taxonomy (NCBI): domain Eukaryota; kingdom Metazoa; phylum Chordata; order Testudines; family Cheloniidae; genus Eretmochelys; species Eretmochelys imbricata. Next base: position 4,599,318 of record NC_135588.1, on the reverse strand, counting down.
GAAATTGCGGCGTTTTGTAGCCTGGGTACCAGCCACGGATGTACGGGCTCACTTGCAGGAGTGTGTTGGCCGATAAGATCATCCACCAGTGGCACCTCTCCAGGGACAACAAGGAGAATGAGCCACAGCTGTTTGCCACATGGTTAGCAGAGACCAGTGTTTTCATGACTAGCCGGGGGTCGACGTGCCAATCACATGCATCATCCTTAGTCTGAAGATTGTGCAATTCCCGCACATGGCGTGGGGGCCATCAGGAGCCTGCAAGGAAGAAGAGTTCATTTCTCAGTGTCTGAGCTCAGAGGAGAGAGCAGAAGCTGCACATATCCCTGGCCCTCTGACAGCTGCTTGGTGACATGCTGTCTGCAGAACTACAGCCCTGCAGTTTTTCCACACAGTCCTGTTATCAATGCGACTAGCCCAGCATGGCACATGCCAGCCTCTAGGACTACACACCCAGCCAGAACCACTTGTTTGGGAGCGAAGAAGGCAGCTCAGGTCTCGTTGTGTCACCGGCCAGGATGGTCTGCTACAAACCATCAGCCCCAGCAGCATATCGCCTCTCCAGTGCGGATCCAGCAGCTCCTTCCCTGTTTTCTCCAGCTGGATGGCGACTGGCCTGTATGTTGGGCTGGCTGGCTGCAATTTTAAAAGCTTGTACTTATGCCCAGCCAGGCCAACATACGGGCCATTAACCAGACAGAGTGGGACGCTGTCAGTTACAGTCTCGAGACCCATCCTGAACTGGATGGGACCCAACTATAAGTGTCACATTCAGGCCAGGTTGGATCTGAAAAGAGCCTGACCCACGCAGGCCGAGATGGTCTCCGAGCATCTCCTACCCAGGGGGTCAACCCAGTGGCAGCAGCTGCATGTACTGCTTCTGTTGGCCATCCCCCTTTTGCTGCACTCTCTCAAAACAAAAAAAGGAGAATGCCGACAGAGATGGGCAATGGGCATGGGGAGCGAGAAGCCCCCACCAGGCTGAGCCCTAAGGATGAGACAGCAGCACTGACAGGTTCTAGGGGACATGTCCGGTTCAGGTTGGGTCTGAAGATGACTTGACACTCGTGGGTTGGGTTCGGGTCAGCTAGGCTCGGCTTGCGTTCAGGTCTGGGCTAGGCTTCAAAATCAGGCCTAGGCTTCAAAATCAGGCCTGAGCAGACATCTAGTGTCAGTATCCTAAATTGCCCCGGACCAGCCCTCTGCGTGCCAGGATAAAAGGGACATTACACATCTCTTTACTCCCCTTCAGTCATTTCATTGTTGGGGGCACAAACCTGCCTGCCTTGCCCACCTACATTACCACCATTCAAGTCAAACTACTCCAGGGATTTCACTTGGGGTTAGCTCAGACCTATCCATCACTACTCAGCCTGAGTAAGGGCAGAACCTAATCAGTAGTCTCGGAAGCACCTTCCCCTTGTTTCCCTTGATGGGATACACAAGGAATACGCAGGGTTGGCAGGTCTCTGATTGCCCAGCTCAGGCTAGCTCAGCGTGGCTCCGAGATGTTCCATTCTGTCAGTTCACCCGACAAAGCCAGCGCGGACGCTCCTGGAGGTGCCAGTCCCCACGTGCAGCATAGCTACATGTAGGATGAAACCCACCATGCAGGGGAGCAGCGCAAGGCTCAAACACCCCTTCATTCTCAACACAAGTACTTAGGTGGTGCATAGGCCTCTGTGCAGGGGTGAATTTCGCTCACCAGTGAGGGCAGCCACTGGATGAGACACCATCCAAAGTGCCCAATCTGGCAGGTTTAAGCAAGCAAAACTCCCACCGACTTCTGTGGGAATGACGTGGGCATATATAGGCTAGTGGGGAAGGCCCTGATTGCTAAGCAGGGGAGGCCCTGATTGCTTTCTCCCCTCTCCACTTACACAGCACTACAGCATCTGGCTGCATCTGTTCCAAGACTGAGCAGCACTCACGTGGAGGCAGCCAAATCCAGGGACATTTTCATTCTCCTTTTCCCCGCCTCCTCTGCTGAGCGCTTGGAAATTTCCCCAATGATTCCTGCCTTTCCTCACCAGGAATTATTGCTACGGAAATACAGGCTGAGCTAGGGCTGATTAATCTCCCTGTCATTGCACACTTACCATCCCTTTTTACAGGCTGCAAAGTCCTGAGTGGTTTTAATTCCAGCTCAGCCATAGCAGGACTAACTAGGTAAAGCTGCTCTCCTATTAGGGCATGGCTAGTAATGGTGAATGTGCTTTTCGCAAGCACTTGTAAATGCCACTGCCTGGGCCACTACTGTTGAGCTAGAGGGTCATGATCTCTATCATAGTTTTTCCACCGGGAATCCAAACAGGCATTCTGCAGGGACCCTCATGCTTCTTCAAAGCCAGGCAAGGTCACAGGCCCTGATTCAGCCAGGGCTGCAAGGAAAGCTGTGGATGGAGCGGAGATGGAGGGACATGGCTCATTTGTAGCAATGATGCAGTGGGGTGGGAAAGAGATGGCTCAAGTAGGAGTGGATAGAACTTTACTAGGAACTATTACGCGGGGGGCGGGAGTGGGAAGGGATGACTCAGTTAGGAACAATACTCCAGGGTGGACAGAGTTAATCTAGGAGTGGTTTCTTTGCATGGGGATGATGGCCCAGAAGAACAGCTTGTTACTCTGCTGTATGCAAGATAATACTCAACTAAGGAGCAGTTACCTGCTGGATCTGATGGTCCCAAGAGGAACCATTACACAGGGAGGGCCAAAGAACAAACCTTTGTTAGGAGTAGAACAGAAGTAAGCAATTTAAGGCAATCCCAGTTGCAGGACAGTGCTTTGTGCCCTAAATTGGTGGGCTTTAGCACTGCGTGGCACCTTAAGGTGCTAGGGACTGGAGGGTCCATAAAGCCTTAGGCTGTTAGATCATTTCACTGCTGGGCTTTGTGGGCTAGTGCACTAGCTGTTAGTGCTAAAGGCACACTATGTCTATCTTGGGTATAAGTCACTACTGTAGCAGCCAAGCCCCTCATTGTTCCAATAGGGAATGGAAGCACAGAGAGATTAAATGACTTGCCCAAGGACACAAACATTTTGTGGTACATCAGGGAATTTAACCCAGGCCTCAAGTCCCAGGTCAGTACCCTAACCACTCGACCATCCTTCCTGCATTCAGGGAATCCCTGGACATGAAAGGGTTAACCTTGATAGTTGCTTGTGGGTCTTGCTCACACTGTGGGCTAGGGTGGGCTAAGCTATACAGTGTTATTGTAACCGAGCTCAGGCAGATGGCAATCTGAAAGCTCCTAGACTGCAAAAGTGACACAGGAGGGTGAGGGTCATTGCTCTTTGCTCCCGTTGGTGTACACATGTGCAGCCCTTCATCCCCTGCACCCCTGTCAGAACAGAGATTTACAGGGGAAGGGAACTGGGCTGGCAAAGTAAACCAGTGCTCCGGCTGCCACCTGGCTGCTATTAACAAAACAGGGCACATCTGCCTTGCTGCCAGTGAACCAGATAGCTCAGCCCTGGTCTACACTAGGACTTTAGGTCGAATTTAGCAGCATTAAATCGATGTAAACCTGCACCCGTCCACACGATGAAGCCCTTTATTTCGACTTAAAGGGCTCTTAAAATTGATTTCCTTACTCCACCACTGACAAGTGGATTAGCGCTTAAATCAGCCTTGCCGGCTCGAATTTGGGGTACTGTGGACACAATTCGACGGTATTGGCCTCCAGGAGCTATCCCAGAGTGCTCCATTGCGACTGCTCTGGACAGCACTCTCAACTCAGATGCACTGGCCAGGTAGACAGGAAAAGAACCGCGAACTTTTGAATCTCATTTCCTGTTTGGCCAGCGTGGCAAGCTGCAGGTGACCATGCAGAGCTCATCAGCAGAGGTGACGGAGTCCCAGAATCGCAAAAGAGCTCCAGCATGGACCAAACGGGAGGTATGGGATCTGAGCGCTGTTTGGGGAGAGGAATCCGTGCTATCAGAACTCTGTTCCAGTTTTCGAAATGCCAAAACCTTTGTCAAAAACTCCCAGGGCATGAAGGACAGAGACCATAACAGGGACCCGAAGCAGTGCCGCGTGAAACTGAAGGAGCTGAGTCAAGCCTACCAGAAAACCAGAGAGGTGAACGGCCGCTCCGGGTCAGAGCCCCAAACATGCTGCTTCTATGATGAGCTGCATGCCATTTTAGGGGGTTCAGCCACCACTACCCCAGCCGTGTTGTTTGACTCCTTCAATGGAGATGGAGGCAATACGGAAGCAGGTTTTGGGGACGAGGAAGATGATGATGAGGAGGCGGTTGTAGATAGCTCACAGCAAGCAAGCGGAGAAACCAGTTTTCCCGACAGCCAGGAACTGTTTCTCACCCTGGACCTGGAGCCAGTACCCCCCGAACCCACCCAAGGCTGCCTCCTGGACCCGGCAGGCGGAGAAGGGACCTCCGGTGAGTGTACCTTTTAAAATACTATACATAGTTTAAAAGCAAGCATGTGAAAGGATTACTTTGCCCTGGCATTCGCGGTTCTCCTGGATGTACTCCCAAAGCCTTTGCAAAAGGTTTCTGGGGAGGGAGCCTTATTGCGTCCTTCATGGTAGGACACTTTACCACTCCAGGCCAGTAACACGTACTCGGGAATCATTGTACAACAAAGCATTGCAGTGTATGTTTGCTGGCGTTCAAACAACATCCGTTCTTTATCTCTCTGTGTTATCCTCAGGAGAGTGAGATATAATTCATGGTCACCTGGTGAAATAGAGTGCTTTTCTTCAGGGGACACTCAGAGGAGCCCATTCCTGCTGGGCTGTTTGCCTGTGGCTAAACAGAAATGTTCCCCGCTGTTAGCCACGGGGAGGGGGGAAGGTTGAGGGGGTAGCCATGCGGTGGGGGGAGGCAAAATGCGACCTTGTAACGAAAGCACATGTGCTATGTTAACAGCAAGGTTTACCCTGAAAGAGTGTAGCCACTGTTTTATAAAATGTGTCTTTTTAAATACCGCTGTCCCTTTTTTTTCCTCCACCAGCTGCATGTGTTTCAAGGATCACAGGATCTTCTCCTTCCCAGAGGCTAGTGAAGCTTAGAAAGAAAAAAAAAAAAAAAACGCACTCGCGATGAAGTGTTCTCCGAGTTCATGCTGTCCTCCCACACTGACAGAGCACAGACGAATGCGTGGAGGCAAATAATGTCAGAGTGCAGGAAAGCACAAAATGACCGGGAGGAGGGGTGGCGGGCTGGAGAGAGGGCTGAAGCTCAAATGTGGCGGCAGCGTGATGAGAGGAGGCAGGATTCAATGCTGAGGCTGCTGGAGGACCAAACCAGCATGCTCCAGTGTATGGTTGAGCTGCAGCAAAGGCAGCTGGAGCACAGACTGCCACTACAGCCCCTGTGTAACCAACCACCCTCCTCCCCAAGTTCCATAGCCTCCACACCCAGACGCCCAAGAACGCGGTGGGGGGGCCTCCGGCCAACCAGCCACTCCACCACAGAGGATTGCCCAAAAAAAAGAAGGCTGTCATTCAATAAATTTTAAAGTTGTAAACTTTTAAAGTGCTGTGCTTAAAGTGCTGTGTGGCATTTTCCTTCCCTCCTCCACCACCCCTCCTGGGCTACCTTGGTAGTCATCCCCCTATTTGTGTGATGAATGAATAACGAATGCATGAATGTGAAGCAACAATGACTTTATTGCCTCTGCAAGCGGTGACTGAAGGGAAGAGGGGAGGGTGATTAGCTTACAGGGAAGTAGAGTGAACCAAGGGGCGGGGGGTTTCATCAAGGAGAAACAAACAGAACTTTCACACCGTAGCCTGGCCAGTCATGAAACTGGTTTTCAAAGCTTCTCTGATGCGTACTGCGCCCTCCTGTGCTCTTCTAACCACCCTGGTGTCTGGCTGCACGTAACCAGCAGCCAGGCGATTTGCCTCAACCTCCCACCCCGCCATAAATGTCTCCCCCTTACTCTCACAGATATTGTGGAGCTCACAGCAAGCAGTAATAACAGTGGGAATATTGGTTTCACTGAGGTCTAAGCGAGTCAGTAAACTGCGCCAGCGTGCCTTTAAACGTCCAAATGCACATTCTACCACCATTCTGCACTTGCTCAGCCTGTAGTTGAACAGCTCCTGACTACTGTCCAGGCTGCCTGTGTACAGCTTCATGAGCCATGGCATTAAGGGGTAGGCTGGGTCCCCAAGGATAACTGTAGACATTTCAACATCCCCAACAGTTATTTTCTGGTCTGGGAATAAAGTCCCTTCCTGCAGCTTTTGAAACAGACCAGAGTTCCTGAAGATGCGAGCGTCATGTACCTTTCCCGGCCATCCCATGTTGATGTTGGTGAAACGTCCCTTGTGATCCACCAGACCTTGCAGCACTATTGAAAAGTACCCTTTGCGGTTTATGTACTCGCTGGCTTAGTGCTCCAGTGCCAAAATAGGGATATGGGTTCCGTCTATGGCCCCACCACAGTTAGGGAATCCCATTGCAGCAAAGCCATCCACCATGACCTGCAGTTTTCCCAGGGTCACTACCCTTGATATCAGCAGATCTTTGATTGCGTGGGCTACTTGCATCACAGCAGCCCCAACCTTAGATTTGCCCACTCCAAATTGATTCCCAACTGACTGGTAGCTGTCTGGCGTTGCAAGCTTCCACAGGGCTATCGCCACTCGCTTCTCAACTGTGAGGGTTGCTCTCATCTTGGTATTCATGCGCCTCAGGGCAGGGGAAAGCAAGTCACAAAGTTCCATGAAAGTGCCCTTACGCATGCGAAAGTTTCACAGCCACTGGGAATCGTCCCAGACCTGCAACACTATGCGGTCCCACCAGTCTGTGCTTGTTTCCTGAGCCCAGAATCGGCGGTCCACAGCATGAACCTGCCCCATTAGCACCATGATGCATGCATTGGCAGGGCCCATGCTTTCAGAGAAATCTGTGTCCATGTCCTGATCACTCACGTGACCGCACTGACGTCGCCTCCTCGCCTGGTATCGCTTTGCCAGGTTCTGGTGCTATATATACTGCTGGATAATGCGTGTGGTATTTAAAGTGCTCCTAATTGCCAAAGTGAGCTGAGCGGCCTCCGTGCTTGCCTTGGTATGGCGTCCGCACAGAAAAAAGGCGCGGAATGATTGTCTGCCATTGCTCTGACGGAGGGAGGGGCGCCTGACGACACAGCTGACAGGGTTGGCTTCAGGGAGCTAAAATCAACAAAGGGGGTGGCTTTACATCAAGGAGTATTTCAGGCAGGACTTCACGGAGGGTTCCAATAAGAAATGGTGCACCTAAGTTATTGTTCTTATTGGAACGAGGAGGTTAGCCTGGCCTCTGATTGATACATGGCTAGATTTACCTCGCTGCACCTTCTCTGTGAGTGACTGCAGCGTGACCTAGAGGAATAAGTCCCCTAGACGGGGGAGGGGGGGAAGCAAATGAATACAAAACAAATCTGGTCTATTTCTTGTTTTGATCCACTCCATCTATCTTTTACATCTTTGGCTGGCAGCAGACGGTGCAGAAGGACTGCATGCCATCCACATCTCATGGCTGCTCAGCAGAAGATGGTACAGTACGACTGCTAGCAATCCGTATCGCCTGCCTGCTTTCCATAAGATGGTTCAATAGGACTGACTGCAGGACTAAAGAGAATGACCTGGTCAAGTCACTCCAAATTTAGTCCCTGCGCCCATGTCTGTCCAGGCACTCCCAGCCAACGTGGCCAGGAGCACCTCGGACATGACGATGACGGCTACCAGTCGTATTGTACCGTCTGCTGCCACAAGGCAAGGGGTTGCTGCTACTGTGTAGCAATGCCGTACCGCGTCTGCCAGCTCCCAGGAGACATAGGGTGACGGTTACCTGAGTGGGCTCCATGCTTGCCGTGGTATGGCGTCTGCACAGGTAACTCAGGAAAAAAGGCGCGAAACGATTGTCTGCCCTTGCTTTCACGGAGGGAGGGAGGAAAGGAAGGGGGGTCTGACGATATGTACCCAGAACCACCCGCAACAATGTTTTAGCCCCATCAGGCATTGGGATCTCAACCCAGAATTCCAATGGGCAGCGGAGACTGCGGGAACTGTGGGATAGCTATCCATAGTGCAATGCTCCGGAAGTCGACTCTAGCCTCGGTACTGTGGAAGCACTCCACCGAGTTAATGCACTTAATGCACTTAGAGCATTTTCTGTGGGGACACACACACTTGAATGTATAAAACTGATTTCTAAAAAACCGACTTCTATAAATTCGACCTTATTCCGTAGTGTAGACATACCATCAGGGGCAGAACAGGGAATTCAGTTGGCCAGCGAGTTCAAGAGGAGGTGAATGAGAATGCAAGTCACCTGGTGGCTGCGTCTAAACAGGCTCTTAGAACAAGCGGCAGGTGGAGATATTAGGGAATAAGCTATTTCCAGAGACTGTGGCGGCTGCTCTGCTAAGCAATGGGGCTTAGCGTAACAGCCACCATGATGCATTTTCTATTCAAAAAAAGAAAAAAGTAGCAAGTTCTTCTCCTTTATTATTTGTGAGCCAGAGCAGGCCCAAACCTACCTCAAGCTGGGGTAAGTTCTGATCCAGATCCCGTCCTCACAGGTGGCTAGTACCTTAGTGGACCTGAAAGCTGGTGGAATGAGCTTGGGGTGGGCAAAAAATCCTACAGAACACATGAGGCACCAAAAGCAGCAATGCAAACTCCCACCGAGTTGCCAAGCCTGGAGGTTACACGGATATCAAGAGGGTGTTTAGACGAGTCCATGCAGATGTGAGCACCCACCTCTGGAATACGGATGCCCTCGGTAGGTAGGGGCACCCCTCACCACAGGGCAACCCTGAACATTCATCTGGCTATTTATTACTGGCATTGGCAGGCAGCATTGCAACAGAGCTGTGGGCTTGGTTTCCTTCACTGCTTGGTTTGGTGCTAGTGTTCACTCAAGGGGGAAAAAAAAAAATTCAACATGCACAACTCAAATAACTCTAAGAATCTGCAAGAAATGTTTAATTTTAAACAAAACAAAACACTAATGGCTAGTTGGTGAGAGTCACTAATGAAAGACCAAACCTCAAGCTATGGCTTCACTTAAACCATTACAGCGGCACAGCTGTGATGCTACAGCCTTCAGTGTGGAGACGACCTACACTGATAGGGGGAGGTGGACCACCTAAGCCCAAGAGGTGGTAGCTAGGTTTACAGAAGAATTCTTCTGTTGCCTTAGTGCTGTCTATGCCGGGGGTTAGGTTGGCATAGCCCCATCTCCCAGGAGTGAGGATTTGTCACACCCCGAGAGATGCAGCTATGACAATGTAAGTTCCCAGCACAGAGCAGCTCTCAGTTTCAACAAAGAGAGCTTTGTCCCCACTCAGACAGTTCTCTTTTATGGATGGACAATCAACCCCAGGACCTCATAGTGCATGGACTCCAGAAGAGCTAGCCTTAGAATCATAGAAGATTAGGGTTGTAAGAGACGTCAGGAGGTCATCTGATCCAAACCCCCCGCTCAAAGCGGGATCAACACCAACTAAATCATCCCAGCCAGGGCTTTGTCAAGCCGGGCCTTAAAAACCTCTAAGGATGGAGATTCCACCACCTCCCTGGGTGACCCATTCCAGCGCTTCACCATCCTCCTAGTGAAATAGTTTTCCCCCCGCCCCAAATCCAACCTAGACCTCCCCCACTGCAACTTGAGACCATTGCTTCTTGTTCTATCATCTGCCACCACTGAGAACAGCCGAGCTCCATCCTCTTTGGAACCCCCCCTTCAGGTAGTTGAAGGCTTCTATCAAATCCCCCCTGACTCTTCTCTTCTGCAGACTAAACGAGTCCAGTTCCTTCAGCCTCTCCTCATAAGTCATGAGCCCCAGCCCCCTAATAGTTTTCATTGCCCTCCGCTGGACTCTCTCCAATTTGTCCACATCCTTTCTGTGGTGGAGGGCCCAAAACTGGATGCAATACTCCAGATGTGGCCTCACCAGTGCCAAATAGAGGGGAATAATCACTTCCCTCGATCTGCTGGCAATGCGCCTACTAATGCAGCCCAATATGCAGTTAGCCTTCTTGGCAACTGACACACTGTTGACTCATATCCAGCTTCTCATCCACTGTAATCCCTAGGTCCTTTTCTGCAGAACTACCGCTTAGCCAGTCGGTCCCTAGCCTGTAGCAGTGCATGGGATTCTTCCGTCCTAACTGCAAGACTCTGCACTTGTCTTCATTGAGCCTCATCAGATTTATTTTAGCCTAATCCTCCAGCTTGTCTAGGTCACTCTGGACCCTATCCGTACCCTCCAGTGTATCTACCTCTCCCCCCAGATTAGTGTCATCCACGAATTTGCTCAGGGTGCAATCCATCCCATCATCCAGATCATTAATGAAGTGTTGAACAAAACTGACCCCATGTCAGACCCCTGGGGCACTCCACTTGATACCGGCTGCCAACCAGACATTGAGCCGTTGATCACTACCCGTTGAGCCAGACAATCTAGCCAGCTTTCTATCCACCTTATAGACTTTCTGGATAGAAGTTAGTGTTTGGTACTGCAGGCACAGCATGCTGAAGAATCAGAGAAGGCAGTGCAGAACGGGGAAGAAAATTGGCAGCATATGATCTCCAAAGGAAGAAAGAGGAGAACCCATGTATCCCCAATGCAGATAGAGGTAAGTAACCGTTTTCAGGCTCTCAGCACAGGTACTACGGCGGAGAATGGTTTGGAAGAGTCATCTGAGGGAAGGGATCAGAAGGCGACACCATGACCAGAAGGCATGGGATGCCTAGTCCTAGGGATGGGGGTTCCACGACCACCACTCCCAAGCGTGCTGCTTGCCTGGAGCTAGAATTCAGGATGTGACGGAGCGTCTGCCAAGAGTGATCAAGCCCACGGACCGCTACCCCTTCCTACTTCTCGCCTTGCCCATGCCCACCGATGCAATAGCTAGCATCAGGACACAATAAGGGTGGAATAAACAAGGGCTCTTGTCTTTTTCAGCTGGTTACCAGCAGTTAAGCAGAGCAGGACAATGGAGACTGGTACTCTATGTCCAGGGTGGGCATCAGGCAGAACGACAGTATCCTTAAGCATAAGCGAAATGCAGTGCTGCTGTAGCAACCCTGCTCCAGGCACGTCAATGGTGTAGTGACTCCTGTGAGACTGAGCAGAATCCAGCCCACTGTGAAGGTTACTGCCCTGAAGCACGAGATCGGATTGCCCGTACACGCACCCATTTCCCTTACTCACATGTATGGAAAGCCACCAACACACCTATATCCAGCCCCTGTCGAGTCCAACAGTGTCATGCTGTGCATGGTACAGACAGAGGCCCCAATCCTGGCTGGGGTACATAAGAGGGGAAACAGTGCCTGTGTACCCCTTCCTTCCACTGTGTCTGGCTACTGGAGGAGACAGACTAGCAAAGCCAGCAATGCTGTAGGCTCCAGTGGGGACCTGGTCCATGGCTGACTAGGTACGGGCTGTGGCTAACCCTAGCATCCACCATTGCATAGCAGCCATGGGGCAGTAGTCATGGGGTTGTGGGGGGGCATGGCGGGCTGGAGGAGAGGTGCATTCCTGGAGACATTATGCCCAGTCCTGACCTCTGCTGGCATATTGCCTCCAGCTGTCCCTGGTGGAGCTTTACCTCTCCTCCCAACCAGAGGTCTGGCTCACAACGACACCCACAGCAGGTCGGCACTTGCTTCACAACTGAAAATCAGACCAGCTACCTGCCATTCACTGAAGGGCTCAAATGGGTATCAGGAGTGATGTGGCAGCTCCAGGAGTTTCCACAAAACAAGGCACCTCTCTCTTCCAAATGGTGCTGCACAGACCCTCCCAACCCCACTCTTTATGGAAACTGCTGAACTCTGAGACCTTTTGCTACCAGGGACACATGACACATTGTCACACAATATGGCTCCAGTCAGAGTGCTGCCCATGGCCTACTGGGTATTGAAGCTCGAGCGGTGATGTCCACTCCCTACTCAAACACAGTCACGGCTAGGCAGAGGGAATAGACATGCTCCCAGAGCTGGAGCAACCCTGCCTGGGTGTTTGTACAGGGTAGGAAGAACCTCCCTCTTCCTATCTGTTCTGTGCACAGTGGCACTGAAAGCTAATAAGGACACAAATCACGACAGCGTGGCAGCATCTAGGCAAGCGGCCAGCTGGACTCCTGCTAAACTCTGCTAGTTACCATATCCTGCTACTCCCCTCTCCATTTGCCTGCTTTGGTTCTCTGGTGCCTCCTGCCTGCCGAGCGTCTGTTCTCTGGGCCAGGGACTGTCTCCTCCATTATTCACGTACACAGTGCCCAGCACAGAGAGGGGTTCCTAGGCCCTCCCATAGGATAAATCCGAACCAACCACTGAGCGTTCAACCTGTCTATGCAGTGCTAACCCCCCGGTACCGCAGAAAGACACATTCTATCAAGCCATAAAGAAAAGCTGGACCGGAGGGTTCAGCACATTCCTCCGCGTGTTACGCTCAATGTACAATGCTATGTAAATCATCATCTGTGAATCCTAGCTCAAGGGAGCACTCAAGGAGCTGACCAAAGCCCAGGAACTGGACAGAAGCGGTCGGACGACGGTGGCACAGAATGTGGGGTATGCTTTGGAGGGAGCTTGTACAACAGGCGGTTGCTGGGGAATGGAAGCCTCCTGCCCTAATTCCCCAACCGAGGGAGGTAGATACACATCTCCCTGTACCTACATGACCCCTATTGACATCACATCTGAGCACCTCCAGCTCTAATGCATTTATCCTCCACTGCCCTGGCAAGGGCTAGTTTCTCCATTTTACAGATGGGGAGCTGAGGCCCAGAGAGACTAAGTGACTCAGCTAAGGTCACCAAAGAAGCCTAGGGTGGAGCAGGGAATTGAACCAAGGTCTGCTGAGTCCCAGCCTACGGCTCTAACTCCTCTGCATCCATGCCCACTTCACAGGGACATTTTCCATTGACTGAGTGGCCTTGGGAGCACAGGTCCTAGTGAACGCCTGAGGGCGGGGCTACTAAATCCCTTCAAAATCTCCCTAGATTGCTTACCATTCTCACCACTAAGTATATTAAGGTACACAACAGCTACCAGGTGGGTTCAGCTCATGGGAAGCAATGGGCATGCTCCAGTGGTTCTCAGCCTTTTCACCTTTGAGGACCCCTACAAAATCTCAAATGACCATGCAGACCCCTTTGGAAATCTTAGACATGACCCCCAGGGTCTGCGGACCACAGACTGAAAAATCACTGCCCCAGATGAAGCAGTTCCTACACAAGCAGAGCTCCCAGAGCTGTGCGTGTTCTCAGCGACTCTCCCAGCCACCCAAGTGAAGACTCACATAAAGCAGCCCGGGACAGGTTCTGCTGGTTTCCAGCTGCAGGAAGATACCAGTCAGCACATGCCAAGTGGGAAAGGGCAGAGGGCAGATCCTGGATCTTAGTCACAGCTGTATGAACACAGCCTATTAAGTCCTGGGGCTGATAGGTGGAGCCCAAAGTAAGCAAAGGAAGGTCATGCCTTAGAAGGAGGGAAGGGCTACAGGAAATATGTATGGGAGACAAAAATAAATGAACAAAAAGGGATGGGGTGCAGGCCATACGGTTAGTGACAGGACACCCAACACAGAACCCCAGACAACACCTGACATGCTGAGGAGTCCAAGGAATCCAGCTGCTGCTCTGCAGACAAGGAGTGACTCCAGATTCACACCAGTTTAAGCAGAGATGAAAACCTATTCCCAGACTCAACGTCTCAGAGAGTGGTCTGGAGGGCAGAGCGCGCTGAGGGGAAGCAGGAAGGCAGAGGAATGAGAAGAGCATATCAGACGGGGAGGGTGAAGAACTCGGGCTGGGATGCTGTTTTCATCCTGTCAAGCTCGTCAGGCCCTTTCGGTGAGACAAAACTCCCGGCTGGCATTTCCCAGCATGGATTAAAGCTGGGTCCCGCAGGTCCTGAGGCAGTGAGCAAGCCTCCCCTTCAGTCAGGTATCAGCTTTCTAGCTCCATCTCCTCAATTATTAAGGACGCGTGGTTGAGGAGAAAAGCTGGAAAATGGGACTCAAGAGCTCCCCAAAGGCTCAGAAGCCAGCAAGCAAAGAGAACCCAACACGGATTTTTTTTAAATCTCAGTTTTCATCTCAATCTCATGATTTTGGGGGCCTGATTCCTCACATGTGGGTTTGGCAATACTGAGGTCATAGGCTGTGGAGCCAGGGGGATCACCCAGGCCATGGCCCAACTAATTTTTGGCCAGGCCAAACCTGAGAGGCACCGCAACCTTGTGTGCTGAATTGCAGTGCCATGCACTCAGATTTGGAGGGGATGGAAGCTCATGGGTCTGGGGTCAGAAGGCAAATCTATGCCCCCCCCCCCACACACATTTTAAATGATGCTCCGCAGCCCCTGACTGAGGACATCATCCCACAGACGGGATCCCTGCCATGGGACCAGGATTGGGCACAATAAAGCCCTGAAATCACATTGGAGTAATACAGTGGCAGCATCAGATTTATGCTACCATAAAAATTAAGTGGGCTCCTTCTCCCCTGACTCACAGTGTAACCTTCAGATAAAGCCATTCCACTATCAAAATGGAACAACGGTAATAGAGTAGAAAGTCCTACAGCCCACCTGCAAAATTACACGGCTAGGAGCATTTAACCAGCCACAGAGCAGCTGTCTGATTGACTAAATGTCCCTAAGTGCTTTTTAATAGAACACTGCACAGACCATTTGCAGAGCCCTTTGGCAGGCCAGGCCCTAACGATCGTGTCAGGTGTGCCCAGGAGGTTTGTACTCATTCTCCAGACATCTCCACTTATATAAATGGCCCATATTTTCTTAACACGTTATTCGCAAATGCAGACATAAAAGACCGACAAAGGATCATGCCGAAGTCCCAACTATCTCCAGAGATTCAGACCAGGAAAATCTTTTAAGCCACTGAAAGCTTTGCTGCAAATTGTAGAGATTTGTTGCTAGCTCTTGGCCTGCGTGACCCAGACGGCTACTCTGCTTTGTCCATGCTGCACTATCCCCATGCTTTAGAGATGCCCAAGATAAGCAGGAGCAGCAGAGGGAGAAGAGTCTCATAAAGGGAAGTTTGTCAGAATGTGCCTCTTCATCAGTGCAAACAAAAGATTTTTCCATTGAAAGCAAGCCAGAGCTCAAACCAGATAGTCTGACACCCGAGCATCTGTCCATCCAATTAAACCGACATGTCCTTGATTCCTCTCCATCCCCACCCCTCCACCAGCACCTGTTTCCTGCGCATTACGAAGTTTAGGGAAGTTAAACAAAAACAAACCCAAACAACCACAAAGCATGCTGTAGAGACCAAGTCTGCCTAGGCAAGGATCAGAGTGGCTGACTGGGTCCTTTCCCACCTCTTAGATCTAGGAAAAGCAGAGAGATTGTTCTTCATAATGGACACAAAGAACCCACATGTTCAGCTAGCCAATCTCAAGCCAGTCCAGTGACCACGTACCCAATTTTACAGATGCAAGCAGTTGGATGTGCAAGATCAACATCAACATCCCCCTCCCCCAAAACCTCATAGCATGAAATATCAGCAGAGGGACAGGGAACAGAGTCTTATAGCAAAGGCACAAACATAGGAGTTAGGAGAGCTGTGTTCTTTTCCCATCTCGGTCACTGACTCCCTGAGTGACTTTAGAGCCATTCACTTATCCTGTTCCCAGTCAGTTAAATGGGGGAGAATATTTACTTACCCCATAGGCGGATAGCATGGTAGTGGTTGGAAAGCATGGTGAGGTCCTTGGACAGAGAGTGACTGAGAAGCACCATGAATCATTAGTGACTTACTGGTTCACATATTTATATTTAATGTAACAAAGTATAAAACTATTGTGTAATACATGCATTAGCTGCATTTCAGACCTTCAAATCAAAAGAAACAAAAAAATAAGCACAGGATAAGTCAGAGAAACCCAACCTTAAGAGGGCGCTAGTGCCCAGAATTGTGTATAGGAGGGGAAGTGTTCATGAGATGGTCTCTCTGTGAGGATGTGGTCCAGGCTACAGAAGGCTCTGTAGGAAGACAGCCAGCTTTTGGTTTTTAAACTAGGAAATGTTTCACACATAGCGACTAGACTGCCGCATGGATGAACAACTGGCCTCTGTTCTTCTGAATGCCTGCTCTACTGCTCAAACACAAGCTGCATTTGCCATTCAGAACAAACTGGAGTGTGAGGAATGGGGACAAACGCCCTGCACTATCTGGACAGAAGACGCTGATCCCATTTTGCTGATTTATTTTACAAACAAGAAAAGGGAAATGAAAGCATTGACAAAATACATTTGCAGATTAAAGTGCACACAGCGTGGCTGGCGAAATACAAGCATCTCTGCCAAAGTAATTAACCTTATGCAGATTTCTACAACAGCCTTTGTGACTAGCTAACACCAGGAGAACCTGCCTCCCTGGAGACTCCAGCCCCTGCGCTTACCATTCAGATGCAGCTCCGGATTCCCCTGTGCCAGCTCTTCTCTGCCACCCCAGCCCTTTCCTCTGACCTCTCCATCTATCTACAGGGCAGCAATAGTAGAAGGGTCCCAGACTTTCTAACAGCAGGGTTTGAGCTCAGGACCCACAGTGCTCTCTGCAGGAGCCTCTGGCGCTGAAGGATTCAGTCCCTAGCCGCTGCAGTGCTCTTCGATCTCTTATGAGGACAAAGAGCCCATCCTCTCCTTGTGTGGTTATGCAATCTTCACCCACACTGGCCGCCCAGTCCCGTTTGTGAGGGTGAGAGAAAGGTAGCTCAGTACGCAGGTCCCACAGAGACAGTAACAGAGCCAAGGCAGTGCCGTTGGAAACAGGGCAATGCTGGTCCATTGGGAATTGGACCTGAGACCCACTCAGTTTATTCCACACTAGATATTATTGAAATACAGCAGCTTCACCTGCAGTGCAAGTAACCCCAGTGACCTTCAGGGGGTGCATGAAGCCTCTCTCTCTCACCGCTGCACCCTTCTGTCATTTTAGCTGCATCTGCTGGGTTGCATGGGTTAGTCTGAACAGAGCAGCTGTCTGCCAGTCCCAGGCCTTTCTGGTGCTCTCATCCAACACTGGCTGTTGGGTCTTCCCAGTCTAGCCTTGGGCGGGCAGACCCTTCGCATAAGCCATGAATCTATTCCAAGAGATCACATCCTTCCCCTACCCCCACCCCCGCCATGCTCGCTGGCTTTCAGTCTCCCACAGGCAGCACCCCACACTCGGTGCTCGGTGTGGGGTGCTTGTTTTCCTTTTCGTCCTGCATTGCAGCTTTCAAAGGCAGAACACACCCAAATAAAAAGCAAGCCTCGTAAATGCATCAGTCTTTCATTGCGCACAGAGGCACTGATCAGCAGCATTACTCGTAAGCCTGACAGCCATACAGACAGAGCATCTGATTCTGGCAGCATGCCACCTGGGGAGCATTCAGCACTAAGCCAGCCAGTTGGAGCCTTGATTAAGTGTTAAATAAACATATACAGTAGATTTTGCTTATTAATAATGCCTCAGATGCCAGCAAAAAGTTGCCATTATCCAGCAGTTGCTAAAAAGTGGAAGGCAGGTTTGTGAGGCTGCAGTCAGGGAAGGAATCTCTGGGATGTACCTTCCCTGGCTGCAGCCCCACGTTTGCCTGCAGGCAGGGCAGTAGCAGGGAAAGGCAAGTTTGTTATCAAACCCATTTTTCACATTGGAAACTGCCACTTTTCACATGGAGAAACTGAGGCACACAGAGAGAAGAAAGTGACTTAACCTCTAGGTCACACAGGGAAATCAATGGCAGAGCCAGGAACATAACCTCGGGATCAGAGGAAAGGGATGGAATGGGATGTTGTTGCATGGACTCCTTGGCTCATTTGTTGAATGGCTCCCTCTGATGTATTAACTACATTGTGTGTAAGTTACCTGGTCTGTGTGGGTTAAACAGCATGATGGTTCTGCATGGGAGCATGTGGAAGGAAATGATGCAATATTTAGCAGTTAAAGCTGAACGGGTGGGAGTCAAGATTGCAGGATTCCTCGCCCTCCAACCCTTTTGCTCTCACTTCCCATCTTAGCAAAGCAGCTGCCAGGGTTCATAGCCATGCAAGAGAGTGTGCAACTCTGCCTTCTCAATTGCTCCGCAGCTGGTAAAACATGGAGGGGACGGGTGGGGGAGACTGTTTGTGAGAACACACAAATTATCTTCACTCGTCTTATTACACTTCAATGGCAAGCCAACAAAAAAAAAAGGCTGTACCAGTGCAGCACTGTTGTTGTTTCTCTTTATAAAACACTCATCATTCCAACCCCGCAGCCTCAAGCAGGGACAGATTGGGAGTAGCGATCAGATGAATATCATTGTGCAACTGCCTGCAGAATAATAAAACAGCCTATAAACCATTGCGACGGTACGACAAATGGTAAGTGAGAGACAGAGCCTCGAGCTTACTAGTTCAAATCCAGCTTTGGCCAATTGTTTGGTGACCCACATGTATTATTTAACATATTTATATTGTAGTAGTGCTTGAAAGCCTCAGCCAGTGCCCACATAGCGCTAGGTGCTGTACAAAACAGTACAGGACCATCCCTGCCTCATCTAATGACTTGGGTAATTCTCAGCTCGCTTCCTAAGGGAGGAATGCCCTCATCAAAAAACATGTAGACCCACAGCACTATAATTGTCCAAGAGGACAAGGCAGACTAAACACCCCTCCTAGTCTTAGAAGAGATGCCATCAGAGCAGGGCTGAGGCACTGTGTTCTGTGTCTGTACAGTGCCTAGCCCAGGGTTGGTACGTGACTGGGGATGCTCGGTTCAGCAGTAATACCGTAGGTGGAGCAGTGTGTGTCATTGCCCAGGCTGTCCTTGGGTAGGGTTGCCACCTCTCTGCTTGCTGGTAACTGGACCCCCAAGACCCTGCCCCTGCCCTGCCTCTTTCCCCAAGGCCCCGCCTCCATTGCTCACTCCTCCCCCCTCGCTGGATAGTGTCCATCTCCCACCCACCCTAGCTAGGCTCCCTCTGCTCCGGGGCTGGGATGGGAGCTGCTGCAGCCTGACAAAGAGCCTGCTGAGCAGGGGCTGGCATGGGTTAATGACCAGGCACCTCCTGCCTCCCACAGTAACCAGACTTTCGGTGTCTGGCCAGTACATCTGACAGGGCACTGCCTGGTCCCCTTTTAAACTGGATTTTCTGGTCAAAAACCAGGCACGTGGTAATCCTAAATGGTACGCAGACACAGAAGTCAAATCCTGGATGGGAGGCAACCCTATAATGTGCTGTGGAGAGCAAGTAGTCCCTTCCTGATGGCCCAGGATCCCAGATTCTGAAAACTGCAGCAGGAGCAATCACCACTCCGGACTAGCCTGAGCCAGCCGGCTGCTCCCACATAAAGAAGTAACATCGAACAAGCTCAAGCTTCAGCAGCTTACTCTTCATGCCACCCATGACCAGGCAATCCTGCAATAGTGAGGAGTAAGGGAAAATGCCAAGGTGGCGGGGAGCCAATTGAAATAGAAGCCATTTGAGGTCAAAACCTAGGCCTAACCAAGTTTCCTATTTAGTACCTTTTAGGCAAGGCTCCCTGGTGATATGAATCATGCAGATCCCTCACAGGTGGAGTTAGAAAGATGGATACTCTTCATTTGCACTTTTTAGCTTATTTTCCTTCCCCCAAGGCACTGCCATAATGGCTGTTTCATGACTGCTTGGCAGCACATCATTCTGGGTGAGACTGGCTGCCTGAAAGTGATCTAGAAATGACACTTGGTCCCCTTGCTGCCCTCAGGAGCATTTAAACCAGGGCCCGAATGCAAGCAGACTTTCCAGAACCTGCCCCTGAGAAGATTCCATCTTGTGGATGAGAGAGAGAATGCAGAGATGGCAAAGCAATGGGCTTGTCCATTAGCGTATGCAGCTAGTGTCCCTTTGCCTTGCTATCTCGCACTGGGGGTGGGGGTGGAAAGGTGGTGGTACTCTTCCATGCTTCACCCACAATATTAGCTCCATCCCCTCGAAATGCTGAAGTGATATGGTAGATTGTGCCAAGGTTCAAAGGTTCTGCAGGGCCACCCACCCATGGTGTTTAAATGCACACTCAGGCTCTGCTGGGCTCCAGGATGCAGCTACCCGTCTATGGGGCACAGACGTCCCATTGGGAAAGGTGGTTTCAATTCCCCCTCACTAGAGCTCAGATAGGCCCTGCTGGGCTTCATGAGCTTGGCTCCTTGACCAGGAGAACACAAAGTAAATGGTGGAATTCGACTCTCTCTATGGTCTGACAGCTGCTTAAATCAGGGGGGGTATCCTGTATATTAGCCTGGATTCTGGAGGGTAAAGATTCTGTTTAGAGACGTGGCACAGGGACTACTCAACAGTGCCACCGCTTGCTTGTGCAATGCTAGTAAAGTCATTTCAAAGCAAGGCAGCACCTTGGGGCGGGCACCAGCCACAAAGCAGCTAATTCTCATCCTTCCTCCCCAGCTTCCAGTTTAATCAGCAAGAATCTCAGCGTCTAGAAGGCAGTTCAGAGAGCAGCCCCTGCTGGGAAACGAGGCTGCTCTGATGGGAAGTGGGAGGCCACTGATGATTAAAAGGAATTTCATCTGGCAGCAGTACTGGGCTAATTACACTGAACTATCCCAATAAGTAGCAGTCAACGGAGCCTTGAGAGCACAAAACCTCATATCTCCCCTCCTCCCCCATCCCCTTCACTAAAAACAGCTCTAATGAGGATGTAATTAATAGAAAAGAAAAGTCTCAAACACAACATAATAGCTATTTACACTGATTAACCTTGAACAGCTTGGAGCCCTGTCAGGAAAGACACCCCACACCCCAGTAGAGCAAAAGCTACAGGGCAACATGAAAGCACATTGAGTTAGCACAGCCTCTCACCTGCAGGCCACTGGTTCAAAGGGAGCGCAGGCCAGCAGCGACTGAACCGTGTTACCATAGAGGGCTGTTTTGTGGCCTACAAGACAAGCCTGGCAGCTCTCATTCCAGTTCCTGGTCATCACATGTAGCCAGATCCAGTGCTACAAGTGGCACCAGCTAGATGCCTTTTGGAAGTCTCATCAGGGAGGCCAATGGATTCTCCTTCCCCCCCACCCACGGCCCTAGCAGTGATCCCTCCCGGTGAGGGGCTGCAGCACTTGGGCGGGAGCAGCAGCAGCTTGCACCACTGCTGCCTGTCCTTTTCTGGGGAAAGATCCTGAACCTTCTCTCTGGAGTCAGAATGGCAGCGGTATTAAACCAGCGTGAGCAGAGAATCAGGCATCAAGCATGGGCTTCCTTCTCCAGGACCATCAATCTGGCACCTTTCACCAGCGTGAGATGGCGTTCAGCCGTCATGAAAGGAGGGGATCACGGGTGAAGGTAGGAAACTGGCAGGCCAGCCTGGTAACATGTGATGCTAGAGAATTGACTTGAGGGGACATGGTGCTTTAACCTGCAATTCCTAGGCAGACTCTCCAGCCCAGGCTGATGCAAACTGATGACTCATTATCATTCTACCCTACAAACCACAGACACAGATTTTTGTCTTTAAACCTTGCGGCTAATATTAAGCAGCCATCCTGATCTTGGGCTGTCTCTGTGTCTCAGGGAACATTCTGGCTATAAGACTTTTAGTATTAGAATATTTACAATACATTCCTCCCCTGGAGCAACTAGACTCCAGCAAAAATGATGGAGCCGGAGAGCTGGGGCGGGGGCATCTGACTGTCAGGGTTAGCAGGTGCTAAAAGCAGAGATCAGCCCTCTGCATACATGGGCAGCTAGGAGAATCTGCACCGAGCTTAGCCATGGTTAGGCCTCTGCCCAGCACCCAAGACTTACAGATCCAGAACTGTTTCCATAACAGCATCAATATTTTATTTTCCCAAACCACATGTTAAAGCTAGTTAAAGTGTCTGAAAGGCAGAGGAGAATGACAGCTCTTTGCAGCCCATTTCCCCAGGTGACTCGCCATTCTTCGTGGGCCATTGCTATTTAATAGGCAAGCTTAAAGTACAGGCTTGGTTATATTTTTTGCAAGAGGTAGAAAGATCAGATCCACATGCACAGATTTTCCAGCCTCTCAAGGTGAGGGTGAAAGAATTCCCTTCCCAAGCAGCTTCTGATTTTGTACAGCCCATTTCTACCCATGCAGTTATTTGCGCATGCAGGTGAACAAGCCCGGTGTTTTGCACACACAGATCAGGCAAGCTGGCTGCCTGACTGCACAGCTTGAGCATCCACAACTCTCTATAGTTTGTAGCAGCTGGAGATGCAGCTAGTGGACCAGCTGAGATACAACTGAAGGGAGTTTTAAACTATACCACCACTCCCAACAGGAGTTGGGCTTTTATAGGTGAAGGCAGAAGTCAGCTCTAGGAATCCTGAAGCCAAGAAAAGGTCACATCCTATAGTCCAATGGTACTGAGCTATTGTTTGGGGGTAGCTAATTAACATTATGCACTATCCAATGATCTTGATCTCCCTGCTCTTTACAAACACTGATTAAGTCTCAAACACTCTGGCAAGATGGGTACCAACATTTCACATATGGAGAAGCTGCAGCACAGAGAAATCAAGTGACTCTCCCCAGGTCAAACAGCAAGTCAGTGGCAGAACGAGGAACAGTATGCAGGAGTCCTGCCTGTCAGTCCTACGCTGTAACCCTGAGACAAACATAGAATATCAGGGTTGGAAGGGACCTCAGGAGGTCATCTAGTCCAACCCCCTGCTCAAAGCAGGACCAATCCCCAATTAAATCATCCCGGCCCGGGCTTTGTCAAGCTTGACCTTAAAAACTTCTAAGGAAGGAGATTCTACCACCTCCTTAGGTAACGCATTCCAGTGTTTCACCGCCCTCCTAGTGAAAAAGTTTTTCCTAATATCCAACCTAAACCTCCCCCACTGCAACTTGAGACCATTACTCCTTGTCCTGTCCTTTTCTACCACTGAGAATAGTCTAGAACCATCCTCTCTGGAACCACCTCTCAGGTAGTTGAAAGCAGCTATCAAATCCCCCCTCATTCTTCTCTTCTGCAGACTAAACAATCCCAGTTCCCTCAGCCTCTCCTCATAAGTCATGTGTTCCAGACCCCTAATCATTTTTGTTGCCCTTCGCTGGACTCTCTCCAATTTATCCACATGCTTCTTGGAGTGTGGGGCCCAAAACTGGACACAGTACTCCAGATGAGGCCTCACCAATGTCAAATAGAGGGGAACGATCACATCCCTCGATCTGCTCACTATGCCCCTACTTATACATCCCAAAATGCCATTGGCCTTCTTGGCAACAAGGGCACACTGCTGACTCATATCCAGCTTCTCGTCCACTGTAACCCCTAGGTCCTTTTCCGCAGAACTGCTGCCTAGCCATTCAGTCCCTAGTCTGTAGCTGTGCATTGGGTTCTTCCGTCCTAAGTACAGGACCCTGCACTTATCCTTATTGAACCTCATCAGATTTCTTTTGGCCCAATCCTCTAATTTGTCTAGGTCCCTCTGTATCCTATTCCTGCCCTCCAGCGTATCTACCACTCCTCCCAGTTTAGTATCATCTGCAAATTTGCTGAGAGTGCAATCCACACCATCCTCCAGATCATTTATGAAGATATTGAACAAAACCGGCCCCAGGACCAACCCCTGGGGCACTCCACTTGACACCAGCTGCCAACTAGAAATGCTCTCTTAAACCTATGTTTGTAGGGGGCTTCAGAGATTCAAGATCAGGAAGTCTGAGCAAAATCTTTCAGCAGGTCTAAGAAGCTCCCTGTTGACAGGTTTTCTTCTTTTAGGGTCTGGAATGAAAGGCTTCGCTTTAATGGCAAAGTCAAATGGCAAACAAATTCTGCCATGTAGAATGGCTGCTATGGCATCAGCTTCTTCCATCTCAGTTATGGGTGGGATTTTTACCACTGGCCACACCACTGAGAATAAAAGGAATGAGCAGAGAAGGGCAGGCTGGGCACTGACAGCCCCTCTGATCTTGCTTGTGTGTACGGAAGGGGGAGGCTGCTTTCTGAAGGGATCTGCAATAATGGTTCTCTCGATGTGCAAGAGACTAGTAGGAATACAAAAGAAAACATCGCTGCCATTCAGCCCACAGGGAATCAGTCTGATCAGAGCCTCGGGCTAGAGCCCTGTACAGTTTGTACAGCTCTGATGCACGCCTTTCGGAGGTGAGCAGTGTGTTGGCACCTTGACAAAGCTGTACAGTGCATCATTTGGGAGGAAGGCAGTTAGAAAATAATGCCATGAAAAGGGATCGTGGTCTGGAGCCCTGGATATCCACCCAACTGAGCGTAGAACCCCCCACTTCCCTGAGGACATGAGCCTGTGAGCCAGAGGGTTCAGGCTAATTTGGGACTCTGTAGGGACCTCTACAATTAGATCTCTGCAGACCTAGCTATCACAGGTGCTTATCACGTCCCTCTCCCAACCACTGTAATATCTGAGCACTTCACCGTCTTTGTACTTATTCTCACACAACATCCCTGTAAGGAACAGAAGCACTGCATTACCCCCATTTACAGAATGGGGCACAGAGACTAAGTGACTTACCCAAGGTCACACAGGAATTCTGTTGCAGAACAGGGAATAAAACCTGGGTCCCAGGCTAGTGCCCTAAGCCCTGGACCATCCTTCTGCCTGCCACACCCATCACAGTATTGAAGCGCTCACTTATAAAACTGTAAAACGCCTTGAGAGAAGATGTAGGGCGACAGGCTGCCTCCATGCATGGGCTGGATGCAAGAGCCTCTGCTCAGCTGACATCACCAGCTAGCACCAACCATACTCTCCACAGCCACAAACCTAAGTTCTGCGTTTTGAAGGCAATTGAACAGAATCTGCCCCATGGCTGGGAGGGTTAATGGAGCTGCTGTCCAGTTACTCAGGTAACGCCACTGACTTCATGCCACCAGCACCAATAGCACCGAATCCAGCCCCCGTTTATGTTGTGCTATCACTGACAATAAACTAGAGCCCTTTCCTGCTACTTGATGCTGCCACTTCTCCCCCGTACTGTCACTTTCTTCGCCCTGGAGCCTCGGCACAGACGCCAGCAGCTTGGGGACTGCGTGGTCCAGGCCGCAGGTGTTTGCTAGAGGTGTGCTGAACTGCTGCAGTATGCTATGCTCAACTCTGCAGCAGCGGAAGTGTGTGTGTGCGGGGGGGGGGGGGGAGGGGAACAAGGAGAGAAGCATCACAGGCTAGATGGGAGAGAGACATCAGGGGAGCAAAGGAACCAGCAAAGGGAAAACAGGTTCGTGGGGCAGAGGGGAACAAGTCACAGCCAGTGTTTCTAAAAGCTAATCTGCCTCCACAGCTTTATTCCAGGGCAGAGGCACAGGGTATTCTAATGAGGATACCTTGAAAGCAAACAGTCATTAAGTCAAAAAGAAAAGGAGTACTTGTGGCACCTTAGAGACTAACCAATTTATTTGAGCATGAGCTTTCGTGAGCTACAGCTCACTTCATCGGATGCAAAATACACTGCATTTAGCCGTATGGAGTGGAAATCTATCAACTGCATGAAAAAACTTGCACAGATACAGACAGACATCATCTTCCTTTCCAAATGCAAACAGATGGACATTGTACCAAAATAGTATGCATCCGATGAAGTGAGCTGTAGCTCACGAAAGCTCATGCTCAAATAAATTGGTTAGTCTCTAAGGTGCCACAAGTACTCCTTTTCTTTTTGCGAATACAGACTAACACGGCTGTTACTCTGAAACCAGTCATTAAGTCAGACTGTCTCAACCAGCTGCTAGACCATCCTGTGTCGCTAAACCCTCCACCCCAGTTGGAGCCCTGCTATATAGGAGGGAGATCCAGATCTGATAAAGGCTGAGAACCACTGTATTAAGGAACAGACCCAGACAAACTGTATTAGTAAGGTTACGATCTTATCACAGAGGTCATGGAAGGCACAGATCCGTGACTCCTGAGACCACCATAACTTCAGCCTGCAGCAGCTGGGAGCTGCAGGATCCCCTGGAGCTCTAAGCAGGCAGGCGGGGGAAAAGACCCCAGAGCTGAGCTCCCCATTTTGTCACGGATATTTTCTTTATTGCCCTTGACCTGTCTGGGACTTTTACTAAAAATATCCATGACAAAATCTTAGCCTTAGGCATTACCAGACTGGGAAAGTGAGGTTTATTGGCTGCACCTAGATTACACTGTAAATTGGGGGCAGATCAGGGAATAGAATCCAGGAGTCCAGACCCCTGCTCTTTCCACTACTACAACACATACTAACTTACAATCTAACCTTTAAGGGTTAATAGTTCCTCTTATGCATCCACCCCATACTTGCCTCTCAGCTATGCGCCTGTTAGTAAGAGGTCCATAATGCCCTGTGATGCAAAAGGATGCTAGACACATCCATCCTCTCTAGAACTTAAATGGATTTAGTAAGAAGTCTGCTGTCAGTTACAGAGGATACAAAGTCCACTGAAGTTATCAGGGGCTGCAGCAGATGTAGACAGAGCCAAATTCTGTTCTGTCATAAAATGGTATTAAATAGACCATTTACATTAGGCTTAATCAATTTCCAAGAATAAGTTACAAACCGGCTAAGAATGGTTTGCACACAGAGGGGCCATCTGCTGCTCTTGGTTGCTGTAGATCTGGTGTGACTCCATAGGAGTCAAAGGTATTATTGAGTATCAGGGGTAGCCGTGTTAGTCTGTTTCCACAAAAACAACAAGGAGTCCGGTGGCACCTTAAAGACTAACAGATTTATTTGAGCATAAGCTTTCGTGGGTAAAAACCCCACTTCTTCAGATGCATTGGATTATTCTGCATTTCCACCAGTATCTGAGAGAACAGAATTTGGGCCCTGGGTACAAACCCCACACTTAGCAACTAAGGCCTTTATTTATTCCTCCCTTTACATTATCAATGGAGAATGTGACCAAATTAACTTAATTATTTAGCCTAAAATCAGAGCATACAGGGAGTGACTTGCATATTAGGCTTGGCTAGTTCAGGATCAACTCTGCCCTGCTGAACTAAGACAGCTTCAGGAATTCGAAAATACAAATATTTCCAGCAATAAAGTACCAGATGGCCAGATTCCCATCTCCATTTTGGGTAAATTGCTTCAGATTTACATGGCTGTAATAGTAGAATTTGGCCCTTCAGACCTGGTAGCGTCTAGTGCTGATGCCAGTAGTTTTTCAGCAAGAGTTTCTTTCTGCATACTGCAAGGAGCTGAGCCCTCCAGCCCCAAATCAGCAGAGCATTTAAGCACAACATGACTAGCCCCACCGAAATCAGTGCCAAAAGACAAGCGTGTGTATTAAGTGCTCTGTTGGACTGGGGTCACAATGCCCAGCACCTGGTAGGATAAGCCACAAAGACAGAAACCAAGTGATCTTAGCCTTTCTATTTTTAATCAGAAAGAAATTGATCTATTGATTAAAGGGACTACAGAGAATGCCACAAAATGCTTACAGGTGCAGGGTGTGTGGGAAGAGAGAGAAGTGGAATTAATGAAGGCTGTTCATTGTGCACAAGATAAACGTAATGACAATCAAAATGCCTTTCAAATGCAACTTGCTTCTTCCAACCCCCCACATAAATACAAAACGCCACCCACTCCTGAGTGAAAAGCAAGCACCATTATCCATCCATGATTATCTGAACAGCTTTATATGTCACACAGAAAGAGGGCAAAGAAAAAAAATGCTATTGATGAATGCAAATAAATCCACAGAACCTCTGCAAAGCTCCACCACATGAGCACCTAACCTCCTTCTCCAGGGGATTTGAATTAATTTACTCCAAGGTGCAACTTGCAGTCAAACTGGAGCAGAGCGCCAACTTTTCATGCTACATAATATTCTCCAAGGGACACATGGAAAAGCAGCTCAGGAGATGGAAATGTTAAAAAAGCAGCATTACAGTACATTAGCTTTGGATTTTTACCATTAAGATAAGAAGAAATATTTCTCCCATGAAAGAGGCGGAGTGGGATGTGTATAAATATTTGTGCGCGTGTCTCTGATGCTAAGCTTCACTGGCAGACACACATCTTGGTGTCCTAATCTTTAAACTGCAGCATGGCTCCATGGGAATCAGGATTTCAGGTTTATGTGACTGCATCATTCAAGACTCACCCTTTAAAAAAAAAAAAAAAAAAAAAAAGGAAACCAAAAAACTGTCACCCTCCTGAAAATTCACCCTAAGGAACTCACTGTGTGTCCTAGAGTCCCACCTGCCTTCTAATGGATGGAATTGCTCAACTGTGTGTCATATGGCCTCTGCAGTTA
The DNA here is from genome assembly GCF_965152235.1 of Eretmochelys imbricata. Taxonomy (NCBI): domain Eukaryota; kingdom Metazoa; phylum Chordata; order Testudines; family Cheloniidae; genus Eretmochelys; species Eretmochelys imbricata. The sequence goes on along the minus strand of NC_135588.1, from coordinate 4,571,116 downwards.
ATACTGGAGAGTCTCCTTTAGCTGAAGCAGGAGGAGCCTGCGCTTTTGGAACAGGAAGATCTAAGTTCTCCTCCTGTTTCCCCCATGACATTCCTAATAGCCCCTCCATGTAATCAAAAGGTGGAGCCTCATGTTGAGGACAAGTCCAAACTGGGAAACTTGAGCCAAATGACAATCAGTTCCCCTATTATCAACCCCAGATTCCCCCTCAAAGCCATGAGTTTTGGGTCAAATCAAGAACAACTGGGTTATTCACACAGTGCAGAGTCCAATGGCAGCTGGAAATGATCTGCATGCTAAACTAGGAGAAGACTTACTTGGATAAATTAGAGTTAAGACGCACAGGGAGGAGGAGATTTCACACAGTCTAGCACCAGACTGTGTCTACACAAGGCAGGGGGACTGGCAGAACTTGGGATTAAATTTACACTGTATGAAGTTAAACCGTTGCCAAAGGGTTACATGGACCCTCTTGTTTCAGTATAAGAATAGCTTATTTTGGTTCAGTTAAGCCTGTTCCTAATCAGCTTCAGCAAAACCAAAATAAGCCACTCTCATACTGCAACAACTCTGTCCATACTGCCTTTAGCATCAGTTTGGCTAGAGAGATTTAAATTCACACCTGAACTTATACCAGCATGTTACATGACTCACCATTCTGGAGCACCCCTTCTGGTCAGACCCAGTGTTGCAGCACTTCTGCCTCTGTGTCCCCACTCTGATCTTCAGCCTCTGCCAGTCAAATCACTTTAAAGCATCCAACCCCTTCCAGGGTAACAGAGTCCCTTAGTCCAAGTCAAACACAGTATTGTGGAAAGGCGTGCCCCAGGGTGCCCACTCATGGGCTTGGGTGGCCCTGCAGGCACCTTGCCTCAATTTCCAAAAATAACTCACAGCTGCAGTCTTTAAAATATCATCCCCCTTTTCCTGGACTCTAAACAGCAGCCGCCTCCCAAGAGAGGCCCTTTAGCCCCTCTTCAGTTCAGAGTTTCACAGCCCTGCTCCTGGGGACTGTGTCCCAGCTGAGTTCTTTCCCCCAGGCTGGCAAGATGGCTCCCTCAGAAACTTTGGGCTGGGAGCCTCCTTTTGATTCACTTGCCCTGTCAGCTAATCAGTCTCTTAATCCTTCCCAGGTGGGCCTAATTACCCCCCCCTACACTTATGTGCACTGGCTGGGCCCCATCCACTCTACAAGGCCCCAGGCCCATAAAGCAACAATGGGGGGGAAAGGAGTAGCCCCATGGCTTCCCTCTCCTAGAGGCTGACCGCTCCAACAACTGCTTCAGTTATTTCCCAGCCTTAATCTGCCTCCCTGGAACCATGGAGCCAGCTAAAGGGCCTCTTGCTCTGAAGGCCTGTTACAAACATCTGTTACAAACATCAAAGCAAACCTTGGGCCCTGCGTGACTCAGCTTTCAGACCCTTCTTTACAGGCAGGCTCCCAGCGGCAACAGCCTAACCGCTGGTGCCTGGGTTCCAACCATTTGGGATGGGGCCTGGTCTACCCTTCCCCTCAGGGCGTCTGTCAGGCCACAGCTCTCAATCACTTCTGAGCTCCAACCTGGCTTCTTGCCTCACCTGAGAAGATCCTGTGCGCTCACCCCCAACCTCTGGGCTTCCCTCCTCTTCGTCCACCCCCCCACAGCTGTTCATCCTTTTTTCTTCTCTGGCTGCCCTCTCTCCTCAGACTAGCTACAGCCACAAGAAACCTCCTGCTCTTCCCCAGCTAGTCTAGCCTGCCTCTTCCCTGCTGGGGATTCTGACAGGGTTTCCCTGCCCGGGACCCTGCCTCCAAGCTTCCTCTTCCTCCTTTTAAGTCTCACACAGTGCATAGGTGCAGTGACATAGGGCTAATTGCACAGGGCTGGCTGGCCCAAGCACGTCACTTCAGCTCAATTCTCAAAGGCATTTAAGCCCCTGAGTTCCACTGTAATCAAAGGTATTTAGGTGCCTAACTCCCACTGAGGATTTGGGCCTTGGTTTCCCTGTCCCTCAGTTCCTCATCTGTGCAATGGGGATAATAGCAGTGCCCTGATAAATACATTAAAAGGTTGTGAGGTGCTCAGATACTGTAATGATGGGGACCATAGAAATCTGTAGGAGATTCCCTTTGTTAGTCAATCTTCAGAGTAAAGGCTGCATCTTTTTCCTCAAAAGCACCATGAACATTTATGGTGTGATTTAAATATTAAATGCTACTAACAATGATGATGATCTGGGCTGCCTTTGAACCTGTGACCAAGCGCAGATAACGTGAGAACGGCCACACTGGGTCAGACCAAAGGTCCATCTAGCCCAGTATCCTGTTTTCCAACAGCAGCCAATGCCAGGTGCTTTAGAGGGAATGACCACCACAGATAATCAAGTGATCCATCCCCTGTCGCCCATTCCCGGCTTCTGGCAGAGGCGAGGGACACCATCCTTGCCCATCCTGGCAAATAGCCACTGATGGACGTATCGTCCATGAATTTATCTAGTTCTTTTTTGAACCCTGTTATAGTCTTGGCCTTCACAACATCCTCTAGCAAGGAGTTCCACATAAGCCATTACTAACACCACGTGCCAGCCAGCCCCTGCTGTTTCCCCTGCGTTTAACTGCAATTCTTGTTTGCAGCGCTGGCGTAGCCACTTTGGTCCCCGGATATTAGAGACACAGGTAGGTGGGGTAATATCTTTCAGTGGATCAAAGTCTGTTGGAGAAAGAGACAAGCTTAGCTACACAGAGCTCGTCTTCAGGTCTGGGGAAGGTACTCAGTGTCACAGCTGTTAACTGCCCACTTCACTTTGACTGGGCTCTTGTGTTAACTTCTTATTGGTCCCACCTTGTATTTAGCTGTAACACTCTGAAGACGAGCTCTGTGTAAGCTCAAGAGACTCTCTTTCAACTGTAGAAGTTGGTCCCATAAAAGATATTACCTCACCCACCTTGCCTCTAACTGCAATGTAAGTAATGCCCTCAGCAGCCAGTCAGTCAAACCCACCGCCTAGCACGCTTTCTACCGCACGTACCTGTGGAGACGAGGAGTGTCATCAGAAGAACGTTTTTCATACTGGAATCGAAGCAACTGATGGAAGCATTGGATAGAAGCTGAAAGGAAAGGCTGCATGTAAAGGAAGAGAAGAGGAACCTTTCAAGAAATGCCAGGGCCTGGGATGGTGACCGACACTTCACACCCTGCTACTGTGATTGAGAAATGATCTCATTTGCAGAGTTAATACTGGGACTTCAATTTACAAATGAACTATAAAAGCTACCCAGAGACTATCTGCCATTTTAAGGCAATAATGGTAATCACCACCACCTGTATGTGTTAAAATGGAATAGTCAAAAAGCTCTGATTGTCAGCCTGTTGTCTTCAGCACCTGATTTATTAATGAGCACTCACAAAACATGCATTAGGGTTGCCAACCCTCCACGATTATCCTGGAGTCTCCAGGAATTAACGATTAATCGTTCATTAAAGATTATGTCATGTGATGAAACCTCTAGAAAGACATTCAACCAAAATTAGCAATCCTAGTTGGCAGCCCATTTGCTTCAGCGTAAGTTCAGTTAAGTAACTATAATATATACGTGGGGATTTTTTTCAACCAGATTAGATCCTGAAGCTTCACTACTTTAAAATGAACAATGAGGGAAACATTTAAGTTTGGTAGTTCACGGCCAGCATTTTCCCACCTCAAAGATGGCAGAGCTGACTCCCCTCTATACTTGACCTCATGGTGAGAGGAGGGTGAGGGAGGAGGGGAGAATTATAGGAGCTGCATAGTACTTGACAAGCTGCATCCTCAAGCCAACGACAGCACCCAAGCACCATCGTCAGAACAATCGCAACAGCAATTTGCAAGATGAGTTTAAAACGGAAAAGCAAAACAGGTTTAAAAAAGCCATTTGAAACCTTGAAATTAAATGCACGGTGGGACAAAAAACACACATGTGTATATCTAGCTATATAGCTTTATTGAACAATACTGTAGATGTTTCTTGGTGGAGAATATTAAATAGACCCTAATTGCCAGACGAGTGACAAGCTTCACAAGGCCAAGAATGACGACTCTTTGCAGACTGGCAATTACTGCTGTATTATGCTTAGTGCTTTCAGCAGAGAAAGAAACTCTACAAAAAGGCTAAAAATGTACCTGTGGATCAGCTTCCATTGCCCCATTTAGATATCTAAGAGGTGGGAATACAGAAAAAACAGGACCTTGAGGTTCAGCATTCTTGTTAATTACCTGTGATTCACGAGCCCGGTGCTGGAATTAGCTCCCTGCTGGAAGCAGCCTGAAGATTTGAAGAATATTTGTAACTTGGGAACAGAGAAATTTTGTATTATTTCAGGAAGGCCAGGCAGTTGGTGAAGCATCAAAGCTTTAATATGTCCAATTCTAAAATGTTACACAACACGATGAGGGAAGGGAGGGACACACACAACAACCTATTAAATGGAGACCCATTCACATTCCCTTTCCTTCCCTCCCCACCCCCCAACTAAAAACACAGGCATCTGTTACAAGTTATAAAGAAGATAAAGACCTGGTTGAAGACGTGTAAACACACATTAGGGTGAAGTACACCTTTGAGATGAAAAATCTCGATCGTGAAAAGTATTAGCACGGAGTTGTGCATGTCTGCATACCGCATTTGAATGGGTGGATGTCTACACTTCAAGCTGAAGATGTAAATTCCAGTTCAAGGAGCATGCTAAAAATAGAGCATACTCACAGTTGTGGGACAGTTGCCCTGAGTATGTATGTGGGATCGCAGACTGGCGCTACAGCAGCTATCCTCTATTTTTAGCATGCTAGCTTGATGAGAGCTAGTGCAGGTATGTCTCCTTGAGCTGAAATTTACACTTTCCAGCTCCAAGTGTAGACATATCGACAATCGACATGGATTGGGCCTGGGTCTTCTCTCACTTGAGGCCTGGATCCAGTATCCACTTCAACAGGTTCCAGATCCGACTCTGAATCAGGGACAACTCTGCTGAAGTCAACAGAATTACACAGGTGTGAGCAAGGGGGGTGAATAGGGTTTTGGGACAGTATCAGCCTCACGTCTGTGCTTAAGCAAGAGTGTTTCACAAAACAATGTTAACTGAAGCATTTTCAGGATTTAAAGCAACCCAACAAACCAGTGAGGAGTATGTCAGGAGTAAAACATCCACCCTGTAGTGCTGGCGATTTATATGTGCTGGTGAACAAGAACCAAAGAGCGAAAGTGGCTGTGAAACACAACAAAACTGACTTGGCGGTTTTCATTGTCCAAGCTGAGTGAAGTATAACAAGGAAACAAACAGAATGGATGGTGAAAAGGAAAATTTGATTCTGCCTTACTAACGCAAAGTGGTGGTAAATAAGAAAGAGAAGGAAACTGGGTTCTAAAAATCTGGGGTAACAGTTTCAAAAGTGCCCAAGAGACTTAGATGCTTAAGTCCCATTTTCAGAAGTAACGTAGGCACGTAAGGCCAGATTTTCAAAGGTATTTAGGCACAAGAAGATGGAGATAGGCGCTTTTGAAAATCCCATTTGGCACCTAGGCGTCTATCTACATCTTTAGGTACCTAAATACCTTTGAAAATCTGGCCCTACATGTCTCATAACCTCATAGTCTCATAACCCAGACCAAAAGTTAAAATGCCCATCCTGTAGCACATCACCCCAACAGGCAGCACAAACAGCAACAGCAGGGTGCTTGGTTGGATGCAAAACCACTTGGGGTTGGGAGCCCCAGTATCTGATCTCATTTATCTTTATACTATAGTCATTTGTAAAATCCAATGTGTGTATATGTACATTGCAGGGTATTTTCCTATTAAAAACAAATATTCCCCCACCACCCCAACCTCATATAAATACCCCAATTTCTGCAAGTCTGCTCCTCAGGAGCAACCCTACAAAAACAAACTGATATATAACTCTATAATCAATTAATGAGCTGGGAAGGAGGAGGAGAAATTGTTTAAACTGATCAGAGTGGCTAGTTTACAAAGGGGAAGGTGACTCACTAGTGGCAGTGAATTGCTTTTGAAGTGATCAGTCGTCCCTGGACAGCACTCTTTGGAGTCTCTGGATCCCTTCGCAGAATATGTCCTCATACAAAGCCCTCTGAAGTCAACTGAAGGACTCCCATTCATCTATGGGCTTTGGCTCAGGCCTTAAAATGCTTGATCACTTTATAGGAGTCATGGGCTTGGCCTCTAGGCATCTGCCAGACATTGGGGAAGAGTGTATAGCTCAGAGAAGAGGTGGGGATGGCACCAGACTAGCAGCTCTCTCCAGGTTAGATCAATGCCAAAGACCCAAATATTAGCATGTAAGAAATTGCAGCCAGACAGATGTATGAGATCTGGGGACAGCAAGGAGAAAACACAGACCTGGCTCCTTCCACCTTCACAAGGGAAAGTAGCTTTCTTTTTAGAAGACATGGCTGAGCTGACTGCCCATTGCCATCCAGGTGCCATCAGGGCATGAGTAGGACTCTCCCACTAAAAGGTAAAACACACACAGTTGGCAGCACAGAGAGAGGCTGCTCACAACACTGACTTCAACACACCAGAAACTGGAAAGGAGAGGAAACATCCTACCAGAGACAGATTAAAGGAATCGCACCAGCGATCCTCTTCCACAGCTCCCTTCCTCTCTAAATAAACAACCATCCCCAGGAGGCAGCCATGTTAAGAAGGTCCCTTGGAAGGGAGGAGGATGGAGTGTCATCACACCAGTTAATGGGGATACCCAATTAAAACAGTAATAAACCCAGCAATAACTGTGATGATAATACTCAGGATGGAAACCTGGCCCCATGGAAGTTGGTAGCAACATTCTCATTGACTTCACGAGAGCCAGGATTTCACCCTCCCCTCTTAGGGAAGTTCACCCCGTGCAGAGAAGCAGCACAAAGCTACGTGCCACTCACACGCTCTATTTCAAGGGCTTTCCTGGGCGTCAGTGACGTGCAGGCCTGTGTGTGGGGGTGAATCTCACATAGCGCTGTTCACCTGTGGATCTCAAAGCACTTCACAAAAAGCAGGCAGAACTCTTTTACAGAAACCATTTACAGGCGAGGAATCTCAGTCACAGAGACGCACAACGTGATTTGCTCAAGGTCACTCAGCGGCCCAGGAATACAACACAAGCATCTTGACCCTAGTTCAGTGCTCTCACCACGCTGCACTGAGATGTCCTTACCAAGATGAGTAAGTGCTGGGCTCTCCATTGTACGGAGGGGGTGGGGGGGGATGGCAGGAAGGGTGGAGAAATGAATCTCAGTAGAAATACTAATACACAGCTGGCTGGTTACTATGGTGTCACCTTCTCCCTTCCTCACTCAGAAGAGCATCCCTCCAACCCAAACGTTTCCCATTCTCCTGCAGCCAGCAGGAGGCAAAAACAAAAGCAGGACAAACTACGCCGAGTGGACAGCAATGTCTCTTTCCAGCCGACAGCAAGTAAATTAAGGTCTGCGTGGAATCATGGCGACTCAGAAGCCACAGAATGCTGGGGTTCGCTCCATCCGTGTGGAGAGTACAAGACTGGATGTGTCAGACAAGCGTGTTGGATCCAGGTGAAGCAGTGAGACATCGACTCCCATCAACACCAGGGACTCGGGTGGATGCGTCGTTTGCCTTTGAAATAAATAAAGACAAAGATTTGGTAGGCTGTGGGAGGGGGAGCAGCTTGACACAATTATTTTGTGTTGCTTTCACCTCCTCGGCGTCATTTGAAAAGCTCGCTAGGAACAGCAGTGATGAGAATGACTGTGGATCATTACGGGGGGGGTGGGGGGCCTGCATCAGCAGTCTAGCCCCATTAAACTTTATTAAAGGAAGCAGAGCTGAGGAAGGAGAGAATGGGCGGGAAAGAAAGAAAACAGAAGGGTTGCTCACGGAACAGGAGAATTGGTTGAGCTGCCTTCTTCACTGAACTCCTGGGAGGTACCGAGCCTCAACTCCCAGGGTTTCAAAAGGAATTTACGATGTCGAGCACTTTCATAGATTCACAGCGTTTATGGCCAGAAGGGATCATTAGCTCATGTAGTCTGATTTCCAGCATATCACAGGCCATTAAATTTTACCCACATACCATTACATTGAGCCCATGTGACTTCAGTTAGACTAAAGGATTTCAGTCCTCAGGAGAGTAAGCTACTGTGTGTGCCACAGAAGAAACTGAGGTTCCCTCAGGCCCCTGTGATGGCATGAAATTGATTAGATGAGATGTACCCAGACGATGCTAGCAGGCGACTTGCCCCACACTGCAGAGGAAGTTGAACCCCCACGCCAAGATCCCTGCCAATCTGATGGGGGGGGGGGAGATTCCTTCCCAGCCCCACATCTGGTGATCATTTTGACCCTGAGGACGTGAGTAAGAGACATCAGCCTGACATCTAAGAAAGAGAACGTTCTGTACCACCTCACATTGGCCCATGCCAGCAGTGTTCTATCTCCAGCTGTGGCTGCACCCTGATGCATCAGAGGAAAGCGACCCGCCCACACCTCCAGCAGATTACATCTAGCTAATTGTGCACTGGGGAAAAAATCCTTCCTGACCCTTACAGGCAACTGGCTCAAGCCCTGAAGCATGAGCTTTGATTATAGTTACTGTCTTAATCAGTCAATTTGGTTCTTTCTAAGGCGCAGGGATGAAGGGAATGAACAGAGGGATTCACAGACTCCACAGCCAGAAGGGACCACTGCAACCACCCAGCCCGACCACCCCCAGCCATAGACCTTCTCCTAGAAGTTGGATTAAAGAGCTCCATCTTAAAGACTCCAAGCCACAGGGAGTCCGCCCCCTCCCCTGGTAAGCTGTTCCAAGGTTTAATTATCCTCACAGCTAGGAGACTGCATCTTATTTCAAGGTTGAATGCCTCTGACTTCAGCTTCCAGCCATTGAATCTTGTTATGCCTTTGTCAGCAAGGCTGAAAAGCCCCAACGATCAGATCTCTTCTCCATGCACAAGCACCTACACAGGGTGAGCAAACCACCTCTCACCCTTCTCTTTGATAAACTGAATAAACTGAGCTCCTTAAGCTTCATGTCGTACAGCTTGATTTCCAGCCCTCAGATCATCTTTGTGGCCCTCTTCTGAACTCTCTCCAGTATTTCCACATCCTACTTCAAGGCCCCTGACTAGGAACAGTATCCCAGTAGTGGCCTAACCAATGCTGTGTAAGGAGATCACTTCCTACCTCTGCTTGATAGTCCCTTTTACACATCCAAGGACCACAATACCCCTGTTAGCCACAGCACTGAGAGCGCTTCCCCTTCCCCTGCTGGACCCCGAAGCCCAAGCCCCCCCGCCGCCGGCACATGGCCCCCCAGTCCCCGAGCGCTGCATGAGAGGTGTGACCCCCCCAGTCCCTCCCGAGCATAGAATCATAGAATATCAGGGTTGGAAGGGACCTCAGAAGGTCATCTAGTCCAACCCCCTGCTCAAAGCAGGACCAATCCCCAATTAAATCATCCCAGCCAGGGCTTTGTCAAGCCTGACCTTAAAAACTTCTAAGGAAGGAGATTCTACCACCTCCCTAGGTAACGCATTCCAGTGCTTCACCACCCTCCTAGTGAAAAAGTTTTTACTAATATCCAACCTAAACCTCCCCCACTGCAACTTGAGACCATTACTCCTTGTTCTGTCATCTGCTACCACTGAGAACAGTCTAGAGCCATCCTCTTTGGAACCCCCTTCCAGGTAGTTGAAAGAAGCTATCAAATCCCCCCTCATTCTTCTCTGCCACAGACTAAACAATCCCAGCTCCCTCAGCCTCTCCTCATAAGTCATGTGTTCCAGTCCCCTAATCATTTTTGTTGACCTCCGCTGGACGTTTTCCAATTTTTTCACATCCTTCTTGCAGTGTGGGGCTCAAAACTGGACACAGTACTCCAGATGAGGCCTCACCAATGTCGAATAGAGGGGAACAATCATGTCCCTCAATCTGCTGGCAATGCCCCTACATATACATCCCAAAATGCCATTGGCCTTCTTGGCAACAAGGGCACACTGCTGACTCATATCCAGCTTCTCGTCCACTGTAACCCCTAGGTCCTTTTCTGCAGAACTGCTGCCGAGCCATTCGGTCCCTAGTCTGTAGTGGTGCATGGGATTCTTTCATCCTAAATGCAGGATTCTGCTCTTGTCCTTGTTGAACCTCATCAAATTTCTTTTGGCCCAATCCTCTAATTTGTCTAGGTCCCTCTGTATCCTATCCCTACCCTCCAGCGTATCTACCTCTCCTCCCAGTTTAGTGTCATCTGCAAACTTGCTGAGGGTGCAATCCTCGCCATCCTCCAGATCATTTATGAAGATATTGAACAAAACCGGCCCCAGGACCGACCCTTGGGGCACTCCACTTGATATCGGCTGCCAACTAGACATGGAGCCATTGATCACTACCCGTCGAGCCCGACAATCTAGCCAGCTTTCTATCCACCTTATAGTCCATTCATCCAGCCCATACCTCTTTAACTTGTTGGCAAGAATACTGTGGGAGACCATGTCAAAAGCTTTGCTAAAGTCAAGGAATAACACGTCCACTGCTTTCCCCTCATCCACAGAGCCAGTTATCTCGTCATAGAAGGTAATTAGATTAGTCAGACATGACTTGCCCTTGGTGAATCCATGCTGACTGTTCCTGATCACTTTCCTCTCCTTTAAGTGCTTCAGAATTGATTCCTTGAGGACCTGCTCCATGATTTTTCCAGGGACTGAGGTGTGAGGCTGACTGGCCTGTAGTTCCCCGGATCCTCCTTCTTCCCTTTTTTCAAGATGGGCACTACATTAGCCTTTTTCCAGTCGTCCGGGTCCTCCCCCGATCGCCATGAGTTTTCAAAGATAATGGCCAATGGCTCTGCAATCACAGCTGCCAACTCCTTTAGCACTCTCGGGTGGACCGCATCTGGCCCCATGGACTTGTGCTCATCCAGCTTTTCTAAATAGTCTCGAACCACTTCTTTCTCCAGAGTGCTGGTCACCTCCTCCCCATGCTGTGCTGCCCAGTGCAGCAGTCTGGAAGCTGACCTTATTCGCGAAGACAGAGGCAAAAAAAGCATCGAGTACATTAGCTTTTTCCACATCCTCTGTCACTAGGTTGCCTCCCTCATTCAGTATGGGGGCCGACACTTTCCTTGACTTTCTTCTTGTTGCTAACATACCTGAAGAAACCCTTCTTGTTACTCTTAACATCTCTTGCTAGCTGCAACTCCAAATGTGATTTGGCCTTCCTGATTTCATTCCTGCATGCCCGAGCAATATTTTTATACTCTTCCCTGGCCATCTGTCCAATCTTCCACTTCCTGTAAGCTTCTTTTTTGAGTTTAAGATCAAAAAGGATTTCATTGTTAAGCCAAGCTGGTTGCCTGCCATATTTACTATTCTTTCTACACATCGGGATGATTTGTCCTGTAACCTCAATAAGGATTCTTTATAATACAGCCAGCTCTCCTGGACTCCTTTCCCCCTCATGTTATTCTCCCAGGGGATCCTGCCCATCAGTTCCCTGAGGGAGTCAAAGTCTGCTTTTCTGAAGTCCAGGGTCTGTATTCTGCTGCTCTCCTTTTTTCCTTGTATCAGGATCCTGAACTCGACCATCTCATGGTCACTGCCTCCCAGGTTCCCATCCACTTTTGCTTCCCCTACTAATTCTTCCCAGTTTTGTGAGCAGCAGGTCAGAAGAGCTCAGCCCTAGTTGGTTCCTCCAGCACTTGCACCAGGAAATTGTCCCCTACACTTTCCAAAAAACTTCCTGGATTGTCTGTGCACTGCTGTATTGTTCTCCCAGCAGATATCAGGGTGGGCAGCCCCCCACAGCCAAGTGCCAGGTGGCATGGCCCCAGCACCCGGGGGTCCCCCAGCGGTGAGCGGCCCCAGCCACTGCAAGTCCCAGCCGCAGGCCAGTGGTGGCTGCCCTAGCCCCAGCCCCAGCCCCAAGCTGGCTTCATGGAAGATGAGCAGCTCACCTGGACTGGGGCTAAGGGCAAGCAGGAGTTGCCTCAGGGGGAGCATGGGTGGGGCCACGCCGGGCTGCTTGGGGAGGCCCAGCCTCCCCCACCCTATGATATGAGCCGTCCATGCATTGGATCCTGCCAAGATAGAATTTAGCCCTCCTGGAGGGCTGGGGACAAAATGGGAATCACGAGACAAACCCAGTGGAACCCTGCACAACCCACTCTCTGCAGGGGGAACCTCCTTCTGGTGATCAGCAAACCCCAGGGCACCACAGAGCCAGGGCTGGAACAGAACAGCCAGATTCCCTATGGGCCGCACTTGGACTGCGGCTTTTTTCCTCCCCTTCATTTATAAAATACATGCCACGGCTCAGGGTGCATCTGCAGAACCTAACCCTCCACCCCAGTCATCGCTCCCCAGAACTCAGGCCACCCTGATCCTCCTCTGGTAAGACAAAGGGCCTAGCACTGGGCCCTAACAGGCAGCATCCTCACGAGATTTAATCACATCTAAACTTGACCATTTGCAACCTGAGTCAGGCAGCACGCCGCTGACTGGTCAGTGAAAACAAGTTACACTCAGCGCCAAGTCGTTGGCCAGCCAGCGTTCACTCAGGACTAGAATCAGAGGAAATGCCAGCCTGGGTCGGACCAAGGTCCCTATAGCCCAGCAACCTGTCTCTGACTGCAGCCTGCACCAGATGAACCCTGCAGCAGGCCGTTTTAGAAGGAAGCCATCACTGGGGGAAAGTTATCCCAAGCCCATTGAGCTGGGTGATGCTGAACATGACATGTCCTGTCTGCCCTGCCTCAACAGCCATGGGCAGCATGGGGCCAGCTAATCTGATTGTTAAACCACAGTTACACTTCCTAGAGAAAAGGAGCCCCAAGCCTCCACAACCTACTGTGCCAAGGCAGTGGGAACTGGAGCCTCCTCTGTCCCCATGTACTTATGGGGCTCCCCTCGCCTGAACCTCTGAGCACAGACCACACCCAGCCCTAGCCTCAGAGGACACTAGGGGCCAGATTTCCAGATGGGCTGAAAAGCACCTGTAGCTCCCAGAGGGGTTGCGGGTCTCGGCGGTTCTCAGGATCAGACTCCATTACCGCCCACTGTCCCAGTGACCTTGACTGGAATGGCAAATCACGAAGAGAGATAGACAGACTGACCCTGCTAGCCAGAACCGAAGCCCTGCAAGAAGGGGCAGCAGGGCAAAGTGCAGCCCACATCCTGCTAGAAGCAGAGGGCAGCTACCCTTCATCTCCTGGGCTTGGGGGAGCAGCACTACCTCACAGCTGCCCCTCCTCTTTAGCTTGAGCTTCCCAAGGTCAGCAGCCGGTGCACTAAGGAAGCCCGTGCATTTGCTGGTGTAATGCATTCCCACTGGCTGGCCGTGAATCGCACAGAACTGCCTCTGGCTAATAGAGTGGGGCACTCTCTCTGTGAAGCTTTGGCAGCAAGCACCGCCCCGCTGAAGTGTCTGCCATGGCTGTCACAGGAGGACTGCTGGTGGAGACAGTTGCTTGCTCAGCTTCCTGCTAGCTAAACAAACCTGTTGGAATAAATCGCTTCAAGACGCACTTGCAGCAGCAAAAGCTCACTGATTTAGGCGGCTCTGTGAGACCTTTGGGAATGGCAGCAGGGCCCACCCAGCAGGCACCAGGCAGCCTAAGGTCCACGATCACTTCCTGCTGGGCTAGCGTCCAGCTCACAATCCCAGCTAAGATGTACCCTTTGCTGCCACTCCCAGCAGAGAAATCGAGGACTGGATTGGCCACAGAGACAGAACACCTCCTTTCTCCCCTACATGCAGTTCTTTGACACTTGTCTTACGCGCCCATCCCCTCCTCGTTCTGTTAACAGCAGCCTCCACAGATGTCACCACGCTCACTCCATAGAGTAGAGAGAAATACAGGTAATGGCCACACTTTTCAAGAGCCTCTTGTAAATTTTGGGGTGCCCAACTGGAGATGCCTCAAAGGAGCCTGGTTTTCACAAAGTGCTGAGCACCCATTCTCTGAAGTCCAGGCCTCTTTATGGCATCTCAAATTGGATGCCCCAAAACTGCAGTGTCCAAATGCACTCATTGCTTCTGAAGATGTAGACCCCTGTGTTTAGAGATCTAGGCACAGATTCTCAAAGCTGCGGAGGGGATCTGGACACCCAGTCATTTTAATGGGAATCAGGCAGTCAAATGATGTGGCTTGGAAAAGTTCAGCCACAAATGTTACAAATACACTGGAAGTTCCTGGCCTTTTTCACCAGTCCCTTGTCTTCCCCTACAACCAGACCGTTGGCCATGCCCCCTTCCCAGCCCTCTCGCCTCCCCCTTCCCAGAGCCGGAGTGGGAGAGCTATAGACTGTCAGGGTCAAATTGCTTTGGAATCATCACAGGAACTCTTCAGCAAGATAGCGACTCAGGATTTGTTCTTAGGATGCGAAAGGCAGCTGAGAGTTGCACTTTGGTACAGAATTAGAGAAGAGGCGAGAATGAGATCTGCATTAAAAATAAAATAAAAAAAGAACAACACTTAAGCTACTGCTATGAGACACAAGTTGGTACCGTTAGAGTGTTATAGAGCATTGTATTGGTGTCTCTCTCCTTTTCTCTTTGTTTACCAGGTACCGGTGGTTCTCTTACATGTACCCCTGGGGGTATGCCAAGGTCTTTCAGGGGGTAGGTCAACTCATCTAGATCAGTGTCGTTTCTGAACTTACAGGTTGTGACCCTCAGGGACAGGGGTGTCACAGGATGCATTGTGGGTCAGAAGTTCAGGGCCAGCATTAGGAGGTGGCAAGCAGGGCAACTGCCCAGGGAACCATGCCACAGGGGGTCCCATGAAGGTAAGTTACATGCTTCAGCCCTGGGAGGTGAGGCTTGGGCTTTAGACTCCTGAAAGGGCCACAGTAGTCAGGAAAGGTTGAGAACCACTGACTTACACCACATGGTTGGCGAGGTGGTGGGGCTTGTGCATTTATTATTGTGGACTATGGAATGTATGATTTAAACTACTCATGAAGGTGTTGTATAGAACACAAGGACATCATATGTGTATGACAGTATATTACTGACAGCTGTGTTCATGCATAATGTACCACAATTGCTATTAAACTCTGCACACACCACATTGCTGCAGCATCTCCCTAGTTTTGGGAATGCTACTGTCATGTTAATGGCTTGCAGAGCCATTCATTTTAGGATCATGTCATCTGTGCACAGTGGAGAAAATTGTTTTTGGAGGGTTGGAACCCAGAATTGTTTTGGAAGGAAACAGAGCTTTAAAAATTAAAGCAAAAACCCTTTCCCAAACCTGCAGATTGTGCTTTATATAATGCCTTCAAATGAGAGAGGCCCGGCAGGGGGTGTGAGGATAAAGTACTCAGCCAAGGAAACAGACCATACACATGCCAGACCGACTGTCTCTTGCAATCAACAGAAGCAGCTGAATAGTTTAGTACATGGCTGGGATCGCTGAGGTATCTGCATGAGTGCAGGACAGAAATGGAGCCCGAGCCTGTTCGCTCTAGACACAGCTGATGTGCAGGCTGGGGCATGATCCCCCAGCATGCCTGTAACACAATGTGTGTCTACACACCCAAGTGCTGCCAAGGGCACATACCGTTTGGATGAGGCTTGCTTTGGGCACACCTGGCAGCGCCTCTGCTGTGCCACTCCGCACTGCACTGGAGCCAGGGTGAGCAGGGATCCCTGGTATGATTAGCCCTGAGGGTGGAAGTAGTCCTCCAAATGCCATGCCGAGGGGCACAGGTCACTGCTTAGATGGCCTGTCTAATCTAACCCCTACAATCCAATGCACGGGACGAGGTGGATGCTTTGTGGCCCACAAGGCTCCCACGCTGGCGTGAGACGCTGCATTCTGCTCCCAACAGGGCCACCAGCCTGCAGTCAGCTGTCCACAATCAAATCAAGTACAAAAATCAAACAGACTTGGGCAGAAACGGCTACTGCTCCTCCCCCGCCCTGCCATCGCCAGGGTTATGCAAGTCACAGCAAAGAACTCATCCACCGAAAGAACCAGTGTCTGAATGAAAGAATTCCAGCATGCACGGTTCTGCGGCAGGAATGGGAAGTGAACGACCTCAGGCCAAAAAGAAGGTACTTTGAAAACGTTTTCTAGTTGGCCATGCAAACCTGACTGCCCCTCCTCTGAGCCAGGATCCCACCTACACCCTAGGCGGCTATTTTCGCGGGGCACATGCTTTAGTAGCCCAGAGAAAGTCGCAGTCCTAGATACATGCCATATGTCACCCTGAACATTCATTTGCCAGGCAGTGCAGGACCTGACTGTGAGAGGTTAACCCCCGCATTTCGGGGTCCGATTTTATACAGCAGGGAGGGAGGATTTTTAAGCTGATGACCCCCAGCAGGCCAAGTGCGGGAAGGAGGTGGCACAGGAATTATTGTTGCACTGGGTGATCAACCTCTTCACTATTCTCTCAAATCTAATTTATACCTTGACACACAAGCCATGAAACTGACTCAAGAACCAAAAGGAACGGTTGCCAGAAGGGTGACAGGAACAGCTGGGAGGGAGAGGTGTTAAATGATAACCTCCGGGGTTACTGTGTATATAAATGTGAACTGCAGAGAGAAAATATATGCGTTGCTTCCAGCTGCTCCAGATCAGAAGTGAAAGCAGCGTGCAGATCTGCTGTCACACTCAGCTAATTCCTCTGAGCTTGCTGGGGATGAAGTGGGGAGGTCAAGTTTACACTGCAGAGGGTTGGGAAGTGACTTGTTTTAATTTACAAGCCAGCCGGACATATACGAAGCATTTTATTCCCCCGGAAAACACCTGCATTTGCACTTTGCTTCAACAAAGTTCAGATCCATGCTGCTGCAGGTGCAAACGCTGGGATTTAATGGGCAAACGTAGGAGTGTTTGGGGAAGTCCCATCACTGGGGAAAGTCTAGTGTGACGAACAGAGCCTGAAAGTCAGCCATGACCTTGGACAAGATGCTTAGAATCATAGAGTTCAAGGCCAGAAGTGACCACCGGATAATCCGGTCTGACTTCCTCTATATCACAGGCCATCACCACCAGCATCTGGCCCCTAAACCCCGGGCTTCTCTGACCTCACGCAAGGGCCACACGCGCCTCTCTGACAATGCTGGGCATGGACTCCAATTAGAAGCGCATGGGGGTTTTCTCAGCAGCCTTCTCTCAGCTCAGTGGGCCGGGCTGCCTGCCTGGGGGGTTCAGGAGGGGTGCTGTGCCATGTGCTTCTAGAGAGGAAGCCAGCCTGGGGGCATTGATGCCTTTCACTCACCGCGGGCACTTCTGCTGGCATCGCTGTCGCACTCCTCTGCCAGCAGGTCATTCTGGCAGCTCTCGGTAGCACTTGGGCCTCCCCTGCGCTCGCTGCCCAGGCTGCTGCGGCTCTCCGAGAAGGCGTTGGAGTGGGTGCTCCCGCTGGGAGTCCTGGGGGAGTCGCTGCCAGCCACTGCAGAGACACAGGGGAGAGGTTTGCTGCAGGGCTGTCTCAATCTGGGGGAGCTGCTGGGGTTTATGGGTGTGCAAGGGGCTGTGTTGCTGGCCCTAGACATCCACAGAGCAGACACGAGGCCAGCTTCCCACACCCACCCTGCCAGCATGCCTCCTCCTGACCCGGGCAGGGCCCATCGCCAGGAGCTCAGTCTCCCTTGCCACCCTGCTCCAGTGGTAATTCTGATTACTGTGGAGTCATGTGCACGAGGAACCAGACTGAGTTCTCCAGGTGCCCAACCCACCCTCAGATGGGAACCACTCACATTCCCTCACTGCCAGCCTGGGCGGGAGGGACTCCTGGGTCAAATCGCTCTTTTATATTTGCTGGCACCAGGCCTGCCCTAGCCCGGTGTGATATGCTACCCCACGGAGCTCACCACCCAACAGGCAGCCACACATCCAGCTTCAGAGGTGGAGAGGCCAACACCAAAGCAATGCCACTGTTTTGATGTGAGACCATACACCACAGGTTTGAAACACACTCCCACATATGGGTGGGGAGTGAGAGCTGAAAGGCTTCGTGGCTGCAGGGATTGGAGTGGCAGGAGGCTGGTCCCTTTAGCAAACCAGCAACCTCACCACGGTGGGACGACTCTTCCCATCGCCAGTCCTGCCGAGGCATCCTGTCTCCCATTATTATTAATTAACCACTCTAGTCCAGTCACACTCAAGGGCCCCAGCTGGGCTCAGGGTACGGCTGTGCCATACACTCTGCAAACACACATGATGGAGATTCTGTCCTTCCCCAAGCAGGCTCTCAACTTCAGCACTAGCCCGTAATTTCTGGGGGTAGCCAGACCCTCAGCTGACGTAAAGTGAAGCCAGCAGAACGATGCCAATTTACAGCAGCTGAGGAGTTGGTCCAGGGTGCACAGTAACAATTGTCACCCTACGGTACATTTCCATCACCCATTTCCGTGCCCACATTCAGGGGTAACAGCCGATTCCTCACCTGATTCCGCCTGATGCTTCCTGATCTTCAAGCCCTTGGACCCCCCAGGCAAGGACTTGTCATCCAGACTAGAGGAGCTGAATTCTGAGTCACTCTCGCTGTCACTAGAAACCACTGGAAGAGACAGAGAGGGAGGGGAGTCAGAGCCATTCCCAACGTTCACAGTCCTTACCGCAGAGGGCCAGATGGAGCCGAAAGACAACACAGAAACATAATGACTTGAAGGCTTTGTCCACACTAGCACGTCTGTCAATAACATTTTTGTTGGTCAGGGGTGTGAAAACAACACAAAAGCGCCGGTGTGGACAGTGGTATGTCAGTGGGAGATGCTCTCCTGTTGCCACAGCTACTGCCGCTCGTTAGGGGTGGTTTAATTATGCTGGCGGGAGAGCTCTCTCCTCCTGGCATAGGGCGGCTACACAGGAGACCTTACAGTGGCATAGCTGCAGTAGTAGCTGTGTCCTTCTCCAAGGTGCGATTCACCTGTAGCTCCCACGCAGCTGTTCACACTTGGTTGGGCTTTCCTTTCTATAGGGGTTTTACGATTCAGGGCAGCGTAGGGGTTTTACAGACTCAGTTCAAGTACTGGCCCAGTCACCTAGCACTCCTCCCGCCCCCTGCCACTGGTTTGCAGCACAGCTGCACAGATTACATAGAGGGCCACGTGGCCACAGCCTGTCCTCATGCTGACCTGCACTGACAACGCAAGCAGCCGCCCTGGTTTCAATGGAGTGAAGTGCCACTCAGCGGATCATAGTGTGGGCCACGGTTTCTATTTATGGAGTGCTTTGCTCATGAACAGCGATGGAAGTGCTGCATAAGCACCCAAGGAGGTGGCACAGTCTAGCAGGCAGAGTGGTGACCAGGCTAGGGAGCCAGGAGAGCTGGTTCTAGTCCCATTTGACTTGCTCCTGTGAGAATCTTCCTCTCTTTGTTCTCCAGTTCCCCATGCGTGAAGTGGGGACAATGATACCAAGAACTTGTCTTCACATGGAGTTGTTCCTGAATGACTCTGGGTGTGGACACTCTTATTCCAGAATAGGAGTGTCCACATAGGGAACTATTCTGGAACAGCTGCAATGCTTTCAATTCACATCCTACCTCCATTCGAGTTAGCTTCCACATGTAGACGAGCCCTAACTCTCCTTTGTGAATCTATGATGAAAAGTGCCAGTTAAATCCTCAGTATTACAATGTCAATCACATTCGCTTCTATTCTATACAGGGTTTCCCATGCTCATCATGGTAGTATCTGATCCGAGCACATTCCAGTCATGCATTCAGCCACCTTAATCTATCACATGCCGTCTATTCTCTCATCCTCTCCCCAGAAGAAAAATTGTGTGCAGAGGAGTGTCTTGTTTTGGCAGGTGTGGCTGGTTGGTTGGTTGAACCTGTTGCTGTGTATTTATATCAGAGAAGGCAACATCAAAGCAACGCACCTTGGACTTGGAGTGGAAAGTGGGGAGGTTTGGGATGGTCCTTTGTTCCCGGGGGAGTTCGTTCCATCGCCTCAGCCCACCCCCAAAGCAGGTTCTGTCTCCTGCACCCCGGTGAGCTTCATCCTTATTGTTCAGAGTTCCATTGGGCCAGAGGACCAGAGCTGTTGCCCGTGGTTTTCATCACAGAGCTTTAATGACCTTTTAGATGTCCTGAGCGCTCCAGGGAGCTCCTTGAAGAGAAGGCCCAAGACCCTGACCTTAATTTGAGTCTGTGGAAAGCCAGTGTAGAGAGCGAACGACAGACTGGCACATTCCTAGTAGCCCGTGCTGCTGGGGAAACACGCCGCAGCTTTCAGCACTAGTTGGGGTTTTCTAAGTGCTGCTGACTTTGTGCCAGGTATATCACATTGCTGTAGTCCAGCCAAGTAGTGACAACAACGTGAATCACTGAGGCCAGGTCTGGGTCACCGGGATGGGATGGCATTTCTGAGGCAAGCAGAGATGTTACAAAGCATTATTCACGGATGCCATCATGTGAGAGCTCAGGATCAGGGAGGAATCCAAGAGGAATCCTAGACTATAGCCTGCACTGATCAATTGTGCGTGTGTATCTTCAACCAGTGGAGACTGCACCATGGCGGCACGCTCTTCAGAACGCTTCCCTCTGCCTGCCAGCATCACCTCAATCATGCTTGCTCAGGTTCAACTTACTGACAGGTTCACAGAAATAGTCGCTGGACGAGACCTGTTTGCCCATCCCCTGCCCAGGGCAGGAGTGCTCCCTACAATGTCTGTTCTGGCACTCTGCCTATCCTGCCTCTAGACATCTACCCAATGGGGTTCCTCGCACTTTCCCTGAGAGGCTAATCCACGGCTGGACAGCAAGGGCATCCCATTCAAGGCTGCTTTCATTCTCCAGTGTTTCGCAAGCTCCATTGAGAGAGCCTCTATTTGTAAAGGGTGCTCCTTGAAGGGGTAAAGCATTCCCACTTTCCAGCTGGAATACGCAAGCACTTCTGCTCCTTCAATCCCATAAGAAAATCCATTGTAGCTGCCAGCTGCTTTATGTCGAGTGAGAAAGGAGCTGTTGCAAAGGACAGCCTTCCTGGCTCACCCCAGCCCAGAGACTTTGGGATGGATTTGTCTCCTGGATTGGTTGGGTGGCTTTTGCTCATTTGATTCAGGCAGGTATATCTGCAGCCCAATAACCATGGGCTCATTCTCAAATATGGTTCAAAATTCCTTGTGGCAAGTGTGAAGTTAGCTCATCTCAGCCTTAAGAGAGTCAAAGTGACAAGCTGAAACATCCCCATAAAGAAAACTCTCTCTGGTAAGCTTTTCTATCACCATAATATCTGAGCATCTTGCCAAACATGCAGGGAGTCACCCCTGCGAGGTAAGAAATTATCATTATCCCCAGCGAGAGGCAGGAAAACAGAGGCACGCAGATTAAGTAACTGGCCCACGATCACCCAAGAAGTTGGTGGCAGAATCCAGGGCTGCTGGGTCCCAGTCCCTCAACCCTGGTACCAGCAAGGTGACTACAGAACTCCAGCACAAGGAACTGGGCACAAGTTATGTGTCCAGCCTAAGGAAGAATATTAACGAGCCACAGGTTTTGGGCCTGGGGCCTCACAACGGGCCAAGCACCTTTGAAATCAAAGGGAGGTAAGGGTGCTCTGTGCTTTGCTAGATCAGGCTCTTGATAAGCTAGCTATGCTCGGACAGCGTGGGCGAGAAAGAGCAACGCCCAGACAGGTCCTCACGGGAGCAAGTTCCTCCAGAGCCTCCTGCCCCTCACCAGAAACCCGAGTGAGCCCAGAAAACAAAGCATACAGTGGGTGGCTTTCAGCCCTGTGCCGAGAACCAGCACTACATCTATGCAGCAGTTCAATCCCACGGATGGGCCCACGGCCTGACCCTCTGCGCGGGGGGAATTTCACCCTAAGCCCCATCCCAGCACAAGGAAAAGTTCAGCTGTCTGGAGGGTACAGAAAGGACTGAATATATAATGGAGGATAAATGGAGCTTCCCCCCTCCCCCAGGTCTTTGGGGGAAGAAGCTTGCCTTGCTGCCAAACTGTGCACTGTAGCTATTCTCCAGATCAAGAAAGGACATTTTTGCCCATTGCAGAGAGGAAGAAGAGCCCAGTGGTCAGGGTGCTAGTCTGGGATTCAATTCCCTATTCTGCCACTGACTCTCTCTATAACCCTGGGCAAGTCACTTGGTCTGTGGCCACAGTTCCCCACCTGTACAATGGAGACAGTGGAAATGCCCTGCCTCACTGGGATATTGGAAAGATAAGTGCTTCAGAGACTGTGAGATGTTCAGATATTATGGCAATGGATGATATAAAGTACCTAAAACAGGGTTGTCACCTTTCACCAGCACTCAGATTAACACACGTGCTTTGCAAAGCTACACACTGATTTACATTGTATAGGACAGAGGCAGGACAAGGGCTAGTATATTTCCCCGCATGCAGGCAGGCTGTTGAACTGTTCCACCAAGGTCCTCTGCGAGCATTATCGCGTACAGGCAGCTCGCTGTAGGACATGAATTTTTTTTACTACAAAAATTTTAATATCTAAAATAAAGCATTTCTTGAGTTATCATCTCTGAGTATATTAAACCTGGCTGCTGGCATTATTGGAAGGCTATAGAAATTGACCTTGCTGCCAGCTATCTTCACAGGGCAATCTTGATCGGAATGTCTCTGCGGAGCTGAAGAGCGAGTGCAGCCCGCCAGCCAATTTTCTCACTCCAATCAGCTTGTTCCTCAATTGCAGCAACTCTTATTGTGTTTACGATTCACCCTCCTGGACTGGCCCAGACTTCAGCTGTCTAACCGTGCTGTCAGAAGTCAGTCGCACCTCTCATCTGCTTTAATAAATTCTGCTGAGAAAGGAGCCATGCATAGCAGAGACCATAACTGCATTACAAATGGGAATGCACCAGCAGGCATGGATCTTCTGTCCAAGAGCCTTAAAACAAAGGGGTTTATTTTGTTAAGAAAAGTCATTACCAAGAATCAACCAGGAATGAAAAATCGCAGGTCAGTCACTATAAACCACAGGCCTCAGCTAATTGTCCATTCCGATTCTATGGCCTCCGGTGGGGAGTTTCACAGAAGCCCATGGGAGTTAGGCATGCAGTTCCCACTGACAGTCACCTAACTCCCTCAGGCACTCCACCCTCCAGGTTCTACTGCTTGGTTTTTATAAACACAGAAATGTCAGGCTGGAAGGGACCTTGAGAGGTCACCTAGTCCAGCCATCCGCACTGAGGCAGAACCAAATAAACCAATAGCATCTCTGTGACAGGTGTTAGTCTAACCTGTTCTTTAAAACCTCCAATGACAGGATTCTTCAACCTCTCCTGGAAGCCTGTTCCAGAGCTTAAATACCCTTCAAGTCAGGAAGCTTATCCTAATATGTAGCTTAAATCCCCTCCCCCATGCTGAAAAGTAAGCAGACCCTTTGAGGTCTATTACCAAGGTGTTTAGATTAACAAATTCTTCCATCTCTGCTCCTGCCTCCTACAGCCACTTAAAAAGAAAAGCGGGTGGGGGGTTATTTGGGAGAGGTCTCCTTTATGTCTTGCACGATGCAGAGGTGACTGTTAAGGAGGGCCCACTGATGAATCAAGGGGAGATGGTTTTATCTTGCCACCCTGTTTGGCTTGAAATGCTCCAGCGAGGGACTGCTTGGGATGAGACAGATATTAATGATTGCAAGACACCACTGGTGGCAGGAGCAGCCCACTCTGCTCTAGTTTCCACTGCTGCTGTTAGTGTAGATACACCCATAGTGCTGATGTTTCTTTTTAGAAGTAATTTTTCTCCCAAGGCTGCTTGGCTTGTTGCTGGAGCATTGCAGTGCCCAGACAACATAAATCTGGCACTCAAGCAGATGCTGATATCACTAGGAGTCTTCGGGGTGGCTGTATTTTCAGAGCATGTGACAGCTATCTTTGTCCTTCATCATCTCGTTCAGACTGAGATTGTGTTTTTAAGCAATCCTTTAGATTTGGCCTCTGCTGCATTTTGAATGAGAATGGACACCCAACTCCTAATCTGCTTTTGGTAATTAAAGATCTCCATCAGTGTCCCATCTAGCAGCCTCTGCCATCTTCCATTCTCCTCTATCCCTCCGCTCCACCTCCAGGATCTTCGGGTTCGTAGCCTCCCCCCTGAGCAGACCTGGGTCAGTTTTACTGAGCCTGTTCAAACCCTGTGACCAATCATGAAACCAACAAGAGCCACATGCATTTCAGATGCTTAGGAAATCTGTGAACACTAGACCTGTAGCCCCCAGAACTAGCATCTCCCCTACTGCCCTCTGATCGGCAGGTGCTGTCTTCTGGCTGGCAGGGAAAGTTTTTGGCAATAAAAAGACTCTGGGACCTCCAATTTTTCCCCCTTCAGTAAATGCCTCCCATGCAGAAGCCTGAGTAGAGAGCCCAGAAGGGCCTTATAGCATGCACTGAAACTCAACAAATCCTGGCTTCGCCATCCCAACAGGAGAACCATACTGCAGAGCAGAGCCGCCTCCGCTGGCAATCAAGTTCTAAGTGTCAGTAAAATCTTGCAGGTGCTCCATGGCCACAAGCTCTGGGGATGAAGACCGTGGTAAACAACTTCACTCCTCTGGCACAATGGAACTCTCTACAAATAAGGGTGAAGCTCATCTGCTTGGGAGACATGGCATTCTCAGGGGGTGGCCTGGGATGGAGCAATTAACTCCTCTGGGAACTAAAGACCATCCCAAACCTCTCCACCTCCCACTCCAATTGCCAGGCACAATTCTTTGACCTGCCGTCTCTGACATTAACACATGTATATTTCAGAAAACAAAACCTAAAACCCTACTGCACCAGACACGCCTCTCCCCCAGAGAGAGGATGAGAGAACAAACACATGACAGATGTTGGTTACATTGCTGAATGCCTGACTGGAAGCGCTCAGACACTGGAAAGCAATATAAGAACCTATACAGAAGAGAATACATAATACCCCACAGCTAGGAACTGTTGCTTCAACACGCTTGTGAAGTGTGTGATGTTCCATACACTCCTAGTGAGTTGTCTACATGGAGGATAATAGCCTACTACTGCTGCCAGTTCATGGAGTTACTCCTTTAACTCCTGTGATAGAGATGTGTGCTGTGTTTTTTTTATAGTCCTGAGTTCAGATGCTGCTCCTGATCCCAGCAGATGGTCTTTACATTATCAAGAGCATCCAAGCTGGTTTTAGGTATTGAGGGTGTAGCAGGGATACCAATAGTTCAGGACCACATTACGTCTTAGGCCAAGTCTATGCTCAAAAGTTAAGTTGACCCAGCTACGTTGCTCAAGGGTCTGAAAAATCCACACCCTGAGTAACGTAGTTAAGCTGACCTAGCGCTGTCTACACCAAGGTGTTTCTCGAACTTCATTGAACCATGACGTCCTTCTGACAATAAAAAAATAGTACATGACCCCAGGAAGGGGGACCAAAGCTCCACCGCCCTGTGGGTGGGGCTCAGACTTTGGCTTCAGCCCCGGGCCCCAGCAAGTCTAATGCCAGCCCTGGCAACCCCATTAAAATGGGGTCCCAACCCACACTTTGAGAACCACTGGTCTACACCCAGGGTTAGGTTGATGGAAGATGGATTCCCTGCACGGATGGGAGAACCCCTCCTTTCGCTGTAGTGAGTGTCTACACTGATGCACTGTAGAGTTTCAAGCGTATACTAGCCCTCGCTCTTTCTGCATAGTTCTAAAGTAGGTGCAGGGTCCGGTGAGTGCACGTACATGTCTGCCCGGAGAGACAGAATTTTGAAAACTTAGGAGACGAGAGTTTGAAATCCGTCCTTCCCTAGGATTTACTTGTAACTGAACACAAAGCCAAAACTAGTTTTATGTCTCAATGAGGCAAAGGCAATTCTCTCTATTTATGGTCCACCAAAGGCCTGTACTAAGTGATTTTCATGTCCCATTTTCCAAAAGTACTTGTGTGGGGATCCATGACAAACATCCCCCACCAAGGAAGCCGAGAGCCTTCCCCGTGAGTGCTGGGTAGCGCCCTGGCAGATGCAGAGGGCTGCTAGCTGGTTTTCCTTTGATAATTGGTTGTGGCTTATGTTGATGCATGAAAACAGATGAGTGCAGGATAAGCTATCCGGCTGTAACGTGACAAAATGTAAAAGGCCTGAATGAAGCCTTCCCAGCACAACAGGAGAGGAGAGTCACTGCTGGCTTCAGAAATGCTGCAAACAGCAATAAATCATCCAAGGTAATTCCTGGGCTAGAACTCCAAGATTGCCTGTAAAGAGCGAGGGCTGGGGCCAAGCAAGACAGCGAAGAGGCATCACGAGGCACAGATGCTCAGCATCTGGAAGCCAAATTAAAAGAGAGCAGCAGCCCAGCCCAACAGATAAGGCAATGAAGAGGGACTCTGGTTCCACTCCCAGCTCTGCTGTGTGACCTTGGGCAAGTTACCTGGGTGAGCTCTCTCTGGTTCCGTTTCCCCTCCAACCCCGTGTTTGTCTTGTTTAGACTGTGAGCCTATCAGAATGGGGCCTGGATCTCAGCTGTGTGGGGTCTCTAGGCGCCAACATAATAAACCAACAGTTTCTGTTGATGCCTACTGATCTGAAAGACTGACTCCTATCCACACTCTCCTGGGCACCAGGACATCTGAATCTGGGGTGAAGAAAGAGAAATCAGGAGGGATTTTGGGGAGGTTGGAGAACCCAGACAGACATTTATGAAAAGTCAACATGCCCCTTCCCTTCGATAGCCCTGTGAATAAGCTCTTATTAAAGATAATACCTGACACTTGAATAACACCTGTCACCGAAAGATCTTAGAGAGCTTTACAAACATTAAGTAACTAAGACAACACACTGTTAAAAAGGGATAAATATAGGGATTACTTCTCCTGCAGCCACGTCTGGAGCGGAATACAATGGCTCTTTTAACAGCTCATAGCAACACTACACAATAGGTCAGGAAATGAAGAAGAATACTGTACTCTAATTAAAACTGCAGGAGGATTTTAGGTAGACAGACCAGAAGCCAGTTGAAATTTGGCAAAGACAGCAGAGTCAACACCATTACTCTTAAGAAAAAGCAGCAGACAACAGGTGATCAGGACCTTGGCCTTCTGTCTCCTGGCTGCTGTCAGAGGCACAGCGCCCTCTGAGCCCATGGTGAAATCTGACTGAGTGGGAAGAGCAGAATGCCTCCTGCTGATTCACCTGTACCATACCATTCCCGGATGCTTTCTCAAACAAGTGCTGACCCAGCAGACCCTGCTTGGCCTGGGAGGACAGCACAAGGTTTTGTAGTCTCAGAAAAATAAATCAGACAAATCCCTGACTGCTTTTGTACCCTCTAGACTGCAACGGGATGGTCTTACCAAGCAAATCCTTCACAGCGGAGGTGGGCACCAAGTCCCACGCATTCGAGCTGTGTTTACCAGTCGAGTGTAGCTGAGTGTTGACATCATGTTTTTAAAGAGCACTTTCTGAGCTCTTTCTCCTGGAGCAATCAGCCCCAGGTACTGTGGGGGAGAAGTGTCTAACAACAGCAAACCCCCATAAAATATCAGGGGAAAGGTGCAGAGAAAACACCTGCTTAGCTCACACTCACAGGAAAAGACCAACTACAAACTGCAAGTGCCACTGGGGGCAGCCCTGACGAGTGACGCGTTCAGGGATGCAGGGCCATGCAAGGTGCCCTGTGCCATTGTTAGACCCCAGGTTCCTTTGTGCACAGTGCAGTTATGGTGCTGCGACTGCAAAGGACAGGAGGGATGTTTTCTTTGGAAAGAGGCAAAGGTGGCAGGCACTGGAGAGGGAGGCAGAGAGGCTGATCTTGGGGTAAGTCAATCTAAGGCACTTCCATGGCCCTCCCAATCTTTAATGTATTTCTCCTCACAGCCCCTCTGTGATACAGGGCAGGGCTGTTAGGCACGGAGAGGCTAAGCGACTTCCCCAAGGTCACACAGCATATCTGTGCCAGAGCAGGGAACTGACCCTCCAGCATCCCAGGCTAGTGCCCTAATCACCAAATCAGGCCTCTGGAGATTGGTGTTCAACTTTCAACTTCCCCATGGGGCCTTAGGAAGCCATTTGATCTGTGTGCCACAGGCAGTGGGTACTACAGTGATGGAGGCCATATCAGTACCTGGGTGGAGAGGGGACAGGAAGAGGTGGAATGAAAGGAGGGGACAGGTAGAGGGTTTGACGGGGGGGGGATGGCAAAAGAGTGGTGTGGTGGCTGAGGGGGAAAGGAATGTTCTGGGGGAGTCAAGTCCTGTTGATAACAAACGATTTTTCACTCTTTAATTGAGCATAACACACATTAATTGAGTGCCACAACCTGGGGATAGAATTCCTGCGCAAAGACGCTGCAGGACACTAAGCTGCATGGTCTGGGCCCACAGCTGCTCTGTGCTGCCTGCAGAGTGACTGACACATCAGCACGTCCCATGGCAACAGGACTTGTGCCCATTGTTAGAAGAGACAAGAGCTGGAGAACATGGCTGTGTGAAATTCTGATACCACACACGATGCCACTGCTTAGGGACCAGACCCTTATTTTGGACTCCTTTAATTTTTCTCCTGCAGGCTTCAAAGGTGCCTGAAGAAAGTGTCTGCTATTAATTTGGCACCTCTCCCCTAACTGCCCAAGCCCCTCCTTTCCCATTGCCAACACCCAAAGGCTCCATCATAGCTAGCAGAGCTGTCCTCGAGGACAGGAAACGTGCCTGCCATTCTCATGGTGACAATACATATTTGTGACTTAAATAATAGCAGAGTTCCCACGCCAACTGCTTGTTTATTACAGAAAACCTAAGGGAACAGCAAATCCTGGTGTCAGCGAGGGAGAATGGGTGCGCACAAACTCTTGCTTTTCTTCCACGAAGCATACTCGCAGGTGTCAGGCCGTGAGCAGTGACCAAGCCCGTTTCAATGGCTTTGTACCTCCCTCACCCCACCACCCCCTTCAGCTCAATGTCCCAAACAGAGGTCCATTTCTGGTTGGCTTTCTCCTTCCCACCCCAGGTCTTCATAGATGGGCACAGGACACAATATACAGTTACCAGGATCCTACACAGATCCCTTATGGAGTTGGGGGTAGGGGTGGGGGGAATGAGGAATGGCATTTTAGTTACGCTCCGCCCATGATCCTGAACTCCACCCACTGAAGTAAGCTTCACTCACTGTCCCAAAACAGCTGCATGCGTCTGTTAGGGGAAGCAAAGGCTTTAACATGGCTTCAGAGTCACTGAAGTGAGCACGGGGGTAGCTTGCTCCTGTCTGAGCTGCTGTTTCAGAGGGCAGGACAAAGGGTCACACGCAGGGAAAGTTTCTTCACAGCCAGGAAGGCTAGAATTATTTTTGTGTTAAAAGGAACATTTCAAGTCCTGGGGTGTTGGACGGATTTGTTCACAATTCAGCTGGGCCGTCAGAGCTGGTAAACGTGGGTCACATGTTGCAATATTTCACATTTACACAGTGCCCTTTATCCCAAGGTTCACACACCCAGCACTGCCAAAATGCAGCCTGCTCTGGGCCGAGGCTCAGCAGCCGACTGGCCCTGAATGCAGATGTTGGCCAAGGATACGTGGACAAACCCCTGATCTTCTGAAACATGCCTGGCTGGACATGGGGTTTTAAACTCTTCCTTGAAAAGCCTCATGCACAGCTAACAGGTCCACGTTGCTGGAATTCACACGAGTGGTTCCACCAAGCCTAAGGATTTCATTTGTGATGCTTAAACCATTGAGCCATCCCCTCACCCCTCAGCAGTCACAGTGCAAGAACAAGTCATTGCTTGGGGATTGATCACACTGACAGGCGGGAGCTTGTTCTACCTAGGTCCTTCTGTGGCCCCACCGCTGTAGTATCTGAGCAATTCGGCCTCTACTGCATCTCCCTCAACGCCCCTGCGAGGTAGGGCAAGGCTATCATCCCCGTTTTACAGATGGAGAGCTGAGATGCAGAGAGACCGAGTGACTTGCTCCACATAACACAGGGAGTCTGTGGAAGAGCCTGGAATTGAACCCAGGTTTCCAGAGACCCACTGGATCATCCTTCCCCTCGGATCAGCGCATGGGACTCAAAAATCAGCCAACCGACCTAATCCCCATGTGACGTTATTCAGCAGCCACAGCAACTGCTTGGTGTACTCTGCTGCAGGGGCTTTTACCCGAGTATTGGAACATACACAGCTAGAATCACCAATAGAAACCTTTCTCTGGGGTATGTAAAATATGATGTGACAAATGTTCACCTCAGTCTGACAGCCAGGATGAGGAGCCCCTTATGCTGGGATATGACAGAGATTTCACCTTCCGGACTTACTGCTGCATACACCTGAGCTGTCAAACTACCCAGCTACAGGAGCAGGTTAATTATGCTCCTGCTGTCAAGCAGGTTTTTCCTTTAATTCACCTTGATGCCAAGGCTTGATCCCATGTCTCCTGTGCTTTGCTTCAGCTCTTCAAAAGCCTGGAGGACTGAGGTCACTGCAAAGCCTCACAAGAGGCATTTGTCTGCCTTAAGCCAATGATCTTCCCCTTACTGTCGCCCAAGGGAACAAAAAGCCCATTAGGAGCAGCCTCAGAAGTTAACCTCTCTGATTTTGCTAGAGAGGCAGGTACATTAATGCCACGATTCCTTTCTGAGCACATCTGCTCAATAGAGGTGGGATTTTATATGGCGGCCATACTGGTCTTGTGTGCCCTAGGCTTTGGAAGGTGTTGGCTAACACACGTTAACCGCCTGGTAGCGGTAAGACATGTGCCACTAACGTGTTAAACTGGTCGAGTTTGCCAGCTGAACATGTGCCAACGGCATTGTCTTGTCTAAAGCAGGCTGTTAACATGTGTTACCTAGCACCTTCCATACCCTAGCCCAGATGAGATGTGGCTTTCAATTCATGCTGGTGACATAACTGCAGCTCATGGCTGGCTGCCTAGCGGATGCCAGCTCAGCACAGGGCCTAGCAGCCTGATTATCTGAAAAGGCTGCACTGAAAGAGGCAGGCAGAGCCAAAGGGAGTGGGTTAAACATCTGAGCAAGAGGAGCCTGGCAACAGGAGCAGAGAGGGACAGAGTGCTAACGTGTGGGCACCAGAGGGGTGGGAAATCAGAGTGCAAATGATTTATGGCTCAACTCATTCACCTGGAGAACTTCCTCTACCTGGGCCTCAGCTCCTCACCTGTAAAACAGGAGTAATGACCCTTCCTTGCTCATCCGCTTTGTCTGCCTAGTCTAATTAGGCTAGGAGCTCTTAGGGGCAGGGACTCCCTCTACCTGTGTGCTTGTACAGCGACCAGCATCATAGGGGTGGGGGGACTGTCTGTTACAGCTGGGGAGGGCAGATACCATACGACACATGGGAAGGGGGCCGGAGGAAGCAGATCCCCAGCAAGATCCAGCCTGCATCAGGGAAAGGAAGGTTGTACCCACACTGGAGATGGTGATTTTGTGGCAACCACAGCTCTAGAGGCATGTTGGAGAAGAACAAAGGAAGAAAGCGACAGGATAGTAAATGTGGTAAGGACCAGTTTGAGATTATTTCTCCCATAAATCACAACAAACCACGGATCTGTAGGCGCACGAGAAAGGAACAGCACCGCTTGGATCAGTGAAGGGGCCCGGTTTATCAAAGTGGCTTTGTTATTCCTGGGCTGCCTCTTCACTGCTGCTGGTGCCTGCATGGTATTTATGGGAGCTCCTTATTCAAAACAAACTTGCCAGCCTACTCTGAGAGCAACGTCCAACTTGAGCATCCCTGCCTCTCTTCTGACGTTTCTACCAGCATTTGAAACAGAAAGGCCTTCGCGGACAGCAGTGGGCTTCAGAAATGTACTAATAAATATCAGCCTGTAGAATCAGTCTGAATGTAGGAAGGATGGAGTATGTTTGGGTAGGATTTTATTACACTAGTTGCATCTCTTAGACTGAAAACTCTTTGGGGTAGGGTCTTTTTAATGGTTTCTGCACAATATGCACGGACAATGACAGCGGTAAGCAAATACGTATTAGTAATGTTGTTTACACTTGCAATTATTTTTCTGGAGAAAGGCCAATAACTGTACCCAGCACCATGCGAAAGATGACTCCCAACACCATTTTGCCTCCATTTAACAGATGGAGAAACTGAGGCATCATGGCTAAGCTACTGGCTCGCAGACAGAGTCAGTGCCACTGACTCACAGTCCCGTACTCAGATCACAGCTCTCTTTAAAGAAATAAATGACGAGTAGCTCATTTGGGCTGATTCCTCTACTTCACCAATGTGTGGTTTTCCACCTCTCGTTTCACATGCACCTTCTACGCACCTCAAAAAGAGTGAAATGCTGATCGTGCCAAAGGCTTTGGCACGGAGATGGACGTGATGGGTACCCCGAAGGAAGCCATCTATATCTTCACTGTGAACAACATTCAGAAGAGAGAAGCCAAAATTCATTAGAGGTCTGATCTCCCTTGCACTGAAACCAAGGAGAGATTTTGCCACTGACTCCAATGGGAGAAGGACCAGAGCCTACAGGTATGTCTATACTGCAAGGGGGGGGGGGGGGGGACGACCCCTGTCCACCTGAGTCAACAGACTCCGGCTCACAGGGCTTGTGCTATGGGACCAAAGAGAACAGCGTAGAAATTCCTGCGATGGCTGGAGCCCAAGCTCTGAAACATGGAGAGGATTTTGGAGCCCGGGCTCCAGCTCCAGCAGGAATGTCCACACAGCTATTTTTAGTCCCGTAGCACAAGACTCATGAGTCCAGTCAGCTGACCCAGAGACTTGTGGCCATGGGTTTGGTTTTGTTGTGTAGTGTAGATGTACCCAAAGGGATCATTTGAAAAGTCACTGGAACAAATTTTGCTCTCAGTTACTCTGGCATAATTCCATGGTAGCCCCATTAGCTGCAACAGACCCCCTCCAGATTTACACTAGTGTAATAGGGTAGAACCCTACCTGCTTACTATTTCATTAGGACAAATATAACCTTTTTAGTTCCCGTATCCTACCTGTTACAATCCAGGACAAGACACCCGGTACAAGAATAAGCTTCCAGGGTACTGGTTTTAGGCACCCTGGGCTCAATCCAAAACCTGCTAAAGTCAATGGTAAGACTCCCACCAAATTCAATTAGCTTTGGATCAGCCAACCTCTTAAAGGAAGAACATTTTAGTTGAGGTACTCGGCGTCCTTAAATACATCACTTGGTCCATTTGCCAAGACAACCTCCTCTAACCCTCTCCTGGGTGAAAACACAACCGGCCGCTCTTGATCAATTTTGTCTTTAATTAGGAAAATTTCAGTAGGGGCTGGGAGTGCTACCTTAGCCTGGGCCTTAATATGATGTTAGCAATATCAAACCCCCAAGACTCATTATTAAAAACGCTATTTCCTGCATTAACACTGATGAGATTTAGCCCCAAGCATGAGAGAAAGAGTACTAAGAACACTTCAAAGTTCCCCTGATTTGGAAGGCTTAATGGTAAGAGACAGAGGGACAGTGAGAGCAGGCAATTCTGCTAATCTGCACTGGAAAGAAACAGAGGGGAACCAACACAACATGGTGGTGCTTTAGTTCTGCAGCATTGATCAGCCGGTCCACAAACGAACCCAGCAGCTTGGCTCTCCAAAGACACCCAATTGTTTGTCACCCCGATGACACTAGGGAAACCAAGTTCCGCTGCGGCTGTGATTAACAGCAGAGCTGGGTGTGACCAAACAAAAGCGGCGGCTCGACACAGCAAAGGACAACAGCAAAGGCAGCGACTGGGGGATCGTCTGTGTACGTGGAGGATGCGAGGGGGACAGGGGAAGCGTTATAGTGCTGGAATGTGTGCTCTGCGGCCTTGGGAGAGGCACTTCTGCCCCACAGCTACCACATCCAGACACTCGTTCAGAGGGTAACAGCACAGCACACATCCTATTTGCTGATGGCCTCAGGGCCAGACTGAGACATGCCTGGGGCCCATTTCTGGGCAGGACTACCGGTTGAGGCCCTGACACCTCCTTGCCACTCACCAGATGAGAAGGCCCACGGCCCCCAATATGCTGGGATGGCAGTGCTAGGGGGCCGCGACAGGGCAGGCACGCCCCTTCCTGCCTCAGTTTCTCTTCTCTCAGGGCCCTTTGAGAATTCCACACAATCCGAAGAGGTGTAAGACTATCCCCTGTTGGGGTTCCACTTTATTAAAGCCAACTAAACATGAAATAAAGTCTGACCCCTTGGGCTGATGAGATGCCCAGCCCTCCTCTTTGAGACCTGAGGTCTGTGGGAGCATCTCTCTGAGGACCACCCTGAAACTGAGCCCTGATGGCTTTTTAGCAGGCCCAGGTGCTTGTTATTCAATGAACTACCCAGAGGGGCTTATTGCCCTTTCATTAGCTTGGCATAGGCAGCCTGGACCTGGATTCCCCTTGACTACCGGTGACTCCAGCTCCTCTCCTATTCCCTCAGAAGAGGGTTTTATACCACTTCCAAGGCAATATAAGGTAAACTTGGAAAAATGCTCCCTTCTGCTGGAATATGAGCTTCCACAAGGGAAGGTATTCCTGTATAACTATAGCAGTATAATTATATCAGTAATTCCCCAATGTGGACAAGCCCTTATTCAGTACCTGTTAAGTTTTGCTGGAGAGAGAAAGTGAGTCTTTCATTTTACCTAAAAAGAAAAGGAGTACTTGTGGCACCTTAGACACTAACAAATTTATTTGAACATAAGCTTTCATGAGCTACAGCTCACTTCATCGGATGCATTCAGTGGAAAATACAGTGGGAAGATTTATATACATAGAGAACATGAAACAATGGGTGTTATCATACACACTGTAAGGAGAGTGATCACTTAAGGTGAGCTATTACCAGCAGGAGAGCGGTGGGGGCGGTGGGGGGGAACCTTTTGTAGTGATAATCAAGGTGGGTCATTTCCAGCAGTTGACAAGAACGTCTGAGGAACAGTGGGGGGTGGAGGGGGGGAATAAACATGGGGAAATAGTTTTACTTTGTGTAATGACCCATCCACTCCCAGTCTCTATTCAAGCCTAAGTTAATTGTATCCACTTTGCAAATTAATTCCAATTCAGCAGTCTCTCATTGGAGTCTGTTTTTGAATTTTTTTTTTGTTGAAGAATTGCAACTTTTAGGTCTGTAATCGAGTGGCCAAAGAGACTGAAGTGTTCTCTGACTGGTTTTTGAATGTTATAATTCCTGACATCTGATTTGTGTCCATTGATTCTTTTACGTAGAGACTGTCCAGTTTGACCAACATACATGGCGGGGGGGCATTGCTGGCACAGGATGGTATATATCACATTGGTAGATGTGCAGATGAACAAGCCTCTGATAGTGTGGCTGATGTGATTAGGCCCTATGATGGTGTCCCCTGAATAGATATGTGGACACAGTTGGCAACAGGCTTTGTTGCAAGGATAGGTTCCTGGGTTAGTGGTTCTGGTTGCTGGTGAGTATTTGCTTCAGGTTGGGGGGCTGTCTGTAAGCAAGGACTGGCCTGTCTCCCAAGATCTGTGAGAGTGATGGGTCATCCTTCAGGATAGGTTGTAGATCCTTGATGATGCGTTGGAGAGGTTTTTGTTGGGGGCTGAAGGTGATAGCTAATGGCGTTCTGTTATTTTCTTTGTTGTGTGGGCCATGCTAGAGCCACCCACACTAAAGCATAGGAGCCTCCAGGCCAGATAAGAACATTGATCCGTCTACTTTATCTGCTTCTGGCAATGACCAATGCTTCAGAGGATGGCAGAAATCCCAAGCTCTTTGTAGGCTGCTATCCCAGGGCTGGGGAGGAGTGCACTTTCATACCTATCCGTTTGTGCTGTGAACCCCTTCTGCACTCCACTGACGCACACGAGCTCCAGGGGAATGAAGGCCAACAGCTTCATTTCACCAAGCCTGAGACAGTTCGTTCAACTCCTCTCTGAGCCGTCTGCCTGGAAACAGTTGTCAACCCGTGCTGCACTCCAGCAGCAGTTACTATCCTGCCCAAACATGAGCAGGTGCAGATGGCTCGGGAGGATCCGCAGAGCCTTTTGCCTCTGGACATGGGGCTAAATTAGCAGACACTGAACATGGTCACCGTCTACCAGCTAAATCAGTGGGAAAGGTTAAATGTGCTGGTGGAACGGATGGGATGCCGCAGCCTCGGTCTCAGCAGATAGATGCTACATCACAACCAATCCTTCTATTTGCAGCCTCGGCAGAGGGCTCAAGGATGGAATAGCCAGTGGTTCTCAGGCGCCAGTCCCTGAGACCTTCCTGATGCAGTTTATGAAGGCAGCAAGCCAGTTTCTGGTTATCAGAAAGGGTGAGAAACGCTGGGAGAGACCACAGAGGTTTGAACGCCCCTCTATCCCCTAGCAGAACAGCCCTTAACTTCATCTACATCACTTTGGTGTGGAAGAGAGAAGGATACAGGGTCTCAGACAACAGAAGCCAGCCTCTCCCGTTTGGAAAAGCAGGCATCTCTTATCAGTGAATGATCCCACTCATCTGCTCATCTGCGAGCTCTCCTGCCTGTAATAAATGCAATGTGCACACCACATGTACAGAGCAGCCACGCCCCATCTGGCCTCTCTCTCAGTCCTGTAATCAATCATTATTAGCAAGGATTGTGGGGGGAGGGTGAGATGAGCAGTGCGTTGCCTTGCACGCACTAATAATCCCTTGTGGGAGGTGGGGCAGTATCATTATCCCCTAGCTACAGGGGGAAACTGAGGCACAGAGTTTGGGGAAAGGATTTGAGTCACACATTGCGCGAGTGGCAGAAACCAAGAGCTCCCAGTTCCATATGCTAATCACTAGGAAACACGCACTACTGCACCACTGACTCGCTCCCCGTCCTCCCAAGACAGGAAAACACAGGGAAGAAATTAACGACTGACCTCTCCCTCTGGCCCAGGTGTAGGAGCGGTTGGTCTCGACGCCCTTCACTTCTTGCACATCTGGCTCGGCTTGTCGAGGCCGCAGGTGCAGTTCGTTGGCTTTGGTGGTTTTCAAAGGCATTATGTACTTAGGCAGCCCTTTGTAGAACCATGCACCGGACCTCTTCCAAACCTGTTCAGAGACAGAGACGCGTTTACCCATCGGCCAGTGCATGTTCATAGCGGGAGCATGTGGGCTCAGAGACTGCCCCATCGACCGTGCTAGGCCAGCAGGCTTTGGCTGGCTAGCCCTAACACCAGTTCCCTGGAGCAAGTTATTGTGTGACCATCAGGACATCCCTGTGAGGATAACGTTATCACTGCTAGAACGACATTCCTTTCCCCAGGCCCTCCTCTGAAGCTCCATCTCTCTCCTCCCAAGACAAACACCAAAGGAAGGAGAGTTCAAAAGGCTCATCTGGAGCAGACTCAGCAAGCTTTGCAAGGATTGCCAGTCAGACCCACTGCAAGAACTCGGTGACCCCCGGGGCACCCCCTGCAATGAACAACCTCCCCCACATGGCAGCAACAGATTATCAGAGATTTCAATAAACCAGATAAATTCACATTAGAAATAGGGCACAACTTTATAACAGCGAGGTCAGGTTAGCTGATTAGCTACTGCAACCAGCTAGCAGGGGAAGCCGTGGATACTCTGTCTCTTGAGGTCTTGGTGGGATGCCTTCCTGGGACGTGCTTTAGTCAAATAAACTCCAGGATTAACAGGATGAAATCCTATGCCCAAAATTTATACCCCAAGCTCTCTTCCCACCAGGCCAGGAGGAGGACAAACTGCTACCTGTCAGGTGGGGCCAAATTTCTTTTCAACGAACCTCCCATCCCTTTGGCCCATCTCCATTCGCTCTTTCTTGCTGCTGAATATAACAAATGGAAGCCCCTACCAGTACCTAGTCTGGGATATCCCCTATCTGTACACATGCTCTCACTAGATAGTCTACTGGTCCCTTGTGGCCTCAAAAATCTATGACAAGACACAAACCTCCTGCAACAAATAGATCTGAAAGAGCATGCTCGGCTCAAACAGGAAAGTTCCATTAGCTTCCAACACAGCTACTCATGTGCTTAAAGTAATAAATGGGCCAAAGAGTGTTGCTGCATCAGGACCACTTTGCTTTTGAGTCCTAAGGGACAATGCTAACAAACCCCAACATAAAATGGATGCAAGCGACAATATTTCTGCAGTAGTAACAACTGGCTTTTGGTGCTGCATTGTGGGGGCTTGACGTTCATCTTAAAGAGGGATTCCAGCTGAGACCATTTAGCAAGGGTATACCTGCACCTGCCTCCTCTGGAGGAAGGCTGCTACAACTGACATGCACTTGGTGAACACTCTGGGGGCTGTTGATAGACCGAAAGGGAGGACCGTGAACTGATAATGTTTGTGGTTGACCACAAACCGTAGGAATCATCTGTGCGCAGGCTGAATGGCTATGTGAAAGTATGCGTATTTCACGTCAAGGGTGGCATACCAGTCTCCCGGAACCAGGGAAGGGATAACTTCACCATGAATTCGTTGAGTCCTCGCAGGTCTAGGATGGGACTGAGACCCCCCTTTGCCTTGGGGATTAGGAAATAATGGGAGTAGAATCCCTTGCCCCTGAGCTCCTAAGGAACCTCCTCCACTGCTCCTATGGCAAGGACCACCTGGATAAGGAGTTGCTCGTGAGAAGGGTCCCTGAAGAGGGACGAGAAGGGGGTGTGGGAGGGAGTGGAGGAGCAGAAGTGGAGAGAA
This sequence comes from Eretmochelys imbricata, assembly GCF_965152235.1. Classification (NCBI taxonomy): domain Eukaryota; kingdom Metazoa; phylum Chordata; order Testudines; family Cheloniidae; genus Eretmochelys; species Eretmochelys imbricata. Next base: position 4,532,562 of record NC_135588.1, on the reverse strand, counting down.
TATCCCACTTCTATCATGTGAAGGACCCAGCAGGCCAATGTTATTTGGAATCAAGCACAGAAGAAGTGGAATAGACGATTCATAAAACAAGGGGAAAGGATCCAGTGTCGTGGCAGGTGCGCTGTCTTCGGGCACCCCTTCAAAAGGCCTGCTTACAGCCCAGTGAAGGTTGGTCAGACCTTGGCCCTGCCCAGAAGGGGGATTGGAAGGTTTACGTCTGCCGTTTCTGCCCATGTCTATAAAAATCCTGCCTCGGCTGAGGAGAATATGGGCACTGCTGCTGCGGTTGGAGCTTGAAATATTTTCGTTGGGTTGCCGGCGTGTGCATGCCCAACAATCTCATAGTTGCCCGGGAGTCCTTTAAGCTGTGCAGCTTGGAGTCTGTTTGCTCCAAAATAACCCTGTGCCATCAAATGGTAGGTCCTGCAGAGTTTGCTGCAGCTCCTGGGCAACCCGGACACCTGTAGGCATGAGCTCCTCCTCATGGCTATTCCTGAGGAAAGAGTATGGGTGGCCGAGTCCGCGGAGTCTAACAAAGCCTGCAAAGAGGTCCACGCCACTGCCTTCCCTTCATCAACAATAGCCGAGAACTCGGCTCTGGAGTCTGGTGGAATTAGTTCCCTATACTTCAACATGAAGTCCCAAAAGTTGAAGTTATATCTACTGAGGCTAGCTTGCAGGTTAGCAATCCTCAGCTGCAGGCCACCAATTGTGTACACCTTCCTGCCATCCTTTTCGACTCTTTGGATTTAGGGGCTGGCCCCTGCTGCCCCCATCTCTCTTTCTCATTAACTGCCAGCACTACCGAAGAGCATAGTTGCGTGTGAGAGAACAGATACTCGTATCCCTTAGAGGGGACAAAGTACTTGCACTCAACACCTCCGGCTATAGGTGGGATTGAAGCAGGGATCTGCCACAGAGTCTTAATATTTTTCTGGATCGTCTTTATTAGTGGCAGAGTTACATGGGATGGACCCTCTGATGCGAGGATGTTGACCATGGGGTCCTCGGGTCCTCTGCCTGTAACCCCATGTTGTGGGCAATCCTCTGGAGAAGGTCCTGGTGGGCCCTGTGATCAACTGGAGGAGGGCCCGAGATTGAAGCTCCTGCCACCGCCTTGTCTGGGGACGAAGATGAGGAGGCCAGAGGTGGAACGGGGTTCTCCTGGCCCTTGGGCTCCCTGACCTCCCCGTGGACAGAGTCTGGGGCCTCTGTGGCGACTGTAGCCATGGTGGCAGTAGCCCAGCCTTGCAATGGGTCTTGCCTTGGAGTCACCTCAGTGGCGACCTGGGCCAGCGGTGGGGCTTGTGCCAAAGTCACCTCGGATCCCCAGGGCATAGGTCAGTCCTTGGCTGGCTGGGGTGGTTGGTGCTCAGAGGCCACCGAGTGGGAGCCCCTGGAAAAGGAGCTCTGGGCCTGATGGTAAGCCCAGGGGGTCCAAAAGGGCCACCGAGCCGGAGGCTGCCACTGGAAGTGCCAAGCCACTGGTTCTTCCCTCCATCGCCTGTCAGATCTGTGTCGGCTGCTATGGGAATAGAAGGAGTCACCATCCAAGTCTGATGAGACAGATCTTAACTGGTACTCGAAGGGTACTGTGCCAGGCACCGGTGCTGAGCTGATGATGCAGAGGACTGGTGTCGAGGGGCCCGTGCCGGTCCTCTCTCAGAGCCAGGGATTGGTGCCGCTCCGTCCTCTGTGCCAGGGAAGAGAAGCAACGTCCCACTGGTGTCGGGAACCCAGAACAGAATCCGGTGCCAGAGCCTGGTGTCTTGGTGATGGTGATCTGGAGCAGTGCCCAGGCAAATGGTGCCAGGCAGGGGAAGGCGACTGCTGCATCATGCTCGGCTTGCTTCTAGATGGCGCCAGTTGCGACGGTGCCGAGGCTTATCTTTGACCGCTGGGGGCTGAGGAGCCATCATGGCAATTAAAGCTCTGGCAGCTTCAAAAGTGTCTGGGGTGGAGGGTAGCTCTAACTCCTCCACCTGGCACTGCTCCTCCAGTGAGTTGCTGGGCACCAGACTTGACGGTCCTCTTGGGGGAACCGAAGTCGACAGTGCCGACTCTTGCTGCTTGGGTGCTCCTTCAAGGGACGCACTAGTGCGGTGCTTGCCGGTCCCACTGTTTTCGGCACCGGGGAGCGCCCCCTGTTGGCTTTTCTATGCTGCTTGTATGGCATCAGTGAGTGCAAGTGGTGCCGGGTTGTCTCCTCAGTGTGCGGTGCCAAAGCGCGTTAGTGCCGAGGGTCTCTTATTCCAGAGTCCTTCCTCGGCACCGTGTCAAGTACCGATGCCGGGGCAATCTCCGTATGGACGCGCTCGGTGCCGGGCCCTGGTGGTCCTCAGCAGACTGGGGACAAAGAGCAGATTCCACGGGCAATTGCTTACGTCGGAAATCTTTTTTGTCCTGGGGCGGAAAGCCGTGCAGATCTTACACCTTTCTGTCTGGTGTGTCTCCCCCATACACACTTCAGACTTGAGTCGTGGGGGTCACTCGTTGGCACTGGTTTACTGCAGGCTCAGCAGTGTTAAAAGAGGAGAAAGCTCAGACAATTCAAATGTGCTGCTGGCATGGAAAGGGCAGTAACCTGTAATCTCTCTCCAACTTAGTTTTTAATACCAACATTGTGATGAAGCAACCATGTTAAACATATTTAACATAAAGTGTGGGGATTCAGAGGAGATACGCAGCAGAGAAGAAGAATAAATACCGGAAAATGCAATTTCATTTGTGCCTCCCAGCACACAGAATAATGAACTAACGAGACACGCTGTCCAAGAAAATGTGAATATATTACAGATATATTCCCACTGCAGTTGCATCAAGTACTTGTTCAAATCAAGTACAGATCAAATACTTAAATATTTCATGCAGAATGTGAATCTTGCAGTTCTGCTTGGAGCTGATGCAGCTGACAGAGGAAATAGCCATACTTGGTGGTTCTTATTGAACTTTTCATCCGGCGTTCCCAAAACACTTTGCAAATGTGGGTCTCAATACAAACAGCGGTGCAATAGTGGGCACGCTTAATTTCATCAGGGATTCTGCAACTTGCATTTTTACAACAGGGCATAATCAAAGGGTGCTTGAAATGCTCGATGATGATAACAGTGTTTAGCATTGCTAGAGGACTTTTTACTTGCAGGGAAGAATCAGCATCATCCCTGTTTCACAGATGGGGAAACTGAGGCACAGAGAAGTGAAGTGATTTACCCACGGTCTGATGGTAGATTAGAGGCCAAGTGGGGAACAAATCTCAAGTTTATCGATTCTCAATCCAGTGTCCTCTGCGCTGATCCATGCTGCTGTACCAGGTCAGCCCTGGCGTAGCGCTGATTATTTTTAGTAAGCCAGCTGCACAGGCCTCTAACATGCTTGAATGTGAAAAGATTTGAGGGCTGAAAATGAACCACGAGAGCAAACAGCCACCAGTGACTGGACCAGAAACCCCCTTCTGAAGCATGACTGACCCTGGGTTGAGTCGTGAGCTGAGCCACTGTGCACCTCCATAAGAAGAGGTGGATTCTGAGAGGGCAGGGGCTAAAGAACTGTGGTTCCCAATTCCTTCCCCAGCATAGCGACAAAAACAATAGCAATTAAGCAGAGTTATGCTCCAGACAGCCAAATCTCTGACACCTGCCCCCCACTTGCTAGCTAATAAAGAACATGTTTGTCATTTCACATTGCTCCTACAACATTGTCTCTGCTGATAAATATAAGAGGGAGTGGAGACTTTTCGAGGGAGCTAGCATCTGGGCTGCCAGCATTGAGAGCACGCTCTCTCACTGACATAGTGCTGTGCACACCGGGGGTTAGGCTGATAGAATTATGTCGCTCAAGGGTATGGATTTTTCACACCCCTAAGGGACACAGTTATAGCGATGCAAGTCTGTGGTGTAGACCTGGCCTCAGACATGGGCCTAAAGTCAGAGTGGATACAGTTTCACGCAGCGGAAGCTGAGTCTGCGGAAAGCCTCCCCAGCTGGCTGCAAAAGGGCAGCGCTGCCTCTGAGGTCCAGCCTACGAAGAATGTGCCCCTCACCTGTATTAGGGGCTATGACCTAACATAAAGCAACAGCCCACACTCCCTTTCCATGGTGCCTCTACACTACAACTGCAGGCATACCCACAGCTAGCTAGCTTTAATCTAGCTAGCAAGACCACCAGGAGCAGCAAAGCCGTGGCAGCAGGGGATTCAGGGACCCTGGATAACTATTCTGGTGGCTAGCCCCCACTCCAGTCCGTGCTGAAGAGGTCACTGATATTGTTATCAAAGCTAACTCAATTATGTCTACACATACTGCGATCCCACCTCTGACTGCAGTGTGAGCATAGCCTAAACTCTCATGATTTTATCGCAAGTTTCATCTGATGTTTAAGTTAAAGCCCCAGCTCCTGGAGTCAGGTGATTATGCAACAATCCCAGCTTTTTTTTTTTTTTTTTTTTTTTTTTTTAACAGCTATGAGAACTAGAAACTTCTTTTAAAAAAAGAAAGTATGAAAATGGAACCTGCGCTCACCCTAGGGTGTCTCCTACAGGCTCAGAGATCAAATATACAGAGCCCCAATTTTCTTTTAAATAAAAAACCTGATGGTTCCTAAACCAATCTCATGATTTTCGAACAGCTGGGATTGATGATACAGAGCGTTTCCATGTATCTGTTGTGGGAGACAGAAGTACTCCGCTTTTCTCTTTATTCATTCAGCTCTGAATATGCCAGGTCTCTGTAAAATACCCAACAGCAAGGGGAGCCAATACCTTCAAGCAACGTACAGTCCCAAGTGCACCCCCACTGAAGTACACACTGAAAGGATCATAGTAAGTAAAGATGGATCTACGCATAGGTTTTTGTCCTGTTATAACTAGACTGGCTTAGAAACTGATACAGCTGAATAGGTATAACACGCCATGGATTACACACACACACACACACACACACACACACACACACAAACCTAGTTACAGCAGTACAAAAACGTGTGTTTAGACCAATCCCAACACAGAATGAAAACAAGAGAGTTTATCCACTATTAATTCCATACACTCAGCTGTGTTACTGGTAGGCACAATGTCTGAAATAGTCTATGCTTTATATTCTTTTCGAGCCAGGACACATGACGTTTAGCTCTACTGGCCATGAATCAAAATCATGGACACAGCAAACAGGCCAGCAGTGCAATCGATGAAGATGAAAGAGCATGACTCTTGATTAACTTTAAATAAAATACACCTGCAGTGATGCTTCAAAAATAAAAGACAGCATATAATCCTTCAGTTTGGGTCTTTTAATACTGAGCTTTATGCTTTCCAAGGAAAGCAGTGTTTACTCTCGCTGGTTACACAAACATTCGGAGGGAACTCCTAGCCCCACTGACGTCAATGAGAGTTTCAGTGGGATCTGGATTTCACCATAGGACTGCTTATCAGGAGAGATAGATAGCGAAACTGTTCAATATATAATAGCACTGAGCTCGTACATTGCTATTTTTATCCACAGCTCTCAAAGCGCTTAAAAAGGAGGGTAAATCTCATCACCATTGTAAAGCTGAGGAAACAGAGGCACAGAGATGGGATGGGACTTCCCAAGATCACCCAGCCAGCAGGAAGAGAACCCAGGCTGCCTGCCTCCCATTGTCCAGTTCACTATCCTGTGGGCTGCTCTTCCTCCCTGCCCCTAAACTCTCAGGCTTTGCTTGTGGGCCACAATATCGTAAGAGAAACGGTTTTGTGTTTCTGTGGGCAGACGCACGAAGGATGAAGTTGATGTTGAACAATGACACCGGCCCTATTTGGGCTCAGGTAGACCTGCCTCGGGGGAGATTTTGTTCACCCTAACCAAATTAAAATACTGGACAGCAGATTCAGCTGTTCATTATGGAAAACAATTTAAACAGCCATGTCTGCAACGAGCCCAGAACATTCACTGTGATTTTATAGCTCTGCTGTTATTCCCATTGCAGTTGCATCGAGTACTTGTTCACGTTACAGGAGGAGAGTTGCAACCAGGTACTTGGAGACAAATGTCTATTTTATCCAAGTCAATTTAGCCTCAGCTGGGAAACTTAGAAGCCACTCGAGGTGGAGAAGCGATCCCAACCCAGCCAATTCAAGGAGGCTGGGGTGCTACACCTGGACCTGCAAAGGGCTTCCAGAGAGCAAGAGGAGGAGAAGGGTGTGACTGGGTCAGGCTGTGCCTGCAGAAGGGAAGCCATGTGGTATGCTTAAGGTGTGCCCAGCCTGGGCACATTACACAGAACTGTCCAGAGATGGAGTGTGATTGCCTAGACTGCTGTGACAGCAGGACCATGTGGTGGGGATCCACTCAAAGCTGGGGGCAATGACTCTCCCCCTTGGTATCCCAAGGCCAGCACCACCCCCTTCCTCTTCTGGAACAGAACAACTGGTACTAGATTCCTATGGGGTGGGGAAGGGACAAGGAGGAATCCTTGGCTCCTGGTCTCAGCAGCTGCTCCAACCAAGGAGCACAGAGTTGCTGGGGCAGCCAAGCTGCAACCCACTGATGCAGCCTTCCAGAGGCCACCTACCCGCCAGTGCCAGTGCAGGGGTTTGTTAGGAGGTGAAGAGAAAGAGCCAGGTTTCTAGACAGGCCATCTCTTGTTAGAGTGCACTGCCTGGTAGAACACAATTACTCTGGGGACAGAGAGGAGGGACCAAGCTGCACTAGAAGAGGGTGTATCTGTACCTAATGCACACATTCTTCTGCTCTAAGGACGGCAGCAACACCTGCGTTCTAGTCCCAGCTCTTATGCAGATTCCTTTACTGGCCTTGAGCATCTCTGGACCTCCTGGCCTCAATTTCCCTATGCGTAAAACAAAGATGGCAGTGGTTTCTTAATTAGCATCTGTGGTACTCTTGAAAGATGCAAAGCCTTATGTAAATGCAAGCTCTTGTATTACACTGCACTGGGATAACATTTATTATTGATGCCCATGTGTGGGATGTGCCTGAACACTCATTTCAATTCAACCCTACGGCCCGGCACAAGGAGGATAAGCTACACAAGCGAGCGCTCTTTAGTTTCATTGTTTGCCTTCATCTGCTCTTCCGTAACGTGGAGATTTCCAATTCCATTATTTACACCCAGCTGTCTTTACTCCTACCTTTAGGCATTGGAGGACAAGCAAATTGAAGGGCAGCAAAACTGCCATTCTGCCATCACTTACTGAATAGCAAAATCAACCGCATCTCTGACCCAAGCATTTGCTACAATACAGTGGCTGCTGGGCTTCAATTATTCTGCATTGCACCCTCAATCAGGCCTCCATTATGTCATGGGTCTGTGATGGAGAATGTTATTTTAATTCTATACATTCACTCTCAGCCCCCAAAATAGTATCTCTGTATTTCAAAGGAGTTCACCAATAGCAAACAGGTGCGTGGCCCTTGGATTGGATCCAGAGTAACCCAAAATAAATGATCCTCTGTCAGCGGGGTATTTTGCCAAAAACCACCCCAGGAAAGGCATAACCCTTAGCTATGGCCATTTATAATGAGCCTGGGAGGAGATGAAATATGTTCTTCCAGAGCAGCAATCTTCCGCCTATTTGTGGTTTTACTGTGATAAACCAAGAGATGCAGCCAGCCTTGAAAACGTCATTTAGCAAAGAGAGGTAAAAAAACAGAGGGGGTTGATGAAGCCAGGATGGAGCTTTTGTTAGGTTCCTGATGGCGTTTCATTCTCCTTGAGATTGAATGGCTGGGCTTTTTTTTTTTTTAAAGATTTCCCCCTTTGCCCCCACTTAAGTTGTTTTCGTTATCACTGTGAATATGGCTGTGTCAATTCAGATGTAAATGTGCATGAACGCTTCCAAGAGGATTTTAATTATGATGATAGCATCACTAATTATTGATATATAAATATAGAGAGATATAAAGTAAGTGGTAATTCAGGAAGGCGCTTGGTAGAACCTGACAGGATCAGTCAAAGCCAGCCAAAGTACAGCGCTAATGGACCATGCAGGACTCAGAAAAATAACAGGAAGGAAGGCCGTTTGCCCACCAGGACAGGCATGGAAAAGCACTGTGGTGAGTTGGGGCAGCCTCTCCCCCACACATTAAGATGGGTATTTCATGCCAGTTGATAGACAGCCCCTGGCCCTGCCCTGGGTGGGAAATCGTGAGACCCACAGAACTGTGGGTACAAGGAATCACAAGGTGAAGATTCTCATTCTCACACCAAACTGTCTTTCAGCAATGGAGGACGGCCTCCAGGCAACTCGAGTTGTCACAGCACAGGCTTCTGGGAACCACACCTGCTGCCACAAATGCCCTGATTAGAGCCCTCAAGACCTGGGCCTTATTCCACCGATAGCTGTCACAACAAGTTCCACTTGTGCCTCTGCCAGTGAACCAACTGTGCCGGCTGTGCATCTACACTACCCCGGCATCCTTGAGAGCGGCTTACTGCTTTACCAACCTCAGCCAGGTTAGCAATTGGCCTTGTTACAATCCCCTTGCTGACAAGAGTCTGGATGGAAGAGGGAGAGCTGCCCTATCAAGCCAGGCGATGGAGATAGCTAGATTACATGCTTGTTTACGGAGAGAAATTTGCTAGACTGGATCAGTCCATGGGCCTGTCCTATCCAGTCTCCTGTCTGGGGTCTCCTCAGAAGCAGGTTAGATGTAACTCCGGCTAATGCTCCTTGCCAGTTCTGTGATGCTGCACATGGTGCAGGGGTGAAGGGTAAGACTTGCTTTCAGATCCCCACAGTGATGAGCTCGGCCTCTGGAACATGAGATTGGACTGCCTTTATCTGAGCCCGCATTGCTACAGATGGCACTGTGGGCTGTACACATCATCCAGGTCCCATTTAAAATCCATCTGTAGCCTTGGATGCATCTGTTAGGAAAACTTGCCCAGAAAGAACAGTGCCTTTATCACAAGTGCTAAGCTACAGTAAACAACACCGGGGAGGGGGGCAGTGGCACAGCTGGGGCTGCTTGTGTGTCACCGAGAGAACAGTCGTAGCCTAATGCAGATCAGATCAACTGCATTTCACGGCAAGAGACACAAACCCTCTCCTTCCACGGCAGGATGGGAATGCGGATTGCACAGCTGATCTTTGATCAGGAACTGTATCCAGGCTCCATCCAGTTTACCTGCCCGTGTTATTGCTCAGCAGCACTTTCGCTCATGGGTGGGTGCGTGCATGCGTGTTATTTCTGCACACAACACTTAGTAAAATAAGCGCTGCTGAACATGGTGTTTTGCTTCTGGATGGCTGGGACACCAGCCGCAGGCAGAATCCATTAATCACCGCAGCTCTCCAGAAATAAGACACTGTGTCAGAGGAACTTGTTCCTTATTGCTATTCAAAGCAGCCTGCTCAGCAGATGCTTCAAGGAAACAGAGCAATGAGGACTCTGAATGACTGTGTCTGAGATTTCCAAAGGGGCCTAGGGGAGTTGGGCACTTAACTCCCATTCAAAGTCAATGTAAATACCAGTCTCTGTTATTTGGGCCTTGTTTTCGGCCCAGGCCCATTGGGGAGCTAACTGCAGTCGTGGCCGTGCAGATACCATCTCCCCTGCACTGTGAATGGCTCCAGCGTGCGAAGGAAAGGAGGGAGACAGTGAGACAGAACAGGTGCCATTGCAGAACTACACGGCCTCCTCAGTGCAGCAGGAGGATGCTCTCTAGGCCAAATCATCAGAGTCAGAGACCGAATTAACCTGTTTTGCTTCTCCATTCCAGCAGCCAGCCAGAGCAGGCTCGTTCTGATAGAAAAGGGACGTTTTCCAGGCAGCCAGGGGAGCTTCAGGCTTCTAAGTACAGGAGATCTGACTTGAGGTAAACTGTCCTCTGAGTGTGATTCCAGTAATGCCCAGGACAAAGTGACGTGACCCAGCAAGTCAGTGGCAGGGCGAGGAACAGAACCAGGGGCACCGACTCCCAGTCTGCTGCTGTCCCTCCCAGATGTCCCGACTGACAAAGTGTCCCCCTCCTCCCCAGCCTCCACGCCCTTCTGCAAGGGCATTCCCAGTGGCTCACCATATCACCTGGCTGCTAATTCAAGGGCAGGTATCCAGTACTAGCATGCAGTGAGGCAAACCATCGTGGGTGCTCACAAGCCCTGGTACTACTTCTCGCGAGTCTGAGGCAGACTCAAAGTGCAGAGCTGCACAGTCATGCTCCTGCCCTGAGCAAGCGGTGCTGTGCCACTGCCGAAATACCGTGCCCACCACTGGGCCACAAGAGCCATTCTCCTGTGTGTTACTACGGCATGTCTGGGACCAGGTGATGCTTTACGGGAAACCATGTGTCTGCGTTATGCCACACGCGTAGTGAGGACATGCACCCAAGGCGGCACTGCTGGCTTTCTGGATGGATAATTTGGACACTTCCGTGTATTACCTTGGAAGCAATCAGCAGCAGAGAGCAAAGCTTCCATTCCCATTAGCTTCTCAGTGCCTTCTGCTCAGTTACAGCAAAAAGCCTTCTGTGGAACCCACCTCTGTGCACGGCAAGCATCCATTTGGAATTCAGTTTTGGACCCACTGCTAATTCCATAGCTCTGGCCTTCAACCAGCATGGGTGCATGAAAGGCCATGTTAATGCTCTTATTCCAGAGCCACTGTTCAAAGGCAGATCAAACGTGGGGCTGAATGTGCAGCCCCCCGGCTCTCCTTCATCCACTGAATCTTAAGGGAGGATTTACAGACTTGCCTTGGTGAACCGTGACACAGGCAATGGGCGTGAAAGCACTGATGTTGTACATATAGGAAGCAATGCACAGCTATGCCACATGCGTTAAATTAACACACCACCACACCCCCAAAACAAGCACTCAGCTGACATGACAGCACCACATGCTGCTAATAAACAAAACTAAGCTTCATGTCCTTACTGGGCCAGTGACTTTTGTTTAAAAGCAACCCGTTTCCAAGCACACATCAAACAATCTGTAGGATTCACAATGGGCTAAGCAGGGAGGGAGGTGTGAAGATGTGCTGTGTTGAGCACTAGTCATTAGGAAAAGGAAGCAGCTTTAGAATGACCTGGAAGCAAAAACCTCCCTTTGTCCCCTGAGCCCTCCAATCTCTCGCTGTTCAATTATTAGGCAGATGGCTAAGAACACTGTGTCATCACTTGCCCAGCAGCACGCTCCTGTCCCAGCCTTGCTACCGATCCCTTCGGAAGGAATATTCCCCTAGAACAGATTGGCACAGACATGGTGTGTGAGTTTGTGTGTGTGCGCCCTTTCCGCTGCAGAATGGGGCGCGGGTCATCGACCGAGCATAGCCCACCTAATCGATTTCCTGCCATTGCAGGGGCATCCGTGCCATCTCAGTCTCTCTCGTTCTCTGCCGGTGGCACACACAACAGTTTAGTCTCCTGAGGACATAAGTCTGTACAATGGGGTGACAGAACTTGCCCACTTTGCCAGGCGGTGGGGGGTTCAGAGTGGACACTGACCAATGCTGGGAAAGAGCTTGGCTGAAGAGACTGGCATAAAAGTACAGAGGCTCATTGTTTTCTCAAGGAAGCATTTTCCTTGAGGGCTGTGCTGCAGTTCATTCTGTACATCTCATGCTCCAAGACGTTTCACAAGGGATTTAAAACAAGGACATTTTCAGTCACCACAGGCTGATAGACACCGTCCTCCCAAGCATAGCGGCAGAGAGGCACATGCTATTGCACCTCCCGATCCCACCTACACAAATAACCCATTGCTCAGAGAACAGAACTCCGGGTAAACGGTGTGCGTCTCTCAAGCTGCAAAACACACAAAAACGCCTTGAGAACAGAACACTGCTAAGCAAGAAATGACTGAAAGTCCCCTCCTCTGCACAGATACACACAGCAATCATCGTGCATTTCAAAAGGGAACAATGGTAAAATAATTCATTTTCTCTGTAACCCACCACTCCAGCCTAATGCACTAGCGGGGTTTTAAATGGTAAGGCAGTGGAGGGAGAAAAGCAGGAAGGGGAACATTTGGGATGCCTGGAGTTATGGTTTTATCCTGCTGTCACTTAGAACACAGGACTGGGCAAGAGGGGGCAGAGTGCTTTATACAAGATCAAGGTGATTTACGCAGCTTCTGGGTCAGACCGAAATAAAAAGGCTATGTGGTTGCTCCCAAACTCAGCCCCAAGTCAGGAAAGCACGCCCACTTTGGGGAAGTAATTAAACTGGGATTTCCGGGCATGCTGCAAGTTAAGCGCGTGATTCAAAACGGCCCTGGTTTGAACCACAGGCTTTGCTTGTGCCAGCATTTTCCCACCTCTGTACTAGCATCAAAGTAGCTCCACCAGTGGAAGAGCTAGCGTCGAGAGGGCGTCGCTGTTTTTACCACCAGAACATTTCACTGAATGGGGAAGGCAACCTAGTGAGAGACAATGTGGAAAAAGCTGAAGTACTCAATACTTTTTTTGCCTCTGTCTTCACAGACAAGGTCAGCTCCCAGACTGCTGCACTGGGCAGCACAGTATGGGGAGGAGGTGACAGTCCTCAATAGTGAAAGAACAGCTTAAGGACTATTTAGAAAAGCTGGACATGCACAAGTCCATGGGGCCGGATCTAATGCATCCAAGGGTGCTGAGGGAGTTGGCTGATGTGACTGCAGAGCCATTGGCCATTATCTTTGAAAACTCGAGGCAATCGGGGGAAGTCCCAGAAGATTGGAAAAGGCAAATATAGTGCCCATCTTTAAAAAAGGGAAGAAGGAGAATCCGGGGAACTATAGCCTCACCTCAGTCCCTGGAAAAATCACAGAGCAGGTCCTCAAGGAATGCATTTTGAAGCACTTGGAGGAGAAGAAGGTGATCAGGAACAGTCAGCATGGATTCACCAAGGGCAAGTCATGCATGACCACCCTGATTGCCTTCTATGATGAGATAACTGGCTCTGTGGATATGGGGAAAGCGGTGGATGTGATATATCTTGACTTTAGCAAAGCTTTCGATATGGTCTCCCATAGTATTCTTGCCAGCAAGTTCAAAAAGTATAGATTGGATGAATGGACTATAAGGTGGATAGAAAGCTGGCTAGATCGTCGGGCTCAACGGGTAGTGATCGACGGCTCGATGTGTCTAGCTGGCAGCCGGTATCAAGCGGAGTGCCCGAGGGGTCTGTCGTGGGGCCAGTTTTGTTCAACACTTCATTAATGATCTGGATGATGGGATGGATTGCACCCTCAGCAAGTTTGCAGATGACACTTAGCTGGGGCGGGCGGGGGGGGGAGAGATATGCTGGAGAGTAGCGATAGGGTCCAGAGTGACTGACACAAATTGGAGGATTGGGCTAAAAGAAATCTGATGAGGTTCTACAAGGACAAGTGCAAAGTCCTGCACTTAGGATGGAAAAATCCCATGCACTGCTACAGGCTGGGGACCGACTGGCTAAGCGGCAGTTCTGCAGAAAAGGACCTGGGGATTACAGTGGACGAGAAGCTGGATATGAGTCAACAGTGTGCCCTTGTTGCCAAGAAGGCTAATGGCACATTGGGCTGCATTACTAGGAGCACTGCCAGCAAATCAAGGGAAGTGATTATTCCCCTCTATTCAGCACTGGCGAGGCCACATCTGAAGTACTGCATCCGGTTTTGGGGCCCCCACTACAAAAAGGATGTGGACAAATTGGGGAGAGTCCAGCGGAGGTCAACAAAAATGATTAGGGGGCTAGGGCACATGACTTATAAGGAGACGCTGAGGGAACTGGGGTTATCTAGTCTGCAGAAGAGAAGAGTGAGGGGGAATTTGATAGCAGCCTTCAACTACCTGAAGGGGGGTTCCAAAGAGGACGGAGCTAGGCTGTTCTCAGTGGTGGCAGATGACAGGACAAGGAGCAATGGTCTCAAGTTGTAGTGGGGGAGGAGTAGGTTGGATACTAGGAAATACTATTCACTAGGAGGGTGGTGAAGCGCTGGATGGGTTCCCTAGGGAGGTGGTAGAATCTCCATCCTTAGAGGTTTTTAAGGCCCAACTTAAAGCTCTGGCTGGGATGATTTAGTTGGGATTGGTCCTGCTTTGATAGCAGCACCAGACAACACAGTGCTAAAACACAGGCAGCCAAAGGCACCTTGTCTATGCCAAGGTTATGCAACACCTCTGGTTGAGCAATCCGTGCAGCTATTCTGGAGCTGTCCCTTCAGCATAGACGAAGACAGCACTGACTGAGTTAATGCAAACCCCGGCTTGCCATGGTCTACATATGGGGCCAGTGCTGATGCTGCTACACCAACAGCTGTCTGGGGGCTATGTGGAGTGTAGACCAGAGCTAATGCTCCCACCATGGCTAAATCGGGGCCAGCGTTCAGTAGAGGTGGTAGGGCAGGGCCCCATCAGAGCTCACCAGTACACGAGGCAAGGATACGTAGAGAATCCAGCAAAGGAGCAGGGAGTCAGCAAAACAAAACAAAAGGCAGCAAAATGAGCTCCATGGAGCCCTTTCAACAACACACACAGCTCGCTGTCCAGTATCTCTCTTGTTCCTTGTTACACTGCTCAGACAGACAGAGTACTGCAATTCACTCAATTTGCATTCCTCCAGGGAGGCCACAGTAACACCCCTGCTGGGTAAGCACCAGTCAGGCCAGGCATCCAGATAGATAAGGTGCTGCACCAGAGCTCTGCATGCCAGTCTAAGAGCTGGCCCAGCTCTAAATCCTGGGACTGACCTTGAAGGTGCTGCCTGGAAGGGCCCCGGCTATCTCAGAGATGGGCTAGGCTCTCCACCATGGAAGTGGAAACCAGCAGCCCCCAGCGAGGAACTCCTGGGAACTGGAAAGGAGAGAGCAGATGCCCAAGCCTGCGGAAGAGACTCAGCTGAGTTGCAGCCCTACCAGTCACTGGGCGTGTGCAAGATCTCTCCCTACGTGGCCAGTGCTGGGCTGTGGCTCTGTCTGAGGCTGGGGAGGGCATACTCAGGTGCTGTTGTGATGGATACCTGCACGACATCAACGATGACACAGGCAGCATCCTGAGCATGGAAGCACATGGCAACTAACGGAGACTCCCTCACTCTGCACGCAGAGGCTGCTGAAGGGAAAATTTTGTTTGGCAGGGAAGAGAGCCCAGGTTTATAAGATTTAGTAAATCGGCTTCTGTGCTATTTAGTCCACAAAGGTTCCCCACAGTGGATCCAAATTCCTTCCCCCTCTCACTTGTCAGCATAGCACAATGAGGTTAAGAACTCCATAAATATCATGCACAGATAGCCAGTAATTTTCTGAGCCATGGCTCTGGCTGACACCAGAGTGTTGATGAGGTGCCGAGAGCTGGCTAGCTGGAGGCATCACATATGGAGTGTGTCTGCTGGGGGCACGTCTCCTGAATGCCACAGAGTGGTGTAATAATTGCAGGCCACCCACCCTTGGGTCTGCTAAGACAGGGATTGAATGGGGAGTGGTCTGAGCACAGGACTGGAAGCCAGGAGTTTTGATTGCAGTTCTGAGACCAACTCTCCAGGGCCTTCGGCAAGTCACCTAAGTCCCAATGCAGCAAACACTTAAGCGTGACATTAAAGTTAAACACGTGCTTAAATCCAGCTGACTCAGTGAGATAAGCACATGCTTAAGTGCATTGCTGAAGCTGCCTTAAGTTCTCTGCCTGCTCCCAACTTGTCAAACAGGGATCTATAGTTCCCTCCCACACCAGGGGACTGTAGAAATTCACTGCTGTTTGCAAAAGGCTACAGTAGCTCTTAGCTCCATGATATCACAGCCTCTGAGCCACCTTCTACGACTGGCTCGAGCATGGCACATACTAGGCACAACCCCAGCACTGCCAACTGCAGGAGCCTGCTTGCCACAGCACCACTCTCACTGCAGTACTAATAAAGCAGGGAAGAAGGACTTGTTTTCTGGGCATTAGATTTTTCTCTAATTCCTTTGCTTTTTGAGGCAGGGGAGGAATATCGCAAAATGGGTTGGTAGCCCAAGGCACGTCATCGGGGCAGAGGAATCGTATAATACAGAACACCAGCTCTTACATAGCACTTTTCATCAGTAGATCTCAAAGCGCTTTTACAAAGGTCAGTGTCATCGTCCCCATTTTACAGACAGGGAAACTGAGGCAGAGAACAGTGATGTGATTTGCCCGAGATCACTCAGCAGCAGCACTGGGAATAGAACCCAGAGCTCTCGAGTCCCCCTCCAGTGCTCTTTGCTGTGTCACTATCTGTTCTGCCACTTTGCTGTCCAAGGTTGCCCAAGCCATTACTTTTCGCTGGCGAGCAACACGAAAAGAAACCGAAGAGACAGAATTTGGGGGGGAAGGGGGGAGAGGGGAGGAGATAAGGCTATTTTACTGTATGTCTAAGAAGAAAGGTTCCATCAGTTTTCATTAGACAGAGAAGCACTTTGGTTGGAGCTGTGGTTTCAGCTACAGAGAAAGCTCTGAAGGTTATCGTCACCTGGCATGCTGGGCACATATAACACTTATTACTGGACATTTTAATGTTCTTTTCTGTCTAGTGATCATGGCTTTTATTATTTTTATATAAAGACTTTTTAAAAAGGCAGTTAAACCAAGATGGGAAAAGATAATGCACGGGAAAGAGAGAGAGTAAAGCCAGAGACTGATTTCAGTTCAGCTCCAGCACCCGGCTCTCTGTAGAGCACAAAGCATGCCTTGACTTACGTTACAAACCTGGACCTGAGTCAGGGGAACAGAACATGTGGATGGCCCACTAGCTTGAGAATTACCTCCCTGGAGATCACTAGAGGCTCATCACTCAGCACGGCCTTCCTTTTGTGAACCCAGAATTATCCACACAAGGCGTCCACGGACACTGAGCTAGAGCTAAATGTGAGCTTGCCAATTACACCCGCACAGAAACAACTTTTCCATTTAAAATCTAGGTACACAGAGTTACGCAGCTGCCAAACGACTGCAAGAAGGGTTTTCTTGGGCCAAGTTAGTTCTGCAATTTGTCACACTGGCGCATCTTCACCTATCGGACACAGTTCCATGTTTCAAGATTTCATCTACACTTTTTGGGGTTAGTTTTCGCAGTTTAAGAGGCCCTATTCTGATCTATGCAACCAAAGCAACCTCTGGAAGAGCTATCTGTAGAGACTTTGCACCCCAAATGCCTCACTCGGAGCCAAACAGATTCTAGAGATGGCTGGGGCAAAGATCCCCCAAGAACTAGATGCAGTTTGATGCTTCTGAAACTGCCATACAACTAAGGGGATATCTACACTGCAAAGAGAGGTGTGACTGGAGCATGAATAGACACAGCTGAGCTAGCTTCAATCCAGCTAGCACAAATAACCATAGCAGCCAAGGGGTGGCAGGGTTGGCTGTACATGCCCACTTGGGACCCTGGGTATGTATTTGAGTGACTATCCTACCCTGCTGCAGCTTCACTGTTATTTACTGGAATTAGCTAGATCATAGCTTAGCTTGGGTATGTCTACACATTCTGCAATCACACCTCTGACTGCAGTGTAGACACCCCGGAGTGCTAAGCAGATGACAAGAAGGGAAGCATTGGCTGGGCTTTAGAGTTCAAATGGGACTGGGTTAGTGTGTGGGTTTCATAGGTGTAGACGCTTAGATACCATAGTGAAAGGCACTTGATAGACAGAGAGTCAGATCTGAAGCCAATGGAAAGATTCCCATAAACTTCAGTGGGCTCTGGGTGAGGCCCATGGTTGGGGGATGCCAGACATTAAATAATCGTGGAAGCAGTCTAGGACTCTGCAACACAAAGCCCCAAGGTGGAAATTACAGTGCTTTTGCTCTGGAACCAGTAGGACAAATATCACTGCAGCTATGTGATAGGTTTTCTCTACCACTATGTAAGGGCCAGCACTGTGCAAAGTGGTAGTCTTATTTACACTGCCTACGGAAAACCAGCGGAAGGGCAGGGAACAGAACCCACGTCACCGGACTCCCAGTCCGGTGCCCTACCCACCAGACCATGCTAGGTGTCCCCTATGGCCAATGACTCACCAGAAAGGAAGCATTAAGAGATCCACCACCACTACTCCTCCCGTCTCCCTCAGAAGCTAGACCTCTTGCCTCAGTGTGCCTCTGTCAGGCTAACCTGACCATGAGCTTAGTATCGCAAGTCCACCCACACTCCCTCCCCCTCTCTCGGAGGCACAGCACATGAGGTTCTGACACCAGGCATTTATTTCTTACACAGATTTATGTTGGGGAAAGGCACCGCTCTCCCTTGTAGCTCTTTACCTCTCTTTGTTCACTGCAGATTTTGCACAGCCACAGAGGGCGTTTCTGGGTCCCAAGACTTTCAATTCCACATTTGGTGCAGACTTTCTGAAAATAAGAAGAGAGAAAGAGAAGGACACAAAACAAAGTCAATAGCTCCAACTCCTCACAATGCCACTCTGAAGGCAAGTTTCCCCCCAGAATTTAGGTTCTGCAAAAACAATTATTTTGATGCTCCTTTCATTTACACCAGCGTAACTAGTGATCCCAGGGGAGTCACTCCTGATCTACACTGGAATCAGTGAGAGGAGAATCCGACCCACTGCCTCCAGTTGTGTTACTCCTGATTTAAACATTTAAACAAAACCTGAGACCCTCAGAAATATTTCCCAAGTTGGGTATTTTTTTACCATGATCCCCAAATGAAGTAATCATTTCCCTACAAACTCTAAGACCCAAACATAGCAGCACTGAAACTGACAAGAAACACAAATGAAATGATCTCATCCATTTTCACTGCAATATAAAAGTTAAACAGGGAAAAACTGTTAGAGTTTTAAAATTCTTTCAATTTGAGTAAGTCAGGTAAAAGAACCCCACCCTCCCTATGTGATTTTTTAACCTGACAGTCTCCCTTTCAAAAAGTGGCTGGGCAGTTATTGATTCTCTGCTGATTTGGAAATGGAGTAGACCATACAAACAGGTGTATTTCCTGGAGACAACACCTGAATAGCATTTTATGGAATCTGTTTCTGCACAAGGAAACTTCCATGTCTCCACTGGCATAACAAGTCATTTAGAGCTTGAATCATCTAATATACTCTAACAAAGCTGATGCATCTCAATCTTGGTCTACAGTTTGAATGAGGAATGGGACGGAGCCTTTGAGCCTCTTTGGCCATCACAGCAAAAGCCACTCACCCAAGGGCCTAGGAGAGCAAAATCTTGTTTACAGCAATGCAAATTAAAGCCCCCAGTTGGGATTTTACATATTCCTCTGCTCTGCCTCAAGCCCTGGTCTGCGGCTTGGTTTTCCTTCCCATCTGTTGTCCATATAGGCGTAAGCTCTTTGGGGCAAGCACTCTATGTGTCTGCACAGCACCTGACACAATGGGACCCTGATCTCGGCTGGGGCCTCTAAGCACCAGCTACTGTAATAGAGATAATAAACCCACTCTATTAGTTACACAAAACAACCCCAACTGGTTCTTCCTTCCCGAGTTGGGATTTCAAGCAGAACATGCAGAGCCACAGCTATCTGCCATAGGTGCGAGCCACTGACGGGGAGAGCAGACAGCTTGGCCAGGGATGGGGAAATGGAATCTTTTACCTTGGGGTCTGTCATAAATATAAAGGGAAGGGTAAACACCTTTAAAATCCCTCCTGGCCAGAGGAAAAACCCTTTTACCTGTAAAGGGTTAAGAAGCTAGGATAACCTCGCTGGCACCTGACCAAAATGACCAATGAGGAGACAAAATACTTTCAAAGCTGGAAGGGAGGGAGAAACAAAGGTTCTCTCCATCTGTGTGATGCTTTTGCCAGGAACAGAAAAGGAATGGAGTCTTAGAACTTAGTGAGTAATCTAGCTAGATATGCGTTCGATTCTGTTTTGTTTAAATGGGTGATAAAATAGCTGTGCTGATTGGAATGTAGATTCCTGTTTTTGTGTCTTTTTGTAACTTAAGGTTTTGCCTAGAGGGACTCTCTATGTTTTGAATCTGATGACCCTGTAAGGTATTTACCATCCTGATTTTACAGAGGTGATTCTTTTACTTTTTTTCTTCAATTAAAATTCTTCTTTTAAGAACCTGATTGGTTTTTCATTGTTCTTAAGATCCAAGGGTTTGGGTCTGTGTTCACCTATGCAAATTGGTGAGGATTTTTATCAAGCCTTCCCCAGGAAAGGGGGTGTAGGTTTCGGGAGGATTTTGGGGGGAAAGACGTTTCCAAGCGGGCTCCTTCCCGGTTATATATCTGTTAGACGCTTGGTGGTGGCAGCAATAAAGTCCAAAGGCAAAAGGTAGAACAGTTTGTACCTTGGGGAAGTTTTAACCTAAGCTGGTAAAAATAAGCTTAGGGGGTTTTCATGCAGGTTCCCACATCTGTACCCTAGAGTCCAGAGTGGGGAAGGAACCTTGACAGGGTCTAAATTGGCAATGAGCCGATAATGTAACTTACCCTTATTCCAGCCACAAGTGGGGCTTGAACATGACCCTCTGTCACTGGAGCTAAGGGGCCCAACTCCACGATTGATACCAATATAATCCAAGAGGCTGACAAAGAGCCCTGCAGTGCATCAGGTGATGGAAACATTGCTGACGGTCCTATCTCACCCTTGGCCCAGGACTCCGATCTCGCTCCCAGCTAGTTTGGGACAGGGCATCTCCCGACTCTTCAGGTGGATGAAAACAGCATGGCCATGTCCCCCTCTTCTCTGAGCCCCCTTCCGTTCACTATATAGCTCATAATACAGGCTGGAGGCAGCTCTGCCGGCATCGCTCCAGCAGCATCAACCAACCAGCATGCAAATGCAGCCCCTTGTGGGCAGAGTCAGCTGAGGACAAACGGGCCCGAGAGACCAAACTCCACTCCACGGTTCCAGAACAAGGTATCGGAGCCGCCCACAATGGAGGGAACAAACAACTGTGCCCTGTACGCTGTGCTCTGCATGGCCGGCCGGCCAGCCAGCCGACATGGAGGCAGCTGCGGGGGGGTGGTGGGGGGAGATTAACTGGAGAAAGCACTAAACAATTCCACAGAGATACTGTTCTTTGTTTCTCCCCAATTCTCATCCCTCCCCTCTGCTGTGAAATAACTAGTAACTGGCTGTCCCCACTTGGAATGGGGCTGTCAGGACTCAATGCCTTGCCACACAAACTGACAGGGACAGTAGATTTAAGCAGCAAAGGGTGCAGTCATTACCCATTGCCCATTTCACTGCACCCCAACCTCCTCCTCTCTCTGAAGACTGACTCAGAAACTCAGCCTTTAATACACTGGCAAATTTAAAATGCCACATGGCATAATGCATTCAAATGCTCCCCCTAGTGGAGATTTGCAGAACTTTTATTCAATTTTAACTCCATATTTTAACACACTGGGAGTTTGGGGTTTTTGTTTTTGTGTTTTGTTTTTCTCAGACTTGCTGGAAAACTGGAATCTTAACCCAAAAACCTCACTGTCAGGTTCTGAAGAAGCCTCAAATAAATAGGTATGTGGATTTGCAGACACTTAAAAATAAACCCTGTCATTCATTAGCTGAAATGCCAGACTCTTTCTTCTTCACCTATTACAGGTTTATATTTATGATATGTTTACGATAGTCATTATTGACACATCCTTAGTACGTGGAATA
This sequence comes from Eretmochelys imbricata, assembly GCF_965152235.1. Classification (NCBI taxonomy): domain Eukaryota; kingdom Metazoa; phylum Chordata; order Testudines; family Cheloniidae; genus Eretmochelys; species Eretmochelys imbricata. The sequence goes on along the minus strand of NC_135588.1, from coordinate 4,511,064 downwards.
TCAGACTGGGTCTCATTGCTGTTATTGCTGCATGTAGACTATGCATTTAAATGTTATGCTGATTTCACACTTGTTGTGTTGTATTTATTTCTGAAATAATAAAAACTCTTTAATATTGAAAAGAAACAAATTCTAAACCAGAAGGTAGGACCGAGAAAACCCACAGGATTCAAAGGGCTGGCAGCCTCTATATTTTGCAGCAGCAACTCACTTAAGATGTATTCATTGCTCTGTTTCGTATACATTATGTTGCATTCATTACCAAAATTCCTGTTATTGGTCTACATGTGGAGGGTGTTGGGATTCCAGTGAGATGGCAGCATTAGCAAGAAATTTATGAACTTCAGAAATCCATAATCTCCTGACAAGTCACTGCTTATTGCACAAAACATGGAACAAGTGACAGAGCTCTCCTTAGGGGAGGGAGCATGAAGTTATGTTACATCTTTCTACCTGCTGAGGCTTAAGAGTCTGCAGTACATTATGCCTGGTCACTACCCACCCCTACCATGCTGCTGAAAGTGAAGTAAAAGAAACCAACCATAAGCCCTCAAACAAGTGGCATCGAGTGCTCTCAAAGCCTCAGGAGTCCTCACAGCAAGAGGTTCCTATCACCATACAGTTGCTGTAAAATTCACTAGAGTTCTTCCCTGAATTCCCAGCTGACCTTTTCTGATTGGTGTCCAGTGAATTCCTGACTAAAGGGGAATTGTCTGGAAAAAACAAATAACTTTGCCCTTGGACAGGCCTACCATGCAAGGATCTCAAGGTGCTTTAGGGTTCCCAACACACCCATGTGCCCTGCAGTGAAGGTAAAGTTATTATCCCTGTTTCACAGAGGGGGTAGCTGAGGGACAGTTCATGCAACCCTCTGCCCCATCCTCAGCACGTGGGACTCACTGGAAGGTGGACCAGAAAATGCCCCAGTAAATAGACGTTTCCCTGCAGTTCTAAGCTAGCTGGTTGTGGATGTGCTGAAAGCAGGATTTTCCAGGGGAAGAGGGTGGGGAGCCCGGCATGTCCTGTTATTCTCCTCACTTGAAATGAAGGAAATAAATAGCAGTCTCCCGTCCACTGGCCCTTATCTCCCTATGAGCAACAGAGAGTTGCAGGATTTGTGCCCAAGCTACCCGAGTGACCTTTGCCTTCTGCTCCACCAAGGACAGTTGCTCAGATGACCCAGTTTGCCCCATCTCTGTGCCCAGGATCTATGTGACCAGGCCTTCTCAGTTCAAGGACCACCTCCACCATGCAGGTGCCTCCTTTGTTACATCTTCTAGGGGGATTATCTTCTTCCTTCCGCCTGTGTTCCGAGTTGAGGATCTCTCTGAAATAATCTGGGCCTTGTGGTTCACATATTGGCACACACTCACCCCAGCACTGCTGCGAACAGTTGGGAAATCAATCTACATACACCTTCTGAATTCCAGTTTGATTTTATTAACTCTCTGTATCCTTCCTTGTGTCTTAGAACTTCACTGAGTTCTCATTGTGCTAAGGAGGCAGAGCAGTGGCACCTGGGTTGGGTGGGTGGACTATTGACATTCGGCCTAGATCTAACAGTGCAATACAATGGGTATGTTAAAGACGATGGCCAAAATAAGAAAAGGAGTTCTGTCCAGTTGGGCTGGTAACTAAGCAACAGCTTGCCTAGCAGGGGACTTTGTCGGGTGCACTTTTGGAGGAGAAGGCATGTGCGGGAGGGGGATTGAATCCCAAAGGATACTTAGGAGTGGTGAGGAAACTGAGGCAGGGAAGGGCATGCGGTATAACTTGGCATAGCCTGCGTGCAGTCTAAAGAAAAGAGTAACTGTTCTGGAAGCCTTTGCAAAGCCTGTGTGTCCTGTGCTTCAATTATCACATGTTCCTGGAGAGAGGAACAGTAACCCAAGGCACCCACAAGGCTGGACCTCTGCAGCACCATCTGCTTAAGCTATTGGGATGTCTTAGGGGGTCTGCACTGGTCCTGGGGCCTCGGGCAGCTGGACTATGAGGTCCCACTTCCATGAAGGGGTAACAGAGAGTCTGTGCCCAGGGGTGCGCCAGTGGGACCAGAGAGACAGTGCTGGAACCTGCCCAGGCCAAAGGAAGACCGAGAGGACCGCTGGATGGGTTGCATGCTGTGGGCTCCATGTGGCCACCTCCCCTGTAGTGGTGGGACTGGGGTCCATGGAGCAGCTCCAGCTGCCACACAGGCCTCACTTTAGCCACTGCTACCTAGAGAGGATATTGCCAATATGGGTGGCTCCCTTCAGCCTGCTTACAAGGCTGAGCTGGGCCCTGAATAGACAGCTGCTCCAAGCCAGGTGCCTATGCTCATGCTTCCCTGTGCATGTCACTGAGGCAGAACTATGGAAAAGGGAGATTTCTCCCAGGGCAAGATGGGTTTCAAGTGTATGAAAAAAGCAACATCCCAGCAGAGGCTCTCAGACAATGTGGTGGTTGCCTTGGAGATCGTCATCTCCGCAGCTCTCCAGCTTAACCCCTTGGTTGCTGGAGTCCGGACAAGCAGTGGTCTCCCATCCAAGTATTGCACTGCAGCAAAAACCCTGCAAACTGAAGCCCACCATCTATTTCAACAGCACGGATGTCACTGGGACAGCAACATGCTGTAAGCTTGCAGCAAAGATTTAACCGTGTACCAGCCAGGGGGATGGCTCAGGGGACTACATATTAGCCCTGAAATAGCTGTAGTTCCAAAATGGATGGATCTGAAGTAGAGAAACTGAGCACCTTGCAGTTACAGGGCGGACGTTCGGATGAGACCTCGATAATGAGGCGCATGGAGTTTGCTGTGAGAGTTCCCCATTGAGCATAATTGCTGCCCCCTCCCCCCACTGTTTACCTAACTGATGTCTTCCACCCCAGATGTAGCTGCAGTTCATTGGGGTTCTAGACACAGGGCTTGTAAAGCTCTTTTGGGATCTTGAGGGAAATGAGAGATATTAAGGACTGGGCAGGGACCAGATACTTTGGGTTTTTATGACAAAGCACCCCACAGTTAAACGCTATTCAGTCAGCTACCACCCTCACCCCTGCAAGATGAACCCGAGCTGGATTAGCCTCCTGGGTATTTATTGGAAAACAAGATGCCAGGAAGCTCACCTTTTTGCAATCCTGACAGAAGACTGATGTGGTCCCCAGCAGACCCAGCAGCTCACCACAGAGTAAGCACTGAGACAGCCCATTCCCCATCACGTTCTTCCTCATGTTTTCCAGCCGCTCCACCAAGCGCCTGTAGGGGAGCAGAGATTAGAGGAGATGACTGTGGAATTACTGCAGTGAGGCAGACTCTGTAGGGAGGAGCATGGGCTAGTGGTTAGATCTGGACACCTGGGTTCTGTTCCTGGCCCCCCACCCCTCTTTGTGAGGCTTTGAGCAAATCATTTAATCCTCGTGACTCGGTTTACCCACCTGCAAAATAGGAATAACAACACCCAGCTAACATAATATAATCAAACCGGGGACAGCCATGTTATATCCCTGGCTTGGCCCGTGAGTGCAGAGCAGAGAAGTTATGCTCACAGTGTATGCAGGGGATGTTTCAGCATTCTAACGAAGGGTGGCTAATAGGGTAGCTTCATACGGGTTGTATGGCCTTCAGCTTGCAGCACGGAGCAAAGGTTTCGCGCCTTTGGGACCCAGATGGGCTTTAAATGCGTATGTCAGAAAGCAGGGCTCCTACAGGAAAACAACCCAGCCCAAAATGAAGGGCACAGAGGAAGCTGGGTAATCCCCACTGGCAACAGCTCAGGTTCTAGGACATTACCATGGGCTGCCAGTGCAGGGTGCAAGCTATGGAGACACCACCCTATGCCTGGCTGTGAGGTGGGAAGCCCAAACTCTGAGGCCACAGGACCCCAAGCGGGATGGGGAACACCAGCAAGCCTTTGCATTAATAAATAGGCTGCTTTCCATGCAAAAAGAGCAAAAGTCTGCTTGTGAGGGTTCCACAGCAGCTGGAGTGGGAATGCAGGGGCTGTCAACTTGACCACAGAACATGGATGGCGTACAGAGCTAGGATTATGGCGCTAGCTCACCAGCACTGCTTCTATTTATACATGGAGCAAAACAATAATAATGCAGTTTATCAAAGGCAGAAACCAGCAGCAGCTGTGCATGTGGGTGCACTAAGGGAGAAAAGGCAAGGCCATTTTTTACCCACCTACGTTCTCATTAGGACCAGAGCCTCATAAAGCAAGCCAGGCACCGATGGGAAAGCAAGGTCTGTTTGGAAGGGGTGCACACCTTATAGTGAGGAGGTTGGGCCAGACAGCAGAGCCATAAGGAGCCATCGCTGCTGATTTTGTAACCCGTGGCCTCCACATAACAGAACTTTAAAGAGTTAGTAGAAGAACTTCAGCGAGGACTTTAACAAGCAAGGGGCTGGTGCTTAGAGGGACCTAGGGCTTTCCACCCTTAGCTCACCAGCCAAGTGGGAGCGGTTACCATCTGATGCTTGCACAGTAGCTTTCACATATGATGGGGCTTACACCACACTCTCACAAAACACCACCGTGGCTAGCACTAAATAGCACCCTCCCCAAGGTCCGGGCATGTCAGTTTCCAGGGAAAGGTTCTGGCAAGTCGGGGGAATTTTGCACAAACTGTGCCTAATCCAGGGGTCTTCCTTTCTCCTCACCCTTTAACAACAAGCCCCCAGTGGCTTCCTGCTGGGCGACTCGCCTGCTTTGATACAGTCAGGTGCAGGGTTAACACTGTCCCGTCTGCCAGGCCAGTCCTTCAGCTTAGCCAAAAGTCAAATGAAACATGGCGCGGCGAAGATACCGACAGACGAGGATGGTGCCAGTGAATTAATGACTCCGGCTAACAAACCGTTCCCAAGGAGTCAGCCAGCCAGAACACTCCACACTCACTGCTCTGAGCAAACAACCCCAGAGAATTCCTGGGCAGCCAGAGACGGTCACCCGGGAGTTCTGACTGCAGCCCCAACAGCAGCTGTGCAGCTCAGTCTGGTTCCTAAGGCCTTGGCCAGAGCCATACGTGTGGCTAACGTAGCCAGGCCAAGCTCACCCCCCAGCTACACGAGGTGTTGCCTCAGTGGCTGTAGTCAGAGCAAACCCCTGGTCTAGACAATACCCAAGTATGGGAGTGAGAAGAGAGCCCCTGTCCTGCCTTTCGCCCAGCCCGAAGCAGAGCTAGACAGACTGGGTGAGGGAGCCACTGACGGAACTGATGCTCAGCCTGTGTGGTGATTGGACCACAGCAGGACCGGAGAGCCACCCTCCTAGGATGGATCCTATGCCCTCCTCCAGGGAGAAATAAACAGCAAGTCATTAGCTGGGAGGGGCGACCGTACCCGATTCGCTGCTGCTCAACAAGGTCCAGCTTCTCTGCCCTGCGGATGACCTCCAGGATGACCTCCAGCTCCTTCGGGTTCAGCACCTGCGTTTTCCTCTGCTTGTCAGTCTGGTTTGTGTGCACCGACCAGCCAGTTTGGAGCCTGCAGGGTGGGCAGTGTCACACTGAAGGCTGGAACAGCACAGAAAGCCTCTGCCATGCCCAGGTGCTGAGAGTCTGGGAGCCTAGAAAATCACAACCATCGACTTGCCTGCAGAGATGCTGGGTCCCAAGCAGGAATCTATTGACACGACTGTTTCACATCCTGCACTTCACCTTTCCCGTAGGGCTGAGAACCGATCTCCTGCCACTAACCTAACTCCTCCCGCCCTTGGATTCCCCTTCTTTTGAGCAGGTCTAGTTTTCATTTTACACCTGAGTGTCATTACCCCAGGTGGGGTGTCAACAGGAGAAGGAAGCATTGTCTAGTGGTTAAAGCAGGGGTCTGGGCCTAAACTTTCCAAGATGGACCAGTGATGTTAAATACCTCCATTTTCCACTGCCCCTAAGACACCTTAGAGCAGTGGTTCTCCACCAGGGGTATGCGTAACCTTAGGGGTACACAGAGGTCTCCCGGGGGGCACATCAACTCATCTAGATATTTGCCTAGTTTTACAACAGGCTACAGAAAAAGCACTAGCGAAGTCAGTACAAACTAAAATTTCATACAGACAATGATTGTTTACACTGCTCTATATACAGGTTGAACCTCTCTAGTCTGGCACCCTTGGGACCTGACTGGTGTCAAACCAGAGAATTTGCCGACCCACAGGAGGTCAATGCAGAGTGCCAGCAGGTCTCCAGAGGCACGGGAAGAAGGAGTGGGGGATGCTGTAGCAGGGAGTGCCGGATTAGAGAGGTTCAACCTGTATTATGCACTGAAATGTAAGTACAATATTTATATTCTAATTGATTTATTTTATAACTATAGGGTAAAAATCAGAAAGTCAGCAATTGTTCAGTAATAGTGTGCTGTGACACTTTTGTATTTTTATGTCTGATTTTGTAAGCAAGTGGTTTTTACGTGAGGTGAAACTTGGGGGTACGCAAGACAAATCAGGCTCCTGAAAAGGGTACAGTAGTCTGGAAAGGTTAAGAGCCACTGTCTTAGAGGATCCTGATTTCCAGAAGCGCTGAGTGCCCCTGCCACACACACACACTGACAGGCTCCTTTAAGGCATCTCATGCTGGGCATCCAACATTATTAGGTACTTTTGGAACCACAGGCCTGGGAGTTCATCCCCAGCTCAGCCACTGACCTGCGGGGTGACCTGGGGGATGTCACTGTCCCTCCTCTCTGTCAAATGATTTAATTCTCCTACCCCTCACAGGCTTACAGGCCTAACTCACTAGCATCTCAGTAAAGGGTTCTGAGACCACTAAATGACGTTAGATATGCTCGAGCAGCACAGAGTACCATGATAACATGCGGCTCAGTGCCAGATAGCCGACCCTAAGGGGAGCTCCACAGCAGAGACTGCAGGAGGCTCTGTCCTGCCCATACAACGCTTACAGCCACAGTCCTGTCCAGCTGGGCACTGTTATATTTTTAAGCCATTTGAAGCTGACCCCCAGGAGGTTCAGCTGGGAGCAAGACTGGGGGCAACAGGGCGCAGGCTGTTGCCAAAGGAAAGCAGCTAGAACAAATACAATTCAAGCCACTGACTTATCCCAGTCCCCTCCCCACCAGCAATCTGACTTGGGGGACAAAACAAGATCAAATGACATGTGCCTCCAAACAAAAGAGCAGGCACCAGCTGGGGGAGGCCATGAATTATAGATGGGGTGCTGCTAGGACTGGCTTTTGCATCCACCAACTTTGCTTATTAAATATAGGGTCGGTGGTGGGAACTCAAAGGAGGGTGGGGGTTGCAAGCTATTGCGCAGGAAGGAAACTCCAGACAGCATCCAAGCACAGGGCTGCGCCTCAAGAGGCATCCGAGCAGCGATTCCTGTGGCTGCCCTCAGGGAAGCCAAATGACATAGTTGGCCTCCACAAGGCAGCTGCATTGACACTATAACACCTGGAGCAGGGCAGCACTAGGGGTCCTGGCAGATTTCACAAGCTAAGCAAGGTCAGGTCATTACATGGATGGGAGACTGGCTGGGGCAGGTAGGTACTGCTCTCAGTGGGGCGGGCAAGCCACTAGCTGGTCCACATTTGGCCCAAGGAGGGGGGGGTGGGCTGCACTGCAGTGACACACTGATCACTGCACAGCTTGTGTATCAGTTTCAGATTTTAGAGCACGTTCAATCCCTTTAGGCAAGGAGGAGTGATAGCAGCGATGCAGGATGTTATTACGCACCTGCCCTCCTCAGCACAGGAGCAAAGCCACCAACTCCGAGGAAGCTCAGGTCTCACAGGGAGCAGGAGAGACCTCTCCCCTCCTACTCCTGCCCAAGCCGGGTCTGAAAAGCAGCCACAGCTGTGGGTGTGGAGAGACCCAGCTCTCCCCTAGTCTCTAGATCAGGCAAAGAGACAGGGCATGACCCTATCATGAGCAGGGCAGGCTGGGAACCCTCTCCATGGTCTGGAATGAGAGCTAGGGCTTGGGCTACCCACAAACCAGAAAGAAAGTAACTAACTGGGTTTTGATCCGCCCCATTACCTACTTGGCTGCAAGTGTGTCTGTGGGCAGCAGCTGTTCAGAATGGAAGTGTCCTATGTCCACTGAATGGCTCTGGTTTTCATGTGCTAATCCCACACTCAGACTTGCATGGGGAGAACATAAAACGGTTCCAGTTTGTGTGTGGACCAGCCCTGGGCAGGGTGGAAGTCAGTCTGGTGAAGGAAAACCCTCACAGGGCTGGCAAGGGAAGCCAGTTTGGAGGGATGGATTGTGGGGGGGGAGGAGGGGGGTTTCCACTGGTTTCCTCTCGCATGGCCAATAATAAACTGGGTTTTGGCCTATCTATGCGGGTACTTATATGCACCGTAGCATCTGAGTGCCGGATAGCCTTTAACGTATGTATCCTTACAACACCCCTCTCGCTTGCCTCAGAATACACAGGAAGCTTGAGGGAGAGCCAGGAATTGAACCCAGGGCTCCCAAGCCCCAGACCACTGCTCTAACCACTGGAAAATCCTTCCTCCCCAATTACAGGCTTTGTCTTTGCAGTTTGGATGCTCTGAGATCCAGGGGCCTTGCCTCACAGGCAACTAGCACCACCCCTTCTGCCCGAGACTCACAGCCTGAGAATCAGCCTGGGGGCAAGAGTAAACCCTGTAAGAGATCACGCTCTGTGGCCACTGCTGTTAACAGAGAGAGGGGGAAGAGCAGGAAGCACTCACTTGGCTCTCAGCGCCAGCTGCCGGTCATTGGGACACACCCACTGATCACTGCCGTTGCCAAAGATAGTATCAGCCATGGCAGGAAACTGGAGAGAAGGCCGGAGGAATCACACCTGTAAGAAAAGGAAACAGCACCAAACAACTAAGTCAGTCATTAACCAACGCCTGCCTAGAGTGAGCACAGCCCAGGGCTCTGCTCAGAACCCAGCTCCATGTGCTGCTCTCAGCAGCAGACGACAGAACATGGGAGCAGAGCTTCAGCGTTCAGATCCAAGGGCAGAGCTTGGCTCGTGGTCTGAACACATCAGGGCACTAACCAAGGGCAGCGCTCATGTACCTTTGCACAGCAAGACTCAAAATCTCAGGAGAAACTCACTCCTCAGAGCAGCGCACTGGAGAGCTGGGACCTGACGCTGGGAATGGGCAGGCCCAGGAGGCTAGTGCTCTGCCCTGCCATGCAGGAGACATGCGTTCTGTTTTTGTGCCTGGACTCTTATTGCCCAAGGCCAGCAAAGGGCTGGTGACAGATTCTGCACGACTGAGTAAGTTGCATTTTGATGGTCCTAAAAGCATGAAGCCAGGAAAACCATCTACGCCAAAACTTTCTTGCCACACTGATCTGTGCTGCAAGAATCGTGGCCTCTTTGTCCTTCCACAAAATGAACGTTGGCTGCCGCTCAAAACACCAGAATGTGATCGCTTTAGACACAACCCCTGTACATGCCAGACCATCTCTGTGTACCCATTACAGCCTTCCAATGGAATAGCCAGCGATGAACTGCGGATCATTCCATAATCAGTGATCACTGTTTAATTCCAGACCAATGCATCCACACAGAGACAATACTAGTTAACTCTAGTCTCTATCTGCTGCTCCAGGGGAGGAAATTATTTGTCTTCAACAGCTGCTATAGGCCTGTAGATGTTCTGGGCAAAAAAACAATTGAGGCTTTAAGCTGATCTACATAAGGAAATGTATTTAATCAAGATGGCAGGTTGGCTAACAGGTGAACATGCTGCACTGAACAGCTTTCTCCAGGTGTAATTTACTTGCTTTCACCTACAGCTCTCATCAGTAGCCTGTGCTTTGTGGATGCTGAGGATTTTATACACAGGGGCTCGCTTATCATATTGCAAAACCTTGTTGATTTGGCCCAGGGAAGCATACAGACAAACTCTTTCATAAGAAGTGATTTAAGCTTGAACTGGTTTTCTAACATTTCAGGAACACCAGGGTAATCAATGAGAGGGGAGGAAATGTGAACAGCTGCTGGCTCTATGTCCCTCCTGGCTTGATCTATATAGTTTTGATTCCAGCTGGGACAAGAAAGAAAAACATTGAAAGACTCTTGATCAAAGTACATTGTCTACAGTCAATAAAAGCTCCCAAGTCTTTTCACCAAGCTTGTCTATCATCCAAGTGCTCTCAGCCAGATGACACAAGACATTCCCCAAGCAGCAGTTTCAGAGCGAGAGCGCGTAGCTGTTTGCTCTCCTGAATCCCCAGCAAAATGCTGTAAAAGTGCCGGTAGGTTTTTGCAGTTCCTGCTGAAGCGAAAACCGCTTGGCACTTAAGAGTTATCGGGTCCATTTATTTTTTAATTTACAAAATATGCCTGATGCCAGTAGCTCAGGGAGTGCACGCTTCATTTAATGCACTGGATTTTATAAACAGTGTTCAAACAAAAAAACCCACTCTCTGACGCCATCTGGATCCTCCCAACTTTGCACTACACCTTCAATGCAATATACTCTTGCTCTATCAGACCAGCAGAATCAAGGGGCTTCCCCTGAGAATGTGTGTGTAGATGTTTGCATCTGGGGACGGTTAGCTTGATCCCAGCTGCTGCAGAGACCCAAGGGGGGAGGGAGGTGTTATTTGGACAGTATATAGTGTACATACAGTGGCACTTCCCATCAGGTGAGCTCAAAGCTCTGTGCAAATATTAGTTAGGCTTCACAACTCCCCCCACCTGGTGAAGGAGGTGAATATCATCACCCCATTTTACTGACACATAAGCTGAGGTAGAGAGAGGGGCACTGATCAATCAGGAGTCCTGTCTCATGGGTCCACGCTCTCACTGGAAATATGGACTATGGGAAGAGAGTTTGCAATCATTTGCCGTAAACTTCTAAACCCTAAAGGAGTTTTAAAGCGAGATATAAATCTTGGGGCGAGTGCATTCCGGGGTGCGATCCTTGGAAGAAGAACTGCACAGCAGGTGTGGAATCTGCTCACAGACCAAGCATGCTGCAGAGCGCACCAGCACTCTGGAAGGCAGGGTCTTCACTGCTATGCATATTAACAGTTGAGGCTGAACTGCAAAGCAGTAGTACGCGCACAGGTTCCTTGTGCTAGCTGCTTGATAGCAGCAAGTTCTGGGTTCAGCATTTATGCTCGGCTTTGGGTGCCAGTGACTGACAGGGAATTCCCCTTCGCATCCCAGTAGGGCTGGCAGAAAAGCCACAGACTGCGCTAAGTAGTAAATCAAAGTAAACATGACATGTGTGCCTAACGATGCTCCGTGCACAGCACAGCCGAAGGCACCCCACACCAGGGAAGCAGGGAGGTTACATGTGGGAACTTTCACTAGAGTTTGTGGATGTCCATTGCTTAAGTGGGGAGAGAATATTTCCCTCTGCATTGGAATCAGCCCGCTTCTCACGTCTAACCTAGATAGGCCCCGCATGAGAGGGACGGAAAGACAGACATCTAGGCCTATAGAGAAGCCAATGTAGTCTGCAGGGTCTGTAGCCTGGATTTTCAGAGGTGGGTACATCTACCCTCATCACCTGGGAAGACTCACAATGATGCACGTAAGCAGGGCAGTCACACTCATTTCCACTGGCCAAAACCTACAGCTTTCAAGTTTATCGTCCCTGATTTAGCAGCTGGGAGGATGTCGTCTTCCGCTCCTACAGAGCAATGCCACATGAGAGGCAGCATAATGGCTACGGAAGGACAGGAAGAAGCACGGAATCACACGTGCTCAACCTACCTAGATAATTCACGGGGTGACTCAGAGCAAGCTCAGAAGGCTGCACGTCACCCTGTAGAATAGCATGGGAAACAGAGACCCCAAAGGTAACGAGCTGGAGCACTGTCAGGTGTTTCATGTCATTACTGCATCGTCACTTGTCTCATAGTTCATCTCACCCAGCCAGGAACATATGCCCTTTCTATAGTCAAAAAATATCTGAGCAAGAAGCTGTGACCCATCTCCATCTCCATTCCACCACACACGTCTCCAGCGGGATAGTCAGACTTGCCTATCCCCAGCTAGATGCTAGCAAGGAAGGACCTGGGCTAGGAGAACCAAGCCAGGTTGGTTACAGTAAAAATCCACCCAAATCACCAGCTGTTTGAGAGATCACAGGTAAGTATCCATATCCAGTAGACCTTTTCTTCTTTGTATCAACTGCAGAATTCCTACTCTGTTGTCTAGGTAAGCAATGGGACAAAGCACAACTTATGCTTCACACTGAAGAACTGCAAAGCACCCCTCTGGATTACCTTACTGCTCTGAGGTCTGACCAGCCTAGAAATTAGCAGCTTTGTAGCCAGGCTGCCTGTACAATCTGGGCACGGCTCAAAGAGCATCAAACCACTTACACTTTGCAATAATGCCACAGGCTTCTAAACAGACAGCAACTCAGGAGTCAGATTCACTCCAGTTGAACTCATGTGTGTGCAAGTTAACACTTTATTGCCTGGATTAATACAGGACACGGTGCAAAGCACATGACCTTCAATACGATACAAAACGCGGTAGCACTTCAAGCAACTGCTAGCTGTATTACAGGTTGCTTCCCCTTTGGGGAATAATTGCATTAACGAGCAATCACATTGCCAACACACCAGTTACCTCAGCTACATAGGGATGAGACGTGAAAAGCACACTGGGAGTTTTACCTCTGACTGAAATGGGGCCCAGATTTCACCCGCTGTGTGCTAATCTCCACAACAATAAACATACCACAAATTGTGTATGTCACTGTGAGATTTCCAGTTACACCTGGCAATAAAAACATTACAGGTCTCCACTTCAAAACCCAACCCTTCAATAAACACCCTCCATTTTAAGATGTGGCTTGAAGTTTTGATTTTATAAAAACTAAGAAAACCCCACAGATGCTAGTAATTTTTACCATGACTTTTTCTTCTAATCCAGTTTGTTTTGAACAAAAATGCCCTATCGTGTTTGCAATGCTAGCATTGCAGCCCTGCCAAGCTGACTGTCTACAAAGAAAAATAAAACAGACATTGATGGTTTTCACAGTCCTGAGATGCAAAAATTAAACTGTCAGCATAAACAGGACCAAGACTATTGGTTCTGCAAAATGCTCTCCATGTTAATTATCAAAGATGATATTAACCACCCCCAACCAATTGTAATCATCTTGTTTACAATGTCTGATGTTTGATGCCATAGCATCTGTCAAAAGAACTTCTAGTGCCCCTGTCCTGTACCAGTATGACCACGCCAGGGGCTCCTGCTGTTCAGTTACAATAAGATTGTACGCAGATCACAATGTGCCACCACCACAACAGGAAGAGAAGGTCTCCACTTCATTGCACTTCTGGAGGCCTCTTTGCAGCTAAGCAACCTTGTGCCTCTTCAGCCGAAAGCACAAAGGGACTGAACAGCAGAAAAAGCTTTGGCGGACACAAAGTCAAACCTGCTATACTGAGCTGCCTGTGGTCAGGTCTCTCCAGCAAAGCAGCTGTTGCATAAGCACTAATATTAAGTATATAGATTCACACATATCAATATTTACCTGCCCTGGTGGCGACATTTCCTAGCATTAAAACTGTACTTGCTGGGCAGAGATAACCTGGCTATTTAAATGTATGAACGATGGGCAAATACTCATCTGCCATTTGTTATTACCAAACAAGTCACATCACCAACAAAAAGTGCAGCAAACCCAAGAAAACACATGTTCCAGTCTCCATAAATAGCGCACTTACCCCGACACGCTGCTGTTCAGTTGGCTGAGCCTACGCTCCCTTTCTGCTGCTGATACACACAGCTTGCTGTTTCCATGCAAGGCACAGATGCGCCACAAGCAGCATGGCCTTGGCCCTTTTCCACAGAAAAGCACACAGCTTGAGCAAACAGATCACTCCCCTGCACTAAGCTCACCAGTGCAGCACTGGCTGAGTATTTCATGCACTTCACAGCACTCCCACCTCGAGGCACAGGAATACCAGCCACGCGACAGAACAGTTATTTTGTTCCAAACTCTCCTTGACCTTTGCGAACCTAAATAATAAGGACTCAAGTCAACCAGTGGATTCTCTCCTCCTTGCCAGAGCTGAGCTGGGACTCGTTACCCAACAGTACAAGTGTAGGAACAACAAGGGATGAAAAGAATGGATTTTTGCTGGTGCTGGAGGAAGGAGGTGTTTAGGAAAAGCTCAGTGAGTGGGACAGCAGGGTGAAGGCTATACCAACACAGCATAACACTCATCAGCTGCGTCTGATCCCACGGCACACCCAGCACTGGGAGAGGTACTGCAACAATTATTCAGCTGCAAGATTGGACCTCAGGAAGTCAAGCCAGGAAGGGAAGACAGAGAGAAATGCTGTGCGATTTTATTCATTACATTACACTAATCAAAAAGATGACCCAGTTAAAAAAAATAGGTGATATTTACTAGATGAAATCCTGGTATCTGAGATGATAGGACAAAGATGAGCGCTCTAATCTTAAAGTTCATATCACTGGGCACTTTCCCTGCATGGTCACTTATCCTGATTGTTTTGTAACACTTGCATTTCTTTTACAGCTCCTAATGACCCTAGAGGGCCTGGTGAGCAGGGCCTTGTATACTTTTTATACTTGGCCTGCTCACGCAAAGGGGGCGGTCAAACCTTCTACACCTAGAATCCCTGGAGTGGGGAAGCAAACAAACCTGCAATTTTAAATCAGGATTACAGAACCCCTGGCTTTGAAGAGTGGAGATGTTTTCCAAGATTAGGACACATCTTTAAAGGGGACCAGCTTCACCCCGGTGTAATTCCACTGATTTCACGGAACACTGATATGCAGTGACCAACTCTTGAGCCCATAAGAGCATAATGCCCTTCAGACCTGGGATTCAGTCCTTCCTGGTGGGACAGAGAAGCCTGCTCTGCTGGCAGTTGTATTTTCCATAGGGTGGAGAGGCCCATAAGCCCCTTATCTTTGGAGCTTTAGCTCCTTTGGTATTGATGATGACAGGTTGGAATAAAGCAGCATTCGATCAAGGCTTACATACACCGAGAGGTATCGTGTGCATGCTTTGTCTCCCTTAGGCACACACTTTAAACAGCTTTCCAGACACACCACATGTACTCCCTACATTTCTACATACCTGAAAGATAACACAGCCCAGACATCCAATTCCCACTGGTGTAAGTCTGATCAGTTCAAGGTGCTACAGAAACATGCAAATATTTTTAGGCTAATACTGAGGGCTCCAGACTGACCCCAACATGCAAGATACATGGATTCGGCTCCCATAGCCCCAACGTACTGCAAAGCCACCCAAGCCAGGCAGAAGTCTAGAACAGTCAAGACTGATTTGCATCTACATTTACCAGAAAATAACCCCAATGTCACTTCAGCACGTCACGGCTAGAATCAGTCTGAGAACCAGCTGTTTTGCGACAGTCCCATGGTGATGTTATGAAGGGCATCACATGCCCTTGACGGCAGATGCTGCAGCAGATGTTTATTGGCTGATGTTATTTTGTATGCATGCTCTGGTCCAAAACAATGCTATTGAACCTGGGACAAAACCATTGTCTTATTCTATTCAGATCAAGGGTATCAGACCCAGGGCTGATCCATCTGCCCACAGCTGCAGGAGGGGCCCTGAACAAACGGGTGCCCACGTAGCCAAAAGGTGGTAACTAAAGCCTAGAAGCCCTCTCAGACAAGCCAGAGAACTCCCCAGGAATTGCTTTGTTGTAGACCACTGGCTCCAAATCTAATCATTCCGGTCCAAATTCAGCAAAACACTTAGAGCACATGCTTAAGTCCCACAGAAGTCACCTGCTTCCGTGCTTTGCTGAATGCTTTGCTCAATCAGGGCCTGCATGCCAGCTTTGAACCAGGGCTACGCTGGTGCAAATCTGGAGATGGTAGATTAACACCAGCATAACAGAGATCAGACTTAGTCCCTGAACTCCCAGCAACGACAGCTGGATGCTCTTCCATTTGCTCGCAGTATCCTGATATGCTACACTTACATGAAACACATGAAAAAAAAATATCAGAGCCAGCAGCATCATGAGTAGCGTGATGAGTGAGAGGAGGCTTCATTAATATAGCATTCAACACACTAGACTCTAAAGCTTGGATTTGGCTCATTCAGGGAAGTTACAGCCCCTTAGCTGGATCATAAATCAGATGCTGCATATGCACTGGGTCAGTGACGCAACTTATCTCTGTCAAATGCTCCCTGCATGGTGAAAGGGAGCAGAAAGTAAGGAAATGCGCCAACTCCTCCTCCCCTGCTACATTCTTATAACTATCAGATCTGCTGCCCTAGAGATCATCCAAACGCAGGCCAGCCAACTGCAGCGACTGAGTCTTCCAAATCCAGTATGAGTTTTCCGCAGCTGCCTAGGGGATTTAGACACAAGTGGGAATGGGGTGTCCAAATTCCCTAGACAGCTTTGAAAACCTCAGCCTGCCTCTTTATTCCCACGTGTGAAACTGACGGTGCAATAAAATTTAAGAATTTGAAGTGAACATTGTATTGTGTAAGGTATTGTGGGATAAGAATTAGAAACTAAATCTGAGATTTATTATTCCACTTTGTGCTGGCCAATTGATTTCAGACAGGGATGCCTGAAGAAGTCAGTAATGGGATTACTCCTTAAGGGTTTGTCGTACATTCGGGGAAGTCTAAAAGCAACTTCACTCCCACCGTCAGGCCTTGTGCAGACCAAGTGAAGTAACAAGCATGCACATTGCAGCAAAGGGAGAAAACCACCTTAGCTGGTTCCTTCTAAAATCCAAACCAGTGTCACTTCCCTTTCTCAATTCACAGGAGTTCTGTGTAAATACACAGACCAGGGCAACTTGCATCACTGTTGCATTAACCTACTGAACTTGACACTGCTGCAGAAACTAGAGCTGCTGCTCCCTTGCTTCTAAAAGCTGGCTATGTCCTTTTGCAGCTCACATGACAATTGTTCTCAGCAGAAAAACATCCTGTTTTAGAGCCAACTCTTGGGCTGTGACAGGTTTAAAGGCACAGCGCTGGAGTATGGTGGAGTTCACCCACATTTCCCCTATGCCGGCTGCTGGGTCAACCAGGGAGGTGCAGATTGAGGATACACGCAGCAGCAGCCTATTGGATCTCGCTTCCCAGGCCTTTTATACTCACACTCAGAATAACAGATCTAAGGGGGCAAGTTTTGTTAGACACAGGGGACCAACTTCACCCCGGTGTAATTCCACTGATTTCACGGAACACTGATATGCAGTGACCAACTCTTGAGCCCATAAGAGCATAATGCCCTTCAGACCTGGGATTCAGTCCTTCCTGGTGGGACAGAGAAGCCTCCTCTGCTGGCAGTTGTATTTTCCATAGGGTGGAGAGGCCCATAAGCCCCTTATCTTTGGAGCTTTAGCTCCTTTGGTATTGATGATGACAGGTTGGAATAAAGCAGCATTCGATCAAGGCTTTCATCAGGACAGATCTGAGCATGTTCTCTAGACACACCAGAGAAAATAAGGAATGTTCTCCCAGCATGACTGATCAAAACACATAGCATCACGCTCTTTTGCTTCTCATTACCCGGAACGCTTGTCTGGCTCCCCACAGTTCTCTGAACACTGCCTGCAGAGAGAGAAGGGGTGGGGGAAGGGAGTAGGGACATGGCTCAGGGGACTCACCAAGACCCAGGACTAGTCTTTAGATGGATTATTCTATACACTAGTTGAAGTGGATTCATTATTTCTGCTGGCTTTTCACTGGTACCGAGGATCTAGTCCTCCCACTGACTTCACCTGTAGTTGTGGGTGGCTCAACACCTCTCCCTCTGAGAAATCAGATCCACGAAGGACCTCACATGGTTTGACACAGCTATTTCCAGCAGCGAAGCAAGGGAGCACGGAGAGAACTTAGTCTGGTATCTTGCACGTCCTCAGGTTTGTACGCTGCCATAGAGACAGGATTAGCTCTGGGAAGCCATGAGGTGTTGGGACACTACTCAGACCTAAGTATCTCAGCACAAAAGGGTGTACAACAGAGCCTGCTCATCAGGAACACGGTCAGGTAAGATCACACTGAGAGCCAGGAGAGAACTCATGCATTGCGTAAATGGGCCCTGCTCCTTACATGGCGAAACTTCATTCTGCCTATAGTACAATTTCACTTCCTTAAATCTGGTTCCTCTCTGTGAATCTCTTGGGAATGCACTATGTATGTACGATCCAAGCCCTTTTCCACCTACAGAGCCACCAGCGAGATGCTGCTCCTCGGTGAGCAGACATGGCCGGCGCAGCTGGCAACAGGATAAGATGCCTAGAGAACATGAATCAGGCTGGACCCAGGGTGCGCGTGCATGTGTGTAGGAGTGGGGAACAGCTCCAGATGAGTCACATGCATCAGTGAGCAACACCGCACAGTGCTAAAAATCTGTACTTCAGACGAACTCCCTGCAGAACACCCATCAGACGGCAAAGAGCCAAAGATTCTTTTCAATTAGCCAAGCCGTTCAAGGACAGCCCAAAGCAGAGAGATACAGGAGGCCACGTGAAGACAACACCCTGCTAAGGCAGTCACTCATGCGAGAGACTGCACAGAGCGCTTCAATCAACCAAGTCTAGATTAGAAGAGACTTCTATGTAACTCTGCACATGCCTCTCCAAAGATGAGCCACAGAAGCCTCCATCAGAAACAGGGGAAGGGAGCAGACCTTCGACAGGAAGGGATCCCCGGCAACACATAGACCCTTCCGATGACTGTCAAGGTGCAAACAAATCTCACGCACCATGGTGAGGTGCTGTGCAGGTGACATGCATCTCTGCAGGAGCAGGCAGAGCCTGGGGAAAGCCTGCGTATGACAAGACAAACCACAGGGCCACGCTGAGCAGCTAGATGTGACATGGCAGAAGGTAGGATCTCACTCAGGCAGGGAGGAAAAGGTTTTCGGTTTTGTAGGTAAACATAAAACATGCTGCTTGTTGGGAAGCGGGGAGCAACTAGAGAAAGGTGGCTAGGGGGAGGCTATTAAATGTCTCCTGGGCCCTCTCAATGTAAACCTATTAAGAGAAGTTACCTATGCAGAACCTCAAGAGGAAACTAGCAGGAATATCACCTGTCTCCCACCCTGTGTCTGTCTTGTTAGTTTCAACCGTACGCTCTGTGGGGCAGCGGCTGTGTCTGTGAAGAGAGTGGCCGCCTTTAGGGCGCAGACCAATCTCTGAGCAATGGGAAGAAACCTGCACAGAGGGTAGATTATCCCCCTGTGACAAAGCTGGAATTGCTCTCTAGTGTCATATGGATACGGTATGTTGATCGGGTTGCTGGGATGTTTACTGCATGAACATATTGGCTTAGTATTAGGGGGCTGTAAGCAAGAAGGAAAGCAATAGCTCAGAATAAGCCATGCCTTGGTAAACACTTCAGGGTTGTTAAGAGACCCTGCCCCAGCGATAAGCTCTGCAGATTCTAGCCCCTGGATCCAGCCAATTTACCAAATTGGTTTGGCTGTGCATGGCAAAAGCCCAAAAACTGACATTCAAAGGGATCCCCCTCTCAAGAGGGAAAGGAGATGTTTGTGGGGACACGGCTGACCCCCCAGGACCTGGTAGGACATCTGGAAAAGCCAGGCCTGGCCAAGGCTCTCATCAGGGGATGGTAAACCTTTGGGTAAGAGAGATTGGCAGGGGTTTAAAACCCTTTTTCTATGTTCCACCCCTGCTGTTGAAATAATCCATCCTTTGGTTTAAGGAGGCTGCCTGGTCGCTGTATCTTCTGATCACAGACTGCCAAAGAGAGCAATGCCAGGTGTTGCATCCAGGCAGACCTGCTGGGTAAGCACAACTGATAGACACCCAGGGCACTGAACCCAAGGCCTGGTGTAGGAGTAGCAAAATGGTGGCATTCTGCCCCAGAAGAGGTGAAGGCATGAGGCCTGACACCAGAGGGGGTGCATTCAAAGAGACCACAATGGATGGTGCAGTCAGCCCTGGAACCATGACACCCACACCTGCCTACCGTGGGGTTCATATGCTTTTCCTCCAAGGCCACTGTGAAAGACAGGAGACCGAACCAAATTGGTTTTGGCTTGGATCCAGCCTGGCAAGGACTATGGGCCAGATCCACAAATGTATTTAGGTGCCTAACTCCCAATGGTTTCAGTGTGGAATTAGACACCTAAATACCTTTAAGGATGTGGGCCTATGCTACTAGAGAAAAAGCAGAATCACAAGGCTCAGGAAACAAAGGAGAAGAATGTTGTATTCAAGGGGTTTTGCTTGGAATCTTTCTTTGAGCTAATCATCCTCGCTAACACTGCAGCATCTGTTAGAAGCAGGTCCTATCGCTAGTGGATAGGGCTAATGGGCACAAAGGACTCAGTGCGCAGACGCCCTCCACTCCGATCAGCTTGGCCAGTGAACCTCTGGGCGTTAAGCATCACACACTGGCCTGTTGCTTCCCCTCTACTCCAAACAATTCGCCTGCAAAACGCAAAGAGGCTGGCCCAGAATACAAAGGGCAAATGGAAGCTCTACGACTGGGATTTCAGGCCACCGCTGCAGATAGATATTGTGACGGGATGTGGGGGGAGAGAATAGTTCTCTCTGTTCCTGGCAGTGCTCGTAGAGAACGAAGCCATCTCTCAGTTTACAACTAATAGTGATCACGTTAAGTGTCACAGGCCTCTAGCCTTCAAGAGGAATCAGCTTAATACTTCACTCCTCTGTCACGGCCTGTTTATTCTACAGAGAGAGATTTTTGCCCTCTTTATTCCTAAATGCAGGCAATTAGTCCAGGCAGTTCTAAAGCACTGCATATGTCCCCCATTCAGCATAACGCCGTGGCTTTGGAATCACTTACGTGGGTTAGGCACTTGGAGACAGCTCCTGAAATGTGTTCTGATGAACCAAGGTGTTACTTACCAATGAGAGCTGGGAATGCAGGGGGGATGTGTCACCACCTTCATACCTCATGGTGCGGGATGCAGCCATAGGCAATGTACAGTGATATAGCCTCGGACACCAGGCCCTCCACAGAAGGGCGAAGGCTGTGTCTTCACTGCAAAGAAAGGTGTGTTTTTACAAGGTGGCAGCTGGCTCAAAGTAAACCCAACTGGAGACAAGACACTGTAGTTTTCAGTCTCTGGTCCAGGTCAGTCCCATACCGCTCCACATCTGAGACTGACCTCAATTAAGTACATGGAGGTCCAACCTATCTGGGCCTTCTTTCCACTAGGACTTTACATTGAGATAGCTACCTTAATGTAGAAACAGACCGTCCTTTGCAGTGAAGTCATAGCCTGAGCCGGCCTTCAGGGGGAACTAATTCACATGTAGTTTGGCCAACACAGCATGAATCCTAGCAGGCCAATTCATATAGAAATGTCCTATATGGCCATACAAGCAAGCTGCAGGAGATCTCTGATGGGCTTTGATTTGCTAATCAGCTTAGCTAACCAGTCTCACACCTATATCAAATTCGTGAATTAGTTAGGCAATTCATAATTTATTTTTTTAAAAGACACAAGGGGCCAGCCTGAGCCAAGTTCTTGGTCTGCAGCATCTGCCCTGCTAATGCAATTAACAGGCCGCCTGCTCAGCAAGCTACCTATGGGGGATGCCCTGCTTCCCCCAGGACCACCAGCTCAGCTCATGTGCAGTTCTACCCTGGTTTCAGTTTTACCCTACTCACTCAGTGATGCTGTGTAATTAGTCTCTGAGGCCACACACCAGCACCCATTATCCCGAGGAAACCTTAGCAACAAGAACAAACATTCACTAAGTTGCTATAACAGAAAGTAAATGACTAGTAAAGAAAGAAAAGGTTAAACCACATCCTTGCCTCCTGTTCTCTCCCAGCACTGACAGCGTGTATTGCAGACCTGGGTCTCTCCCCTCCTGGCATCACAGCAGTATTTCCAAATTCAGGGCCTTTGCAACAATAGATTAATCCCAAATTCTTAAAATTGCAAGTGTGCCTAATGACAGTACACTCCACCAAAGCTGATCTTTAAGGACGTGCTTAAATCCCAGGCCCCAAGGCGCATAAGTACCTGACTGAGCCAGAGTCTAATACAACAACTCACACCCCAGGATCTCACTTCAGACACACACACAATCTCAGCCCACCCCCCAGGGAAACAGGCAAGTGTCCATATTTTACAAATAAGCCAGCCTGGGATTAAGCAGCTTGCAAGCAGTCGCACGACAAGCTGACAGGAGTTCGGAACAGCCCAACAACAGCAGGAAGTGCCCTCTTAGCTCGCAGGAGAGCCAGGGACATTCAAGCCAATCAAGCAGTCAGATTAGATGAAGTTCCATAATGTCAGAATGCACTATTGTGAGGGGCAGTGGGGCAGGTAGGATTGGCATAAACGGGCCTGTCTCTCTTCTGTTTGGCCATGCAGCTGGCCTCCATGACGGTAAGTACCTATCAACAATAGTCCCCAATGCTAGTGCAAGCCGTTAGGACTGGACTGACCATCTCCCTAACATTATGCAGGTGCTTTTGGGTTAGGACACACTCACACTCCATTTTTCAGTCAGCAGAGAACGAGAGCTGTGCAGCCAGACGCCGGACCAATGAACCTCCATGGAAGCCTCACCAAGTTTGAGTCAATCCCATTAGAAAACCACTGTCAAATTAAACTCCTCAAAGCCCCTCCCACAATGATGACTTGATTTAAGCAGCCCCAATTAAGGTTTTTCTTTTATTTACTTGCAAACCTTCCAGTTATAAGCTGAGCCCCTGTGCCCCCTCCCTGCACTCACAGGATGTGTGTACATGGTTATGAACCTTCATCAGACAACAAGTCACCCCACTCCTTGCATCCATACAGAACGACATGACCAGGATCTCTCTGAACATCAGCTGCAGCTATTCCAGCAGTAGGCTGATTTTTCATTATCACTCCTCTGAGCCTCATAACAACTCTTCCATGCCTTGCCTGCTGTGAGACAATCATCCTATTAAAAGGGCATACCCCACAGTCCCTCCCACATGCCAAACCCTACCTCCCACTACCTTACTTGGCAGGCAAAAGTTGGTTTACAGAACACAGCTAACAGCTGTCTCCAAAGCGATCAAACCAGATAACCATTGTGTCCTCACATCTCCAGAGCAATCCCTCCTGCACATCAGCAGGGCACACAACGTGCCACAGCTCAGCTGCTTCAATGTAACTCGCAGCTCTGTGCGATACTACTGCATCCTAGCACTGGCTGTCATTTAGGTTACACTTAGAACCAGATATGAGCATGCAGCCACCCTAACTTCTCATGTGTCATGCTGGTTCTGAGAAGTTTCAAATGTAGCTAGGAGGCTGCAGTGCTGGTGCCCTTTGGAAGTTACATGCTTGGAGTAACCCACACTGCCAAGATCTGTAAAACCTAATAACAAGAAGGCTTTACAGACCTCTACATCCATGCATGATTAACTCCATAAACCAAGCACTCACCTAATTAACTCTACAGGCCTGACTCAGAACCGCAGCACTTCCACAGGAAACAAGATCCTGGTCTTAACGGCAAAACAAGCTGAGGCAGCACGGGCCAGACAAATGTACACCAGACTGGGGGCCTGTGTTTATTTCTGCTTTTGCCACTGGACTGCCGGGCAACCTTGGTTAAGTTACTGCCTTGCTCTGTGCCTCTGTCTCCCCATCTGTAAAACAGAGATAGTGATACTCACCTTCCTCTGCACATTGCTTTGAGATCTATGGATGGTAAGCACTAAATATGAAGAATAGTATATGATTGTTCTGGCTCCTCCATCCCTTGTATGGAAACTGTGCAACATGAACAAGAATTATTTTATTTTATTTTAAATGCAGTTTTACAAATACTTCCACAAAGAAGGGGGGGGGGGTTGGGAATCCAGAGTCAAAATGTACAGCTAGGGCTGGCTCAAAAATTTGCCAGCCACCATGGTCTGAACACCAAGAGCCAGTTTGTATAACTGGCCCCAACTGTACACTAAACACAGTAGAGATATTAAGTGAACCTGACACAGCATGATAAAAGCAGGCCTCTTTGCCATCACTCATCTCCGAACTAGCAGCTTTGCAAAGAACTCCCAACCCCAGGCTGTGAAAACAAACCCACGGTGCCAGGAACCGTACTATGTCTCGGTTCCCTCATATCTGCTGCATTGGTAGAGGCAGTGCATTTATATAGGCAATACCCAAGTGGGTGGACAAGCATATCAGGCTGAAGATAAGTGGCATAGGAGGTGCACAGAGGAAATTCCGACAAACATCATCTTCTAGCTTACACGACAGTTCATTTCTGATCAGAGATATTTTGCCACTAGGACATTCAAGAGGGTTTTAAATCAAAGGATCTGCGTTGTGCAGGGCACCACCTAAGAAATACACAGAGCCCATGGGTTTGGGGTCACAAGAGCTGAGCTTGACCTTTAGCTCTGAGTTGAGATGGGTCCAGACTGCAGAGATCAGATGCAAACTTCCCTAAACTTTGGACAAGTTTGGATCTGTGAGAGGAGAGGGGCGCATATGGGTTGGTTTGCCCCACTGCAGTCACTGGTCAGCTATGACGTTTGGGTCTACAGCAAATACATGCAAAGTTCAGAGGATCTTTGAATCCAGGGGCTGAGTTGGGTCCAGCTCTAGTTCCAAGCTCAAAATGAACCCAAGAACATCAAACAAAACTGAGCTAAATGCACTGGGATTTGCCAGACCCAGGTGAGATGGATGGAAAAAGGTTGGTACCACTCCACACTGAAGACTGGATTTGACAACCCAGCATCCTCTGTCCCAGCTGGAGGATAAAGGGCTCCAATGCAGCACCTGGGACACACCACATATCATGAGCGGGTTCAATTCTAGCATGTCCCTTTACCAGAGCTGCCACAGGGAGCCACCTGGATCACCCATTGCTAGGTGGGTGGGATTCTATTTTCATTATCAAATGATTTACTACTGGACTTCCACACACAGAGAAGTACCAAGAATTCCAAGGTATCTAGTCCCCTATTGATACCCAGATTATCTGAACATTAATGGAGACCTGGATTGTTCTTTAGTAATCTAACTGCTCAGAACCAAATGCATAAAATGGATTCAATCTGATGATGTGAGGCGCCACCTAACAGACACACAATTCATGCTACTCTCTGGCTACACAGCATTGGTGTTCGTTTTTCCACATGATCCCTGCAGCGTCTGTTACCCTGGGGCTGATTCACACTTCAAAATAAAGAGTTTCACATGTCCAACCGGAAGCAGAAACGCCCCTGATGTCAAATGGAGCCCAGGGTCACTCTCTTTGAGAGTGTCAGGGGTTTCACTCTCTACAGCATGCCAACAGGGTCAAAGCCATTGATTGATATGCTCAGTATGAGGACGACTTTCCAAGGGCAAAATCACACACAAGGATCTCATCAGAGCCAAGGAGCAATGAGCTCCACTGGGAAAGCAGTAGACACGTCCGTACAGCTTTTCTGTTAGTACCAACAAGGTCATGCTGTAAAGAACTTTCCATTAGCCAAACAGAAGGGTCCTTACAGGACACCCCTGAGGTTCAAGGAGAAGGAGAGTTGCTGCAATGTTCCACCCTACCCAGGACTTGTCCCTACTAAGCTCATCTCTCAGACCTTGGCCCTGCTTCACTATGGTCAGGTGTATTCATGCTAAGTAAATCATTCACAAATGCATCATGCTCTGCTCTTCCCAGTCACATGTCCGGTGAACAGGCTTCTCTGGGGAAAGCTCAGGAGATGCTAATTAGCCTATAAACTTCCAGTTAGATACCTGTCCCTGTTTTGATATGTTAATGAATCCAAGGGGCCCTTGGGTTGTGGGAGGTCAGCAGAACCCACTGACCAGGCTGCAGACTAGCTTCGAGTTTCTGAGAAAGAGTTGGACCAGTGCAGGAGTGTGCAAAATAGGCAGGCCTTGTCCAGAAATCTGCTGGCTGGGAGCGCTCGCGGGGTCTTTATTTCACCTGGAGCCTTGTCTAAACCAGGAAGAGCATGTCCATTACTGACAGCAGGCCCGCATGAACCAGCACCTAGTAGTTTAACTTCAAGCCCAGCCAAGGATGAACCATCTCCAGCACCTTTCAGAACCCTAGGGTTTGTAATTAGACCTCACAACACCACTTGGCTGTTAGGTCTTTGATGAGACATGGGCAATTTGGGGAATGAATTACTGATTTGGATTATTTCTACTCTACATGAGAACCTTGGGGCTCCCTTGGTGATCATTCAAAAATGCACTAAACCAACAGATCCATCAGTTACCCTGAGACTCTAGCAACAACATTTAATTCTCACACACTTAGCTACACATCACCCATCACCCACCTCTTTATGGGCAAGAGCTTTGCAGCATGCACTGATGGAGAAACGTGGGCTATCCGGGACTAAAGTCTGTGGTTGAGTGCAGTGCAAGCTATTGCTCCACACATTTAAAAGCTGCCCATCACCACAGTTTCTGGGAACCCTTAGCAAGGCTCCACTGGCTCTAAGGCTATCTCTGCACTTCACTGTAAACCTGGTTCTGTGGGACCCAGGCTTATGGACTCCGGGTATGTCTAGGCTGCAATAGAAGTCGCACAGCACAGTTGCGGCTGGCCTAGGTTAGCTGACTCAGTCTCGCGGGGCTCAGGCTGTGGGGCTACAAAATTGGAGAGTAGATGTTTGGGATCAGGCTGGAGCCCAGGCATTAAGACCCACCCCTCTCGCGGGGAGATTTTTATTGCAGTGCAGATGTACCCCCAGTGTTTCCAACCCCATGTTTGAGCATCCACACTGCATCATAAACCTGGGTTTACAATTGCTAGACCTGGGTCTCACAGCCATACTGCCCTATGCAAACCTTCTGACTTGGGTCTGTGGCTTGAGTTGCATCCACACTGCAAAATGACAGGGCTTGGACCTGAGTAACCACAAGACTCAGGCTCTGACCCAGGCCCCCACAGGGTCCTAGAACCTGGATACTTGCTGACCCAACTCAGACCGATTTGTGTGTGGACAGAAGTGGGCCTTAGACCCGAGTCAGAGTTCGGGCTTAGTGTGCAGTGCAGATGTGCCCTAAATGGCTCCTCCATGATACACACCCATCCATACAGTGTCAAAACGGCTCAGAATGACTGGGCACAAGAGCCCTGGGGAACATGCCACTTTCACCAACATTCAGATTACCGGTGCCATTTTTGATCCCTTACTTATTATTTTTCATGCAGTTGTTTCAAATCCTCTCATTTGTGGTCAGTTAATTTAATTAAGCTAAGACCCATCTAAGCAGCCAGAAAACAAGCTCAACCTGATGCAATTCACCTTGCAGCATTACTGGAACATTTTCAGTAATGTTTTAATTAGTCACAGGTCTTGGTCACTTGAGCATCATGCTGTATACTGCAGCCCCCCTTAAGTAACCAGCGGGGAACACATCAGACTCCAAAACCAAGTAAGAGTCCTCTGAATTTTAGAAAGTCAGCATGCTCTGCCCCCATGCAAAGGGTGTCAGTTGAATGGGACCAGGAATGGAAACAAGTATCTCTCAAAGACACAAAAGGGTTGCATGAAATACTGCTGGGGGCAGAGGATGAATTCATATAGAAAGGGGTTGAAGCTTTATATAGCAAATATACAAACCCATTAATGGGGATCAGCCATTATACCTGGCCTACTTTAAATTAATTCTGAATAAGCTATGGAGGAAAATAGCTGTAGGACTGATGAAGTGATCACAGCCAAGTTGATCACAGGCTGATCTGCTTTTCAGGTCCTGTTTCTTCCTTTTGGAACTGAGGACTATTTGTTTCTTTAACACAAGGATCTGGAAATCTCACTACAGGCCAGTTCCACACTTGGTAATCATTACACCCAAGCTGCCAAGTTCACATACACACGGTAAAAGAGCTTTGCTAAGTAACCAATCTGCTTGGCTTTGGTGTGACTCGCAGTTTACAAGCCTAGAGCATGTGATGTGAATAGTAAAAGTCTAATTAATAAACATTTAAACTCCAGAAGTCCAAGGCAGAAGTCAAAAATGTGCATGCAACTGCAGTTGCTATGACCGCGCATGCAGATGAGGTGTTCGCACACACTGAAACAAATAATTAAATTGTTTTTTGGGCCTGCAAATATCCAATTCGTGTTCAACCATGATAACTGTCAGTGCAAATTAACTACACACATTTTACATGGGATCTTAGCCTCTCAGGACAGATCCACAACTAGTGTAAATCATCACTGCTCCATTATGGAGCAACGGCAGCCTACGACAGCTGAGGGACCTGCCTGGCTGAGTTTTGGAAGTCAGGACCTTACAGCGTAATGTACATGCAGCGGGCTCTGCTTCTGCTCTAGGATTTCCCTGCTATGCTCTCACTGAAATGCTATATTATGAGCAGCCCTGAGGATGGAGAGAAGTGGACAGCCTAAGATAACTAGTTAGTTTTAAACATTCAAAGTCTGTAGCTAATATTGGAATTCCCAGCTTTGGCTAGAGCTTTTCATTCGACAATAGGTAACATGACCTTTCAAGCTCCAGTCGCCTGCTTTGGTGAACTACAGAGCCAAGAAACTCTACTCTTCATGTCAAGAGAAGCTGGCAGAAGAAGCCTGGATGATGCTGCTGATCAAGGACCCAATCCTGCAAGTCATGCTCCTGGGAGAAGATCTTGTTCACACAGGCAACTTCAACAAAGCCACTCTAGTGGCTGCAGGCTCCGGGCCTGAGCCATATGAACACACACAAAACAACATATACAAGATCTATCAGAAGTTCCATTTTTCCTTCTTTCAGGGGTCGATCCTATGTCTCTAGTTCAGCAAAAAGACTTGAGCACGAGACCCATTGGAGTTAATGACGCGTTTAAAGTTAAGAACATGCTCAAGTGCTCTGCTGGATCAGGGCCAGAGTGCTCAGCTCCCTGCAGCACCAAGCTCTGCTGCACTGCTTTGGATTTTATTGTTGGTGACAGATCTTTGCTTCTCTACATTTTGAACAAATATGGGACAAAGAATAATAAATCACTCGGGAAAATCCGTGGAGCAACATGGAAGTTGTGAGCAGCTCCAGACTTCTCCCTCTGCTACTGCATTTCCTACCACACGCTTCGCAGACCATCTCTGCTTGTTTTGCTCCATTACAAACTCTCACACTCACATAGGAGGCATGGCCAAGGGATCAAAACCCACCAGGAAATGAGCTACTCCAGTGTGCAGCTCTATCCCACTGTCAGCAGGGCTTTGAAGGCGTCCGTGCTATTTCACTGTGCACAGCAGTATGCTTCCCATTAACACTAGTACTAGCAACAGGGCTACACTGTGTGGTTTTCTGTGTAGAAGAACATGCTCAGGTATTCAGGGGAGCCAACAGGAAACAACAGGCCTTTCGGGAGAGCCCACGGGGAAACAACAAAGAGCAAAGCAGGGTGTTTGGATTTCTAACTAAGATCTTCTTTCTGCACACACAAGTAAAGAGTGGCCAACTCAGAATGAGAAGACCCACGGTGAGACTCACCATGCCCACCGAGATGGTCACACAGCTCCTTAGCTGCCAGCTCCCGCAGGCAGGGACAGCGTCCTCATCTGTCGGACGAGGCAGCTGTTGTGTACTCCCGGGCAACATGAGGTGCATTCTAGACAACTTGCATTACTCAGCCCTTAAATAAATATGTGGCAGCAATCAGTGAACTGTACAGCTGGAGCTAAACAAAGGCCTGGATTTGCAGCTACGGTGGAGCTGGACTACGGATACTAATCAGGAGTCATTAAGGTCTTGTCTACATACAGCAGTCGTACCGCCTTAACTATACCAGGTTTCAGAGTAACAGCCGTGTTAGTCTGTATTCGCAAAAAGAAACGGAGTACTTGTGGCACCTTAGAGACTAACCAATTTATCTGAGCATAAGCTTTCGTGAGCTACAGCTCACTTCACTGGATGCATCACGAAAGCTTATGCTCAAATAAATTGGTTAGTCTCTAAAGTGCCACAAGTCCTCCTTTTCTTTTAACTATACCAGTACAGTGAAACCAGTACAAACCCCTCCTCCCCAACCCCAAGCATAGGCGCAAGTGCACTGCTATCAAGGTGCTGATCTCAAAGCTAGTGAAGGAATCGCTTTCCCCCGCTAAAGCACCTTTACACTGGTATAACCGCATCTGCACTGGTATAACGATATCCATTAAAAAAAACCACCCCACTCCTCACTGAAATGGTTATACTGGTACAAGAACTGCATGTCGAGCAGAAAGCGGAGGGGCATTTCTCTCCAGTGCTCGGCACGGGGAGACCCTCCCTCCCTCGGAGGGAACCCCCTCTCCTCTGATGATTTCATTCATCAGAAGGCAGGCAGTCACACCTGACAATTCTCTAAGAGGCACTGATGGGACCAAAATTACTCTCCCCCTCACCCCCATGGTCTAATGGCCCACTGTACACAGTACTGACTGACCGGATCCTATGTATTCTGTTGGTCTCGTCAGCCCTTTATTAGCAGTCCCTGCATCCCATTACTTTGCAGCTCTGTGTCGTCCTGCCAATCACCCAAGGCCAGGCAGCAACCACGCATGGTAAAGGTCCAAGCACACAGCAGAAGATTTAATACGTTGCAGCCCAGGTTTCCAGGTGACCAGAGAAAACACACACAGCACAGACATTTTTGATTGGTCATTTTAAAGATTTTTCCATAACATCAGATACTGATATTAACAAATCAACCACGAACAGAAGGCAGTGGTCAAACAAACATGCAAGGCAAGAGACCGCTCCAATACAGAGAGCGAGTGAGCTGGCTTGGTTTATGTACACTCTGCTTTAATGGGGAGAAGGTTACAGAGAGAAAGAAAGACCCCTCCCCTTTGTCTGTCTTGTCTATTTCAACGCTAAGCTCTTTAGGGCAGGGACTGTCTCTTATTACCTGTGTACACAGCACCTAGCACAGTGAGGCCCTGATCTTAGTTGGGATCCCGTGGCACCACTGTAATACAACAACAGAATGAAACGAGAGCAAAAACCACCCTTTAATAACATTAAGTTACTACAACAGCCAATCATTTTTTAACTGTGCCCTCTACATACTTGCGGATAAAACTTGACAGCGAGCACTCTGTCCTTCTGACAACACTTCAAGAAGACCCTTGCTAAAATCCAGTCGAGAGTTGGACTCCTCTCCAAGACTGCTGGCCACTCACGGGGCACCAGCACGCAACTCTATGGACATCTACCAATGCCCTAATTCCTGCACCTGCTAAATGCCTTGCGGCAGCATAGGACCCAGTCATCAATGTGGCAAGTTGGACTCAATGACGGACTCTGCCCTTCGTATCATCACCG
The DNA here is from genome assembly GCF_965152235.1 of Eretmochelys imbricata. Classification (NCBI taxonomy): domain Eukaryota; kingdom Metazoa; phylum Chordata; order Testudines; family Cheloniidae; genus Eretmochelys; species Eretmochelys imbricata. The sequence goes on along the minus strand of NC_135588.1, from coordinate 4,479,894 downwards.
GTGCGACCCGAACAATGCCAGCCTCCAACCTTTCGGTCCCAGCGGGCATTGCTCCCCAGGCGATTAGGTATGAAGCCAGGGCCCTGGCTGCATTGCTGCATGCAGGCAACCATCAGTACAGCTTACTTCATGATTTCATCTTAAGGCCACATACAAAATGAGGGCTACAGTCAAGATGCCCCTTTTCTGAAATGGCTAAGACCCTCAGACAGTACATCAGAGATGACCGTTCTATGGAACAGCAGCAACAGCTGGCACAGGACTATACTTTGGATCCATAGTATATTTTTTGGCAGGCAGACAATGCAGAGCTACCCCCCTGCTTGCACACAGCCCCAGCTACCTTCTCCCTGCACCCTGAGCTACCCCCTGCTCACACACAGCCCCTAGCTGCACCCTGCCCCCACACAGCCCCTAGCTAAACCCTCCCTACATCCTGAGCAGTTTTCAAACTTTTTGAGCTGAACCCCCACCACACACAACCCAGACAGACTGGGTGGTCTGCTGAGGTGATTCAGGGGGTGGAGGTGGCGCTGCCTTCCTGGACACTGCTGTGAAGAGCTGGTCCAAAACGCACTGGCCCCTGCCCCCCCAAAATAGAAGTCAAACTATCTCTATGCCTGAGGGCCCACCACCGGACCTGGGTCCTGAGTCCCTGCCCACCATTGGACCCTGGAGTTTTTACAGCATGTTGAGGGGGGCCTCAGAAAGAAAAAGGTTGAGAACCCCTGATCTAGAAGTTAAATAAAGCATGAGGAGTCAGGACGACCTGTAAGTTCTAGTTCCAGCTCTGGGAGATCTAGATGTTAAAGCAGGGGACTGCTACTCAGGACTCCTGGGTTCTATTTCCAACTCAGCTGCTGCCATCCTGTGTGACTCTGCACAGGTCATTTTTGTATCTCTGTCAAATAGCCACTGGTAGGCTGTAAGAACTCAGTTACATTTGTAAAATACTTGGAAATCCTTGGATAACAAGAAAAAAATATTTCAACCAGCAAATTAGCCACTGAACAACAGAGGGCCCCATTCTAAAAAACAGAATTCTTCCCATGCAGGAGCAGTTGGAGTTTTCAAAGTGCAGTTACTACACAGATGAAAGCACAGGGAAGATTTGCCTCCTGTCCTGGATTGTTGGCAACAGAGTAAAAGAATATTTGGATCCCACTGATGCTATAAAAGGACTGGCCTACAGCTTTTCCACGTCAATAGGAGCCCTTGTTTGTGTGAAGGGCTGTAAACCAGGTAAAGTTTCATACCCAAAGTACGTGTACACGACAGGCCAATATTAACTCAGCTGGTCTGTTTCACAGGTCTGCAAAAGCTGAGAATGGTTCCTTTTATATTATCTATTTCTGTTGCTTTGTCTCCACTCCCTAGCAGGTCATTGCAATACACACACTTCGCTTTACAATTCAAAAGCGCCAAACAAACATGAATTAGTGCTCAGAAGGGTGCAGTGACTTGCCCAAGGTCACACAGGGAGTCAGTGGCACCAGAGAACTCAGAAGGAACTGCTATAACACAAATAATAACGGGAGATAATTAATTCTCCCCGATTTACACTGATCATCGACCAAAGGACAAACTGGGAACTTTCTACAAAGCTTGAGGGTCAGAACTGGTGAATGCTGCTATAAGCCACCAGTCATTCTGAACTTCCATTCCCCTTCCTAATGTGATCCATCCCTTCTAAGCTAATTGCTTTATAGCACATAAACAGCCCTTTTACAAAAATGTTACTCTGATCCTTTCAGCTGTCAGCCAGTCAGTTTTTACTCTTCCCGAGAACTGTGGGTTTTTTTTTTTTTTTCATAAAGAGATAGACAGTTCAGTCGCTAACCTGAAAGAAACTCATCCTGCCCACCGGAAAATGTAATAACGCCAAAACAATTTTTAAAAAAGCAATTAGGTTTCCTGGCCAACAAATCTCCCTTTTCACCACCTGAAAAAAACAACTCCCCACTCTGATCCACTGTTTTCTTTACATGTGTTTCAGTTCCAGCTATCGCAGTCTTCATGTTCCCCTCCATAATCTGGATTGGTCTGTAGTGGCATTTTAAACATTTCATAGGGTGATTTTCCATGGGCTCAGTTTGATAACATTAAGTCCAGCTCCCACACTTTTGCAGTACAGAAGTCAGACCTATTTTGGTTTGAATTGGACCCTTAGGAGAAATCCAAAAGTGACTTCTCTGCATGGCTGTATCTAAAGCTGAGAAGTACATTGACTTCCTGCATTAAGAAAGGGTGAAATTCTGCCCGTTGGATCACACTTTGGCCCACTGCATTGCGATGCTCAGTAAACACACTAATACATCAGATCACAACAACACAACATCACCACCACAATTCAATACCAGGACATCAACTGGGATGCCATTTAGCAAGCATCCAGTTCTGCAAGGCTGCATTTCACTACCCTACCAACCGCCGTCTACTGGACAGATACAAGAACTGCTCAAATGTGTCATATGCCCTGTACTGCAAGCAGAGATTCTCTTGGATCTCATTTGTTCAGAACCCTTGTTTTTAGAGCAGTAAGACCTGCAGCTCCTGTGAAGGACCAAATGGTCATAGCAACAACCATGAAGTCTGATTTGGCTACTACAATATATTAAAGGGCTGATCCCCATCCCATTAAAGCCACTGGGAATTTTGCCACTGACTTCAGCTACCACAGGAACCCTAATGCAGCAGATCTAACTAAGGCAATGAGAGACTGTGCTGTTGTTTCTGAGTAATTGGAATGGTTTTTCCTTACTGGTCACAGAAATACTACTATACTTAGATCTCAGCAAACATCACCATCCACGCACCAGTTTACATTAAATATTCTACACACTTACTCTGAAACTTGCTTAAAATAGTTGGGCCTTCACCCAAGTCACTGATTCGATGGACTAATAAAACATCCACACACACATGGTCTCTGTGAGGAGTCACTTTTCAAAGCCAGATTGTACTTCCACTCTGCTGTGGATGAAGGGTCTTCAATTTTTTCTCCCTAGCAGCAACAATTCTAGCGGGCAGAAAAACTACTAATTTTACAAACAATCAGGATATGGGAATTAATCACAAACCTCCACAGTCAGAGGTACCGGCCTGTTGCATTCATCAGATTTCATACTGAACTGTAGGTCGTCATGACAACCCTATTTCAAAGAGGACAAGTACATTGCTACCTTTACTTCATTTTACATTAATAATGCAGGCAGCTAAGATTAAAGGAGACAGTGGGAACAGTTAAGCAAATTTAAGGCTTGATCTAGTAATGCTTACTCCCATTAGTCCTCCAACTGATTTGAGTGATTCTACTCATGAGAGCAAGGTTTAAGGAATGGGCCTTTATCTTAAATTGTAGTATTTTAAAATCTTAATTATTAAAAACGTTTATGCCTCCATGTAAAATATACACAACCTGAATATTTATTACATACACATATACCAATAAGCATATTACAAATAGTACTGATAGATTAGTTACAGTGAAATTACCCTTATATTGATAAAGGAGTGGACCAGTATTAAGGATCCATAATTCCATATTGGCACTGCTCCAGAACAGAAGATTAGAATGAGTTTACAATAAAACTTGGATTTACTGGGATTTGATTTATAACACCTTGGTAAATTTTAACACCCTTTGTTAAATGCATTCACTTAAACCCTGCAAACTCTCTTATAGAACCAACTTTATTTTTCTATCACTGGTATTTTTTTTATTTTCATATTTCATTTTGATTAATATAAATCAACATCCATTTATAGAAATGTTAGTTTGTCTTTTAGCTAAACAACCCAACACTCAATGAATACATGGAAAACATGGGATGAGCAGTTAGTTAATTAATCTGGGTTTTACACTGTATCTGCCAGACCATCTTCATATCTGTCTTGGATACCGAGTGGTCAAAAAAATATTACAGCAGTGCATTCTTTCTGTACTCAGCAACATTTTATAGATCTACCCTGGGAAATGAGTATTCAAGAGCACCCATACACGCTGAAACCCTCCGAGGATTAAGGAACATTTATTATCTGTATTATTGCAGTGCATAGAGGCCCACTGAGATCGAGTCCCACTGGGCAGGGCGCTGTATATACTCATACTAAGAGACATTGCCTGCTTCAAAGAGCTTACAGGTTAAATAGGCAAGGAAGATTCAGAGTGAGTGGGAGGGAAACAGAGGTACAGAGAGAAGAAAGGACTTGTCCAAGGTCACCCAGCAATTCAGTGGCAGAGCCTCTCACAGTTTACAATCAAAGGACCTGATTCTGCATGATTCCAGCATCCAGGCTGAAGCCGATCACTGCACCTGCATGAAGCCCTACTGAATGGAACAGGGCCTGAAGTACACAAGACAGACAACAGATGGGGGAAAGGGGTACCATTATTCCCATTTACAAGCAGGAATTCAACAGAAGTATCAAAGGCAGCATGGGAACTGAGCCCATTTCTCCAGAGTCAAAATCCACTACCTTACTCATGAGTCAATCCTATGACATTTACATTTATTATGAGACTGATGAAACCGCAGGCAGAGTACATAAGAACACAAGAACAGCCACACTGGGTCAGACCAAAAGTCCATCTAGCCCAGTATCCTGTCTTCCAACAGTGGCCAATGCCAGGTGCCCCAGAGGGAATGAACAGAACAGGTAATCATCAAGTGATCCCTTTCCCTGTTGCTCATTCCCAGCTTCTGGCAAAGAGAGGCTAGGGATACTATCCCTGCCCATCCTGGCTAATAGCCATTCATGGACCTATCCTCTATAAATTTATCTAACTCTTTTTTGAGCCCTGTTATAGTCTTGGCCTTCACAACATCCTCAGGCAGAGCTCCACAGGTTCATTGTGTGAAGAAATACTTTCTTTTGTTTGTTTTAAACCTGGTGCCTATTAATTTAATTTGGTGACACCTAGTTCTTGTGTTATAAGAAATAGTAAATAACACTTCCTTATTTACTTTCTCCACACCAGTCATGATTTTACAGACCTCAAACACATCCCCCCTTAATATCGTCTCTTTTCCAAGCCGAAAAGTCCGTTTTATTAATCTCTCCTCATATGGAAGCTGTTCCATACCCCTAATCATTTTTGTTGCCCTTTTCTGAACCTTTTCCAATTCCAATGTCTCTCTTTTGAGATGGGGCGACCACATCTGCATGCAGTTTTCAAGATGTGGGCGTACCATGGATTTATATAGAGGCAATATGATATTTTCGGTCTTATTATCTATCCCTTTCTTAATGATGCCCAACATTTTGTTTGCTTTTTTGGACTGCAACTCCACACTGAGTGGATGTTTTCAAAGAACTATCCATGACTCCAAGATCTCTTTCTTGAGTGGTAACAGCTAATTTAGCCAATCATTTTATATGTATAGTTGGGATGATGTTTTCCAATGTGCATTTCTCTGCATTATTCAACACTGAATTTCATCTGCCATTTTGTTGCCCAGTCACCTAGTTTTGAAAGATCCTTTTATAGCTCTTCGCAGTCTGCTTGTGACTTAACTATGTTGACTAGTTTTGTGTCATTTGCAAATTTAGCCACCTCACTGTTTACTCCTTTTTCCAGATCATTTATGAATATGCTGAACAGGACTGGTCCCCATACAGACCCCTGGGGAACACCACTATTTACCTCTCCATTCTGAAAACTGACCATTTATTCCAAACCTTTGTTTCCTATCTTTTAACCAGTTACCAATCCATGAGAGGACCTTCACTCTTATCCCTTGACTGCTTGCTTTGCTTAAGTAATTCCTAGCAAGTCTAGAAGTAGAGTATAATAATACTGTAGTCATTTCCCCCAAAATGACTGAAAGCAGCCTCCCCAACTTTCATTCTGTATCTCCCACAGTCCTTTCGCCCCACAATCTTTATCATCATTATAAGCTCTGAAAGCTTCTCCCCCAAACTTTAACCAAAATAACAAACATTTTAACCATTTCCCCCCCACATCCTGCTTAGGAGTGTATATTGATAGCACAGTGCAAATACATACCAAGGGTTTGTCCACACTAGAAACGCTACAATGGGACAGCTGCAGCAGCACTACTGTTGCTTAGACACTCCCTACAGCAATGGAAGGGCTCCTTCCATCACGGTAGTAAATCCACCTCTCCGACTGGCAGGTGCTAGGCCAATGGAAGGGCTCCTTCCATCACGGTAGTAAATCCACCTCTCCGGCTGGCAGGTGCTAGGCCAATGGAAGGGCTCCTTCCATCACGGTAGTAAATCCACCTCTCCGACTGGCAGGTGCTAGGTCAATGGAAGAATTCTGTTGTCAACCTACTGCTGTCTACACTAGGGCTTAGGTCGGCTTAACCATGTCTCTCAGGGGTTTACATTTTTCACACCCCTGAGTGATGTAGCTCAGTTGACCTAACTTTCTAATGTAGACCAGCCCTAAGATGGCAGGGAATAGATGGACTGAACAAACAGCTCACTGGAGAGAAGCTGTCAGAAAGATGAACCGTCATCTTGCTGTGTGTGCACCAAGTACAACAGAGTTCTGCTCCTGGTTGGAGTCCCCAGACCTTATTGTCATGCACATCAAGCATAACAGCAATAGCCAGTTCTCTGTAGGCCACACAGTCCACAAAACTCTTATAAAATAACTCAGAATATATCAGATCACTGCAGTTGCTCCTGTTTTCCATTCCCCTTCCCCCTTCTGATCCCACAGGGAACTATTAGCTATTGTGCAGCATCAGGAATACCCATCATCAAGAAATCCCTGCTACTGACATTTTGAAACTAGAACAAAACTATTAACTGTTGTCAGAGAACAGCTGCCTGTAGCTCGAGGTCTGTTTTAGGAGAAAGCTCCTGGGAGTCTGATTTCATAACAACTTGCCTGAGCACAACACTTGTTGCCAAACTTTGCATCTAAACAGAACTGGGAATAGGCATAATTGCTTAGAGCCCTGAGCAGCTCAGGGGGGGCCCCTATTAACTATTAGTATGGGGAGGCAAAATATTCCTGTTTAAGGCCCCCAAATGGGCTAGCATCAGCTCTGCATTGAAGCCTCTCAATCTCCGGAAGTGGGGGAAAGAGAGAGAAATCAGCAGAATGCAACTCAATCCCCCTTCATGTCAAGGAAGTGAGAGAACATTTTGCTTTTGCTTCAGTAACTACATTGTAAATGCTTTTCACCCAGGTTCACTTCTGGATTAGAGACACAAGCAGTTCGGCTTTAAAAAAAAACAACTAAAAAAAATACAAACCCCCCCCCCCCCCCGCTCCCCCTGCAAACTGTTCATATGCCATAAAACCAAATGCAGAGAGATCTAGCATTGAACCAACTCCAGAGTATATGTAGTGATTTATCACCAGGGTTAGAAGCCTTTTAACAGACGGATCCTCATCGCCTCTAATCCTGAACTGATTGTTGATCCTTTTTTGGGAGGAGGGTGGGAAAGGTCAATTCACCCTTTTGCTTATATCCACGTTAACATGGTGCATAAAAAGAAAAGGAGTACTTGTGGCACCTTAGAGACTAACAAATTTATTTGCGCATAAGCTTTCGTGAGTTACAGCTCACTTCATCGGATGCATACTGTGGAAAATACAGAAGATGTTTTTATACACACAGACCATGAAAAAAAAATAAAAATCGCCCCGCAGCCTGTCTCTGGTTTTGCTCCACCGTCCTAAACTAAACGGCTGTCCCACCCCACGCACCCACCCACCCTGCTTGCTGCAGAGAGTGACACTGTCCCAGGAGGCTGGCACACCCTCAGCGATTATTGCCCAGGGTTATTTTGTTTTCTTTTCTGAATTGCGAAGTACAAAAACTTCCTGCAAAAGCGGCTTGAGCCCGAGCCGCTCCCAGTCACTCCATAACAACGAACACTTTGCACTGGTAGATTTAAATACAACCACATTCCCCCTCCTCAGCAAGCTCCTCTTTTGCGGGGGAGAGGGGGTTGTTTGAAAAATGCCCGCACCCCGTGACCACATCTAACAGGAGATGCTGCTAATCCTCACCACCAGGCACGCTCTCTTTGCGAGTGTGGCTGTTGTGTTTGGCGCTCACTGATTGCTTAATTGAAGGCTGGAGGCTGCAAGTAACCACGTCCCCCGACCCTCTTACCGTGCATACACGTTGGTTGCTGCTCCCTTTCCATGCACCCTCGTTGCCCTCTAGCGACAACTGCAAGGAAGCGGGAGTCGGGAAGCGGCGAGATCACGCCAGCCCCGGCTCCTGCCCAGCCAATCAGAGCATCCCAGCAGGAGGCAGCCCCAGGGCTGTGCAGAGCTGGGAGCACGAGCCCAGGCGTTAACTGTCACCGTGCGTGCAGAGTTGGGCCCAGGGGTCACCCACTGCTGCAAGAGCATTACGAGGTGCAGATTGCAGCCCTGGGCAAAGCCTCACCTGCTTGCAGGGTGCATGCAGCAGTGTCAGCACTGGAAATTGCATGCGGAGCTGAGCCATGGCTCGCTTGCAGAGAAACGCCAGTGCTGGCTGAGTTGGTCATAGTCTACCTTACTTGCTTGGTTTTCTCAAGTTGGGACACTTGAAAAGAAGGGACATGGGAGACTTCGCCTGATAATTCGAACCTTTTGCAAAGTGCTTCATCTGCTGGAAATCTGCTTTTAAGTCCTTCCCAAGGAGTCAGACTGGGACCAGTGTTGCCTGTTTCCCCCACTCCTCACATGCCAGTGCCGCTGAAGGGATCTCCTTGTAAAGGAGACTCAGCCCAGCTCTGCCAGCCCCATGCAATGGCATTGGTGCTGCTGCTTGCTCAGTAATAAGGAGGGATGCAGAGCCTGCTGGCAGTCCCTGAACCAGACGGAGTTTTGACCATCACTGGTGGATGGCTGGAACGTGGTCTCAGTCCTGTTCCTAAGGCACAAGCATTCACATCACAAAAACATCTCATATTTATTTGCTTAGGTGTGCTATGCATTTCTTCCCTCACTCCACGAACCATCACTGAAACCCTTTGCTTTGAGATGGGGGGGAGAAGAGAAATAGGCAGTATTGGGGACACTGGGGCATGGCCACTAGGTAACTCGAGGGGATGGAAGACCATGAGTGTCGATGAAGCCCCCACGCACTAGGCCCAGGTGTCCTTGGCCCCCCCTTCTGCCTGGAGGCACTCGCAGCAGCTCTGCGTACTAGGCCCAAGTGTCCTTGGCCCCCCCGCCTGGAGGCACACACAGCAGTTATGCTGAGGATCTGCAACAATATGTTGCAGAGTCAGATTGCCTGAAACTAAGCAAGGCCAAACAGGGCAGATATGGAAGAACAATGCTGAATAAAGCAGCTTTATGTATAGTTTAACAAATGATACAGAGAATCAGGGAACTAGCTGGGAACTGGATTGGCTGGCTATATGGATACTTGGGGCAGCTTGCTATTGGATAAGTATGCTGGGAAAAAGGATGTATAAAAGCCTGTGTAACTTCCTGCTCTGTGTGCAGGATTTGAGATTTTATTCTCCCTGTAGCTTTTTGCAGCTGCAAATAAACTTTTCTGCTTCTCCACCCCGTTGTGATTCTTGGGTGCAGCACACCGGGTCACGAACCACTCAAGCTGTTGTTCAGCCTCTCGGCACTGGGTGCCAGCAACATGGGTGAGTCTGACACCCAAAACAATAACATTCAACACAAAATATGATTTTTTTTCAATCATGTTTTTCAGTCTGTCTTTTACCTTGAACTCCCCTGCCAATGGGTGTGTGAGAATTTCTGGTTGAAAAGTCAACATTTAATGCACACAGAAATGCCTGCCTATCCCTGGCTGCTCAGACAGTCTCCACTGACCCTGCTCAGCTCTAAGGCAGGGGAACTGCCAGTCGTTTCCTGTGACTCTCTTGCCCGAACAGCAACACGTCTCTGCATCCTGCTGCCCGGGGACATCTCTACCTAGGAGTCAGAAAAAGCACTTCCCTGACTCTCCCACCTGGGAATTCACCTATCCCTGGGTCCCAGCAGCACCAAGTCCCCAGCTCCCATTGCCCCAGATCCCCTCTCTGCTCTAGGATCATACATAAAGGGAGTGATCAGTGGCAGGGCTGGTCTACGATCTTAGGCCCCCAGGCTCTCACAAAGAGCTCTGCCCACGTACCGAGCCCTGCAATCTGCAGGAAGGGAAAAATTCATCACTACAGCTCCTCCTGCTGGCAACAAAATCCCATGGCCCGCGGCCAGCCCAGGAGAGTTGGCAACACATCAACAATGGCTGCTTCCCCCCTTGGCTGGCAGAGCTGCCATCTGAATACTCAGCACCCTCCTTAGTCTCTCTCCCGCCCTCCATTCCTCTACACCCCATAAATCTGTCTCCTGCTCCCCCCTCTCTCTCCCTGCCCCTTCTCACAGTGTCCCTGTTGCTCCTCCCAGCTCCTGCATCCAGTCTCCTGAGCCACGGATGATGGAGCGGCACGCATTTCGCCTGTAGGCTGGCTTTAGTCTCACTGAAAATAGGGGGAGGCAGCAGCCAGCTTTACTAAGGGCAGCCTGACTTCCACACGTGGCTCGACTGCAGGAAAACAGCGGCCATGTTGCTGGTGTCAGCCCCCTTGACAGTAACAGGAGAAAGCAAACATTTGTAGGCTGGCGCTTTTCAGCAGGTTTTCAGGAGACAGGTAAGACCAAAAAAACTCAAGTCGCAAGATTTTTGATAACCTGGTGAGAACCGGCAATACTGCATAGGGGTCATTCCCTAACAGGCCCCACTTCCTTTCTCCAGCTAAGCCCTGTGAGGTTGGAGTAGTGGACTGAGCACAGGGCTGGCTGGCCATCAGCACTTCTCTTTCCACCTCTGCCACTGACTCACTGAGTGGCCTCTGTCTCTGGCTCCAATACCCTGCTAACACACTTCTGTTTAGTACTGACAATACCTCTCCCTTGTAACACTAGGAATGCTTCAGCCCTTTCTGCTGAGAGCTGCAAGAGTGACTGGTAAACACTTCTGTCACTTTCCAAATGCTAGGGGCCAACACTCAGTGCCTGCCAGCATACACACTAGTTAACTAAGCCCCCCACAAGCCTCTTCATCACTCTCCTTTCCCCCAGAAGGCAAGGCTTTATTCTCTTCTTTTGACAGGTGAAGAAACTGAGGCACAGAGACTAGTTCAAAATAATACTCTACAATAACACGGTGCACTAAACACATCATTGCAACACATGATTATTGGTCCAATTCTACTCGTATTTGCAAGGGAAGAGAAAACTGAGTAACACCTGAATTCATGTGGCTTAGCCCGAGATTCTCAAGGAGAAAACCCATGTTAGGTAATGAGTTATAGACAGGAGGATCATTTACTCTCTTAGGACTTCAGGAATCATGCATCATTTACAGACCTTTATGGAGATGAATTTCTGGCTCACATGGCAACTTGTGTCACCTCCTGACTTCTCCACATTGCATAAATCATCCCTCTTGCTGACAGGCTGCTGCAAACAGGCTCTTCTCCTCCCTCCCATCCAACCAATTACTCAGCAGAGGGGAGACAAAACAGCCTTCCCAAAGCACCTGTTAGCAGCAGAGGAGCAGGCAGGCCACACACAGGAGAGTGTGAGTGCCTGAAAGCCTGCCAAGTTTGCCCCTGGTCACTATACATCTGCTAGGATTGCCTCCAGCATTCGCGTTAGGACACTGTGACTACATGGACCAGGAGGACCTTGGCCCAAGAGCCCTGGACGGGAGGGGAATTTGTGTAGCAAAAGTCCTAGTAGGTGAAGGGAATGATGGGGCGTAGAGAAGCAGAGCTACAGGGTCACTACAGGGCAAGGGGTTGTGGCAGTGGTTAAGAGAGGCTGAGGTTTAACTAACTCGGGTATATGAAAATTTTGTAACAGGCATAAGAGGTTTAAAACACCAGGCGATTGGGCAAAGGCTGCAGGAGATCTTTGCAAATGGGACAGGTAGCTGCAGGGTGACAGGCAGCAAACTATAATAACAGAGTTAGTTAGTCCCTGATCCTACAAAGACTTAGGCACAGGCTTCAATTTACACCCAGTATGAGCATGTGGTGACCTTTCCACACTCACAGAGCATAAAATTAAGCCCATGTACAAATCTCTGCAGGATCAGGGCCACCAACAGAGACTCTATTCAGGTTCTTCTACCATACCCACCACCAGAGTCTATGAACTCCTGTTAGCAAGAGGAATTACAGTGTTTGAGCATCATCCCTATGAAGTACTGATCATAAACTCCCTGAACATTAAATCCCACCAAATGGGAGTAAATCCATCCTCATCATCGTATCCATTCATTATACTCCACACTTGAACATAGCCATTGTATGAACAACATACCCCCATATCTCAATGTCTGTACTTTGACCCGTTAACCTTTTACCCCAAATCGGGAAGACTGCAGATTATGTTCTGTAGGCAATCGGTTCCTAAACCGAATTTCGCACCCCTTGATAATCTGTACCTTATTCCCTGATAATCAGAAACTTCTATGCTTAAACTCTGTCCCGTTTTCTTTCCACTTCAACATCATCTCAACACAATTATTAAACCTGTTAAAAGGAAAGGAAAGAAAAACCGGCATTCTGCCTTTCAGCCAGGGGAGACTAATTGTAGCAATGTCAGGACTGCTCCCATTTACCCTTTGTACAGGAGCATGAGAGTCACGGACCCTAGCCAGCAGAGCTTTGGCGAGGGCTAACCAGGGACCCGAGCAAAGGCAGGGCATTACTGGAGAGCCCCTTACGTGCCTTCGGAGCCGTCCCGCGCGCTGCTATCGACCCTGCTGGGGGCCTGCTGGGCTCGGCGCCGCGCCACAGAGAAGGAGGGCAAGCGGCCTGTGACACGAAGCGGTCACAAGCCAGCTCGGACAAGCTCGGTAACAGAGGCCAGGCTCGCCCTGGGCCGTGCAATGGGCTCTGGCGCTGAGGTAGGGCGCGGGTCACACCCGTCAGGGCTGGCGGGGTGGCGGGCCCCGACCCGGGCCCCTGGGGGCTGTGGTGGGCAGGGCGGCAGGCCCGTCGCCTTGGAGACGGAACAGCCCGTTGACGAGCCGCTGCCGCCCTCCCCCGCCTGCAGCGCGGGGTCCGCGCCCGGCTCGGGGCGGGGCCCGGCGCTCGAGGCGGGGGTCGGGGGCGCACGGACTATTTGTTCTCGCGGAGGGCGCGGGCGCTGGCGCTGAGTCGCTGCCATGGAGACGCGTCCGGAGGGGACCGGGGGGGGAGCCGGCGGCGCGGACCGGGCCCTGGGGAGAGGCGGTGGCTCCGGGGGGGAAGGTGAGCTCCGGCACCCCGGGGGGGGGAGCGCTGTGAGGGCAGGACTAGGGGTCTGGGGAGCAGGGGCCAGCAGGGACGGGGGGCTATGGGGGAGTAGGGTCGAGGGCAGGGTCTCTGGGGCTCTCTGGAGAATAGGGGTTTGGGGGAGGGACTCTGGGGAGTGGGGGGCTGGGGGCCCTCAGGGGAGCTGAATCCAGGGGGTAGGGCCTGGGGAGAACAGGGGTCTCTGGGGGCAGATGCCTGGGGGGTAGAGGCCAGAGCGACATGGACTGGGGGTAGAGATATAAGAGAGATCACTAGAGAGTAGGATCAAGGAGGCAGGGATTGGGGGGACTGAGGGCTCTGGGGGGTAGGGTCCACAGGGCAGGGACTGAGGACTCTGCAGGGGGGCCTCTGGCATCAGGTCCTGGGGGCTCTGGAGAGTAAGATGCAGGAGGACAGACTTGGGGGAAGGGTGATGCGGTGGGAGATGAACGGAGTGGACTAGGTGCCGGGGGGGGGGAGGCTGAGGGGGGTTGTGTGGGCCCTCTGCTAGGAAGATGGTGGACTGTGCAGCAGATGAAGGGGGCACCGAAAGGCCCTTCAACAAGTCTTTCCCCCTATTTGCAGGCTCAGCAGTAGCTTGGTGTGACAGCCAGGGTGTGCCCCATGCAGAAGAGCCAAGGATGCAAAGGGGTGCAGAAATTGCTGCCTGGCAAGAAGAGAGGCAAGGCCAGCAGCAAGAAGCTGGCTAAGGGGTTCCTAAGCCCTATGCTGTCCTCATCCCCACCACAGACCACAGGCAAGAAGAAGCCAAAGAAGAAGAAAAAGAAAGCAGACCAGGATGACAGTAACTCCAGGAGCAGCGGGCATGGCAGCAGCCCCTCCACCTCTGAGGAGACAGGTTAGCAAAGCTGTGTTATAGCAATGGGTGCCAGTGGGCACAGCACCTGAGGGATGGGGGCACAGCCTGCAAGAAGTGGATGGGATGCAGGTGTGCATGGTGGAAAGCAGCTGTCACTTCTCAAAGGCCACACTGCTTCTGGCTACGGCCAGGTTGGCTTTTGCATAACATATTGCTAGCTCCAGTGGGCCCAGTGCTCCAGTGCCTTGGACCATCACTTACACCAGCACAGTGAACGGAACATGCTACCAAATGAGAATGGTAGATTTATGCCCTCTTTGCCCGGTGCACATGACCACACAAAGGGTAAGGTAGTGGAGAATCGAGTCTGTCTCCACTTTGCTGTCCCTGCTGTTTGTGAGGGAAGTGCATTATCACCTTTAGAGGTTATGGGTATAGTTACTGACTGTGCTTACTGATCAGCCAGCATACGTACAGATTGCCTGCTATACCCGTGTGTGTATGTTGGAGGGTGTGAGGCTCTGAATCTTGGGGAAACACCCTACACCCCCATGTTCATCCTTATAATATGATTGTGTAGTATCCAACGCAAAGTTTGTCATGTCGGGTGTCTTCGGAAGGCTTATGATGTACTGAGCATTGTTGTTATAGTAATGTTATAGGTTGTAATTTCATATATATAGTTATGAGGCTGAAAATGTGTCCTCATGGCTTAAAACAAGCCCAGGCAAAACTCTCCAGGAACAGAGAGGCAGTTCACACCTCATCATGGCATGTAAGGGACAAATCCAGCCTAGCCTCACAGGAACAAAGGACACTGGCCTAGGAAACAACAAAGGACCTGTTGGACTCTTGAGTGCGTAACCCCGCTTCCCTTGGTCAGTTTGGGACTACGATGAGGTAATGCTCACCTGATCCTGAAGGGAGGGGGCAAAGCCAAGAGGGAAGAAAGAACATGATAAAAGGGAGACGTTTGCCATGCTCTTCCTCCTCCATCTACAAACATCACCACCAAGCGCTGAAGCACTGATCAAAGTGGAAAGCCTGGCTGAAGAGCAACCAGCCAGCCTGTGCTGAGAAACATCTAAGTTTGTAAGGGCACTGAAAGTGTTAAGATCTGCTTAGAATGCATTCTGCTTTTATTTCATTTGACCAAATCTGACTTCTTGTACTTTAACTTATAATCACTGAAAATCTCTCTTTGTAGTTAATAAATGTGTTTGTTTATTCTACCTGAAAGAGTGCGTTTGGTTTGAAGCAAGTCAGAAACTCCCCTTGGGATAACAAGCCTGGTACATATCAATTTCTTTGTTAAATTGATGAACTCATATAAGTTTGCAGAGTCCAGCAGGCATAACTGGACACTGCAAGACGGAGATTCCTAGAGTTGTGTCTGGGACCAGAGATATTGGCTAGTGTCATTCAGTTGCACAATCCAAGCAGTTTATGTGCCAGAGGCTGTCCGTGAACAGCCCAGGAGTGGGGGTTCTCACAGCAGAGTAGGGTAACGCTGGCTCCCAGAGTCGAGGATTGGAGTGACCCAGCAGATCATCGGTCCAGATAACACCACTTTTGGTGCATACTTTTTGGAATGGGTAGCTATAAATATAGAAGCTCACACAGTCTTGAGCTGAGATTGGCCCTATTTACGTACCTGTTCATAGTGTAGAAAACTACTATTATACTGGGATAATTAGACATCCTTTTTCACTACAGTGCAATCATAGGAAAAAAAGAAGAGATTGGCTACTGTAGATCCCAGGAAATAAATCTGGGCTTTTGATGAGAAGGAATCTTGTGCATTTTAGAACCTCCACCTAGAATTATAGCCTGTTAGTACTTCTTGCTGTAGCCTTTCCTTCTGTTTTTTTAAACAAATGGTTTATTGGAAGGTTTCAGAGTAGCAGCCGTGTTAGTCTGTATTTGCAAAAAGAAAAGGAGTACTTGTGGCACCTTAGAGACTAACAAATTTATTTGAGCTCAAATCAATTTGTTAGTCTCTAAGGTGCCACGAGTACTCCTTTTCTTTTTGGTTTATTGGAAGTACATGTAGCTCCCTCATGTGGACTGTAGGAGGCATAGGACATCTGTCTGAGAGCAGGTAGTTTCACAAAACTGTAGCAAGATTTGAGATAGCTGGATATATTTTAGATTTTCTTTCACAGAGCTGAACTGCAGTTGGTTGAATGTTCAACATTTAATTGATGCAAGTCAAAATCTATCTGACCTCTAACAAACAGTATTTGGCTTGCTGGTACAGCAACAGAGTGGGGGTTAATTTCAAAACTTCTTAACTGGGGAGGTTTTCTTCAATCATGTAAAGAAACAGAACTATTCAGTTCAGTACAATTGTAGAACGCCTGTTAAAATTATGTCAGGCATCTTATTAAAATAACATTACTCACACTATTAAAACATCAGGGATTTAAAAAAAATCTGACTGTTTTGTGAAGTTAAACTTTAGAAGGGAGCAGGATTAATTTATTACAATGACAAAAGTTAGTTAGTATAACCATTGGTGGAAGCTGAGACCTAAATGGAGCAAGACTTTAAAAAATAGCTCCAGCACAGATTGCAAGAGAAATTTTTCTCAGTGGTATCATTTCACTAGCTCTTTAACTGGAGAGACAAATTAAAACTGAAATTAATCCTAGTTGTAGCAGGTAACAAACTCTCAATCTGATTTTTTGAGGGAGGATTTATGAAAACTTTCTCTCGTTTAGGACTGTAAACTTTTTGGCACAGGGACCATCTCATTTCCCTGGTTGGCAGAGCATTAAAAGCCTGAGGTGGTGTTCAAATAATGGCCAGAATTTCTCATTTCAATTTCTGCCATTCTTTTAACTCAAATGTTTAACATTCACATTGGAAAAAACACAACACTAAAGTGCACACAACTACTTTACAAAAGCGCAATAGTCATACTGGTCCAATGGACATGATGCTTGTATCAAAGTGTTATGAGTACGTATTCCTAAGTACATTTATATGAGTACAGTTGTTCTATAAATGGCATCAGTCATTGAGCTAAATACATATTTCCCCTCAACAATGAGCTTTTATGTGATAGATATTTTGTTAACAAATCTGGTTTCTTGACAGTGAGTCTGTGCTATGTTTAATGATTTTTTTATCTGTAACTTTCTCATTACCATGTGAACAGTAAAGCCAGAGGTGACAGTGATGCCATATAAGCTCTCTGCTAATAATATTTATCATTGCAACAGATAAACATCACAGCAAAAGCAAGAAGCATCAGACCCTCTCTGCTCAGTTACTTGAAATACTAAGCCTCAGGAACGATCGTGACCCAGCACAAGGTGCTGTAATGGGGATTCACATTGATGCAGAAATTAATAAGCTTTTATTATCAGCTTCCACTACTTCAGGCTCTACCCAAACAGAGCAGGACATTTCTGATCAGATCAATGAGAGCCTTCGATGGGATGGGATTCTTGAAGATCCTGCTGCTGAGGAAGAAAGACTGCGTATCTATAAACTGAACAGAAGGAAACGCTATAGGTTATATGTCCAGCAACAGCTACCCGCAGAGCCACGTCTGACTCTCAAGCATTTCCCATTACTTCAAAACAAAGATCCATACACAAATAGTGGTCAGACGGCATGTCAAAAGGATCGCTCCAGTCCTTATTTTCAGGAAAATAAAGATGAAGAGGTCATGAATGCTGAGCTAGCTACAAAAGTGTCTGAACTGCAACCAGCAGCATTACCAAATATTTCTCAGGAAGTTGTGTAAACCAGTATTGTTCTCTATTTTATATCTGTATTTAAAACAGTAATGGCAACAAAACCATTACTTTTAAACTTTGTATATACCTTTGTTCACGGCCACGTTGTTAGTGGGATTAATTCCCCATACTAACAGGGTATTCTGTTTACTTCTGCCAGACCTTTTATAAAACACTACATAGAAAGTGGACAATAAAACAATTATTTTGATGGTTTTATTAAAGGTTCTCTACATCCTACTACTCTGCCCTCAAGTACCCACTTACTGCTTATATGTTATTCATAAATAGTAGTGTCCTACTGGATTATCTCATTGCTTTTCAAACATGAATGCATTAAGCCTCACAGTACCTCAGTGAAGTGGGCAGGTGTTAGCCCATGTTGCAGATGGGGAAACTGAGGCAGTAAGTAGCTAAGTGATTTGATACTGTGCGTAGAGGGTAAGCGACATGCAGATAGGCTTACCTAAGGTCACATACAGTGCAGAATCAGGATTAAAATCCAGGTCTCAGTGCCTGGTTTGCTCTCTAACTGCTAGACAATACTACTTTCTTCTGTTACAAAAACGTATTGTATTGTTCCGTGAACTTGGAGATTTAAATCAGAAACAAAGTGTACTAAATTGAAAAGTGCCCTTTTCTCAAGTGACAGGATTGTCCTTGTCAGTATCGTGATTGCTGCAGCAACGTGCATCGGTGACAAAAATGAACTAAAAAAAAAATTAGTCTTTCACTTAATAGGCTTCCCTGCCCAATCCATCAGCCTCTCAGATGCCCTTGCTTTTCATCACACACGTCTTTCATACAAACTCCCTCAGAATACTTTTACAATATTAGAATATTTTAAAATAGCCAAGGGCAGACAAAAGGAGATGTTCTGGGGAAAAAAAGACCAAGCATCTGAAAGGAGAGAGACAAGAAGTTCTTGTAACTTCCCTCCACCTGCTCAGAAATATGTTCCTTTGATTTTAAAACACTTCTTAAACCCTGTTTGTATGCATTGGTCTTTTCTAACAACTATTGTCTTATATGCATAGGACTCCTCTGTTTTCTGTAATATTTTATCACTGAATGATCTTCTAATCCTATTGCCTTTAATTGGCTGCATGCCACTGGCACTTTTGCAATGGCAGGTTGGTTCTTTATAAATATATTCTGTTTCAAGACTAGATTCCAACGTCATTATTTGAAAACCAAGTGCTTTTGCAAAGGGGTGGACAAATGAGCAGCAAAAAAAGTAAACAAAAAACTCTATTAGGAATTAAAGAATTGGTATTTTGTTGCATCAATTCCTACCCTTCTATTGATATTAAAAATAAAATCCATAAGCCTGGAAATTCAGAAGCATTTAACAAGACAGTAGGCATCCAGACACATAAGTTCTCTGACAAGAACAGCTTGTCACAAATCAAAAAAAAAATTTTTAATATATAATAAATTCTAGTAACTTTTTATATACCGTGCCCATCACTGTGGCATCTGAGCACCTGAACTCTCCCCCCCACTTTTAAATCCACAATCAAAAGAGAGTTTTGTCTGTTTAAATACTCAGTTCATTTGAAAACAACAACTGCTTTGTTTGCAGTATGTGCCAAAATACATATCAGAAACCAGAACTAGCTCATTAGGAATAAAATGGTACCAGATGTGAAATACATGCCGTGGAGAGGATTTCCAATGGTCTTAAAAGCACTTCTTCAAGTGTCTTACTAAACTCATGAAGCCATAGCATTTGTATTATATTTTTATAGGGAATTTTATACTTGATATGGCTTATTAGAGAATTTAGCAACAATCAAGTCTGATAAAAGAAACAGAAGATCTAAGATCAGTTGAATATATTAAGTCTTTAGTTCTCAGTGAATCATGTAATAAATGATATCCAACTCTTCCACATAGTACTTACCCACTAATTTCAGTAATAACTCCCAGCCAGCCAGAGTTAACGCAGTAGAGATGAACCAGCCATTTGTGACTCTAGTTTGCATTCAAGACCAAACAACCACCAATAAGGCTTGAATTAAAAAGAGACTTCCCTACAATTATGGTTTTCATATAATTTATTACTAGTTAAATGAGAAGAAGCAAATTGAAACTTTTTTTGGGGGAGGAATCATGTCACAGAGAGCAGAACATATTGGATCTTGCACAGTGAGAACCAAGGTGTTGCAATATAGTAACCTGAATTTTTTAAAAAGCATCTTCTATCAGTTACCATCTTTTTAAAGAGGAACATCAATAAATCTGTGTTTTTAAAGCATGTGTTGTGTCCTAGACCATAGTGTAAGAGTTATTTCTAATTTAACTTGGAACAGGTCATGGTTACAATTTTAAAATAAAACTTCTCTCCAAAATCTTGTAATGAACTCAGGGGAAAAGTGATAGTGGAGTAAACCAGGCATCCATTCTAGTGCAGTATCGTGTCTCCTACAGTGGCAGGAGGAAAGTACAAACTAGCAATAATGGAATAACCTGTCCAACAGAGAAGTTATGTTTGAAACCCCTACAAACAGAGGGTGGCTTATGCCCTGTCGTAAGTGCACTTCTGGCAAACGTTAAGGAATGGTCTTAGTGGGAATGTAATGAGCATTTCTTAAATAGTACAGACTAGATTCAATGCATTGGTACTACGCTATGCTACTCATGTTGGTAGTTCTGGCCCTGATTCACATCCCAGGCAGTTCCAATAGTTTCAGTGGGGTCAAAGGTCTTGTCAGAATTCCAGGACCCATAGTCTCTTATGGGGATGGCTATTTAAACTCAGCATTCCAAGTCTCCCTTGGAAATGTTTTAGCACATCTGGGTTTGTGGGCTGGAAACAAAGAAACTACTGATTCAAGGGAATAAACAGGTACAAAAAAACCCAACAAATTCCCTCTTCCATTACACTTTCAGTCTCTTGAATCATTTCAGCTCACACTAGTACCACATTGCAGAATATACCTCTACACAGGCCATTTGTAACACCTGCCGGATCTATTTTACTGCAGCCCCAATAATAATCTCCAGCTAGGACACATTCTACATTCCTCGCTCTCCACTGAGACATTTTCCCTTGTCCCTATGCCCTGCATAAGTCCCCTTTTGAGAGGTGGTCTTGGGCTGTTGCTCTACAGGGGATGAATTTTGTCCCATGTGAGTTTGGGGAGATATATATAAAAAAAGACAAGAGCCAGCTTCTATGGAACATCCACAATACCGGTACTACACCAACAAAGAGTATAAGCCACATCTTCAAAAGCACCCACTTTCCATGCTGCTCTCCTCTCTTTCAACAAAGAAACAACAATTCTGGAGATTTAGAAAGCCACACGTTCTGGTTGGTCAAAGTGCATGATAGACAAAGACAATGTTAAGGTGCAGGTTATTCTGAAGTGATTATTCTCACCACCTCTCTCCTGCCCACTCCCCAACCCCCAGTGATCTCCAGTTGAAATGCACTCTGATTTGTTACTGCAGGGCTACTCAGGAAGCTCCGGGTATCGAAGACCTCCCTTGCCCCAGTGGAATCATCAACACCATCAGATCGAAAACTTAGACAGAATAATGATCTTTGTGAAGTCCAACAGGGAAAGCACATACATAGCTGTGGATCTAGCCAGTTGACAGTTTTGCATTCCCTTTGTTGCAATGCCTTCCTTGGCAAGTCACTCCCACATACCCCTAGGTGATGCTGCTGGATTCCCAGGTTTCTGCTTCCACCTTATGACTTCCACCCTGTGGATTTCCTAACATTTTTCCACTGTTGCAGCTCCCCTTGAGTGAGAAACAGTGCCAGCATTAGCACATACCAGATACTAGTGGTTTGAAACTAGCGGATGTCTACACTTGGATTTCCAAAATTAATTACCCCTCAGAGATAATTTTCTGCGTAATAGTCTTCACAAGTTACAGTACAGTGCCTGCAAATTCTAGTATCTGCTGCACTGACAAATAGTTGCACAAGTTTGAGGCTGGGTTAACTAACTGAAAAGTATACAAGATCTTCTGTAAGATTAGGGGAGCCTGAAGAAAGATAACCCAGTTCCTTCTATGCCTACCCAAATGCAATTTAACTCTTGTTCTAATCAAACCTCCTCCCCCCCCCCCCGCCTTAAAGGAACATCTTTAAAAACAGGCATGAATGAGATTAAAAAACATCTGTTTAAATATAAAATTCTGGATTTCCCATCAGCTAGCCTATGCCAAAGGATGTCAGCACTTTCTGCTTTATCAAGGTCCTGTGACCAAAGCTGACATGAATTATGGCTCTCTGTTTACAAGTCGCTGAATTATCTGCTAAATTTTCTGCAGCAAGAGAATTGTCATTGGTTTTACACATCAGCATGAAGAATCTTACATTTTTCCACTGTCCCAGACTCTCCCTTATCTGTGAAAGAGCAATTAACTTTTCCTCTTTGGAAACATTTCCCTTATTTTCACCTGAATACTGCAATGTGGGAGCAGGGAAGGAAATCAGCAGCTCTAAAGGAGGATAAACTGATATCTCGAAAAGCTAAATTCCCATAGAAAATTAAATGCAGGCCATTTTGAATTTATGAGCTAGGACAGAGGTAGCGACAGGTAAGTTTCCCTTAGAGTGACTGGGCAATTAGGGTTTTTTTTTACCCACTTTAGCTAGTGGAGAGTTAGTACAGTACAGTAGAAAGGGACTAGGATGGATCATAGCAAGAGAGGCAGATGTCAGTCAGCAGCCATCCAGGAGGTAATCGTTCCCAGGGTATTCTGCAGACTCCAGCTCTATGCTGGACAAGAACCGCCGCATGGACTTCCTGCAGTTGTAATCCAGAGTGGTGGTGTACACAGTTTTGGTGTGTTTTGGGTAGACAATGGTGGTGCTGGTGAAACGCAGAGGCTTGTTCCGAGGCTCAAAGTGGACCTCGACTTTGTAACTGCGCCAGGTGCAATCAGGGATGCAGACGACCGTTTGGCTGCATGAAGAAACGCCTAACCCCACCGGCATATAGACATCATCGATGAAGTGCTTGTCTGAGTCATACTTCACTGAGGAGGTGTACCTGAAACACAGAAGAGAGACCCTAGTGTGAATCTCACTTTGCTCCAGCAGCCAGTGCTCACTGGGAGATGTAGCTAGCCAAAGACACTACAGGAGGCAGGGTGATCTCCTAGCTAGGGCACTGAACTAGAACTCGATGGGTTCCATTCCCAGCTCTGCAATATGACCTCAGGCTAGCCACTTCCTCTCTCCGGGCCTCAGTTTCCTCATCTGTAAAATGGGGCTGACAATCCTGATCTCCTTTGTCATGTGCTTTGAGATCCATGGATGAAAAGTGCCGGATAAACACTAGGATTCCTAGTCCAAAGGCTTTTTTTATTTAAAATATACACATCCTCCCATTGATATCTCTTTCCATTTAGGGGAAGAGGAAAACCACCTTCTGTTTGTAGCACGCCTGGCGTTTTCATTGTTTGTCCAAGCACAATCTCTAGGCAGGATCTCCTTTTCTATTGGAATTTCCAGAAATGCCATCAGTGTAATCATCTTCTTAGCCTGGTGGGGCCTAGACAACCATTTTCAGACTCTGGCAGCACAGCCAGGCACCTAAATCCATATTTAGACTCCCTGTGGCCTGATTTTCATAATTGTCGACCCCTTGGAGCTTCCATGGAAGCAGATGCTGTTTTCTGTATTCTTATCCATCACGGGTCTTGTGGGAGTTCTTTATCCTTCCCCATCCTTGGGGTCATCAGCCAAGGCAAATGCAATTATACCCACTTGTTTCCATGAGAAAACCCACCATGGACTCGACTGGCAGAAAATAATACAATTAGTGTATTGAGCATTTCTGATGTGAAAATTAATATCAGGAATGTCTGGGTTTGTCATATGAGATGGGACTTGAAGCCTGTGTGTACCGAAAAAGATTTTCCCCCTCTGCTACACACCAGGCCTGATCCTGCATGGTACCAAGCATCAATTCCAACCTCAGGATTGGGTCCTTTGTCAACACTAGTGAAAATTTTTTAAATCCTCTATCTATCAGCATGCTGTTTGAGCGATACAATTGTTCTACTTATGCCTATAGAAAGGGAAACTTTGTTCCTTTTTACTGCAAAATTATGTCCAAAGGAACAATTCACATGCTATGAACTAAGGCAGTGTATTAAGAAAATTCCATATCTCAAAATATTAGTTTTTCCCTCCAGTTCACAGGATTACCTCTTGCTGATAAGTTAGAACCTTCTGCTATAAAACCATCAGCTTAAGAAAGTGGAATTCCTTTCTGCTAATAAAACAACCCTTTAGAAAGCTACTCCCTTTGAAGATCTTTGCTCCTGATTACCTTTCAAGTGATTAAACAGAACCCAAGATTTAGCAGCTGTACAATGAACTAAGAAGCATAATAAAGAGACACGGGAAGCCTTCCCTTGAAAATTCTTCTAGGAGGTGGTTAAAGGAAACAGAACATTCCTTTGCAAAGGGCTGGTTGAAGGCAGAAGTGGAGGAATGTACTGGCTGGGTGGAACTGAGCTTGAATCTCGGGCACAAATTGATAAATGCTATTGCTCCTTTGCACAGTACCTCTGTTAAACCTTTACTGCTTCCTATGCCCCTGGGAAGGCGAAGTTTAAACACTAACTGATTATAACACTGTATTTACCTTATTTCCTTTGGTGGCAGAGGGTCAAACTCAACTCCTTCGCCAAAGGATAAAGGGCATAACCTCGCAGGGCAGCTGGAGAGCAGAGGGTTGGGGGAGAACACAGCATTCTGCAAAAGTGCAAAGAGAGCGCCTTTAATATAGCAATTCGGTACAATCCCAAGAGGGGATGTTTATTTAGTCACCCCCTAAGTCAAGGACAAGGTTAACATTACCCAAAACAGACATATCTGTAAATGACTGACAGTTCCATG
Source organism: Eretmochelys imbricata (assembly GCF_965152235.1). Classification (NCBI taxonomy): domain Eukaryota; kingdom Metazoa; phylum Chordata; order Testudines; family Cheloniidae; genus Eretmochelys; species Eretmochelys imbricata. The sequence goes on along the minus strand of NC_135588.1, from coordinate 4,455,209 downwards.
GACTTCCATGGAGACCAACGGATTTACACAATAGGTTTGCCTGGTACTTCTGGGGCATTCATACAGAGAAGGTCCTTCCCCACCATGAGGGGCTGGAGTCAGTACATCCTCCATGGATAGTATGGTGTCACTGCTTCGGGGATTTATGTTTGGGATTTTTTATCATTAATATTTTGAAAAGTGTGTATGAAACCTCTCAGCACTGGATTCATCCATCAATTCTGTACATAAATTGCAACAGAAACCTTCATGGGTTATTAAATTGCATGAACTTCCGAAGAGCCTTCCCAGCTTCCTATTTCCCAAACTCAGCTGCATCCAGTATGTACTTGCACTTCAAGAAAGAGGGAACTCTTTCTAGCTTGGGGTTTCTCAGGAATGAAATGAAGAAGTCGCACGTCTGGTCCCTTATGGGACCATATGAACTGTGAGACGCTTTCCCTTCTGCCAAGGCCCCCCAGCTGGGAAGGAGGAGCACGGTCACATGCTGAGGCGAGCACAGCACCTCCAAGCAGGCGAATTCTGCTTTTCTTTAATACAGCTTTGGAAATGCTCCTTTAAGACCCCTGGACGTTACGAGAATCTTATTGTTTGATCTTTGGCATGTCTAAGCTGTTCTCCCTTTTCCCATCTTAACAAATACATCTTTGATCTAGGTAAGCCAGTGAGGTATCCGTTATCTACAATAAAAGGCCTGATTTTCAGAGGTACTGAGCACCCCAAACTCCAAGGGAAATTAGTGAGATGCGGGTACTCAGCACCTCTGAAAAAAAATCAGCCCCCAGAATTCAGCCCCCAGAGCCCAGGCTGGTATTCTAAGGGCACTATCCTGCTGATGCCACTTTGCGGCTTTCACTCCAGCAAGACCCGAGCGTGTGACAGACCTTTAAAAAGGCCTGGTGGAAAACAACTCCAGACAGTCTGAGTGCAAGAGTGACAGGCCGTATGGAATTCCTGTCACAGGCAGAAAGCTGGGAGGTTTTGTAAATGAATAACTCAGTTTCATGATTCTACAGTTCCGCCACCAGCCACTGTTACTGATGTCTGTACTTCCATCATGGCAAGAGTGTGCTGGGCACTTTGTGGGTACAGCCCCTGCACAGATAAATTAAACAGTAAAGCAGCAGCAGTTCTGAGTGAAGGGGAAGGGAAGTCAGGTCAGTTGTTTTCGACCTCTCTCTTGTCCAGGTGCATTCTTCCAGGTGAAAATCTGTACCAGTTCTAACTGTAACGCTGATGCGACTGGGTTTTTAAATGTATGCTCAGGGCTTGGATGGATGCCGTCTTGTGTGATTTGAGACGAAAATCTAAATAAAAACAATCTACAGCCAGCTAAACAACCCAGCCTTTCCTTTACAATTTATTCATGGCAGACACCTGCCCCCTGCCCTCTGGCTTAGGGAGACGTTACCAAAAGATGCGCAAACCGTTCCGCGGAGAGGCGCTGACTTGTCAGCAAAGGGATCACGCTTTCCAGCAGCTGCTGCGCCGCCAGCCAGAGGGGAGAGAACTGGCCAAGGGCATCTCTGCACACCACAAGCAGACGAGACACGAGGATTTGTGAGCTCGGCTGTGATTCTGTCTACTCTGCCGAGCAGGAGAGCCAAAGAATCGCATCGCTCCGCAGGTAGGACCCGCATCTTTGCGGAGAGGGGACAGGCGGAGGGGGGAAGGGGTGCGCACAGGGATCCCCAGAGCCAGCCACTTTTTGTGCTGCCCTCACCCACGTTCGGTCACACCGGGAGGTGCAGCCACTGCGAAGGGTGAAGCAGGGACGAGCCCTGCTGGGGATGCACGATCATCCGGAAGGGAAACTTCCACAGCCCGAACCTAGCACCCCCAGCACAACCCCGGGCATGCACCGATAGGCCCCGGCGCCCCTCGGCGCCCCCCACCAAAGATGCCTGCCCGGGCAGCCCCGAGTCCCGCTGCCCTGTGCACGCAGCCATGCGCCCCCTGGCAGCCCCGGGTCCCTGCCCCGTGCACGTACCCATGCGCCCCCTGGCAGCCCCGGGCATGCACCCCCAACTCAGTGCACGCCCAGCGCCCCGAGCGGCACTGCCCCGGACCGTGCAATACTCACCGGCGGCGCCTGGCCCGCGGCGTCCGGCTCGGGCAGCCCGGGGGCCGCAGCGCGCTCGGGGCCGGCGGCCAGCAGCCAGTGGCTGGGGCTGGGCGGCAGGCCGGAGTCGGGGCTGTCCAGCACCCGCTCGCCGCGCCGCTTCCTGTCCAGCGGCTCGGGCCCCTCGGGCAGCGCCAGCGTCCCCACCATGGCCCGGCCCGGCAGCACTGGCCACGCTCCCGGGCCGCCGGCTCCTGGGCAGCAGGGCCCGCCCCCGGGCGCGGGGATTGGAGCGGGCGGGGCCCGGGAGTCCCACCCCTCCGCCCCGTCCCGCTGTAAGGAGAGGGCCGCCCGGGGCCGGGGCACCAGCCTGGGAAGGGGCGGGGGACCCTGCCCCTCTGAAATCCCCAGGCGCCGCATGCAGCCTCCAGACACGCCAGCACTGGGGCAGGGGGGTTCTCACCCAGCCCTGAGGTTCTGGTTGTTTCGGTCCTACAGCGAGAGCCTGCTTCGCCTCTGCTTTACGTGGCTCCGGTGCAGCACATGGAGACAAAAATGCCAGTTATTGATGGGGCCCTATTATGGGCTAAACAGCGCTCTCCCTTCTCTAGCGCCTTGCGGGTAAGGTTCTCAGAGCAGGTCACAAACTTACTTTAAGCCTCACAACAGCAGGGAATTGGCATTACCACCCTTTCACAGGTAGGGAAACAAAGGCACGGACGGCAGAGTCACTTGCCCTAGGTTACCCAGCAGACCAGTGGTCGAGACTCACGCGTACTGCTCTGTAGCACCCAGCTCGCCTCTGTCCCACTCCAGCTGAGCTAAGACACCACTCTGGTCTGTGACTCTCAGATTGTTATATGTTATTAAATTTGCAAGGAATTCTGCTTGACTGGACTTTAGGAATAAGGGGTGAAACACTGGCCCCACCGAAGTCAATGGCAAAGCTCCCAGTGACTTCAACGGAGCCAGAATTTCACCCAGAGCATCTCCACCCACCAGTCACTGGGTCAGTACTTCTAGACGGCTGAGCTGAGAGAGACAGCAAATCCGTACAATAGTGGAAGTGGAGATCCTGTGCTGATGCAGCTGCCCATCAGTACCACTCCATGAGTCTGTCCTGGCTTTTGTTATGAAGACGAGTAAGATCTAGTGCTGTTCCTGTCTACACAAGCCAGGCAGCCATCAGGGTCACAGCCTTGCCCGTCCTTCCAGAGCTTGACACTAACCCTTCTGCCTGCCTGAACAAAGGTACTGTTAATCCAGGACGTTATTTATCTGCCTGCGGTCTCCCTCAGAGGAGGAAACAAATGGATTTTCCTACACTGGCCTACTGGGGACCTAAAGGGCTAGTGGCCCCTACTTCACTGTAGTCACATTCCAGCAGCCAGCACTCCCTGCCTCCAACGGTTTCAAATTGGGCCAAATGCAACCTGCATAATTTATGGTGTAAACATCTTCACATCCCCTCATTTAACTCAAATTCACCCCTGTCCAGTCCCACAGTGTATGACTGTACATCCTGCACACCCCAAGAGAGGGCTGAGTCACAGTTTTGAAGCCGGGAGTGACACTCTTCCGCGTTGTCCCTGTACAAAGTCACTCCCCTGATTTTATCAGCTTGGAAGTAGGTTTAGTTATTAACGCAAACAGCCGAGCACTCATTTGGCTATATATTTCAGATCTTGTGACTCCAGGGGAGCAGCCTATTTACTGAAACCATGTGCAAGTGTGAAATATAACTGCTGAGGGATTATTTATCTTTGGTGTCACTGCATTTTTTAAACTCATAAAGGCAGATCATAAAACAGAGGCTTGGTACCTAGCTAGGGCACGTGTGTACTGTACTCCAGAGGTGGTCTGAAGACAGGCTGCTGCCCTAGACCCTCCTTCCAGCTTTAAACGGTTTATATTCACCCTGGAGAAAAATCTCAGCGACCACAGAAGAAACATGAAAAACGCAGCCACATGGAACATGAAACCGCGCTGCCAAGGTAGTTCAGAGCAGCAAACCCTGAGCTAGATTTACATTTCCCCTGCCCTAGCACACACGGGAGGAGCTCTAAGAAGCCATGGTCGAAGTCAGAGCTTTCTGAGCACCTGATTGTCACTGCTTGGGAGGGAGGGGGAAAATATGGCTGTGCTGTTACTCCATCTAGAATTGCCGGGGAAAAGGTGTGGCTACATAATTCAGTCAGAGCCCAGGGGGTGGGGGGGTGTTTATTTATAAGGGGTCAAGTGGATATGATTTCCTTTAATTTCAGCAACCTCCGAGATCCTCTGGCAATGTCCCTGTGTTTATTCAGAGCAGCCAGCAGTGCGCGTTCCCAGAGCCTAAAACCTGAGCTCCTTATTCAGGCTGCTATCCTGCAAACTCTTCTGAACATGCTTAACTTTACTCCTGGGAGTAGTCCCACTGGAGTCACACACATGATGTTAGGCACTCGTGTTAAGGGTTTGTGGGATCAAGGCCTAGTAGGGCTTTGCCTGCACACAGAAGTTGCACCAGTACAATGGTGTAGACGCTTCCTACACTGACAGAAGGTTTTTTCTCTTAGTGTAGTTAATTTACCTCTCTGGGAGAAGGTAGCTAGGTCGATGGAATCCTTCCATGTACAGCAGGGCGTTAGGTCGACCTAACTATGGAGCTCAGGGTGTGAAAATTTTACAAGCCAAGTGATGCAACTAGGTCGACCCAAAGTTTTAGGTGTAGGCCAGGCCTTAAAGATGCTATTTAAAAATGATTTAGTTAATCTGGGGCAAACCCCTCTGGGCGCACACTTATATTGTCTTAAATACATTTTGTCTAGCAGCTTAGCCTGCCCTTGTAAATTTATAAGGGCAGGCTACACCACTATAAACCAGGTTTAAACTGATATGAGTGACTCCACACCAAAGTTGCACTAATTCAGTTTAAAGGCACACTTTTTATTAAAGCGATGCAACTTTGTGTATAGGCCATAGTCCTTTCCAAGGCAAACTTCCACTTATGATTTTGCCCCAATAAATAGCACTTGGCTGGTTAATTGAATTTCTGAATGGCCACTGCTACTGAGGCAAAGTTGATGGGGGTGCAGAGGGCAGAGGATCAGAGGGAAAGGTCTCCAGATTCCTGTAGTACTAGGAAGGCTAATGGAATGGCTTTTGGAAAATCCTAATTAAATAATCATGCAGCATCATCAGATTTGATGGGGAAGACTCCTCTAGGGGAAAGAAAATCTTTGCTGGCAGCCAAAGCAAACACATTGCTGTACAGTAACACACAATCTAGCCTGATGGGCCCAGCACAAGTGAACCCAAACCCTTCAAAAGAATTCCTTCGCTACCCCCAAATTAAAACCAGAACAGAGCCTTCAGCCAGAGGCGTCTGTGGTTTGCAGCTATGTACTGCTGGGAACTCCGGATACTTATTCCTAAAGGAATTTACATTCCTTTGAAGAAATGCTATTAGGTTGTTTGTCTTCACTGAAAAATGTGGATTTAAAAAAAGTACATTAAAAACCTGAATCAAATCAGCGGAGTCAGAGCAAAAGTGCTAGACAGGTGGTTTGTTGCTTTTGCTTTAAATACACCCAAGGCCGGACATTTTGGTCTCTCTAACACTGGGAAAGCAGATCACCTTTAACTTCCAAATCTCCCATCAAAAACCCTTTATGAAATGAGAGGCCCCGAAAGGCTCAAGGAGCCATGTCCAAGCTAACACGATTATTATTTCAGAGTTGCCACCAAGCTCCTCAGATCAGAGGCCACTCAGCTGATAATGTAGTTAGAGAAATGTAATGGGGGTGCAGTGGGGGAAGCTAGATTTCCACTATCAAGAAGTCTGAATTTACAACATGCTAAAACTGCCAAAAGATGATGGATTTATTTCATTTAGAACTTTGGTCCGTTCAGCAGAGGCCAACACTTCCATAAAGAGCTAAAATGGAGATGAGGCAGGAACACACCAGATCGCTCCTCTCTGTACAGCTTTAGTAAAAGCACCAGTGTCATGGTCCCAAAAGCCGTCACTCCTTGCAGAAAGCCAAAGAGTTCAGTGTCCTGTGTTTATTGCCTTCTCTTTACTGAAGTCCACTAAATCAAATGCTAAACCTGATTTGACAGCCTGGAGCAAGAGTCTCTCATGTTCATATTGCACCTTTTACCCTGAAGAATCCCGAAGCACTTCCACAAGCTGCATTCAGGGACCATTCACCTACCACTGCAATGTGGCAACTGTTAGACAGTGCACAGCAATGTTACGTTCTAACTTAGAACAGACGGTAAAGAACATCAAACCCAACTGATAATGCAAGTTAAAGAACCCTCTCTTATGAAAAATGTCATGGGAACTTTAATAACTACAAGTCACCAGGTTCTAGGTTTTACCCCTCATCTGAAAGACACAAAAGTGGTATATGGGGGTCTGGCTTCAGGACTGATTCAGAGCATGTCTCCTGAATCACTATCCCCTCCTTCATCAAGTGCCTTGGTTGTCTTTGAACATTTCCCATCCAAGGGCTGACCCAGCCCAGCACTGAGAGCTGATGGGACACAGCACCAAGTTACTGCTCAACTTCAACCAAAGAGGAAGAGGTTTGTGAGACCGTGGGTGCAGTGTGCAATTCCAGTGTGGGTCACAAATGCTCCTGTCGCTCCATGTAAGATGGGAGGGAAATTATTTTCAAAAGTGACTAGTGATTTTAGATGCCCATTGTGAGATCCCTTAAAGGAGCCCACACTCTCAGCCCCTCCTGAAAGCCTGGCTGGCCCCTTTAAGGCATCTCAAGGTGGGCACCCAAAATCACTAGTCTTTTGAAAATCTTTGCCAGTGTGTGTAAGTAACAGCTTGTTTGCCCATCTCATTTGCCTCCACTGATGCCTGCATGCATCCAGGATACAAGTAATTTATCAGGACCCTTGTTCCACAGGGGACTTTCCACACAGGCCCAGCTTTCTGAGCTTAATCAGTCATCACACAATAGCTACACTGATGTTGGTCCAGAGGAGAAATCAATGAGAGAGAAAACACAACAGGAGCAATCTGAGTTATTTGATAATGATGGAAAAATCATTTCCAAACAATGGGAAATTCCAGGCTTCTCACCCCAGCACGGTCTGTGAAAACATAAGGTGCTTGAATCACACTCAGTTAAACTACAAGGCAGGTGATTTAACATGTGCTCTATAAATGTTTGTTTCACTGGGATGCAGACTAAATTCATGAACATCAACTGCATGTAACTCTGGTTATTAGAAGTCCTGATCAGTTTCCAGCAGTTCCCTCTGCTGCACAGCTCAGAATCATTGCTGTGTCATTGCTGGGGTGGAGCACCTTTCCAAACACATTAAACCCTGTGTTGGAGGATGCACTCCTCTTCCACTCTCAGTTGCTGGTAGCAGCTGGGATTCTGGCAGGTGGCTCACTCTTCCCCTTAGCAATTGGATCTAGTTCCTCACGGCACCCAACAGGTTCACTTCTGTTTGCTGCCTAATATGGCCCCTTTTTAACCAACATGAAGAAAGCACTGTGGTCTAGTGACATCTCAGCACAGAGCCAGGAGCCACAAACTCCTCTGTGTTATACTGACTCACTGGGTGGTCTTGAACAGGTCACAAGATTTTGGTACCTCTCCTTTCCCCTCTGTAAAATTGACATAACATTCACCTACCTCAAGAGGTGCTTGGGAAGCTCAGTTAACATTTGTAAAGCGCTCTGTACGTGCTAAGCGTTACCAGCAGGCAGGAAACTGAGCTCTGTTTGCAATAAAGCTGAAAATAAGCAAAGGGTTTGGTGAGATTAACAGAAATGTTTGCTATATTTTCCATTTCACTATTTCCTGCCCTGAATGATAATTACTGCTCCTTTTATTAACTGTATCCTCCTGGGCACTCCAGAAGAAAAGATCCCCAAGAAAATGGCCCTTTTAACAAGGTCACGAGATGCACAACCTGCTGAGAGCCTACGAGGTGACCCAGTGCAAGAACATCTCAACACAAGACAAGACAGAGTCAAAACATTGAACCAGTCCACGTCCTCTCGTGCTGTAACTGAACTCAGTGACATATTCATCAATATCAGCGTAGATCACTTTGCAGCGTTAGAAAATGGGTTTCATGGTGGTTTGGACAGAACAAAATCAACACAAACAGGAAAGGGATTTTTTATTTGCAGCCTGATGAGCTAACAAATCAACCAACAGAACACTAAAAAATGTTCATCTTGTACTACCTGAATTCGGGCAAGCCTGTCTTGGAAAATATATAATATCAATACTGGGAGGATTGCAGCTGACGTTCTGCAGTGCATGCTTTTATTAATAAAAGCCAATGGCTACCACAACATTGCACATACAACTACATACAAAGAACATTATTAAGGTTGCAAAGTCAAGAACTCAAAAGTTAGGAAACGCCAGAATTAAGGTTGTCTCTGGAAAAAATAGTAAGGGATCACGGAATTAAAGATTGTATCATATTGCACACACACACGAGGGTGCTGAATTAAGGTTGCACAGAAAAAGAATTAGTCCTGGCATTTCCTAACTTTTGAGAGCTTGACTTTGCAACCTTCATGTTATTTTAACATAGTTTTTTGGTGTGTAACTTCCTAGATTTTTAAAAAAGCAAACTGAAGAAACAGAAAATCCATTATGAAGCATTATATCAACACCACATGGGTCGTCAGTAAGGTTGGAACCTTTAGATCCACCTGACAGAGCTAATGGAGTAACTACTAGCAGTGGTAGGCTGTCATCCTTTATTGGGAACAGCTCTAGAGAGATACAGGACACTTTGCTGGGTTTCATAGACATTTGCTTACAGCAGAGCGATGATGAGACAGACACCTGGGCATGAAAAATTTCAGCCCAAACAGTTAGGATTTGGCAAAGGTATAAGGAATAGAAAACAGGGTCTTATAATGGGAAATGTCAGGCAACCTTAATGATAGCCAATAGGTGGTGCTACCAGCCCCACCTATACCAACTCACTCACAGAGGAATGTGTTTTGTTCAAACAACTTGTCATATAGCCAGAAATAAAACATTTCAGCTCATGTAAAGTACAGCATGTTAAAGAGCCAACCTGTCTTAAATTGCCTGTTGACGGGAACACCTCTGTCACCCCTCCCAACCTGCAATCAGGAGAAACTCACTATAACTCACATGATATAACCCAGAGAGTCACATTCATCACTGCAAATTTGGTGAAAGAGGTGCACATTTCTGGCTGATCACTTGATGGAGGAAGAGCAAAGGGAAACATACTGGAAAGAGAAATGAACCACTGACTCTCAGAGCAAAAGAAGTGGACTAAAATAAAATAATATTTATTGTATTCTAAAAGTCACCGACTTTTCATTATTAATAATGGAAACAGGAGGTTCCCCGAGAAGTCTTTTCTGGAAGGTAAACAGCAGAGACATTACAAATCATCATCTAATTATTGACTAACACAAGATTAACTTTCCTGGACTGCCTCCCACCTGGGCTGGGCAGGGAAGAATCCCATTGGCTCTGCTGCTACTAATACAAATACTGTCTGTGAAAGGTCACTTTGCTGGAGCCATAGAGATATGCGAGGTGGAAAGATGATAAGAGGGAAACTCCATCTGCTAAGAGAGGGGAAGAAATGAGATACAGAAAGGTTTGTAAAAGTTTACAAGGCCAGCATGTGTCATACTATACCATGAGCACCACGCAAGAGGATTTTAAAACACATCAGGTAACACTCGGTGGTGGATACAAAGATAGGAATATAATTCTTCATGCAAACGCCCTCAGGACAAAGGCTGCATTCTGTGCAGTGCAGGTGTGTGTGTATGGGCACGTGTACACACAGCTGTCAGATTCCCTCCCCCCAAAGGCAAATCGGATCCAGTTTGTTCGGTATAAATTGCTACAAAACACAGGCTAGAAGAGGATCATTAGTAATGATTTAATTGGCTTTCGTGTCACACTCCAATATACATCAAGAAATTACTTCCTGCACAGAAAACTTTAAAAGGTATTTTATACAGAAACACAATTTCTTTATCCTCAGAAAATGTACAACTCAGCCAGCTGACACTTACACTTTCAGAAGAGCCCACTCTGATAAATACCAAAGAACAAGAGAAGAAAATTTCAAATCAAGGAAGACAAATGCAAACATGTCCTTTACAGGGTACAATTCAATGCACCTGGGTTTCTAACGTTCTTCTGATTTGTTTATTATTTTTGTTAACCTTTCCTTTTATCTCTAGAATTCTGAATGGCAAAGAATGACAATTTAGGAGTCTCCAGGGTAAAGAAACATGGAAATAGTTCAGATTTCATCCCCACAAAGTATATTACAGCACTGACCACGCTATTGCTAATTTTCATTGGGAGGAAAAAAATAGTTTAAAGTGAAGTTACTAGTCCAGCACGCAGATAATGAATCTATGCAAACAACCTGCATTCCCATATGGCTTGTCACTGCATTTGGTAATAATAATAACAACCCACATTGAGTTTAATTATTTGTTCTGCAGGAAAGGCAGACTACACACCCTCTTTTCTTAGGTTGTCTTTTGTAAACTGATCAGTAAGAAGTGCAAACACCACTCCCTGAGAATGCAGGTTGTAAAACTAGCAGAAGGGTCAGAAACAATAATCAGCACCTAGAGGAAGTGGTGTGATCCAACAAGAGGCTTTCTGATAAGGTTTCAGAAGTTCACATAATTGGAGCTTGTCGTCACCCCTTTTAGCCAAGTTTACAGAAATTCCTACCACTGCTAACACTGCTTCAGGTGCATGCTCAGCGATAGAGGACTCCCCAGTGTACGTGTCTGGCTGCCTCCAACATCTGTCTACACTAGGACTCCCAGCATTTTAACACCAGCACACCATTCGAACCAGTTTAATAGTAAGAGTTTTTTGTAAAGGTTTCCTCGTGTAGACGAGGTTAATGTAGGTGTTACAATATCTCAACTTTCATTTAGGTGTCAGTACTTATTTTAACAGTTTTGGTCAGATACAAATGATTTTATCTGCTGATTTACCAATTCTACTGTAATCAGTCTCTCAGTTCATAAACTATTAGGACACAGGCTGATTTATCAGTCTTGGAAAAATCACTATTACTAGCCCAGGCACAGAATCTACTGTCCCACTCACACGGGGCTGATACGGGAAAAACACTGGAGCTTATGTTTTCAAAAATGACTAGTGATTGGGTGCCCAACTCGAGTCACCTTAAAGAGGCCTGATTTTCCAAAGGCACTAAACATCCAACTTCTGAAAATCAGGCCCACTGAAGGTGTCTCAAGCCAGAAATCCAAAAATCACCAATGACTTTGGAAAATGCAGGCTTAATATATTATTTGCCAATACAAAAAAAATAAAAATAATAGCAAAACTTCTTATTCCAACAGAACTGTTCGCAGCTGGCCTATAATCATATGAGAATGATACTTGGGGAATGTTAAAGGGAAGTGAAGGAAAGTTATGGGACCTTTTCCAAAACATTAATATCTGATTCCACTTTTAAAAACCTATGACAGAAACATGGTCACCCCAACCACTGAATGCTGGGAATGAGCCAGATACAGAGAAGGTAGGAACTTCAGCAGTTTGCCTTACCACATGCTGGAAATTAGCAAATTATGGCAAAGGAAACAAGGCAGGGATGGAGCATGAATATTAGATTTGTTCAAGACCTAGACATCAATAAAGGTCTTTTGAGGAGGGACAGGAGAGTATTAATGCTCAGTAACATGAATAGTTATCTTCATTTAGGGCCCATCAAGTAAACTATCAGTAAAGGAAATGCAGTAATGCAGAATATTGCACGTATTGCAACCGTTATCAGTTATTTGAGCAGCGTTTGGTTCAGGTTTTTGTTTTATGACATCCAGTTTTTAACAGATCTCTATCCTACTTGTAACAGGATCGAAACAAATCCCGCACCACTGCATGGGCTACCACCAGTCTCCTCAGCTATGAGCACGGAAGCCATAATCCAGGATAGAGGGGGTGGGGGTGTGTGTGTGTGTCCCTCTCTCCCTTCGCACATGGGAAGGAGCAGGTGGAGTGAGAGGGGACAGGACAGCACAAAAAGATGAACATGAAGCTAGTGTCAGGCCAGATTTTTAGTCTCAACAAGGACATTTCTAATTTGGTGGCCCCCACTCCTGAGTGTCACAGGAACTCTGGAGGGTTTTTAATTTTAGACACAGGTCTGTGCGTGTGGAGTTTGGTTAAAATAAATCTGTACTTGATCTGGAATGTTCTCTCCCTCTCCCGCAAGTGAACTACATATCCCTGAACAGTGGCTGCAAACACTAACCAACCTGTATCTACAGCAGGTCCCAAATCAATATTATAATGAGAAGCAAGCTGGAAGTGCCGTGGAGTGCGATTCTCCTGAGACGACTGCTAGTCAGCTGCAGTGACTCCTCACCTGACACAAACACCGCATGCATGTGCCTCCTGCAGAATGGGTAGGAAAGCATGGATTACAATACGGAAGCTGCACATGAACTCTCCTGCCACCGAAATCCCTGTAGTCTTGTATCATCACCTGGTCTGAAACACACCTTTAGCACTAGGTGGAGAGATTGCCAGGGGGTTTGGGAAGAAATCCAGTGGTGATAATGAGGTGATTTGTGTCACTCAGTTAAGGCTTCTCAGGCAAGCATGTGTCAAGATGAGCACTTTTCACACAAACACTTTACAATTTAGATCCATCAACCCAAATCCTGCTGTTACTGAAATCAAGGAGCATTTTGTGGCTGACTCCAATGGGAACTGGATTGCAACTCCGGTTACTTTAAAACAAGCTGTGTTGTGAGATTTGGGGCCCAATTCTCCCCTCAGATATTCCAGTGCAAATCTGGAGCCACTCAATACAAGTTGCAACAGCGTAAGCGAGAGGAGAACCAGGTCCTTTAAATTTAAAGCCAGTGAGAGGGTTCCATCCTGTGAAGAAATCCTGGCAGCAGCAGGCCTATGATTAAAACTAACATTTCCAGCGGCTCTGCCTTCAGGGCAGCAATGGTGCCAAAGTGGCACACCCATCTTCTGGACTCCAGCTGGCATGAAACAGGCGGCCACAAGCATGGTGGGATAGTACCATTTGGTGCTTGGCTTCCAAGGCCTTATTCCATGAACAGCCCTTTGTGGAGGAGGGAGAGAGGTGTAGTGTGGGTTAGAGAGGGCGGGGTAGCCCAGTGCACGTGAGAAAATAATGAGAAGCTGAAGACAGCTTCAGCAGATGTAGAATTTGGCCTTAAAGCAGCAAAAGCAACAGAGACTACTGGCTTGTTAACAGTAAGGTGTGATTTGACCTGTGAATGCAGTGATTTTGCCCCCTCCTTGCTTCCCACAGAGGGTTCTCCTTGCTGTTTTACTGATAGCTTGACCACACGCTCCTGCCCTCGGAGCACAGGGGAGACATTGCAGCGTCCTGTCCTGGGCATTTATAAAGGAGCTCAGTAGAGTCCTGGGGGCCAGGAGCCAGCGATTTAAGGGGATCTTATTTTTAAAGAAACAAGCAGCTCTATGATGGGGAAGGAATGTCGTCTTGTCACTTTCAGGGCAGAGTCCAACACTGGGAGACCCCAAATGGGAACTGCAGCTAGACGCTGAGAAAGTAGCATTGTATGAGCAGCTGGCGAACTTTGGATGTAATTCAATCAAAGCATTTTCATAGCCTGCAGTCTCCAACTCACTGCATCTCCTCCAAGCTGTGGGCCTGGAGAAGCCCCAGTGAGACAGGTTTCCCTCGGCTAATCTATCCCTGGGGCACAGAGCTCTGGAAAGATTCATCCCTTGCCAAAATCATGCTGCTTCTCCATTCAGAAGAATATGGTTAATGCCTCTCAGGGCGTGGCATGGATTCGGCAGCTATTTTTCTGTGATGAAGTGTAGGATAATGGGGAGCCTGCACAAGACCTGGCCAAAGTTGCTTCGGGGCAGCAGATGTTGCTTCTGTCCATCTACAGTCTCTTCTTGATGAGCTTCTCCAGTTTTCGTATTCGGGAGGACTCCTGCTCAGGTGTGGGAGCCGTCAGGGACATGGAGCTGGTGTTCTCTCCCCCAGAGGGAGGGGTGGGAAGCCTCTGGCGGAACAGTTCCAACATACTGCTTTGCTCACTTCTCTTTAGGCCCTGTTAAGAAACAAAAAAAAGTGGAATTACAATACACAGTGAGAGCACTACTGAACCTGGACAGTGGATGCTGGAAAAGAGCTACTGCAGACCCAGGTTCAAATCTCAGTCTTCTCTTCCTCCCCTGCAAGGGCAGGATACAGCCACCCCACTGTTCTAGACAAAGGAAAGCTAAGCCTGAAGCCAGGGATTGAACTCCCAAGTCAGTAGGTAAAGGGAAAGCAGGGTAAGTGGCATCAATCAGTAGCAGCTCTCCAGGCTTTCAGAGCAGGGAGGATGCATTTGTTCTGTAAATTGCCTTTTCATACTTCAGAAGCCCCACACATTTCTACTGAAACGGTTGCCAAGGCATTCAGATTTCTCCAGAGGGGGACTTTATTAGAGGACAATAAATTCTGCTGGGTTGGTTCTAACCTTCATGTCTAATATCTTCTGGAAAGTGTCTGTGCTGCAGTCAGCAAGGAGTTTGATGTAATTGTCAACAAACACAACAGGTGGCTCATGAGGGGCCATAACCACCTGCAGAGAGAGAGAAGGGGGGGGGCATCAGACACAAGCTATGAACATATAAACCCACCAACCAGCTATACGAAGAGCCATTACAATGGTGGATGGAGAAGTTTCTCCTGACATGTAAGTGGAGCTTCTAAAAGCCCAACTGAAATTCATTAGGTTGAATTATCCCCTACACAACCTGGCATCTGCAAAGGATGAAGAACTGTTACAGTTTAAACTAGATTCAGGCAGAGGGATTCTGGAGAGGAGGGGAATGATGCACATTTTACAAGAGCCAAAAGTCCTGCTCCAACTTTACCTGAGTAAAGGCAAACTCTTCTTTTTAAACAGCAGGATAAATCTTTGTGCTTTAAAAGAGCAAAGCTATGAAGGGCTCAGGACAACAGTCTCCTGCTCACTCCCTGTGCTTTGTCCTGCCAACAGTCTCCACACAGACTTCCAAGGCCTTTCACCCAGAGCCCAAAGCAGAGTTGTCTTACAATGGAACTGTCTGGGCAACATGCCAGAGACACTGCTGTGGGTAGCTTGCGGTATCCATGTAGAACAACAGCGTACAGTCTCGTCTCATCTCTGCAAACCAGTGGAACCTACAATGGCTAAAGAACGGAAAAGAGGCCATACACGCTTACTTTTACTGAAAGGTGCGAGCAAGTTAGTAGGAGCAAAGCAGTGATGAATCCCAGAGCAGGGAGGAGTGATGGGTCCCGTTTATGAATTGTCAATTGTTTCTCAGAAGCTGACAGATCCGAGAGGCTGCAGGGACTGCGTATTGTGTTGAAGCTGTTGTAGGGCTCTCCCTCCCAGCTTGTGGGCTGGCAGCCACTTGGGGTGGGGTTCGAAATTTCATTTTATTAACCTGGGAAGCATGAGTCTCTTCAATACCACCGGGAGAAGAGCCATGAACGTGGCACTGGTGAAAAGCCCCAGCTGACATCCTCTGCTCAGGACAGGCAGCATATGCACAGTGGGAGCCCAGAGTTCCCCCTTGCTGCCCCATCAATGAGCCTCAACCCTAACCTGAATTGCTTATTACCCAAGCTCCCTTTCCACTGTACAGAGCAGACACAGTATCCCGTCGGGGTAGCAGGAGAAGATTACTTCTCTATCATTCATCTCCCCAGGAAAGCACAGTTTAGGGTCACTGCTTCACACCAAGGGCCTGCTTGTCACTCCATTTCAGAGCTAGGCTGCCTGAGGAAGCTACTTGAGACAACGATTAGGGTCAACATGGGGACAGTGGCACCCCCATAGATTGGGATCAGCGAGCAGAACTGTGGGGAAACTCCAGCTAACGAGTTCACCTCCTGAGCTGCATTGTCCCAAAGCTACCAAATCTCCAGTGAAACCATCTGAGGGGGAAAAAGAAGGTTTCACTCAAAAGCCGGGTTAGGTTCATGTTCCTGGTCAGGACTGGTGCCTGAAGCAGACTAGTTTCTCATGGTTTTGGAAGGTTTGCCCAATTCCATTAGTTGACCAGGCTACTGTTGCTTTACATACCATGAAGTGAGCCACGGATATCAGCATTGGTGGGTTGTTCGAAGGCATCTGACATTTAACCCCATGGTCTCTGAGTACCCAGAGTCACTCCACACCAGAGCATGTTATTACATTACTGACATTAATGGCCCCTCTATCTCTGACAAGGCTCTCTGGACATATCTGTATGCAACACTTCTCCATAAGAAGTCCCAGTAGGAGAGGAGTGCAAACTCCCTCACAGCACTCCAACACATCAACACCACTTACAAGTTAAGTGCCCGAGCACAGATGCCAGGTTCGTGGATGTGAGGAGACTGATTAATAAAAAAAGAACAGGAACCAGTGACGATTGGATTGTTTTGGGGGCATAAGCCAACCAATTAGTCCGGTCACCAGTTTATTACCGGGCCTGTGGGCTCACAGCGGGACTCTGGTGAGCGTGGTGGTATGAAATATGGTAAAGAAAATATTGACTAGAGGGAGAATAGCTAAAGGTTCCATTGGCACTAAAGGACGCCCTCAGCGTCAGCAAAAGTATTTTTACACACTAGCACTGACAGTCTGTGCTGTCTGAAAAGCAGACCTGCGACTAATGCAAGGTCTCTGCATTACATGAATAGTTGCACTGCTATCATGCATTGCCCAGAGGATCTGTGGATCTGCTGCAACGTCAATACAAGTGTCTCACCACTTGCACTGGCTTCACAGCATGATTGACCACACCAGTATGATAAGGAGGGATAAAAACCTTTTGTTTTGTCTATCTAGAGCATAAGCTCTTTGGGGAAGGGATTTGCTTTTACTATGGTCCTGTGGTCGCACAATGGAGCCTTGATCTCAGCTGGGGCCTCTACGTGCGGTGTCGCTGTCATACAGTAACTAGTAGTCTTTTCTTTTGGTTCAATTGTTTTCTGAATTCAATACTATTGTTTTAAACTTTCTAGTCTTTACTGTCCCATGTGACTCTGACAAGAAAGGAAATTCAGATTTAAAACTCCTACCATGCCCTTAGCCTGGCAAGCATGTGTCGAACAAACCAATTCTCTGAGCCAGCAGGCAGCACCGAAGTGCACAGGGCTGAGGACAAAGCGACTGCCTTAAAACTGAATCCACTCACTTTCCTCTTCCCTAGTTTAAATTAGACCCTCATTGTTGTGTTAGCTTAGCTTGGACATTATAACTGATCCCAGCTCCCACGGATTCTCGCACACAAAACCATCTGCACTATTTTGTTAACAAACAGAAGACAGCACCATCCACAGGAGATATGGGAGGTCATGACCTTCAGCA